>NC_042958.1:70740118-71425118 GCF_901001165.1 Salmo trutta
GGGAATTTTTACTAGGTTTAAATGTTAGGGATTGTGAAAAACTGAGTTTAAAATGTATTTGGCTAAGGTGTATGTAAACTTCCGACTTCAACTGTAGTTTAGGCTTACATTAGGCCTATATGAATCCTAGCTTTGAATCTCATGAGTAGCAGACCCTTTTCCTTTCTTCCTGTTAAAAGGTTGTTAGCTAGCTAGATAACATGACTGAACAACATTTGTTAACAAACCAATAATTATCAACACGGGAGTAGTTTGAAACGGCCAGTGACATGGTTTGCGATGCGTGCAAAATCGTGCTGGAAGAAAAAAAAAGGTAGCTTTAGTAATATATATAATTTATTTTACCGTTTGAGCTAGAAACTGCTTAAACTGAATTTATAAATAAAATTGATTTTAGAAACATTTTATAACAGGCACCAGCTGGTTGTTTAGATCAGAGGGAGCGAAACATTTGGTAGTATAATTTTTTAGAAACAGTACTACGGTATTCTAAAATCTTAGTATCATAAGCATCATGACGTTTTGGTACTGTAATATTACCGTGGTACTGGTATACCGTGCAACACTAATTATAAGTAAATAGTTTATGATATGATAGGTGAATGCATAATGTAGTTATGTGTCCCTATTAGCTGAAATCTTATTTTTTTAAAGCCATTTTAGCTGCCACACTAATTGTTCAGTCCTAATCTAGCATAGAATCATGGGAATTTGTTGTGCTGAGGTTGCCTCCCTTTCAAGGCATGTGTTGCTAGGCAACCCCCCTGGACTTGCCTGGGCCTGCTCCCCCAGCGGCTAAAGCCAGGGGGATTAACTAGCGCTATGAAACAAAATAAATACTTCACTCTGAACTACAAAACTTCGACTAGGATTCATGAAAGTGTTAGACTTAGCAAAGAAAATAAACATTAAAACGTGATGTAGTTTTATTGGGAATTGCAGCTGTTGTTGGTAAGTAATGAATCCTGCAAGCTTCTAAAATGACAATTTTAATTTTAAGGACGCATTTTTTCAAGTCTTTTTTAACTCTTATTGTACCAGGTAAGTTGACTGGGAACACATTCTCATTTACAGCAGCAACCTGGGGAATAGTTACAGGGGAGAGGAGATGAATGAGCCAATTGTAAACTAGGGATGATTAGGTGTCCATGATGGTATGAGGGCCAGATTTGGAATTTTGCCAGGACACCGGGGTTAATACCCCTACTCTTACAACAAGTGCCATGGGATCTTTAGTGACCACAGAGAGTCAGGACACCCGTTTAACGTCCCTTCCGAAAGACGGCACCCTACACAGGGCAATGTCCCCAATCACTGCCCTGGGGCATCGGGATATATATTTTTAGACCAGAGGAAAGGGTGCCTCCTACTGGCCCTCCAACACCACTTCCAGCAGCATCTGGTCTCCCATCCAGAGACCAACCCTGCTTAGCTTCAGAAACAAGCCAGCAGTGGGATGCAGGGTGGTATGCTGCTGGCATTCTAACAGGTCATCAAATAAGAACCTGTTCTAAATTGACTTACCTGTATAAATAAAGGTTAAATAAAAACAGTATACCTGGCGGGATCTTTCTGCTCCCTAAACCCTACCTCTTCCCCCTCGGTAGTCACTGACCTGGTGGGCCCTGCAGATGAGGTCCATGTCGTGCTTGTGGAGGAACTTGGTGACCACGTCGGCGCCAAAGGTGAAGGAGACGCCACGGTCATTCTCTCCCCAGCCCAGCACATCCTTGTCCGGGTCTGCCCACAGCAGGTCGCATAGCAGGCCCTGGTCAGGCACGTCCGTGGGCCTCATCACCCGCCGCACCTGCTCCATAGACTGGAGATCAGGGGACAGGCCTGGGGGATGGGAGGATTTTAATTTTTTTAATAACGTATAGACTGTCGCACGAGAGATAGCTTGGGTGCAAAGCTTGTATAATATATTTTTTTATACGCTTTTCAATTACAACCACCTAAAAGAGAATTAAAAATAATACAGTTTACAATAATGTAACTAATCTCGGGGATTTCCACTTCTCAGTCTGCCTAAAGCTCATCAATCATGGTCTGAATGACAATAACTACAGCCTACATCCCAGCCTGGCCCTATCCAAAATATCTAAATTCTCTCTCTCTCAGCTGAGTTTTTCCTTTCACTCTTTCTACGCAGTTGATATTCTACAGTTGCAATGGGAGTTTACATGGTACATTACGACAAGGACACAAGGGTGTTTCAAAATCAACCGGAAATGTATGCAGAGGAGCCATTTGATAAATACTACAACTTCATACCTCCATGACAACAAAATATCTTCTCGTCGACGATGGCCGCCACAGGCAGGCAGTTGAAGCAGTCGGTGAAGGTCTTCCACAGTTTGATATTGTACCGCCTCTTACCTACAAGGGGAAATATCTATATTAATCTATGGCGTATTCAGTAAAATGAACAGTTCAGAATGTTGGGAATTGCAACGTAATGAATAGAGATGACGATGCCCAATTCTTCATGACATAAAATCATTTCTGTTATACAAAATCCATTTCTATCTGAATGTTTTGTAATGTCTTCCAACCGTCAAAACTGAACACTGATCTTCAAAGCTAATAAACCTGGTCTTTGCTTTGTCCCGAAAATCACTCACTTAATTTATTGCATTCTTATTTTGCGCTTCGCATAATACATGCTCTGTAAGCAACCAATCAATTGTTTGTCGAACTTTTAAAAAAATGTCAAAGTTTCTCACAAAAACTCTTGTTTGCTGAACTTTATTTAATAATGTTTTATTTCATCAGTCATGTTGAATTAAAGTCATTATGGCATTGGGTGCATACGAGTTCAGAATGTTAATATATTTATTCTATATACTGGAGATATGGGGCGACCTGAGATCCGTGTGGCAACATCCGATGCCTAACCGTGAAAATTCAAGTTAAGTGTATGGAGAATAGAGTTGGGCAGCATCCAGATTTTCATATTGTCATACTGTCCTTCTCTCATCCCGGGATTTACGTTATTATCAGCTTAGTACACACAAAGAAAAGCCCACGAAGTGCAAAGACAGGCCACCCAGCTCATAAAGTTATACATATATTAGGTAGGAGCTACCTAATGTCATTTTTGGTGAGTTTGGAACTTTACAAGCGAATGTGAACGAGAGACGTCAAAAATGTGTTCATTTGCACGCATGCTTGTCTGGAGGAAGAACAGTACAGTACTGGCTCTGGAGCAGCATGTGTACACACTGTGTCTGTGTGGAATCGCTAGGGCAATGGGCCTGACTTCTCTGCTTGGAGAAGATGGGAGAGGAGGCCACGGGCTGAGAAAAAAATGCAAGGAAAATCAAGAGAGCAGTGGCAGCTGCACAGATAACTCATCCAAAGGGCTGTGACTTCTCAAACACGGCCGAAAGCTAATACAATATGATGCCTTGTCATCTTATTAATTCAGCCACTTACTTAGAAAACTAGCAAGTTAAACTTAGGTGTCGCGTTAACACAGAATTCTTTGTTTTCCACAAAGGAAAGAAGATAAAATGAATTAGAAATATTTTGCGACTTTTTGTAAACGCAAATCTAAAACGCTTCTTATTGTAATTTCTGCTCTGCATCAATTTTGTCCTTCTCTACTCGGATGAGTATTCACGAACGAGCGTTCCATCAGTAAACAGCGCTCTGACTGATGCGTAGCTACTTTTTTTGGTGTAGCCAGCCTACTTTTCTCCAGTAAAATGCAAGATTAACTTTTTAACCTCTCTCAACCTCCTCTGAATGCTCGGCTATGAAAAGCCTGACCGGTTGCACCCTCTATAACCACTGTTTATATTATTTGACCCTGCTGGTTATCTATGAATGTTTGAACAGCTTGAAAAATGATCTGGCCTTTATGGCCATGTACTCTTATAATCTCCAACCAGTTCGGATTTAAATATAACTTTTGTATGACTGATGCCTTTAGTGAGAGGTCTAATGCTTTAATATTTTATAATTTCTTCCCTCCGATTTCATATTAATTTAATTCATGAATGCATGTGAAAGTTTTTAATATTGTGATCTGTAATCCAACGATCATCATCATCATCATCATCATCATCATCATCATTAACCCTGCATTATAATTATATAAAAGCCCCTTAGATATTCTGTGTTTTTATTTACAGTAGGGATGGACAGCTGGAGGCATTTTGTTTTTCCACAAGCATGGTTTAGAGTAATTAAGCATCGAATACATGGCAAGTTTGCGCATTTTGGCCTTTAGGCTACACTTTACAATAGGACAAATTATTGAATTTGATAACAAAATACCGTTTTAAAATGTATGTTTATTAAGTAGTCTTGCACGTCTCAGAGCAGCGCGAAACGGTGCTGAAATAGTTGACCACACGCGGATTGGCTATTGCTTCAAATCCTATTATAACAATTGGATGACTTCATTAGCCTACTTTATTCCAATATTTCTGTCATTCAGTGATATATATTCCCATAGTAATTTGTTATGGATCCATCCAGAAGTGGTTAGAAAACAATGCATTTGGTGGACTCGGTAAGAGCCAATTGTCTTGTCCCATCGCTGCAACTCCCATACAGGCGAAGGTCGAGAGCCGTGCGTCCTCCGAAACACAACCCCGCCAAGCCGCACTGCTTCTTGACACAATGCACGCTTAACCCAGAAGTCAGCCACACCAATGTGTAGGAGGAAACACGTACACCTAGTGACCGTGTCATAGTGCATGCGTCTGGCGTGCCACAGGAGTCGCTACAGCGCGATGGGACATGGACATCCCGGCTAGCCAAACCCTCCCCTAACCCGGACAACACTGGGCCAATTGTGCGTCGCCTCATGGGTCTCCAGGTCACGGCCGGCACGGGTATCGAACCAGCATCCGTAGCAACACAGATTGCACTGCGATGCAGTGTCTTAGACCGCTGCGCCACGCAGGAGGCCCCATCCACAAAATTTTGTGTTACTCAATTGCCTTGCACAAAGTATCAAAATACTAAAATACTACTTAAACAGGACTGTTAAACAATTTAATTTCAATATTTTATTGTTTGATCACAGAAAAATTAATTATGAAATGTTAATTATATAAATCAGCCCGTGTAATCATATGCCAGGGTGTAGCCACAATCGGCCCGAGCACCAAGTAATACATTTGGGCCAGATAACTCACACCGGAATCGACCTGAGCTTAATCCCCGCATCCTAGCCATAGGTAATACTGCCAGACTCGTACCACATGACGTCCGCCGAGTCTGACTCTCAGCCGAGTGCCACGACTCTCAGCCGGAATCGGCCCAGATCCACTGTGCTAGCTGGAGATGGACTCACTGATGGTTGAAGATGATGAGCGATTGGCAAAGACATCGCTCTAATCACAGTCAGAAGACAGTTGAAGAAAATTGAGTGAACATATGGAAAGGCTCTGTAAGACATTTTATTTAAAAAGTTTTTTCCCCCTTCATTTCCCCCCCCTAACATTAACCATGTGTTCTCTTGTTTTGTACTGTTCTATAGTTTCGACCAAATGATTAGTTTGACGAACAAAGAACTTTGCGCACTGCAGGCCAAGGCATGGATCAAAGCTGGCGAGACATTGAATGACACCATCAATAGATATGCTGGACCCTATGTCAGAGAGGTGTTTTTGGGACCACATCGCGTCTATTGTCCTGCTAATAGCCCTTGTGAAAACATGTTTTCAAAAGGCCTCAAGGGCCAAAAGAAGTTGCTTACTTTTTCCACCTGCCTCTTCCATTTATTCTCATAGTAATTCTTTATGGTTTGCATTGCAAATGAAGGCATAAACTGGTTCAAGATGCCAGCAGAGTAAGTAGACCTTTATATAGTAAAATAAAGGTTAAATAAAAATAAATAGAAAGACCAACACTTTTAACAGTACATTACTCAACACTCGCGAGACTCATGTCATCTACGGTTGGCCTACAGTATATCTAAAAATATCTCCTGATTTAAACCCGATCCAACTTGTTGCAACTAAAATGTAGTTGAAATAAACATCTGCATGTCTGCCTGGCATGGATTGTGACTCCATCTTGACGCTCCGCCAATGATGTGACTCTCCGCCAAAAATTACATTTAGAGGATTGGATATACAAAGGGGCATTTTTCGTTAGGGCAAATCTGGTCTGTGAGAATATCTAAAGGGCTTTTATATAATTATAATGCAGGGTTAATAATAATAACTTTGTAAATAAGGATGCATTATGAAAGGAAAATGAAATGCGCAAGAGACGGTGCTATATATTATCACAATTTTCTTTAAGCAATTTTGGTCTTTAATGCAGGGCCGACAGACAAGCTCCTTACTTTTTTAATCTTTTTTCCCCACTTAAATTGCAACCAACTTACTTTGGCTTGTTTAAAAATAACTATATTTTGGAGATGATTTCGTTTCAAATAACCGAAAGTGAGCCATTGTAATCTGGGTAAAGGGAAAAAGGCCATTCTTGAACATGGGGTGAGACATTCTTACTAATTTGTAAATAAAGCCAGTTTATTATTTAGAATTATTTATTTCTGTTTTTAAGAGGGAGAGAAACCAAAAGCACACCGTGCCTATTTTCTGGAAAACCACCAGTCCACATGTCAAGTGAAATTCCCCCATTGTATTTACCCAAGTTCTCTCTTAACTCCAAGACCAGCTGATGCAGGACTCTAGTGCCAGAGGAGACTCTCAGACTGAAAACGCCTCCATTAATTGCCACAGTTTAGACTACCGATAGATCAGCGTTCTAACTCCCCTTGTGATAGTGTGGTGCAATGACAGAATGCCACCATCTACCACAAACGGTCACAGCATAAACTTGTAACTTTTAAAGGAAGAACCACTGTATTTACAAACACGTGAATGGCTCAACTGTTCATAATATAAGTTAATGTGACCGATGAAATTATGAAAGCGATCTGCTTCATCCCCTAACGTATTGCACAAGTTGACTGCAGGTATTTACTTAAAAAGTAGCTACAAATTTGAACATTCATGGAAAAACTTCAAATAAATAGCTTCAACGGTACAAAACATTAAATAAAAACAGCCAGTGGCTATTTCCAAATACGGTATACCACCCTAGCCTGATGGAGATGTCAGAATACCGCTCATACTGTAGTGCTTACATTTATCTCTGTGTACTCACATTATTATTTTTTATATGCATTTACTGTGTGTGTGTGCCCATGACTGTTATGCTCAGTTATGAAGGCTCACATGGATGCAGGTGCTCTGTCGTGTTTTTTTCCATGTCTGTCTGTGTTATGCATCTGTCCAAGCCCCATCAACTCACACTCATCGTAGAAGCCGTATATTCTGTTGATGGAGGCACACTCGTGGTTGCCCCTCAGCAGAAAGAAGTTCTCTGGGTATTTGACCTTGTAGGCCAGCAGCAGGCAGATTGTCTCCAATGACTGCTTTCCTCGGTCCACATAGTCCCCCAAGAACAGGTAGTTGCTCTCCGGGGGAAAGCCTCCGTACTCAAATAGTCTCAGCAGGTCGTAGTACTGACCGTGGACGTCACCTGTGGGTGGGCAGAGTTGACCATGGTGTGTAAGATCACAAGATACTAACAGGAAAATGTTTGTTCAGGTTGTTACTGTATTGATGTTTGTGTTCAAAACAGAGAGGGGACTAAAATAGGCTGTTGGGCACCATCATCCACAACAAAATACTTCAGTTACGCTAGCTAGTAGGCCTAGTATTATTTTTTTCAGTATTCATTGTAATGATCCCTTCTGTCAAGTGTTGGTAAACAGATAGAGAATAGTTTTCCTAATTGCCTTAGTCTACATATGGTGCTGGTAGCACTTTACTTTTCTACACTTGCTTCCCTTATTGCTAAAGAGCATGTCTTCTGTTCCTGAGCCATCTCCTGTCTTTACACTTTGTATTGCTGATGTTAATAGTGATGATAATTCATCAATTTCCCTTCTTGGAATTAATAAAGTTCTACTACTTTGATGAACCACATTTGAGGCACCCGTTTCCCAACCCCAGAAGTGACAACTTGGCCTCACCACAAATCTTGAGCGGTGCCTCGAGTTCGAGCAGTATTGGCTGGCTGAGGAAGATCTCCCGGGACTTGAGGCAGAGGCCACGAATCTCGTTCTCCGTCAGCTGCACATTTTTGCCAGGTCGGGAGCCCTTCACTGGACAGGAGACAAGGACAAAGTGAACACTTGTTCATACACAACACTGTGTCTCATGTGGAGCGAGATAACTGTGTAGCTGTTTTCAACTGACTTTTCAGCAGCAGCGAATATCAAAGCAACTCGGCAAAATCTTGAGGGAATCCTATTTGAGTCAGAAAAGGATATTCATATGATAAGTAAGATATACAAAACCTTGCAGAGAGCCTATCCAACTGACAACTTCTTAGAAAAAAGAGGAAGAAAAGACTTAAAAATAACTGATATTGGCACAAGATGGGGGAATTTTGGAACATAACTAATAAAACTACAGTTAACAAAAATGTAGTCTTAATCCAGTACAAATGTATAGAATTTATTATACAAGACACAAAATTCACAAATTATATAGCACAACGACAGAGTCATGTCTTAAGTGTAAAACTAACAATGACTCAATAAATCCATGCCTTCTGGGAATGCTATGAAGTCCAAAAGGTATGGGCGTAGTTAGAAAGTTGGCTGTCAGAAGTATTACAATGTAAATGTACTTTTAATCCGGCTGTCTGCATATTTGAAGACAAGTCATGAGGGTGCAGTAAGGTACCTGATGTGTTGGACAATTCTCTTCTCGTCAGTTATACTGAAAAAAAAACATATACTTAACAGTGGAGGATTCGTTGATTTCCAGTTTAAGACAATGGAAAAATATGATTCATTATCTAATTATTGAAAGAGCGTGGGCGACGGAGAAGACCAAAATGGTGCAATTTGTGGAGGAGAGTAGTGCAGGCAATGGATTTTTTAACATCTTGACCATGTTCTGTTATAATATCCACCCGGCACAGCCAGAAGAGGACTGGCCACCCCTCATAGCCAGGTTCCTCTCTAAGTTTCTTCCTAGGTTTTTGGCCTTTCTAGGGAGTTTTTCCTAGGGAGTTTTTCCTAGCCACCGTGCTTCTTTCACATGCATTGCTTGCTGTTTGGGGTTTTAGGCTGGGTTTCTGTACAGCACTTTGAGATTTCAGCTGATGTACGAAGGGCTATATAAATAAATTTGATTTGATTTGAATGGAGATAGGGGTGAGAACTGTAGGTCTGTAGGTTGTCAGTTGTATGTTTTGTATTGTTTGAATTTTTTTTTAAATAATATTTAACAAAAAATATATATTTGTTTGCTATCCGGCTTTCGAAACATATGTCCCTTATCTTTCATCAGTGAGAAAGAATCCATCAAATAAAAGACACTTACTGTAGCAGTTTTCCCCAGATCCATACAGCTATAGGTGCCTCCATTCGACTAGACTAAACTACACATCCCAAGTTAAGATTACACACAGGTGTTCAGAGCAAGCTAGATAGCTATTTAGCACAGGTGGTCGTGTCTGTCTTCAGTCTGTTTTTCGTAAACAAGCACTTAACATGAAGATATGGCCGTGTGGGAACAATAACCCTAACCTATAAAAAGGCGTATATCAATTTAATCTTTTGTTTTCTGAAAATGATTGCTGATATGAAATATAAGGTCCTTATTCTTCCAAAACCGTACCGCAAGAGACGCGTCTTAATGTTCAGACTGAGCGTCGAGACTCAAAACAAAACCCCCCTGTAAAGAAGACACCTTCGTCCAATGAATTATACATAATGTAACGGAACTGAGAGTCATGATCGAGGGCTAGCCAACTACCTATCCAGCTAGCCAGATAAAGGTGTCTGCATACTAGGTTCGGTTTGCTCTTACCACAACTCAACTATGTGAAGCTAACATAATGTATATAAACCCTGGAGTGCATATGCTATGTATAGGCCAATGAGAGGCCAAGAAGCCTCCGGTGGGCCATATTTGCACTCCCGAGAAGAAGCAGAATAAATACACAATATTTGAATTCAATGTTTTGCCAATGGACAAAATTACATGTGTTAGTGTTTTTGAACATTCCAAGAACATTTGAACTTGAAAATGTAGAATTTTTTTGTATGTTTATCTTACATAATAACATTAGTACGTATGCATTATGGTGTCTGGAATAGAATAAATGTGGTAAAAACAAAAGAACACATTAATAAAAGCATTATTATATCTTCCCAAATATTTTTTTTACAACGGTGGGGCGTGGTAACTTCAAAACAGCGCCCCGTCAGGCTTCTATTGTAATGAAAGAGGCAGGGAGCAGGCCTCGAACCCTCGATCTTCTAGCCCGAAGTCCAGCGCGCTATCGACTGTGCCTCAAAAGCATGCTCAAGCGGCAGTCGATATCCGCGCTTATAAACCAAGGGTCGTTACAGTATAAGTTATTTGCTCGAACAGACGAAAAAGAAAATAAAAAAATAAAAAATAACAAAAACGTCACAAAATGTCGTCATAATATATGCGCGACCGGTTTCGACTGGGAAGCATACGGTGAGCTTTAGTCGTTGATGCTAGCTAGCCTGTGAAGTTGCTAGTTCACCACAAAAAAAATGTGTGGGGGGGAAAAAAGAGCTGATCTTACCTTCCAGAAGTCGCTGTATGATGGAGTCGATGTTTAATTTATCGGCTTCTGCCATAATATTCCTGTGATAAGTTTTCCGTTTCGAATAATCTAAAAAAATGTAGCAGGCTTGTTAACTAGGTGAGCTAGTTTAATCAGCTAAACGTTAGCCCGCTAACCTTGCGCCAGATGATGCCTCAATAGTTGAAGTTGGGGGGGAAATTTTTATGGATTTCCCCGAAGAATATTTCAACAAAACGCGTTAATTATCGACTTTTCATACCGGTTTAGATTTCACCGAGTTATATTTCAATATGTTTCACCTTCAACTGGATAGCACCCAGCCCTCAACAAAAGGACCGCTGAGAAGCAGGCAAGAATAACTAAGTACTTCCGGGTCACGATTTTTTTTGAATGCTTCAGAATAGGAGCCCTCTCCTGAGCATGTTGTAAATGAATAATTAGAGCGACTCTTGTGGAAAATGTGCACAAATAGCGTTCTGTTATATACAGGTTATGATACAAAGAATTAGATCAACAATGTTTTGTCTGTACACAATTTACTGTACATTGTTGCAGCAATGAGCACTTCTAGTTTCCAAATCCAGAGTTAACACCAGCGTTGCTGCTAATTTTGATGCACTTAAATAGTGGGCAATCAGTTTAAATCCATTACGTTTTTCAAATTGTACGAACATTGAACCATACACAATTTCCTGTACAGTCTGTCGCAGTACAAGGGGTGTCCATTATACTCAGGGCCCTTAAAGTGGAACTGACTGTTCTAACTACTCTGCAGATATTAAAAACACAATCATAATGTCAGTCAAAAATATTAAATTCCCAGTTTATGCCACAAAAGCTACTTCAAAAGGTTTTAAAAATAGGTACTATTTGACTCAAAATTCCATGACGTACAGTAAGGCATTGTTGACAGAATAGATGGATGCAGTTCAATGCATGATTCATATAGTTCAATACATTTCTTGGTAGTGCAAAATATATTAACCCAAAATATAACCCATCCCCCCTCTTCAGAGGACACATCTTTTTTAGTTTTTAGCTTTTCTGCTACATATACAGTGCCTTCGGGAAAAGTATTCAGATCCAATGACTTTTTCCACGTTTTGTTACGTTACAACCTTATTCTAAAATGTATTAAATTGTTTCCCCCCATCGTCAATCTACACACAATACCCCATTAAGGCAAAGCAAAAACAGTTTGAGAATTTTTTTCTAATAAAAAAAAAAGTATTCAGACCCTTTACTCAGTACTTTGTTGAAGCAATTTTGGCAGTGATTACAGCATTGATTCTTCCTCAAGCTTGGCACACCTGTATTAGGGGAGTTTATCCCATTCTCTGCAAATCCTCTAAAGCTCTGTCAAGTTGTATGGTGAGTGTTGCTGCACAGCTATTTTCAGGTCTCTCCAGAGATGTTCGATTGGGTTCAAGTCCAGGCTCTGACTGGGCCACTCAAGGACATTCAGAGACTTGTCCCGAAGCCACTCCTGCATTGTCTTGGCTGTGTGCTTAGGGTCCTTGTCCTGTTGGAACGTGAACCTTCGCCCCAGTCTGAGGTCCTGAGCGCTCTGGAGCAGGTTTTCATCAAGGATCTCTCTGTACATTGCTCCGTTCATCTTTGCCTCGATCCTCACTAGTCTCCCAGTCCTTGCCTCTGAAAACATCCCCACAGCATGATGCTGCCACCACCATGCTTCACCGTATGGTGCCAGGTTTCCTCCAGACGTGACTCTTGGCATTCATGCCAAAGAGTTCAATCTTGGTTTCATCAGACCTGAGAATCTTGTTTCTCATGGTCTGAGAGTCTTGAGGTGCCTTTTGGCAAACTCCAAGCGGGCTGTCATGTGCCCTTTACTGAGGAATGGCTTCCATCTGGCCACTCTACCATAAAGGCCTGATTGGTGGAATGCTGCAGAGATGGTTGTCCTTCTGGAAGGTTCTCCCATCTCCACAGAGGTACTCTAGAGCTCTGACAGAGTGACCATCAGGTTCTTTGTCACCTCCCTGACCAAGGCCCTTTTCCCCCAATTGCTCAGTTTGGCCGGGCGGCCAGCTGTAGGAAGTCTTGGTAGTTCCAAACATCTTCCATTTAGGAATGATGGAGGCCACTGTGTTCTTGGGGACCTTCAATGCTGCAGAAATGTTTTGGTACCCTTCCCCAGATCTGTGACTTGACACAATCCTGTCTTGGAGCTCTACAAACAATTCCTTCGACCTCATGGTTTGGTTTTTGCTCTGACATGCACTGTCAACTGTGGGACCTTATACTGACAGGTGTGTGTCTTTCCAAATCATGTCCAATCAATTGAATTTACCACAGGTGAACTCCAATCAAGTTGTAGAAACATCTCAATGATGATCAATGGAAACAGGACGCACGTAAGCTCAAGTTCGAGTCTCATAGCAAAGAGTCTGAAAATGTATATAAATAAGCTATTTCTGTTTTTAATATTTTATACATTAGAGAAAAAAGGTAAAAACCTGTTTTCGCTTTGTCATTATGAGGTATTGTGTGTAGATTGATGATAATATATATTTTTAAATATAGTCATTATTATTTGGCCCATACCGGTTAATTACCCAGATATGTTTTTGGTCCAATAGTATATTTAAAAGGATCCATTTTCTTTAGCACAGTTTGCACAATCGCATCAAAATTGTTGTTAATTAATATAATCACCCCTTTTGAGTTTCTTTGCCTATGAAAAATATATGATATTCTTTCTCTTTTAGCCAGGTAAAAATTTATATTTTTTTGTGATCTGTTAAGCCATAACAGTTGTAACTGGCTATATTTATTTTCCCACCACAACCAATGTTTGTAAAGTTATTTGACCTTATTTGTCCTTTTCTGCTGCTTTTGAGACACGGTTCGATCCCTCCTTGGGGCACTAACTGTGAAGTAAATAAAACGCTAAACAATCACAAAACAGTAACTATTTGTCACTATGTATTATTCTTCTAATATGTATTCATTATAGAATTGTGTCAGTTATTAATGATAAACCTTTAAACTGCACTCTTCCTCCCCTCCCTTCCCATCTCTCTATTTTTCAGCTCCAGATGACAAACTCCAAGGGAGTGTGTGTGCATGTTGTATTTTCTTTTTCCTTGTCAGCCACCATCTCTCCTAACCATGACCTCTCCACCAACTGTGAGTAAGCACAACTGCACATGTTCGTTGTGGGAAATGGATAACACAATCTGTAGGCCTAAATATCTCCAATCCTAAAATAAAATGGAGCATACATATAAAAGCAAGTAGTTACAATATATTGACATATTTACATTTTAGTCATTTAGCAGACGCTCTTATCCAGAGCGACTTACAGTAGTGAATGCATACATTTCATTAAAAAAAATCCCGTACTGGTCCCCCGTGGGAATCAAACCCACAACCCTGGCGTTGCAAACACCATGCTCTACCAACTGAGCCACACAGGATTTACATACTCGTGTGTGAGAGAGTGTATATGTTTTATTTTTTCTTGTTAGCCACCCATCTCTGCTTTTCTGCTTGGTTCACTCCAGACCTGGCTGCCCTTGACCAGCAAAAAAACATCCTGTGGCAGACTGCAACAGCATCGAATAGTCCCCGCGATATGCAACTGTTCAGGGAAGTCAAGAACCAATACACACACTCAGTCAGGAAAGCAAAGGCTAGCTTTTTCAAGCAGAAGTTTGCATCCTGTAGCTCTAACTCCAAAAGGTTTTGGGACACTGTAAAGTCCATGGAGAACAAGAGCACCTCCTCCCAGCTGCCAACTGCACTGAGGCTAGGTAACACGGTCACCACCGATAAATCCATGATAATCGAAAATTTCAATAAGCATTTCTCTACAGCTGGCCATGCCTTCCTCTTGGCTACTCCAACTCCGGCCAACAGCTCCCCCCCCCCACAGCTACTCGCCCGATCCTCCCCAGCTTCTCCTTCACCTAAATCCAGATAGCAGATGTTCTGAAAGAGCTGCAAAACCTGGACCCGTACAAATCAGCTGGGCTAGACAATCTGGACCCTCTCTTTCTAAAACTATCCGCCGCAATTGTTGCAACCCCTATCACTAGCCTGTTCAACCTCTCTTTCCTATCATCTGATATTCCCAAAGATTGGAAATCTGCCGCAGTCATCCCCCTTTTCAAAGGGGGTGACACTCTAGACCCAAACTGCTATAGACCTATATCTATCCTGCCCTGCCTCTCTAAAGTCTTCGAAAGCCAAGTTAATAAACAGATCACTGTCCATTTCGAATCCCACCGTACCTTCTCCGCTGTGCAATCCGGTGTCCGAGCCGGTCACGGATGCACCTCAGCCACACTCAAGGTACTAAACGATATCATAACCGCCATCGATAAAAGACAGTACTGTGCAGCCGTCTTAATCGACCTGGCCAAGGCTTTCGACTCACCGTATTCTTATCGGCAGACTCAATAGCCTTGGTTTCTCTAATGACTGCCTCGCCTGGTTCACCAACTACTTTGCAGACAGAGTTCAGTGTGTCAAATCGGAGGGCCTGTTGTCCGGACCTCTGGCAGTCTCTATGGGTGTACCACAGGGTTCAATTCTCGGGCCGACTCTTTTCTCTCTATATATCAATGATGTCGCTCTTGCTGCGGGTGATTCCCTGATCCACCTCTACGCAGACGACACCATTCTGTATACTTCTGGCCCTTCCTTGGACACTGTGCTAGCTAACCTCCAAACGAGCTTCAATGCCATACAACACTCCTTCCGTGGCCTCCAACTGCACTTAAACGCTAGTAAAACCAAATGCATGCTCTTCAACCGTTTGCTGTCCGCATCCGCCCGCCCAACTAGCATCACCACCCTGGACGGTTCTGACCTAGAATATGTGGACAACTATAAATACCTAGGTGTCTGGCTAGACTGTAAACTCTCCTTCCAGACTCATATTAAACATCTCCAATCCAAAATCAATTCTAGAATCGGCTTTCTATTTCGCAACAAAGCCTCCTTCACTCACGCCGCCAAACTTACCCTAGTAAAACTGACTATCCTACCGATCCTCGACTTCGGTGATGTCATCTACAAAATAGCTTCCAATACTCTACTCAGAGAACTGGATGCAGTCTATCACAGTGCCATCCGTTTTGTTACCCAATCACCTTATACCACCCACCACTGCGACCTGTATGCTCTAGTCGGCTGGCCCTCGCTACATATTCGTCGCCAGACCCACTGGCTCCAGGTCATCTATAAGTCTATGCTAGGTAAAGCTCCGCCTTTTCTCAGTTCACTGGTCACAACAACAACACCCACCCGTAACACACGTTCCTGCAGGTATATCTCACTGATCATCCCAAAGCCAACACCTCATTTGGCCGCCTTTCCTTTCAGTTCTCTGCTGCCAGTGACTGGAACGAATTGCAAAAATCGCTGAAGCTGGAGACTTATATTTCCCTCACCAACTTTAACATCAGCTATCTGAGCAGCAAACCGATCGCTGCAGCTGTACATAGTCCATCTGTAAAAGCCCACCCAATCTACCTACCTCATCCCATACTGTTTTTATTTACTTTTCTGCTCTTATGCACACCAGTATCTCTACTTGCACATCATCATCTGCTCATTTATCACTCCAGTGTTAATCTGCTAAATTGTCATTCTTCGCTACTATGGCCTATTTATTGCCTACCTCCTCATGCCTTTTGCACACACTGTATGTAGACTTTCTTTTTTTCTACTGTGTCATTTACTCATTTATTGTGTTATTGGCTTGTTTATTCCATGTTATTCCATGTGTAACTGTGTTGTTGTCTGTGTCACACTGCTTTGCTTTATCTTGGCCAGGTCGCAGTTGTAAATGAGAACTTGTTCTCAACTAGCCTACCTGGTTAAATAAAGGTGAAATAAAAAATTTATTAATTAAAAAATAATAATAATAAAAAGCTGAGGTCTGGAACTCCTTCCAGGTCATCTCTCTCTCTCCATTCCTTGGCCTTGGTTGCCTGATGACTCACTCTGAATATTAAATCGCTACATACATTCATTGTGGAGAACAATGTGGATGGGTAGCCAGGGAATGGCTTTGGTACATAAAAAAATATTTTTTTGCAGGACAATAAACATATTAGCCTGCCACTCCTGGGAACCCTGTTCACATGTGAGTGCTGTTGAGGCCCTGTTTCAGCTCCAGATGACAAAAACCTGCACTCACTCCCAGAGAGTTGCAGGTCTGCCGACTTCATTTTGGTCATTCATTTTAATCAGAGAAATATCTAATAAACCAAACTGTTGCTTTAACTGTGAATGTACTTTATTGCACACAATCCTCAAATAAAATGGAGCATACATAAAATAAACACCTGAAACCCCACCTCTTTAAGGAATACCTAGGATAGGATAAAGTAATCCTTCTAACCCCCCCCCCCTTAAAAGATTTAGATGCACTATTGTAAAGTGGTTGTTCCACTGGATATCATAAGGTGAATGCACCAATTTGTAAGTCGCTCTGGATAAGAGCGTCTGCTAAATGACTTAAATGTAAATGTAATGTAAATGACTTAAATGTAAACAATGTATTTACATTGGGTCTAATATGTGTGTGTGAGAGAGGGAGGCCTGTTTTTCAACTAAAAAAAATTATACAATAGTCTTATACAATATTAACAGTCACACTTTTATTGGATAGATATTTAGGGTAATTATGTAGATATTGATAATGGATATGTAGGCGTCGATATCTCCAATCCTAAAATAAAATGGAGCATACATAAAATAAACAAGTAATTACAATTTATTTACATTGGGGATAATGTGTGTGTGTGACAGAGACAGAGAGTGTGTGTGCATGTTGTGATTTATTTTTCCCTGTCAGCCACCCATCTCTGCTTTTGTCAGTCTTGATAGGCCCAGTGCATGCACTTCTGGGTGAGGCTGTCAGGCAGTGGTGGAGTGCATGGCAGATCTGAAAGAGAGATGCACAAAGTGACAGTAAGTAAACAGCTCAACAACATGTCTGTGCGTACATCTGTTGGTGTGAGTGAGCATATGTGTATGTAATATAATTCTGAATGACCTGTATTCATCTGGGAATCCTCAAAAGTTTCTCCATCCACGGCCAGTGTAGTAAGAACTGGTGCAGCCGGTAAATTAAATACCACAGCAGAGGACTGCTGTGACTGCAGCTGAACTGCTGGGGCTGGCAGATCTAAAAGAGAGAGGCACAATTTTCTTAACTGACAATAATCATACAACTAAATAGACTGAATGAGTGTAAGGCCTAGATTCAATCAGATCAAGTGTTAACCGGCGATAGCCGACACCCGCGTAGCTGATGTTTTGGCGGAAGTGTCTGAGGTGTAACTGTGTTGGATCTGTCAAATCGGTAAGCAGCAGCTCTTGACCATTGTCACAAAACCACACCCGTCCTACTCGCGCTTCAAGTTCAGAACGAGAAAGTGTAGGTTATATAGAAATAATGACGCTCAAATTCAAAATCATTAAACTAAATAATGAGGATTTCTATCAGCCTAATCAAGGTGTAGATTACATCTCAAATTCCAGTGTTATAACTTGTAAACAGGGCTGCATGAGATTTATGTTAATGCAACTCCGTACAGCCAATGGCAATGTCCGCTTTAGGTATAATGCCAGGAGCTGCTTGTGAATTTGACATCTCTAACACAATTCCACCTCAGACACCGCCAAAACAAACACTATGTGGATGTCGGCTAAAGCGGGCGTGATTGAATAGAGCCCCAAGTGTGGGAGTGTGTGCATGTGTGTATACATGCATGTGATAATGACCTGTATCAGCTGTCGTGGCCGGTGTAGCAGATGCAGGGGCAGATGACTGCAGCTGTGCAGTCTGTGGTTGAGCTAATAGGGGTGTCAGATCTAAAAGAGAGAGGAACAATTTTCTTAAGTTAAAATAATTCTACAATAAAACAGAGTGAGTGATTGAGTGAGTGTGTATACGTGTGTTTGATAATTACCTGGACCACATCACACTGCTTCAGGTCTACACGCCTCTGGAAGTTCCAGCTTGCCACTCCAGGGTGGAACAGCTTGGTGGAAAGACGCTTACCTGTCACCCACCGAGCAGGTTGGCAGATCTGAAAAATAGGCACAATATAATTTTAATGACAAAGCCATGACTACACACTAACCTAAAAAGAACATACTATGGGAGGTGCACAGAAGTACATAGAGCCATGACTACATGGAACTCTATTCCACATCAAGTAACTTACGCAAGCAGTAAAATTAGATTTAAAAAACAGATAAAATACACCTTATTGAACAGTGGGGATTGTGAAGAGACAAATGCATACACACGATAACATACGCACTGTACACACACGTACACAAGGATTTTGTGTTGTAGATATGTGGTAGTAGAGTAGTGGCCTGAGGGCACACACTTAATGTGTTGTGAATATATTGTATTGTTTTTAAAATTGTATAATTACCTGAATTTTGCTGGACCCGAAGAAGAGTAACTGCTGTCTTGGCAGCAGCTAATGGGGATCCATAATAAATACAATACAACAAATGAATTACGTGTGTGTGTGTATATATCTGGCAACCCATGCAGCAGACTTCATTTTCCCAACTGCTCATTGTACTTGCCCTTGCAATCTGATGTGTGTGTTCTGACCACATCCTTGTAGTAGGACATTCAGTGATTAGCTTTGGAAAAAATTACTATCACGTGTACAGTAAAAAGGATATCAAATATTCAGATCTGGATTGACAAGTAGGCTAAATCATGTGAAGTTACAAACCTCTAGGGCTTAGTCTACACAAGTTAAAGGATGCAGGACATGAGCTCTAGGACCATGCCTCAGGACTACCTGGCTTTTCCTGTCTCCAGTCCACCTGGTCGTGCTGCTGATCCAGTCTCTGCTGTTTCTGTCTGCAGCTATGGAACCCTGACCTGCTCAAGGCTCACCGGAGGTACTACCTTGTCCCAGACCCGCTGTTTGATCCTGTCTCTTTCTACCGTACCTACTGTCTCAACCTCTAAATGCTCAGCTATGAAGAGCCAACTGGCGTTTACTCCTGAGGTGCTGAACTATTGCACCCTCTATAACCCTCTACTATTTGACACTGCTGGTCATCTATGAACATTTAAACGTCTTGAAGAATAATCTGGCCTAAATGGCTGTACTCTTTTATAATCTCCACCAGCACAGCCAGAAGAGGACTAGCCACCCCTCAGAGGCTCGTTCCTCTCTAGGTTTCTGCCTTTCTAGGGTTTTTTTCCTAGATACTGTGCTGCTTGCTCTTTGGGGTTTTAGGCCGGGTATCTGCATAAGCACTTTGTGACAACTGCTGATGTAAAAGGGGCTTTCTAAAATACATTTGATAGATTGCTTGTATATGCTTCTATTCATGTCTAAATATGACATTGAGTTGTCTTACATTTCCTCAATAGGAAGTTGTACCTTAAGCCAACACTTTTTCCTGGTCTTTCCTGCTGGGGACAGGGGGCTTCAGGTTTGGGAATGAAGGGCCTAGATAATTAGAATATTAACAATAATTAGTGTCCACATTTATGAATAAATGAAATTCAATATGGGTTAGCTGTGTATATCCTCTGATTGAGAATTGCTGATGATATACTGTAACGTTATATGTCTATTTTCTTTTGAAAATCTGCCACTAAACTACACAATTCTATCTAGTAAGAGTGCACATAACCATTAGCTTATTTTACCCAGTCAAAAATAACATTTTGTTAAGGGACCCAACGAATAACAAAACAGTAGGAAGACTATTGATGCTGTATACTGTACCCTACCCCATCAACCAACTACTAGCTGGTCACAAGGCTACGTTATCATTTAGTAATGTTGTACCGTATTCTACTGCACCCCATATCAACCAACTTGCCAACTAGTAGTGACAAGGCTATATTGTTGTCATTCAGTCATTCAGTAATACTGTAACGTAACCTACTGTACATCACATTATTATCCAACTAGATAGCTAGTGATAGCTTAGCTAGCTAGCTCCAAAGAAACAACCAATGAATGACAACAGGCTTTTTAACAAAATATATATCTAGCTTGTATGATTGCATGTAAAACAACTTTACAGATGATTACAAAGTTAGAGAACAAAGTTGACTGGGCGGGTGCTCTCTCTCGGGAACTAGAGTGAGGCATCCAGATAAGAGGTTGTTTCACTATATTGGTATCACTCCAATATATTGGTATCCCTCCGCGGCGGAGGGATACATCCGAGTTGAGGATTTACAGATTTACTTCCGTGTACACGTGTCACGGCTGGGGTCCGCTCCTATATATAGACCCCATGCCGCACACGTTCTCTTTCATTTTCTCGGCAGACGTCCGTATGGTTTGAGGTACAAGCTTTCTGAAGTTTGCTTGATAAGTGTAATATCTTGCGTGGAAGTGTACTCTGGCTGTTTGCATCCTGGAACAGCTGGCCACATGGCCAGCGCCTCCTCTTGATTGCTCCACTTGCTGTACACATTTGATCTGTATTTTCTGCCCGTGGATTGTCGTGCTTGTGTACACTACGACTCTGTGTGCATTAATATATTGGTGGCTCTTGCTGCCACAAACTGTAATTTACCTTACACAACTTGCCGACTGGCTTGTTCTATGTCTGTTATGAATTGCTTAACATGCTGCTCCCCGGCTGTAGGTGCTGTTTCTTTCCCCTGCAGAGTGTGAGTATCGTAGAAAACTACATTGAGACATTACCTTTGGGGTTCCTTAATGGGTGTTACTCCATATGGTGCTGTTTTTACTGCTTGGATATTAAACCGGTTGGTAATATTGCAGTTGGCGTAAAACCAAAAACCAAATCTATTACTTGGATGCTGTTTTTTTTGTCTGCCTATTTTCCCCACAGGGGTCTTCCCCCGGGTTTGCAGAGGTACTGGGTAAATTATCCCTCACCGGGTTCCTATTCCTCCGAGGGGGTCACGACATAAGCTCTACTAGGGTGTCGGGCCCCTGCTCCGTGGCATGGTTGGCTTGGTTGAGCTTATGGCTTCCCTTTGTGACAGGTGTGATGGTATCATCCATCACCGCCATAGGGATGTGCCTGGGAGACCCAGGTGCTCGGGGCGCCAGAGGAGAGGCGGGCCCCGGCAGGACCCCTGACACACCCTTCCCCGGCCTCGGCGCTTCTCCAGGTCTCAAAGGGCAAAGTGGGAGGAGGGTGTGGAGTCCCCCTGGGTGTTTACAATGCTCGAGGGGTACCGACTTCAATTCCGGTGCCGGGAGCCTTCGTGTCACCACGGTGACCAACCCCCCCCTGAAGAAAACCCTGCAGCTGGAGATCTCCTCACTCCTGGACAAGGGTGCCATCTGCAGGATCGAGACATCAGAACGACTAGCTAGGTTCTACTCCACTTATTTTGTGGTTCCAAAAAGTGACGGAGGGTTTCGACCGATTCTGGACCTCCGCAACCTCAATGGGTACTTGAAGGTACTGAGGTTCCACATGCTGTCCCCAGCCTCGTGTTGCAGGCAGTGTCCAGGGACCAGTGGTTTGTGGCACTGGACCTGAGGGATGCATGCTTCCATGTTCCTGTTCACCCAGCTCATTGGCAGCACTTCGAAGAAACGGCTTACGAATTCTTGGTTCTTCCCTTCGGCCTCGCCTTCGGCCTCACTTTCACAAAGTGCATGGATGCTGTCCTGGCACCTCTCACGTCCCGAGGATTGTTGATCCTCAATTACCTGGACGATTGGCTTATTTGTGCCCCGACCAGGACCCAGGTCCTGTCAGACAGACATGCTCCTGACCCACATCGGCAGGCTGGGCATTACTGTAATCGACAAGAAAGAGTCATCTGACACCCACCCAGAGGGTGGCCTTCATTGGCATGGAACTGGACTCAGTCCTCACGAGAGCACGCCTGCCCACCAGAAGGGTTCAGGTGATCCATCTTGCCTTGACCACTTTCGGCAGAGGCGGGTGGTATCCGCCCTGACCTGCCAATGCCTGTTGAGCTTGCTGACGGCGGTTTCGTTGCTTATTCCCCTGGACCTGCTCCATCTCCAGCCTCTTCAACGGTGGTTCAACTCCCACCGGCTGCACCCGAAGTGCCACTGTCATCACCAGCTGCAGGTGACCGCACATTGCCTCAAGGCATTGTTAAGGTGGCGCTGTCGCTCCTTTCTCTCAGGTGGGGTGGAGATGCTGAGGATGTGCCGCCGGGAGCTGGTCAGCACAGACGCCTCCCAGATCGTCTGGGGGGTGTGACCAAGAGCAGGTCAGCCAGCGGCTGTTGGCTACCCCCTTGGAGCGGCAGGCATGTCAATATACTAGAGCTGTACTGCTGGCCCTGTGGTCTTTCCTTCCACATCTGAAAGGAAGACATGTCCTGGTGAGAACGGACAACACCACAGTGGTGGCTGACATCAATCATCAGGGTGGACTGCGGTCCCACCCCCTCCATCTTATGGCACGGAAGCTCCTTCTCTGGGCTCAGGGCTGTCTAGCGTCTCTACGCACAGCGCACGTACCTGTCATCCTTAGTGTGGCAGCGGATATGCTCTCAAGGGAGGGTCCGCCACCTTGGAACTGGAGCCTACATCCCCAAGTGGTGCAGCACCTGTGGGAAAGTTCGGGAGGGCGCAGGTGGACCTGTTTCCTCCCTGGACAATGCACACTGCCCCCTGTGGTACTCCATGTCAGAGTCTCCAGGGCCTCTGGGCTTGGATGCTCTGGCTCACGATTGGGCAGACTGGAGCTTTACGCATTCCCCCCTTTTCCCCTGATCCAGGCTGTGCTGGACAGGACCAGGATGGCAGAGCATTGTCTGCTTCTGGTGGCCCCTTTCTGGCCCAGGCGACCCTGGTTCAGCCTTCTCCTGTCCCTGTTGTCTGGGACATCTTGGCAACTTCCCCTGCGACCGAACTTGCTGTCTCAGGCCGGGGGAACTCTGTGGTATCCAAGACCACACGGTCTCAGTCGGTGGGCTTGGCCACTGAACGGCACCAATGATCCATGTTAGGACTACAGGAGGGTGACATGAACACCATGCAGAGCGCAAGGGCGCTGGCTACAACCGCGGCTTACCAGTTGCGCTGGAGGTTGTTCTGCTCTTGGTGAACTGGTATTGAGGTTGTGCCCGAGTCATGTGGAGTGCAGTATGTCCTCCAATAACTGCAGTCTCGCTTGGATGAGGGCTTGGCAGCCTCTACACTGAGCGGGTATTTGGCCGCTATATCTGCCTGCCATGTGGGGTGGATGGATAGGCCATTGGGGCGACATCCCTTGGTCTCCAGGTTTATGAAGGGGGTTCGTCGCCTGCGTCCAGCTAAGACCCGCTCAATGGCGAGCTGGGATCTGGATGTGGTCTTGGCAGCTTTGGCAAAGCCTCCTTTCGAACCATTGGAATATGCCTCCCTGAAACACCTCTCTATGAAGTTGGTTTTCTTGAAGAGGGTGGGTGAGCTCCATGCTCTTTCGGTAAGTTCTGAGTGCTACCGAATGGACCCCGGAGGGAGGAGTATATCTCTCCGCCCCAACCCTTCATTCCTCCCGAAGGTTCTGTCAGACAGGCATGTGAACATCCCTTTTATCCTGTCTGCTTACGACCCCCCCGCCCCGAAGGCAGTGGCGGAGGAGTCTGGGACCCCCTCTGGCATGCTGTGGCCTGTGAGGGAACTGGCTGCCTATGTGGAGCAGACGCGGTCAGTGAGGACAGACCAGCTATGGTGAACGAGTCCTACAGGCTGGGCTATCAAAGCAGAGGCTCTCTCACTGGATCGTGGACACGATTACGACAGCATACCGCCTGGCTGGCATAACAGTGCTGGGATCTGTGGTGGCACATTCAACACGAGGTGTGGCTGCATCCTGGGCTCTACTGAGAGGAGTGCCCCTCGCTGAGATCTGTGCTGCGGCCAGCTGGGCTTCCTCTTGCACCTTTGCTAGGTACTTTCGGGTAAATGTGGCACCTCCCTCTGCGGTTGGTTCAGGGGTCCTGGCCGTTGCCTCCCCTTCCGGGGACTGTGCCGGGACCCCTTCCACATTGACTGCCCCTGCGTCTCGGTCCCGCACTGGGACTTCACCGCTGGCTGGCCAGGTCCCTCTAGCACCAACTAATCTGGTACGTGTTTACCAATATATTGGAGTGATCCAATATAGTGAAACCTAACGAAGGTTACGTATATAACCATGGTTATGTGAGCTATATGGATCACTCCAATCCTCTATGGTGCAAAAATTATGTAGAGAACGTGTCACGGCCATATATGGGGCGGACCACCAGCCGTGACACAGGTGTACACGGGAGTAAATCTGTAAATACTCACCTCGGATGTATCCCTCCGCCATGGAGTGATACCAATATATTGGAGTGATCCATATAAACTCAGCAAAAAAAGAAACGTCCCTTTTTCAGGACCCTGTCTTTCAAAGATAATTCGTAAAAATCCAAAGATATTCATTGTAAAGGGTTTGAACACTGTTTCCCATGCTTGTTCAACGACCCATAAACAATTAATGAACATGCACCTGTGAAACGGTCGTTAAGACACTAACAGCTTACAGATGATAGGCAATTAAGGTCACAGTTATGAAAACTAGGACACTAAAGAGGCCTTTCTACTGACTCTGAAAAACTCCCAAAGAAAGATGCCCAGGGCCCCTGCTCATCTGTGTGAACGTGCCTTAGGCATGCTGCAAGGAGGCATGAGGACTGCAGATGTGGACAGGGCAATAAATTGCAATATCCGTACTGTGAGACGCCTAAGACAGCGCTACAGGGAGACCGGGGCGGACAGCTGATCGTCCTCGCAGTGGCAGACCACGTGTAACAACACCTGCACAGGATCGGTACATCCGAACATCACACCTGCGGGACAGGTACAGGATGGCAACAACTGCCCGAGTTACACCAGGAACGCACAATCCCTCGATCAGTGCTCAGACTGTCCGCAATAGGCTGAGAGAGGCTGGACTGAGGGCTTGTCCGCCTGTTGTAAGGCAGGTCCTCGCCAGAGACCTGCAGAGTCCTCACCAGCAACAATGTCGCTTATGGCCACAAACCCACCGTCGCTGGACCAGACAGGACTGGCAAAAAGTGCTCTTCACTGACGAGTCATGGTTTTGTCTCACCAGGGGTGATGGTCGGATTCGCGTTTATCATCGAAGGAATGAGCGTTACACCGAGGCCTGTACTCTGGAGCAGGATCGATCGATTTGGAGGTGGAGGGTCCGTCATGGTCTGGGGCGGTGTGTCACAGCATCATCGGACTGAGCTTGTTGTCATTGCCTGCAATCTCAACGCTGTTCATTACAGGGGAGACATCCTCCTCGCTCATGTGGTACCCTTCCTGCAGGCTCATCCTGACGACCCTCCAGCATGACAATGCCACCAGCCATACTGCTCGTTCTGTGTGTGATTTCCTGCAAGACAAGAATGTCAGTGTTCTGACATGGCCAGCGAAGAGCCCGGATCTCAATCCCATTGAGCACGTCTGGGACCTGTTGGATCGGAGGGTGAGGGCTAGGGCCATTCCCCCCAGAAATGTCTGGGGACTTGCAAGTGCCTTGGTGGAAGAGTGGGGTAACATCTCACAGCAAGAACTGGCAAATCTGGTGCAGTCCATGAGGAGATGCACTGCAGTACTTAATGCAGCTGGTGGCCACACCAGATACTGACTGTTACTTTTGATTTTGACCCCCCCACCTTTGTTCAGGGACACATTATTCAATTTCTGTTAGTCACATGTCTGTAGAACTTTATCAGTTTATGTCTGTTGAATCTTGTTATGTTCATACAAATATTTACACATGTTAAGTTTTGCTGAAAATAAATGCAGTTGATAGTGAGAGGACATTTCTTTTTTTGCTGAGTTTAGCTCACATAACCGTGGTTACATATGTAACCTTCGTTAGCTAGCGCCTTTAGCATTAGCTAGCTAGCAGTGCCAGCATGTTAGCTATGAAAGTATCTATCCAGCAACAATGTCAAGGTCAAAAATGAAAAACTATGTTGAGCCATGCTGACTTCGTAAGAAGTCAAATCGGACTGAAATAATTAAGACTTGAACGTACATTTCTGTGACTAACTAGCTAACTTTAGCTCAGTGACCGGTGACGCACCTATTCCTGTTTACAGAATGTGCATCCCTCCCCCTCCCAAGTCCTGCATGGAGAAGAGCCACTGAGTCAACGTGTGGCCAGAATTTTATATTACATCCTTGTTGGTTTACAAACCCCATTGACAATGCATGGGAAACTGTTTAGGGTAATTTAGCTAAAGACCGCCCACTTCACCTAGTTCCATTCTAAAGCGATTGTGTTTTTGTTTCAGTTTCAAAACGTCCGGCAACACTAGCAAATTACCTCAGAGCGGCGGCTAGCTAATAATAAAAAACATGCATTGTTAACACAAAAACAAAACATGGCTTACGTTTGGGAATACACACATGGATCTTCGGAGGTCGGATGGTATCACCGTATCCCATCCGTCCATGATTAATACTTACTTGACATGATAAAATGTCCTGAAGTTACGTATGGGGACATTTTTTATTACTTCGTGTTCTCCTTGGGAGTGGATGGTTCCACTATGAAAAATTACAAGAGTACAGAGGCATTTCAGTAGGCTGGACACAACATTTTTAACAATGCTTTTTTCTGATAACTAGTTAATTGCATCCACCCCGCCGTGGAGCCCAGTTTCATAATATTACCATCTGTCCCAACTGCTTGCCGTAGTTTTGAAGTAATTGTGAAAAACAGCACTTATTTTAGGAAATTTTTCACCCTGCCAGCTACTGTTAGTTCTATTGAGCACCAACTCGCCTTCCGAACGTTCTATTCCCAACCTATTGTTCAACGTCACAATTGTTGGCAATGAGACATGCCCACGTTAAACTCCTACACGGAACCCAAACCGGTTGCGCGCGTACGCCATCGTGCATAAATGCATTTTGTCCCCCCACACCAATCGGGATCACGACACGCAGGTTAAAATATCAAAACAAACCCTGAACCAATTATATTAATTTGGGGACAGGTCGAAAAGCATGAAACATTTATGGCAATTTTGCTAGCTAGCTTGCACTTGCTAGCTAATTTGTCCTATTTAGCTACCTTGCTTTTGCTAACTAATCCTGGGATATAAACATTGAGTTATTTTACCTGAAATGCACAAGGTCCTCTACTCCGCCAATTAATCCACACATAAAACGGTCAATGGAATCGTTTCTAGTCATCTCTCCTCCTTCCAGGCTTTTTCTTCTCTTGACTTTATATTGCAATTGGCAACTTTCATAAATTAGGTGCATTAATGCCACTGACCTCATTCGTCTTTCAGTCACCCACGTGGGTATAACCAATGAGGAGATGGCACGTGGTACCTGCTTCTATAAACCAATGAGGACATGGGAGAGGCAGGACTTGCAGCGCGGATCTGGGTCAGAAATAAAACTGACTTCTATTTTAGCCCTTGGCAACGCAGACGCTCATTTGCGCGCACGAGCAGTGTGGGTGCAATAATTGAATAACATGTATGTCTAAATTTATTTTGCAAAGCTTGCGCACGTGAAGCGAGCGGTGTAGTCAGCCTATTAGGCTTACTTCAAGTAATTAATTAGGTTACAGCTATTTGGTGAGTTCACAATTGTGATCCACAGTGTTAACGATGGCTGGCGCATAGCCGGTAAACATTTTCTGGTCATGGTTAACCATATTTTCTTTCAGAAAAAGGTGTAAACCTAAACAAAACGCATGTTCCTGTCCTCTTTTTCAAGATGTGGCTGATTTTTTTTTTAAACAGCCAGAAGACATTTTTAAATTAAGAAATAACCAATTTTTTTGGACGATTTGTTGTTTCTAAATGGCTGCTGGGTAATTTGATATGCGTCAATCGGTTTGTTAGTAGGCATTGGATGGAGCGAATGCTGCGCAGGTTCACAGAGTTGCAAAGCAAATGGATAGGTCTAGCTCATTGATTTGTAGATCTGAAGCAGTTGCTACCTCTGATTATGAGCCTACAAGTGTCATGGATGAGTTATGTAGTACCCACAGAAGGCCACAGGGAGGCGAAAGAGCTATAAACCCATACTGGTTTTTGCCTTGAACCCTAACCCTAGGAATAACCTATTTTAGCCTTAACCCTAACCCTAGGTATAACCTATTTTAGCCTTAACCCTAATCCTAGTTATAACCTATTTTAGCCTTAACCCTAATTCTTGGGTAGGGTAGCCTAGAACACTTTAAACTATTTTTGTAATAATATTATGTTAGTAAATACCATTATAGTACTAAATAGCGTTTAGATTTTTTTAAATCAAACCCTATGCAAGCATTTAGCAATTATTAGTTATTTTATAATATATATTATTGTAAGGCAGAACACTTGATAAACAAGCCACATTATATTTTTCAAATGTGGTTTGAACTGGGTGTGACCTAGTAACCTATATGTGAAAGTCCAGCAATTGGCTGGGATAGGAGGGGCAGGTTTGAGACTGATCTCAGGAATTAATAAGAAAAATACACTTTCTCAGCTGCTTCACCAGCGTCTGTAAATTAATAACTTAAATGCTAAATATTTCCAATAGATGGCAGCATAAGACCACGAAGCATCAATTATAGGCTATAGCAGCAATATGATTGATATAAAATAGCATGCAACCAAAGACTATCTCCCATGATTTTCTAAAATGGTCACTCTCATTACTTTACAGGTAGCTTTTTGTCTCGTATTAGGCCTGTGTTGCTTTTGGGAGAGCAAACAAATTGTGACTATAGCAGGTATTGAAACCCGGCCAAATAATCACTAGGCAGGTGCACTAACCTCAACCTTAGTAGACATACATAAAAAAAAACCATCTTCAAATAGAAAAGAGTGCTCCTCCGCGTGGCCGCCTCTCTGAATACAACGTGTGACCAGAAGGAAATTAGCAGACCTGCAACCCTTGGACTGTGTGTAGGTTTTGTCATCTGGAGCTGAAAAATAGAGAGATGGGGGGGGCGGAAGAGTGCAGTTTAAAGGTTTATCATTAATAACTGACACAATTCTATAATGAATACATATTAGAATAATAATACATAAGAGTGACCAATAGTTACTGTATTGTTTAGTGTTTTCTTTACTCAAGTAGTGCCCCAAGGAGGGATCGAACGATGTCTCAAAAGCAGCAGAAAAGGTCAAATAAGGTCACCAAAATGTCCGTTACAGCTATACACGACTGGCCGTGCACAGTAGGAGGCAGCGGATTGTTTGCGGACCTCCAAAATACCATAGAAGAAGAAGAAACGGATGTAAACTAAGCGGTTTACGCTTCCTTGGCAACGTGAGGCTTTTTATAGCTACATTTTGTTAGCATGTCTTCAATAGTGTTGGATTTTCGTGCATAGATAAATTCACATGCGAGTAATTCGTCTCGTTTCCTAGTTTATGTTAGCTATTGTTTTGCGGTGCTAGCAAACGTGATGCAGAGGTAGCTTTGCAACCTATTCAAGCCAAATCGGGTTGCTAGCTAACGTTAGCTATGTTTTTATCTAGCTAACTTTAGCCGGTAGAGTTCGCACCCGTTAGACAAAAATGTCCACATACCATTTGTATCGCGCAGTGCAGCTAGTTATTGTCCTTTCTGTACGTGTGACCCATGCGGCCACTGATGGAGGAGTCAACACAGAGTCTTCAATAACAACGAACAGTCCAAAAACCTATGAGCCTTTCAGTACCACTGACCCGATGTATACCGTTTCAACCGTTGCATTGGATACTTTTGCAACTGCTTCTGCTGAAACTGTCACTCAAGATGGTGTTTCCACGGTAACCACGGACCTGGCTCCATCATCTGAAGCCACCACCGAGCCAGTCATTGAAACTGTCCCTCCTCCGGTTGAAACTACTGCCAAAACAAGTCTGACTCCAAAAGGTAGGTTGGTGGCTACACGTACGTGGCTACACGTACGTATGTCTATTGTCATTGAAAAAATACATTAGTGCACTGCAATAGTTTTGAGATTAACCTTTGCTGTCTTGTAGTGTGTTTATGTGATTTGACCCCAGACTTCTGTGATATTGGCTGCTGCTGTGACATTGTGGACTGCGACATCCCTGACTTGAGCTCTGTCTTCAATGGATGTTTAGATGAAGTCATGTAAGTTTATACGCCTGCGCATTTGCCTTGGGGTCATGGCTATCCAGGTTCGATCCTCGCAAGGGACGCTGCGTTCACCACCACTGTTCGCTACATTGGTGTCAAGGTGGGATGTACAGTGCATTCGGAAAGTATTCAAGACCCCTTCACCTTTTCCACTTGTTATTACGTTACAGCCTTATTCTAAAATGGATTAAATTATTTCCCCCCCAATCAATCTACACACAATACCCCATAATGACAAAGAAAAAACAGCTATTTTCAGGCCTCTCCAGAGATTTTAGATTGGGTTCAAGTCCGGACTCTGGCTGGGCCACTCAAGAGACTTGTCCCAAAGCCACTCCTGCATTGTCTTGACTGTGCTCTTAGGGTTGTTGTCCTGTTGGAAGGTGAACTTTCGCCCATTCTGAGTGCTCTGGAGCAGGTTTTCATCAAGGAGCTCTCTACTTTGCTCCGTTCATCTTTGCCTTGATCCTGACTAGTCTCCCAGTCCCTGCCGCGGAAAAACATCCCCACAGCATTGGTCAGACCCTTAAGGAAAACATTAATGGCTCTCCATCCATCGGCCGCATCTTGCTCTTCACCACCCACAGCTCTATAAACCTTTTCTTCAAGTACACCATGTTCACGGCTGTTTAAAACAAAGGCTAACAACTGTAACCCATCATAAGGATGTAGATTGTGGAGTTGCTTATATCGCTTTAAATGGTCCCACGTCTTCATACCCACGTCTCGTGGATGCTTCAAAGTCTTTGACCGTTCATCCAACTGTTTTGGAGATGCTGATTTGTGTGATTACTGTCACTGGAGGTTTGTCTTTACTCCCTAAGACCTCGTTCGTCACCGCTGTCAGAATCTGTTGACTCAAAGCCAGGAAGTGCCGACCAGATGCTTGAAACCTGATCTGCCTTGCGCAACTCAGCATGAGGGTAGATTGAGAGAACAGAGAGCCCACAGGTAGGGGCCAAGTCTGCCTGTTCCACCCTTGCCTCCTGTAATTGTTGAATTTTGGCTTTTAATGTCTCTGTTCATCAAGAGCCCTCAAATTCTCACTCTCTGCAATGTCCTATCATGTGTATCACAAAGGAATTTATCATGTTTTCTTACTTTGGCTAACACAGTTATTAAAGACCATTGTGTCTTTGTCAATAAGTTAAACAAAAAGCTTGTGGAGAAATAGAATGTCTATCAGACAGATTCCATTTTTGTCAACTATGACATAAAAAATATATTATCTTGCCTACACTTTAATTTGAAATGGTTCTTCATATCACTAGCCAGTGAATTTTATATTTTCCATGTTCACATCCAGAGCAGCTGTCCTGCCCTTTTCCAGAGTGGTTCTCTCACTTTTAAAAATGGCATTACATTAACTTCAAAAGTATTTATAGTTTTATAACCCCTTGAGGACTCTAACCTATCTTATAGAACACATTGTTTCTACAGGGCCTGGTTACCCCTAAAACGTGTGTTCACTTCAAAAGCTTGTACAAGGCTTACATTACCCTAAATTGCTACTCAACTAGAAACTCACTTCTATGGAACAAGGTTTCACACCCTTAATCAATTGTGGCTTATTTTAACTGATAGGCCTTTAACAGAGGACTCGAACCCCTATACATCACATGTATGTATCACTCAATGCATGCACTTATTTTAACCTGATTTGGTTATTTTAGATATAGGTCTAGACTCACCCAGCAATATGTTAGCAGTCAGGAGATTAAGAGCTGACTCCCCCGAAGTGGGTTGCGCGCAGCCCTCTTATCTTTCCACTGGATCAACACACAGTTGATCTTTTTTTCCCCCGTTGTTGGTCAAGACCAATTCATCTGGGTCACGGCACCATGTGTTAGCTGTTGTTATTCTTCAATAACACAGAGCCCAAATCAAATCAGGGGGAGCAAAATATATTTATTCAAAGAGAACAAATCAGTTATGCTGGAAAGTAGATGTTTATTCTTCTCTGTCCTCAATGGTTTCTCCACTAGAAAAAGAGACGCAGGATGCAGTTATACCCAAGCCTAGCCTGTGGTTGACCAATTAGAATTCCTTGCAGTAAAATTGGGCCAATGGCCAAATACCAAGTATTCTGTTTCGGGCTCAATGTATAGACAATTCGGACCAATGAACTTGCCACATGTAGCTATGAGTCCGACTGAAATTCCTCCCGTGTCCCTGACCCATTAATCTTCAGTTCCCCATTACAAAGAAACAACTATTTCTATTGATCATTAATTCCCTATTACAGAAGAACAACTATTTCCATTGATGGTTAATTCCCTCTTGACCTTTAGTCCTCTGTGTTGTGTATTTATCTTTAAATATTCTTACAATAGCTAAGGGTCTGAATACTTAAGGTATTTTTGTTAAAAAAACATTTTTTAGATACATTTACAAAAAAATCTAAACCTGTTCTCACTTTGTCATTATGGGGTATTGTGTGTAGAGACATTTTTTTATTTAATCAATTTTAGAATAAGACTAACGTAACAAAATGTTGAAAAAGGAGTCTGAATACTTTCCGAATGCACTGTAAAGTGAGTGATTTCTTTAGTTATGTATTGCTAAAGCACATCAAGGAACATTGATTTGACCAATTGAATTGTTTGTTTTACAGATATGGTGAATGCATTGAGAGCTGGTTGATATTCAGAGTCAATGTGGATCCTTCACGCGTCACTGTCACAAACAAATTTGTCTGCATTCGACCAGAAGAGGGTAATCACACACACACACACACACACACACACACACACACACACACACACACACAAAAAAACATTTTCCTGATGGTGATCCATCCATTCCTTCTCTACAGATAATAATACAGTTTCCCAGATCCTTCCAGCTCTTGCTAATACACCATTGGACTCCTCCTACCACTTCTCTTGGAAGGGATCCGCAACTTATAGTACCCACACCAAAGATTTCTACAGGGTATGTTGAGATGTGGTGTCTAATAATAATCTTAACCAGCGATTTAATCATTCAGACAGGCCTAGTCATTTTTCTCTCTGATCGGTCTTGTTACTTTGTCGCAGGTTGATGACACAATCATGTCCCATTTCAACAGCGCCTCCATTCGTGGGGTCCTTCGACAGCCTTCACCAGGGGCCGCCACGTCTTCCTGTGTCGAGCGTAACCCTGCCAGTAAGATGGCACCTGTTCAGTAGCCAAATGTTGTTGAACCTTGCAGATAGACATGCCATGAATAGAGTTGACATGATTCCTTCAACATTCAGATAGACATTTTTGTTCTAAATAGCATATTTCTATCTGAATGTTGGCCAACGTTGTGTCCTTCTGAACCGTGTCCCTATACTCTGAATAAAGTAGAAATCTTACGCACTGCTGCAGTTGGCTTAACTGCTGGGTGGTGCTAATAGTCTTGGGAGACCGGGGTCATGTTCATTTGGCACCAAATGGAAGAAAACTGACTGAAACAGGGATGGTCTACCAGGACTTGTCCAATAAGAGTTGCTCATGTTCGTTTTGACCAGTACTCAAGTAATACTTTTTGTATTACAACGTTTTTAGTTTGTTCTATATTTTTATTTCTGGTCTCCCCTTGTAGGGTTCCTGCGATCTATTTCTCTCTCTTGCACCCGCACACTGACTCCCCAATCCTGTGCCACAGACCCCAGTCTCAATGCACAGTCCTACTTCCATGACATCAGCCTGCTCAAGGTTAGTGTGTGTGCATGTGTGTGCTCAAGTTTTGGATGCATGCGTACAGTATCTCTATAATATAAATATCTTGGGCCTATTGCAACCACCGTTGGCTTCCGTATTAACACAAAAATCTCTCGTTAAGTGATCAATACACAATACAATCACCCACAGAACTGATTTCAATTGCAACCATTATTGGCCACTTGATTACCACTCCCTAAAGCTGATGTCAGTGTTAAACTTTTAGTTCAAAATCTTTGAGGACATTTTCACCCTCTGGTGGGTATTATTGAACCTGCTTATTTAGCAGACCAAGGGTAGATTGATACTATTTGTCAATCATTCCGTACAAGGGTCGTTCTACCCCAAACACAAGATAGACTATTTCGACACCAACCATCTCAGATTGTTCTGAAATAGTTTCTGTGGTTAGTAACGGATACGATTAGCATTCCTGAAACATTATTTTGTTGAAATATAATTTGATCCCTAAGAAATGAAGCTAATTAATTGCACGGTAAATAATCCAAGTGACTTCAATTACACATTTCTTTGAACGGAGGGATTCACCAGATTCACAGGGAATAAATTACATAATATGGAGAAGCAATACTCCAAGATGCAGCTTCATACTACAGTGGTTCCTCCTTTATTAATTTAGAATGATATAAAAGCCTGTTGGATATTCTCATATGTTATTAGCAGGACAATATATATTGGTCATGGCTCCCGAGTGGCGCACAATGGGATTGCCTTGCAGTTCTTCAGCTGTATCCACTGAAAGCAAGCAAGGTTCAAGGCACAAGGGCAGGGGGCATGGGATGAGCCGCAGAACCGCACACAGAAGACCGACCTAGCCCATAGAGGGGAGGGGGTGGACCCCCACCCTGCCACACTGGCAACACTAAGGGGCATTGCCCTAATAATGGTGCTGACTAGGGAAACATTCCCGCTGTTCTGTTCTTAGTGCCAGTCTGCACGTTCAAACTAAGACAATGTAACTAATAATGTCATCTTTATGCTTTCATTAATAAAATAATGATAAAAATACTCTCAAAATGCTGATGTTTATTTAGTTATGGATCAAAAACGAATTACTATGGGAATAAATATCACTGAATTACAGAAATATCCTCAAATCCTCTATGTAATTATTGGCGGAGAGTCACGTCATATTTTTCAATATACTGTAGGCCTACCGTAGGCAACATGAGTCACTAGTGTTGAGTTATGTGCTGTTAAAAGTGGAGTAGGTTGTATTTATTTAAAGGGCATATTGAAGTTAGAAGCAATAGCCTACAACTATTTTAGCACAGTTTCGCTCTGCTCTGAGACAAGCATGGAGACTGGTCTTGATAAATCAATGTGATTTTTATTTTCACTGAATCTCCGTTTGGGTATTGGTTAGACTAGAATTGGAAAATTAAGGTGTAGAAATGTTATGCTCTTAGTGTAACCTTTTATTTAACTAAGCAAGTCATTTAAGAACAAATTCTTATTTACAAGGACAGCCTACTCCCCATCTGGGAATTGAACCCCTGTCTCCCACGTGCCCGCATTATCTAGTACAGCCATGATTGAAGGCTATCAAATGCTTCCAAAGATGCCCTCTGGTGGTCAAACTAGCACTAACTAGCATTAATGGTACCAGTGGTTCACACTTAAATAACGTGCCATAGAATTCTGCAGCAACTTTTAAAGGAGGAACCACTTTATTGTCAAACATTGAAAACTGATACTTGTTGATGGGGGGGGGGGGGGGGGTCCGTCCGTGTGGCTTTTGACCATTTTTATGTCTTAAATCATTAGTAGGAAGAAGTTTTGCCCAAATTTGGATTTTGGGTACTATATTTCTTTGGCAACACTTGACACCCAGCGTCATGACACGATCATAACCATGTCATAACTGACATAACTTGTCATAACATGGTCATAACCCATATTTACACCTGTTGTGACCATATACATCCTGTGGCGTACTGCATTAGCATTGAATAGCCCCTTTTCAGGGAAGTTAGGAACCAATATACACAGGCAGTTAGAAAAGCAAAGGCTAGCTTTTTCAAACAGAAATTTGCATCCTGTAGCACAAACTCCAAAAAGTTCTGGGACACTGTAAAGTCCATGGAGAATAAGAGCACCTCCTCCCAGCTGCCCACTGCTCTGAGGCTAGGAAACACTGTCACCACCGATAAATCCACGATAATTGAGAATTTCAATAAGCATTTTTCTACGGCTGGCCATGCTTTCCACCTGGCTACCCCTACCCCGATCAACAGCCCTGCACTCCCCACAGAAACTTGCCCAAGCCTCCCCCTTTTCTCCTTCACCCAAGTCCAGATAGCTGATGTTCTGAAAGAGTTGCAAAATCTGGACCCCTACAAATCAGCTGGGCTAGACAATCTGGACCCTCTCTTTCTAAAATTATCCACCGCAATTGTTGCAACCTCTATTACTAGCCTGTTCAACCTCTTTTTCGTGTCGCCTGAGATCCCCAAAGATTGGAAAGCTGCCACGGTCATCCCCCTCATCAAAGGGGGAGACACTCTAGACCCAAACTGTTACAGACCTATATCTATCCTACCCTGCCTTTCTAAGGTCTTCGAAACCCAAGTTAAACAGATCACCGACCATTTCGAATCCCACCGTACCTTCTCCGCTATGCAATCTGGTTTCCGAGCTGGTCATGGGTGCACCTCAGCCACGCTCAAGATCCTAAACGATATCATAACCGCCATTGATAAAAGACAATACTGTGCAGCCGTATTCATCGACCTGGCCAAGGCTTTCGACTCTGTCAATCACCACATTCTTATCGGCAGACTCAACAGCCTTGGTTTCTCAAATGACTGCCTCTCCTGGTTCACCAACTACTTCTCAGACAGAGGTCAGTGTGTCAAATCGGAGGGCCTGTTGTCCGGACCTCTGGCAGTCTCTATGGGGGTGCCACAGGGTTCAATTCTCGGGCTGACTCTTTTCTCTGTATACATCAATGATGTCGCACTTGCTGCTGGTGATTCTCTGATCCACCTCTACACAGACGACACCATTCTGTATACTTCTGGCCCTTCTTTGGACACTGTTAACTAACCTCCAGACGAGCTTAAATGCCATACAACTCTCCTTCCGTGGCATCCAACTGCTCTCAAATGCAAGTAAAACTAAATGCATGCTCTTCAACCGATCGCTGCCCGTCTAGCATCACTACTCTGGACGGTTCTGACTTAGAATATGTGGACAAATACCTAGGTGTCTGGTTAGACTGTAAATTCTCCTTCCAGACTCATATTAAGCATCTCCAATCCAAAATGAAATCTAGGATCGGCTTCCTATTTCGCAACAAAGCATCCTTCACTCATGCTGCCAAACATACCCTCATAAAACTGACCATCCTACCGATCCTCAACTTCGGCGATGTCATTTACAAAATAGCCTCCAACACTCTACTCAGCAAACTGGATGCAGTCTATCACAGTGCCATCCGTTTTGTCACCAAAGCCCCATATACTACCCACCACTGCTACCTGTGTGCTCTTGTTGGCTGGCCCTCGCTTCATATATTTGTCGCCAAACCCACTGGCTCCAGGTCATCTACAAGTCTTTGCTAGGTAAAGCCCCGCCTTATCTCAGCTCACTGGTCACCATAGCAGCACCCACCTGTAGCACGCACTCCAGCAGGTATATTTCACTGGTCACCCCAAAAGCCAATTCCTCCTTTGGCCGCCTTTCCTTCCAGTTCTCTGCTGCCTATGACTGGAACGAATTTCAAAAATCACTGAAGCTGGAGACTCATATCTCCCTCACTAACTTTAAGCATCAGCTGTCAGAGCAGCTCACAGATCACTGCACCTGTACATAGCCCATGTACAGGTGCAGTGATCTGCCTCATGCCCATACTGTTTTATATATATTTTTTGCTCCTTTGCACCCCAGTATTTCTACTTGCACATTCATCTTCTGCACATCTATCACTCCAGTGTTTAATTGCTAAATTGTAATTACTTCGCCACTATGGCCTATTTATTGCCTTACCTCCCTAATCTTACCTCATTTGCACACACTGTATATAGATTTTTTTCTATTATGTTATTGACTGTACCTTTGTTTATTCCATGTGTAACTGTTGTTGTTTGTGTCGCTTTGCTTTATCTTGGCCAGGTCGCAGTTGTAAATGAGAACTTGTTCTCAACTGGCCTACCTGGTTAAATAAAGGTGAAATAAAATAAAGTAGTGTGTAATTTTATGGCTGGTTATGACGCCTACATAAGTGTTCAAACCCACATTTATTAAAAAACAATTCCTGCCAAGAAGTTGCCTTTCGTTTGAAAGTTTGTTTCTTAAGTCCTTCCTTTGTTTAGTCATGTTTTTTCATCATTTAAATAACTTGTAGAAAATACACTTTGACACTGTCAAGAAGCCAGTGTCAATAATCATATAAGCCAGATAGGCCTGTCACATACATGCCCTTATGTCAGTCATCAGTCAGAGGGTGTTTTGTCCTGCTCTTAAAATCTGCTCCTTCATTCATCCCAGTCATCAGAAAGAGCATTGGGGTAGGTTCATGTCTGACATTACAATGATAATGTAATATGGTCAATTTACTTTTGGGTGTCAGAGAAAATGTATGGAGTAAAAAGTACATTTTCTTTAGGAATGTAGTGATCTAAAAGTTGGCAAAAATAGAAATCGTAAAGTAGCCAGACCACAAAAGGACTTCAGTACTTTAAAGTATTTTTACATAAGTACTTTACCACTGGTCATAACCAGCCATAATATAACTACCATGGTAGGTTTTGACACTCATGTCGTTATGACTGTGTCATAATGTGTTTTGGCGCTGGGTGTCAAGTAAAGTGTTACCATTTATTTAATATCTGAATCCTATAAATTAAAATGATCAATTTGGGTGCAATCAATTAGCTTAATTTCTCAGACAAAATGTAAAAATGGGGGGATAACCCTGCACTGTCCATATTTTAAAATGTGTAACTAAATCAGGCCAATCATAACTCAATTATCTTTATCAAATGAAAATGTGGTCTAACGAAGTTATTTCAAATGGCACATTAGGCTATAATAATTTTCTATTTTACGATTAAATGTTTGAGTGAAATATAGGCCTACTACTTTTTTTATAATCTTGTACTTAAATAAGTATTTTACATTCATCAGCCTTTCGGTTTCCGATGCTCCTGATATGTCATTATTTCATTGGGGGCGGGAATAGAGAACCTAGATGCCAAAAGTTGCAGCTGTCTGGTATCAACGTGAGATCAGCTAAATCACTGGTTTATTCTTATGGGTTTTACATTGCAATCAATCTTCTTTTAGTACGCAGGTGCATGTAATCTCTCGTTAATATCATTTTAAGAAAGCCAGCAATAACACAGTACTATGTAAGAAGTTCTTCTTCGTTGCAATTGGCCACATTGATATTTCCTTATCTTTCACTGTGAATATTCCAGTAATGTTAACACATTCTGCCACAACTAATTATTGTCATTACAGATTCCAGTTCGTGAGAATATTCAGATATTACCAGATAATCTGGTAAGATTGACCACACATTAGAGGGCAAAAACATGTGACTTGTCTCAGATTGGATGGCACTCACTTTCTGCCGCCCCATTTACTATTCTCTTTCCGAAGTGCACTCATTCACTTCCCCTCATAGATTTCAAAGCATTGGATTGGTGTGAGTGTGGAGCTGGAGAGCAGCTCCACCTTTTCTTCTTACACAAATCCCATGCTTTCAATATATGCCGTGAACGAGTACATCCTTCGGGGAGAAAGGTGAATGAGTACACAGTCGCTAGTGTAAATCTACACACACCTTGCAGTCTTCACATTTTGCTGCCCTAAAATTAAATCTAAAAAGTGATTCAATTGGATTTTCTTCCTACCGATCTACACAACCTACTCCACATTTTCAAAGTGAATGAAAAATTATAGAAAATGCTTTTAATTACTGTCTTGATTTCATGTGTTTTCACACCCGAGTTAATTATTGGTGGAAGCACCTTTGGCAGCCACTACAGCTGTGAATCATTTTTAATAAGACTCTCCCAACTTTGCACAACTCAACATACAATATATCCATTGTTTTTGTCAAAATTGCTCTAGCTCAGTAAAATTGTTTGTCAATCATTGATAGACCGCAATATTCAAACCGTGTCTGTTGGTCCAGGCTCAGTCCTGACTTAAATTTGCTTGAAAATCTGAGAAAGTTTTGAATATTGCTGTCCATCAAAGATTTCCAACCAAATGTATTGAGCTTGAGAAATGTTGACAAAATAGCTTTAATGGCTGCCAAAGGTGCTTCCACCAAGTATATGCAATCAAGACATCTTTTGTTTTGAATTTTTTATTCATTTGGAATGTGGAGTAGGTTGTGAGATCAGTCGGAAAAAAATGTTATCCAGTTTAATTTAAAGCAGCAACATTGGAGACTGCGAGGGGTGTAGACTTTCACTAGGCATTGTACTTTGGGGAAGGGAGTGAAGTTCTTTGAGGCTAAGGGGAAAGATTTGGACCACACACACTGACCTCTCATTCTCATCCTGTGTTAGATCCCAGTAACTCCAGTAGTTGGCAATGGTTGGCCTAAACCGAGAGAACAAAATGGTTCCTGTCTCAATGTGGTGTCAAAGGTTAGAGATTAAACAATCAAGTTAAATAATAGTCCAAGAATATTGACAAAATGACTGAATATCCATATAATCTTTCTAGCTCACATCTTCTCATTCTTTTCCACATGCAGGTGGACTATCTTATATGGTACACAATTATAGGGGAGATCGCTATGGCAACAGTAAACATGGTCTTGGTAGACACTGACTCAGATACGAATCTGTTGCAGAAGCACACTGTCCGTTTCCAGGTAGGCTTTCAATCGATGGTGTATAGAGCAATTTTTGGTTTACAAACATGTTCGAGCGATGTGCATGCATTCTCGCGTCAAATAGCCCTTTTGCAGAGTAGCTATACGCAGATGTCGGGACTTTGACAAACTTAAAGGGATATTTTGGCAATGAGGCCCTTTATCTACTTCCCCAGAGGCAGATGCACTTGTGGATACAATTTTTGTCTCTGCATGCAGTTTGAAGGAAGTTGCTAACTAGCTGGTGCAAGGACGGGAAGTCTGGGTATCTGCTAGCTTCTAGTTATTGCGCTAACCGATACACATAGACTTCTAGTCATGCGCTAACGTTAGTTAGCATTGGCCCGCAAAACTACCTCTACCTTCATACTGGACACAGAGACATGATTGTCAAAATCATTGCCGAAGTATCCCTTTAACAGTGAATGTGGGTGATGACCATGAAAACACATGACTGATGGTTATAGTTATGCATCCAGGAAATATCTGTCTCAGAGTTGGGGTCAATTCCATTTCAATTCAATCTTGGAATTTGTTTACTTCCTGCATTGACTAAATTGAAGTGGAATTGACACCTACCCTGGTACAGTGCATTTGGAAAGTATTCAGACCCCTTGACCTTTTCCACATTTTGTTACGTTATAGCCTTATTCTAAAGTTTGATTAAATCGTTTTTCCCCCCCCTCAGTCTACACACAACCCCATAATGACAAAGCAAAAACAGGTTTTTAAAAATTAAAACTGAAACATTACATTTACATACAGTACCAGTCAAAAGTTTAGACACCTACTTAAGGGATTTTCTTTATTTTGACTATTTTCTACACTGTAGAATAATAGTGAGGACATCGAAACTATGAAATAAGTCATATAGTTACCAAAAAAAGTGTTAAACAAATAAAAATATGAGATTCTTCAAAGTAGCTACCCTTTGCCTTGATGATAGCTTTCCACACTCTTGGCATTCTCTCAACCAGCTTCACCTGGAATACTTTTCCAACCGTCTTTAAGGAGTTCCCACACATGCTGAGCACTTGTTGGCTGCTTTTCCTTCCCTCTGCGGTCCAACTCATCCCAAACCATCTCAATTAGGTTGAGGTTGGGTGATTGTGGAGGCCAGATCATCTAATGCAGCACTCCATCACTCTCCTTCTTGGTCAAATAGCCCTTACACAACCTGGAGGTGTTTTGGATAATTGTCTTGTTGAAAAGCTAATTATAGTCCCACTAAGCGCAAACCAGGTGGGATGGCGTATTGCTGTGGTAGCCATCCTGGTTCAGTGTGCCTTGAATTCTAAATAAATCACCGACAGTGTCACCAGCAAATCACCATCACACCTCCACGCTTCACGGTGGGAACCACACATGCGGAGATCATCCGTCTCACAAAGACACGGTGGTTGGAACCAAAAATCTCAAATTTGGCCTCATCAGACCAAAGGACAGATTTCCACCGGTCTAATGTCCATTGCTCGTGCTTCTTGAACCAAGCAAGTCTTTTCTTTGTATTGGTGTTCTTTTGTAGTGGTTTCTTTGCAGCAATTCGACCATGAAGGCCTGATTCACAATCTCCTGAACAGTTGATGTTGATGTCTGTATTTGAACTCTGAAGTATTTATTTGGGCTGCAATCTGAGGTGCAGTTAACTCTAATGAACTTGTCCTCTGCAGCAAAAGTAACTCTGGGTCTTACTTTCCTGTGGCGGTCCTCATGAGAGCGAGTTTCATCATAGCGCTTAATGGTTTTTGAGATTGCACTTAAAGAAACTTTCAAAGTTTGACATTTTTGAGAGAATGCCAAGAGTGTGCAAAGCTGTTAAAGGCAAAGGGTGTCTACTTTGAAGAATCTCAAATATAAAATATTTTGTTTCTTACTTTTTTTTTTTAATACATGATTCCATATGTTATTTCACAAAGAAAAACCCTGGAATGAGTAGGTGTCAACTTTTGAATGGTGCTGTAAGTATTCAGACCCTTTACTCAGTACTTTGTTGAAGCACCTGAGACAGTGATTACAGCCTCAAGTCTTCTTGGGTATGATGCTACAAGCTTGGCACACTTGTATTTGGGGAGTTTCTCACGTTCTTCTCTGCAGATCCTTTAATCTCTGTCAGGTTGGATGGGGAGTGTCGCTGCACAGCTATTTTCTGGTCTCTCCACAGATGTTTGATCGGGTTCAAGTCTGGGCTCTGGTTGGGCCACTCAAGGACATTCAGAGACTTGTCCTGAAGCCACTCCTGTGTTGTCTTTGCTGTGTGCTTATGGTCGTTGTCCTGTTGGAAGGTGAACCTTCGCCCAGTCTGAGTTCCTGAGAACTCTGGAGCAGATTTTCATCAAGGATCTCTCTCTACTTTGCTCTGGTCATCTTTCCCTTGATGCTGACTAGTCTCCCAGTCCCTGCCGTTGAAAAACATCCCGCCTGCATGATACTGCCACCACCGTGCTTCACCGTAGGGATGGTGCCAGATTTCCTCCAGATGTGACGCTTGGCATTCACGCCAATGAGTTCAAGCTTGGTTTCAACAGACCAGAGAATCTTGTTTTGCATGGTTCGAGTCCTTTAGCTGCCTTTTTAATGACGAGTGGCTTCCATTTGGCCACTCTACCATGAAGGCCTGATTTGGTGGAGTGCTGCAGAGGTGGTTGTCCTTGTGGGAGGTTAACGGAAACAGGATGCACCGGAGCTCAATTTCAAGTCTCATAGCAAAGGGTCTGAATACTTAAATAACGTATTTGTTTTTATTTTTAATACATTTGCAAACATTTCTAGAAACCTGTTTTCACTTTGTCATTATGGGGTATTGTGTGTAAATTGTTTTCCTCAACAATGTGGGGAATACTTTCCAAATGCACTGTCTATTGTATCAATGGTATGGTTCAATATTCAAATTTAATTGAAAGTCATCTATTTCAGATATCCACACCCCCTCCTACTCCTGAACCAACCCCTGTGGTGGGACTAACAATGGGGACTCCTGTGATTGGTCAATTTGGCGAAGCGGTCCAACCTGTATCCTTCGGGAATAGCACACGACATGCAGAAACAATGTTTTTCATTTTTTGGCATACTACTTGTTGATATACAGAGACATGTATGCGACTTTGTTTTAATTTAAAAACTATTCAGAGAAGACACTGAAGATCAGAAAATCAAATGGGCCTACAGTACAGTTGCTTTGAAGAATCACATATCCTTGACACTATGTACTGAATGTTCTTATAAGGGGTGCTGGCAGCAAGAAAACATTGTGTTTTGATGGGAATTTTTTTTCTTCTTCTGATTATTCTTTCGCACTTGTTCAATATCACAATGCACGATTGGTAAAAACAATTATACTTTGGTAATATGGCCTATAGGTGGTGCTGTAATAAGCCTTCAAAGTCTAAGGCTCATCCCCAGTTCCCTGTTTGACGTATAAACACGAAGCTTGGTATATCAGTGTTTCTCATCATAAGGAACAAATGACTCATGAGGTCCGCCATATTGGATTTTTTACCATCCTGGATTTTTAATAAAATCTTAATCTTCTCATGAGCTGTACATCTGATTGACTCGGAACTCCAAATATACAGTATTTTCACCATGTCAGTCTCTACTAAGTTTGAAAAAATCTAAATGATAAATGTCAAATGGACAAAATTGAACCTTTCTAAAAATAAATGTGTTCTGATTTAATCCCTAATAACTAAACATGAAACTGATGAGGGTTTTGTGGTCAGTAGTAGGAAGGTGTATGTTGAAGCAGGTGTTGATCTCAAACATGGAAACGGCATGCAATTCAGTTGTGAATCTCAAACTGTTAGCATTTATGCTAGTGATAAAGACATCTAAGGGTCAGGTCCACCCATGCAACCACAACACTCGGTATGAGTTTCTCTCAATTTAAGGAACAAACATCTTCGAAAATCATGAACCGTACATTCGATTGACAACTCAATGTATGTTAATCATGTCGGTCTCAAGTACGCTAGGAGTTAAAGAACAATTCCACACACTTTTTATTTGTGTCATTAGTCCATTGTTGACAGTCACACTGTTTTGCTTGGCAGCACTCAAGTTTCCAAGATATGTAACTATCAAAATACAGAAATCATCCCCGTATGATGCATTTTGGAAAATAACGACTTTCTTTTTTCCAAAAATATTTTGTCTCAATAGGCTAGAATCCTAATTTCACCTCAACTTGCATATAACTTGTTTTGAATTTTTACAAGGGAGGATGTATAATGCTTCCATGCAACCCTCTCTTTAAGCCTGCTCCACATTTAGCCAGCACCACGTTTCATTGCTGCTTGCAGCTATATTTACTTTTCCATTCTTATACTACACTGCATTGTTTTAAATGGGGTGAGGCGTAGTGCCAATATACTGAGATTTCCTATTCTTTGACTCGGGGTCAGCTAACTCTTCTGGGTGTGTCACTGGGGGGAGAGTGCTCTATTAACCCCAGCAACCGCATGCCCATCCTTTTCACTCACAACACCATCACAGGCTGTACCTTCAGGTGAGACTACACTACCCATCCATCATTCGCATCCCTTAGTGACAGTGTCCTGTCCACCTGGCTTTTCCATTTGTAGTTTTATATGCAGTCCGGTCCAAAATTGGTGTCTTTTTTTTGTTTGTTCATCTTTATCAAGGGTGCCAATAATTTTGGACCTGACTGTACATCCGTTACAATCGCATCTGTTGTAACAACTTGAAACACACGTATTTGTTAATCATCTTGCTTTTCGAAAGAAGCTCATATAGTTGCATAGTCACAGTAATTAAGTCACAGTACTCAAGTATGAGCTTCTTTCAAGGTACAGAAAGTTCATTTTTCAGCGAAATATCCCTTTAAAGAAAGTTCCTGAACCTCTTTGCAGCATTTAGTTCATTATTTTCTGTGTCTCTCATTCTTTGTCAATTCTTAGTTCTCCCTCGAGTAACTGCTCTAAGCTGCGCTCCCAGCTCTATAGGGTCCTCCGGGGGGTTGCCACACCAAACCTGGTTGCCATGACTGTGGGGTCACAACCAGACTGGGCAAGAGTCATCACACAGGCATGCTCTGTGGCGCCACAGGTGAGTCTGTTAAAAGGATAGTAAACTATCCCTTTAATGCTTTACCTCAGGCAGACTCTTAATTTACTAATTTAAATATTACAGTTGGCACATGCCAACGGCACAGCATGAGAGTTGAGTAGGCAACGATGCTCGTCTTTAAAGGCACAGTTACTTCCAAAATCAACGGTTGCTTGTCGGTGTGTTGATATTCCTCAATGTCAGTGTTAGAAAAAGTTACTTAATGTAATTGAGTTTTGTATTTTGTGGAATACTAGATGTGTGACTGGCGTTCGACTACAGATGTACAGTGCATTCGGAAAGTATTCAGACCCCTTCACTTATTCCACATTATTACGTTATGGCCTTACTCTAAAATGTATTATATTTTTTCATCAATCTACACACAATACTCTATAATGACAAAGCGAAAACAGGTTTTTAGAAATTTTAGCAAAAATGTTTAATGAAATGCCTTATTTAGTATTCAGAACCTTTGCTATGAGACTCGAAATTGAGATCAGGTGCATCCTGTTTCAGTTGATCATCCTTGATGTTTCTACAACTTCATTGGCGTCCACCTGTGGTAAATTCAATTGATTGGACACCTGTCTATATAAGGTCCTACAGTTGACAGTGCATGTCAGAGCAAAAACCAAGCCATGAGGTCAAAGGAATTGTCCGTAGAGCTCCGAGACAGGATTTTGTTGAGGTACAGATTTAGGGAAGGGTACCAAAACATTTCTGCTGCATTGAAAGTCCAAGAACACAGTGGCCTCCATCATTCTTAAATGGAAGAAGTTTGGAACAACCAAGACTTCCTAGAAGAGCTGGCCACCCTGCAAAACTGAGCAATCGGGGGAGAAGGGCCTTGGTCAGGGAGGTGACCAAGAAACCGATGGTCACTCTGACCAGTTACTCTGTGAAGATGGGAGAACGTTCCAGAAGAACAACCATCTCTGCAGCACTCCACCAATCAGGCCTTTATGGTAGAGTGGCCAGATGGAAGCCACTCCTCAGTAAAAGGCACATGACAGCCCACTTGGAGTTTGCCAAAAGGCACCTAAAGAGACTCAGACCATGAGAAACAAGATTCTCTGGTCTGATGAAACCAACATTGAACTCTTTGCCTGAAAGCCAAGTGTCACGTCTGAAGGAAACATGGCACCATTCCTACGGTGGTGGCAGTATCATGCTGTGAGGATGTTTTTCAGCGGCAGGGACTGGGAGACTAGCCAGAATCAAAGCAAAGATGAACGGAGCAAAGTACAGAGATCCTTGATTAAAAACCTGCTCCAGAGCCCTCAGGACCTCAGAATGGGGCGAAGATTCACTTTCCAACAGGACAATGACCCTAAGCACACTGCCAAGACAACACAGGAGTGGCTTCGGGATAAGTCTCTGAATGTCCTTGAGTGGTCCAGCCAGAGCCCGGACTTGAACCCGATCGAACATCTCTGGAGAGACCTGAAAATAGCTGTGCAGCGACGCTCCCCATCCAACCTGACAGAGCTTGAGGATCTGCAGAGAAGAATGGGAAAAACTCCCCAAATACAGGTGTGCCAAGCTTGTAGTGTCATACTTTTGAATAAATTAGCACAAAAAAAATGCTGTTTTTGCTTTGTCTTTTGGGGGTAGTGTGTGTAGATTTAGGGGGGGAAAAATAATGTAATCAATTTTAGAATAAGGCTGTAACCTAACAAAATGTGGAAGTCAAGGGGTCTGAATACTTTCCGAAGGCCCTGTATATGGGGGATACAACCATCCCAGCTTTGCAGATTTTGCTGTGAAGAGACAGAATCATTAGATCATTTGTTTTGGTACTGTCCATATGTGGCTTGTTTTTGGTCACAGGTTCAGGAATGGTTGAAGAATTGCAACATTTACCTGGAGTTAACTCTGCAAACAGCACTGCTGAGTGATCTGAAAAGTCATTGTCAATTGATCAATAATATAATACTCTTAGCAGAAATGTTTAATTTACAATCTGTAGAAACTATGAAAATAGAAAGATTCCCAACTTTTGTGAAACACCACGGCAGTTGAAAAATATGGCAAACAGAAATCAAAACTGGATAGTGTTCAGAGATAGGGGAGATGAAATGTGGGACAAAAAATAACAAAAATAACATGTAAAATATACTGTGTCCTTAAAATGTACACTACTGTTCAAAAGTTTGGGGTCACTTAGAAATGTCCTTGTTTTTGAATGTAAAGCAATTTTTTTTCCCCTTAAAATGACATCAAATTGATCAGAAATACAGTGTAGACATTGTTAATGTTGTAAATGACTATTGTAGTTAGAAACGTCTTAATTTTTTTAATGGAATATCTACATAGGCGTACAGAGGCCCATTATCAGCAACCATCACTCCTGTGTTCCAATGGCACGTTGTTAGGTAATCCAAGTTTATCATTTAAAAAAAGGCTAATTGATCATTAGAAAACCCTTTTGCAATTATGTTAGCACAGCTGACACTGTTGTTCTGATTAAAGAAGTAATAAAACTGGCCTTCTTTAGACTAGTTGAGTATCTGGAGCATCAGAATAGGAGTGGGAGGCCCCGGTGCACAGCTAAACAAGTACATTAGTGTCTAGTTTGAGAAGTCCTCAACTGGCAGCTTCATTAAATAGTACCCGCAAAACACCAGTCTCAACGTCAACAGTGAAGAGGCGACTCCGGGGCGCTGGACTTCTAGGCAGACTTGCAAAGAAAAATCCATATCTCAGACTGGCCAATAAAGATTAAGACGGGCAAAATAACACAGACACTGGACAGAGGAACTCTGCCTAGAAGCCAGCATCCCGGAGTCGCCTCTTCACTGTTGTTTTGCGGGTACTATTTAATAAAGCTGCCAGTTGAGGCCTTGTTTCGTCTGTTTCTCAAACTAGACACTAATGTACTTGTCCTCTTGTGCACCGGGGCCTCCCACTTTCTATTCTGGTAAGAGACAGTTTGCGCTGTTCTGTGAAGGGAGTAGTACACAGCATTGTACAAGATCTTCAGTTTCTTGGCAATTTCTTGCATGGAATAGCCTTCATTTCTCAGAACAAGAATAGACTGACGAGTTTCAGAAAGGTCTTTGTTTCTGGACATTTTGAGCCTGCAATCGAACCCACAATTGCTGATGCTCCAGATACTCAAGTCTAAATGCAGTGTAACTTTGTGCTGTGCTTCTCCGAGCATGGCCTATGGATCATTTTGATTGAGACCACACCAAATAGCCTATAGGCGCACATTATTACACCCAGCAGAGAATCAGAGATGAGGGGCGACATTGAGCACACATCGATATATAGTCTAATAAACAACTTATTTTGAAATGTAAATTACAAAATGACATGACCCTCCCCTGGACTACATTTAAACATTTAAAAAAATAAACCCTCCCCCTGACTGAAGTAAAAAAAAACATGACCCTCCAGGTCTCCATTCTGTAAATTTCAAACCATTCCTAAATGGTTACTGCTCTCTGGGATCCTTGGAATGTCCCTAACCTTAACCCTTACTATTTTTAATGTCAATGGGGTAGGGATGTCCCAATGATCCCGGATAGCAAGGACCATCTCTAAATGGAGCTGGTGACTGATGCAGGCTTGCATCAGGTGAAATGCCGCAGATTAATTAAGTCTGTGAAACCACGAGAGGGAACGCAAGGCCGTGTACAACCGATGATTGTGCAATACACAGAAGATTGTCCCTCAACGGGAGGCTTTTCTACACATTCGATGTACATGTATAAATGTCTTCTCTCTTCCCTCTGTCTCCAGGAGGAGTCGTGTGAGTCCGGGTGCCTCCTCCCCCACTCCCTGTCAGTCCAGGTGCTGTGGGCTCAGACAGGTCTCCTGGCCTTTCCCCAGAACTACATCCTAGGGGCCAAATACCTCTTCCACTGTCAGAGGGTCAAGGTAAGAGTCAAGCATGTCTCCTCTTGCAGTGGGTGAGCAGTTTAACCTCTCTCCATATCCTCTAATCCCCTCATTCAAATCTGGACCTCGAATCCAGTTCCACTGCTTTTTTCCCTCCCCATAAGTCCCCGGGGACTTATTTTGACCTGGGGACACCACGTGGGTACAATAAATTCAGGTTGAAACAGAAAACCAGCAGTCGTCTGGTCCTCGTAGGATAAGACTCGAATACCCCTGCTCTAGTCTCTGTTAATTTAGTTTAAACTGGTGGGTGTCCTTTGACCTCCTTTGCCATTTTAAAGGGATAGTTCATTTCGGTAAACTATCCCTATAACGCGTGCATAAACCTCAAGGGCTTATTATGTATGATCTTTTCTGTAGTTGTGCTAAGCAGATTTCACAGCCAGAAGTGTTGAACTTCTCTGGAACCACGTTAATGATATAGCTGCAGTCTTCTGAGACATGCCACTGCAAAATAAATTACACGGAATGCCATTGTTTCCCTCTCAACCACCTTCTTCCCCCTGCACACTGTCTTTCTCCTCTTCAGTGTCCCCTCGTCTCGCCTTTCGCTGTGACCACGGAAGTGATGTTTGTTGACACTACAGTCTACCCAGAACCCCCCCGGGGAACGCCACAGCCCAAGTGGAAATTTCCGTTTGACTTTTTCTCCAGAGGGACAGGCGAGCTGGATGGATAGACTGTCTCCACCAACAGCAGTGACCTCAAAAAGGTCACGTGGGATATAATGTTGGTTGCACTACTACTGTTGTGCTGGTTGCACTAAAATGTTTGTTACAGAACTAGAAATGTTCACTCGATAATCAATTTCGCTTGCATGTTGGATTTTTTTGTTACTGTTTGTGAGGCTGAATAGATGAAATTAGTGAAATTGGGCACAATTGTTTGGTTTGAAATCTCAGGTCATTTTTAATTAAACAGTGATGATTTCCTAAACTACCATTGTACATTTATTTTTTTCTTAGTCATTATTTCACTGAGATATTGGTATGTTGCTTGCACACAGCTGTCCCTTTCCCCCCTCTTTTTGGCTCGATCGGTTTCTGTGCTCTGTGTGTCTGTTCCTCTGCCCGGTCCTGAGGACATAGTTGAGAAGGTGGATGATCCCAGCAGGCGTCATGCCTGGTAGACGAGTAGCAGCGCCCAGCTAATTTACAAAGAAAAGACAAGTGTCAAACTCAAAAAACATCAATCTGCTCAACATGAATCATTTTACAAATAATGTATTATCATGACTATTTAAGCACAGGGCAGCCCAACGTTTGGTACATACCTTTGTTAGCTTTCATCAAGGAACACTCCTTTTGAAGCTATAGGCCCACATACAGTACCAGTCAAAAGTTTGGACACCTACTCATTCCAGGGTTTTTCTTTATTACTATTTTCTACATTGTAGAATAATAGTGAAGACAAACTATGAAATCATGTAGTAACCAAAAAGTGTTAAATATAAAATATATTTAGATTTGTTTGAGATTCTTCAAAGTAGCCACCCTTTGCCTTGATGACAGCTTTGCACACACTTGGCATTCTTTCAATGAGTTTCATGAGGTAGTCACCTGGTATGCCTTCTTAAAATGATAACTTCATTAGTGTTAACTGCGCCTCAGATTGCAGCCCAAATAAATGCTTCAGAGTTGGCGCCGGAGGATAGGGCTGCCGTCTTATTGGCTCTTAACTAACCATGCTATTTTGTTTGTCTTTAAGCGTTGTTCGTAACTTGTTTTGTACATACTGTTGCTGCTTCTGGACATCAGACCTAGGATTACTCACCTCAAGTTGGACGAGGAGTTCTTCAACGAGTCGGATATACTACGGACGCCCGACCTGACCCAGATCCCCATGATTCGCTGGAAAAGGAAACGTAGGTTTCGTGGAAAGAGATCGGGATGCCTTGTGAGGGTCAGGTGACGAGTGGCTAATCTGCCCTTGCCTACCGTTCTGCTAGCTAACGTTCAATTGCTGGAAAATAAATGGGACAAACTGAAAGCACGTATATCCTACCAACGGGACATTAGAAACATATCTTATGTTTCACGAGTCGTGGCTGAACGACGACATTAAGAACATACAGCTGGCGGGTTATACCAGCAGGACAGAACAGCAGCCTCTGGTAAGACATGGGGCAGGGGCCTATGCATTTTTGTAAACAGCTGGTGCACGATATCTAAGGAAGTCTCAAGGTTTTACTCGCCTGAGGCAGAGTATCTCATGATAAGCTGTAGACCACACTATCTACCTAGAGTTTTTATTCTGTATTTTTCGTAGCTGTTTACATACCACCACAGACCGAGGCTGGGACTAAAACCACACTCGAGCTGTATTCTGCCATAAGCAAACCGGAAAACGCTCATCCAGAGACGGCGATCGTAGTGGCCGGGGACTTTAATGCAGGGAACTTAAATCAGTTTTACCTAATTTCTATCAACATGTTAACTGTGCAACCTGAGGGGAAAAAAATTCTAGACCACCTTTACTCCACACACAGATGCGTACAAAGCTCTTCCTCGCCCTCCATTTGGCAAATCTGACCATAATTCTATCCTCCTGATTCCTGCTTACAAGCAAAAACTAAAGCAGGAAGCACCAGTGACTAGTCTATAAAAAAAAGTGGTTAGATGAAGCAGATGCTAAACTACAGGACTGTATTGCTAGCACAGACTGGAATATGTATCGTCTTTCTTTTTGTGGCATTGGAGTACACCACATCAGGGACTGGCTTTATCAATAAGTGCATAGAGGACATCCCCACGGTGACTGTATGTACATACCCCGACCAGAAGCCATGGATTACAGCTAAAGGGTAGTGCTGCCGCTTTCAAGGAGCGTGACTAACCTGGAAGCTTATAAGAAATCCTGCTATGCCCGCCGACAAATGATCAAACAGGTAATGCGTCAATACAGGAATAAGATCAAATCGTGCTCCGACGCTCGTCGGATGTGGCAGGGCTTGCAAACTATTACGACTACAAAGGGAAGCACAGCCGAGAGCTGCCCAGTGACACGAGCCTACCAGACAAGCTAAATAACTTCTATGCTCACTTCGAGTAAAGTAACACAAACTTACATGAGAGCATCAGCTGTTCCGGACGACTGTGTGATCACGCTCTCCGCAGCCGATGTAAGACCTTTAAACAGGTCAACATTCACAAGGCCGCAGGGCCAGATGGATTACCAGGATGTGTACTCCGAGCATGCGCTGACCAACTGGCAAGTGTCTTCACTGACATTTTCAACCTCTCCCTGTCTGAGTCTAATACCAACATGTTTCAAGCAGACCACCATAGTGCCTATGCCCAAGAACACTGAGGTAACCTGCCTAAATAACTACCGACCCGTAGCACTCACGTCTGTAGCCATGAAATGCTTTGAAAGGCTGGTCATGGCACACAACACCATTATCCCAGAAACCCTAGACCCGCTCCAATTTGCATACCGCACCAACAGATCCACAGATGATGCAATCTCTTTTGCACTCCACACTGCCCTTTCCCACCTGGACAAAAGGAACACCTATGTGAGAATGCTATTCATTGACTACAGCTCAGCGTTCAACACATTTTACATTTACATTTTAGTCATTTAGCAGACGCTCTTATCCAGAGCGACTTACAGTAGTGATTTTCTCCATACTTGTCCCCCATGGGAATCGAACCCACAACCCTGGCGTTGCAAACACCATGCTCTACCAACTGAGCCACACGGGACCATAGTGCCCCTCAAAGCGCCCCTCAAATCTCATCACTAAGCTAAGGACCCTGGGACGAAACACCTCCCTCTGCAACTGGATCCTGGACTTCCTGACTGACCACCCCCAGGTGGTAAGGGTTGGTAACAACACATCCGCCACGCTGATCCTCAACACGGGGGCCCCTCAGGGCTGCATGCTCAGTCCCCTCCTGTACTCCCTGTTCACTCATGACTGCATGGCCAGGCACAACTCCAACACCATCATTAAGTTTGCTGATGACACAACGGTGGTAGGCCTAATCACCGACAACGATGAGGTCAGAGACCTGACCGTGTGGTGCCAGGACAACAACCTCTCCCTCAATGTGATCAAGACAAATGAGATGATTGTGGACTACAGGAAAAGGAGGACCGAGCACGCCCCCATTCTCATCGACGGGGCTGTAGTGGAGCAGGTTGATAGCTTCAAGTTCCTTGGCGTCCACATCACCAACAAACTAACATGGTCCAAGCACACCAAGACAGTCGTGAAGAGGGCACGACAAAACCTATTCCCCCTCAGGAGACTTAAAAGACTTGGCATGGTTCCTCAGATCCTCAAAAGATTTTACAGCTGCACCATCGAGAGCATCCTGACATTGACTCTGTACCGGTACCCCTTGTATATATAGCCCCGCTATTGTTATTTACTGCTGCTCTTTAATTATTTGTTATTCTTATTACAATTTTTTTAAAGGTATTTTCTTAAAACCACATTGTTGGTTAAGGGCTTGTAAGTAAGCATTTCACTGTAAGGTGTTGTATTCAGCGCATGTGACAAATACAATTTGTAGTAACAGACATCTCAACATCAACTGTTCAGAGGAGACTTTGTGAATCAGGCCTTCATGCTCGAATTGCTGCAAAGAAACCACTACTAAAGGACACCAAGAAGAAGAGACTTGCTTGGGCCAAGAAACACCAGCAATGGACATTAGACCGGTGGAAATGTGTCCTTTGGTCTGATGAATCCAAATTGGAGATTTTGGGTTCCAACCGCCGTGTTGTGAGACGAAGGGTAGGAGAATGGATGATCTCCGCATGTGTGGTTCCCACTGTAAAGCACGGAGGAGGTAGGATGGTGTGGGGGTGCTTTGCTGGTGACATTGTCTGTGATTAATTTCAAATTTAAGGCACACTTAACCAGCATGGCTACCACAGCAATCTGCAGCGATACACCATCCCATCTGGTTTGCACTTAGTGGGAGTATCATTTGTTTTTCAACAGGACAATGACCCAACACACCTCCAGGCTATGTAAGGGCTATTTGAACAAGTGAAGGAGTGCTGCATCAGATGACCTGGACCTCCACAATCACCTGACCTTAACCCAATTGAGATGGTTTGGGATTAGTTAGACCGCAGAGTGAAGGAAAAGCAGCCAGCAAGTGCTCAGCATATGTGTGAACTATTTCAAGACTGTTAGGAAAAGCATTCCAGGTGAAGCTGTTTGAGAGAATGCCAAGCATGTGCAAAGCTGTAATCAAAGCAAACGGTGGCTACTTTGAAGGATCTAAAATATATTTTGATTTGTTTAACACTGTTTTTGGTTACTACATGATCCCAGATGTGTTATTTCATAGTTTTGATGTCTTCACTATTATTCTACAATGTAGAAAATTGTAAAAATAAAGAAACCCTTGAATGAGTAGGTGTGTCCAAACTTGACTGGCACTGTAGTCTTAAGAGTTTGGACACCTCGTTTAGCAGGTGAAGATTTGGATAACCACTGGGATTCTTATGAAGGGTGTTAGATCTATTTACTATATTGTGGTAGTGTAGCAGGCCTTGTATAATGACATACCTCACAAGACCTAGGCTGTGTCCAGAATCGGTCTTGCTTACCACTTACTAAAACTACATACTGTATACTACAAACTATTTAGAATGCATTGTTTAGTAAAAATGTATGCAGTAAGCAACAAATAACAACATACTAGGCTCACCCACACTGAGAATGCTTCATCAAATGCGCAATTGCTATTTTTCCAGTCATTTGTTCATTTTGGTACAGCCTGTCACCATATCTGATTATCAGCTGTTGTCACACTTTTTATTTTCGCATACCCAAACAACCTATTTAGGACGCAAGTATGAGTGTCCGGACACGGGCGTACATCACACTTGGTCAGTTATATATACTGCTCAAAAAAATAAAGGGAACACTTAAACAACACATCCTAGATCTGAATAAAAGAAATAATCTTATGAAATACTTTTTTCTTTACATAGTTGAATGTGCTGACAACAAAATCACACAAAAATAATCAATGGAAATCCAATTTATCAACCCATGGAGGTCTGGATTTGGAGTCACACTCAAAATTAAAGTGGAAAACCACACTACAGGCTGATCCAACGTTGATGTAATGTCCTTAAAACAAGTCAAAATGAAGCTCAGTAGTGTGTGTGGCCTCCACGTGCCTGTATGACCTCCCTACAACGCCTGGGCATGCTCCTGATGAGGTGGCGGATGGTCTCCTGAGGGATCTCCTCCCAGACCTGGACTAAAGCATCCGCCAACTCCTGGACAGTCTGTGGTGCAACGTGGCGTTGGTGGATGGAGCGAGACATGATGTCTCAGATGTGCTCAATTGGATTCAGGTCTGGGGAACGGGCGGGCCAGTCCATCGCATCAATGCCTTCCTCTTGCAAGAACTGCTGACACACTCCAGCCACATGAGGTCTAGCATTGTCTTGCATTAGGAGGAACCCAGGGCTAACCGCACCAGCATATGGTCTCACAAGGGGTCTGAGGATCTCATCTCGGTACCTAATGGCAGTCAGGATTCCTCTGGCGAGCAAATGGAGGGCTGTGCGGCCCCCCAAAGAAATGCCACCCCACACCATGACTGACCCACCGTCAAACCGGTCATGCTGGAGGATGTTGCAGGCAGCAGAACGTTCTCCACGGCGTCTCCAGACTCTGTCACGTCTGTCACATGTGCTCAGTGTGAACCTGCTTTCATCTGTGAAGAGCACAGGGCGCCAGTGGCGAATTTGCCAATCTTGGTGTTCTCTGGCAAATGCCAAACGTCCTGCACGGTGTTGGGCTGTAAGCACAATCTTGAGCAGTGTATTTTTTTGTCCCAAAATTTTTTTTACAAGCTGTAGCTAGGTTTCCATCCAATTGGCGGCAGATTTTCATGCAAATATTCTAAATTCCCCATAAAGAAAATATGCCCATTTTCTCACCACTAGTGTGTTTCCACCAAACGGCCTTATTGCGGATAAAAATCTGTGTGCGATGACATAGTGCACATCAAATTTAATTTTTCGCTTAAGTTTCCATGTACCGAATTTGTTTCCATCCCATTTTCAACTGCTGATGGTTTTGTCACAAACTGTTGTGTTAAATAGCAAATGTACCTCCTCTGGTCTTGGCACGTGCGCTCCAGCCAACAGCTCGCAGAGACAGTGCGGGTAGGCTAGTCTACATGAGATTATTATGGATAAGAACGAGAATATTTAATTTGTCAAACAGCAGTCAAGCATTGATCATGTCATCAGAATAAGACCCTCGATATTTATTGGAAAGGAGCACCAAGCTCATCACAGTGCACTTTCAACACCCTACTCTGTCTTATCTATGCATAGTCACTTTACCCCTACCTACATGTACACATTACCTCAACTAACCCGTACCTCTGCACATTGACTCAGTACCAATTGTATATAGCCTTGTTATTATTTTTTGTTACAATTTTTTCTTTAGTTTATTTCATACTTAAAAAAAAAAAAACTTGGTTAAAACCTGTTGGGGCTAGGGGGCAGTATTTTCACGGCCGGATGAAAAACGTACCCAATTTAAACAGGTTACTACTCTGGCCCAGAAAATAGAATATGCATATTATTAGTAGATTTGGATAGAAAACACTCGGAAGTTTCTAAAACTGTTTGAATGGTGTCTGTGAGTATAACAGAACTCATATGGCAGGCAAAAAACCTGTGAAAAATTGAACCAGGAAGTGGGAGAAATTAGAAATGTAGTTTTTGTTTTGAATCCCTTGAAAAACTACAGTGACATAGGATTTACGTTGCACCTCCTAACTCTTCCATTGGCTGTCAACAATCTTTAGGAACTGGTTTCAACCGTCATCTGTTACCAGGCAGAAAATTATGGCTCAGTCAATCACTGGCCAGTCTGAGGAGTGTCTTATGACGCGCGTGCACGTGACTTCTGTGTTTTTTTATTTTTCTTCTGGGATGGATACCTATTGCCCGGTTGTAAAAGTATCGCAATTTTACGTAAAAAAAATACCCTAAAGGATTGATTGTAAACATCGTTTGACGTGTTTCTACAAACGGTAATGGAACTTTGAACATTTCGTCTATGGATTTGCATCCACGCCATATGGCATTGTAAAGTGTTCTGGATGGGTCAACAAAACGGACGTATTTGGACATAAATGATGGACTTTGCAGAACAAATGAACATTTCTTGTGGAAGTGGGTGCCCATCCGAGTGCATTCCGCCGAAGATCAGCAAAGGTAAGTAAATATTTCGAACATATTGTTAGAGATTTGTCGACGTCGTGGTTGTAGGCTAACTGTATAGCTTAGCATTGAAGGCTAAGTTCTGTACTCAGAATATTGAACAATGTGCTTTTTCCGTAACGTTATTTTGAAATCTGACAAAGTGGTTGCATAAAGGAGTAGATTATCTCTAATTCTTTAAATAATTGTTATAAATTCTATCAACGTTTATGAGTTCTTCTGTAAATTAAAAACATTTTCTGAACGTCACGCGCCAATGTAAAAATTGGGTTTTTGGATATAAATATAAACTTGATCGAACAAAAAATGCATGTATTGTCTAACATGATGTCCTAGGAGTGTCATCTGATGAAGATTGTCAAAGGTTAGTGCTTAATTTTAGCTGTATATCTGGTTTTGTGATGGCTATCGTGCTTGGAAAATTGCTTCTTTTTTTTTTGCTGAGGTGCTATGCTAAAATAATCTAATGTTTTGCTTTCACCGTAAAGGCTTTTTGAAATCGGACAATGTGATTGGATTAACGAGTAGAGTATCTTTAAAATGCCGTATAATGCTTTAATTTTGAGATTATTTTGTTTTGAATATCGCGCCGTGCTATCTCACTGGTTGTTGTCCAACCAATCCCGTTATCGGGATTGTATCTCGAAGGGGTCCTCAAGAGGCTAAGGGCTCGTAAATATGCATTTCACGGTAAGGTCAACACCTGTTGTATTCAGCGCATGTAACAAATACAATTTTATATATGTTTCCACCACCATTTCTAGCATAATTCATTTTACTGACAAAGAAAATATCCCAGTTTGTCGATCAAACACATTATCTGTCGGTATTTATAAAATTGTACCGAAACTTCCTGTTTCCATCAGTTGTCGTAATTATACATTTTTTCAATATGACTTTACTCGCATAAACTGTGGATGGAAATGTGGTTTATGTTGTAGTTTTACTGAGACTCACAGTGTTGGGCCTGACTCGGTCCAGTATCTCTCTGACCTCCTGAGAGAGGGACACTGGTAAGGAGAGGTAGTCCATGTCAGAGGGGAGAGACAGACTTTCCTCCCTCCGTATTCTCTCCATCTCTCGACTCTGCTTCTCGCAGTGGGGTCTGTACACAGCTGAAAGCCACAAAGCACAGGGATCAGTACGTTTTAAAGTAAAGTTTAACAGACTAAACTGAGTGCGTGTCTGAAATGACAGTCTATTCCCTATATTGTGCACTACCTTTGACCAGAGCCACAAAAGTAGTGCACTATTTAGGAAATAGACTGCCATTTCAGAAGCAGACTGGTTGAGCCGTTACCTTCAATCTTGAGTCGTTGTGAGTACTCAAAATATTGTGAAAGGCACTCTGGGAAGGCGGAGGCCAACATTTCAAAGGACACATCTTTGTATTGCAACAGATCCAAACCACTGAGAGAGAAAGATACATGGTATAGTAAAAGTTAATGAGCAGACTATATACACCTCTGCTTGAGAAAACAAAGGAATTTTGAAAATGTAGTAAGACGTGACGCATTCACTTTCTCATAGGTTGCAGTGTTAGTTTGTTTCAGAATGAGGAGTCACTATCTTTTTGACAACCTGTGTGTGTACACAAATACCAGATACGGATGTTTTAAGGATACTGTTCCCATACATAGAACAATAGAAAGTCAGGGCTATATTCAGTAGGAAAACCTTGTTGAATGTTGCAGAGACATTTCCTGAATAGAGCTGATATGATTTCTTATTCTACATGTCATACAGTGCATTTGGAAAGTATTCAGACCCCTTGATTTGTTACGTTACAACCTTATTCTACAATAGACTAAATAAAAAATCCTAAATCTACACACAATAGCCCATAATGACAAAGCAAAAACAGGTTTTTAGACATTTTTGCAGATTTATTACAAATAAAAAGCAAATACCTTATTTACATAAGTATTCGCACCCTTTTCTATGAGACTCAAAATTGAGGTCAGGTGCGTCCTGTTTCCATTGATCATCCTTGATGTTTCTACAACTTGGACTCCACCTGTGGTAAATTCAATTGATTGGACATGATTTGGAAAGGCACACACCTGTTTATTTAAAGGTCCCACAGTTGACAGTGCATGTCAGAGCAAAAACCAAGCCATGAGGTCGGAGGAATTGTCCATAGAGCTCCGAGACAGGATTGTGTCGAGGCACAGATCTGAGGAAGGGTACCAAAAATGTCTGCAGCATTGAAGGTCCCCAAGAACAAAGTGGCCTCCAGCATTACGAAATGGAAGAAGTGTGGAACCACCAAGACTCTTCCTAGAGCTGGCCGCCCAGCCAAACTGAGCAATCGGGGAAGAAGAGCCTTGGTCAGGGAGGTGACCAAGAACCCGATGGTCACTCTGACAGAGCTCTAGAGTTCCTGTGTGGAGATGGAGGAACCTTCCAGAAGGACAACCATCTCTGCAGCACTCCACAAATCAGGCCTTTATGGCAGAGCGGCCAGACGGAAGCCACTCCTCAGTAAAAGGCACATGACAGCCCGCTTGGATTTTGCCAAAAGGCACCTAAAGGACTCTCAGACAATGAGAAACAAGATTATCTGGTCTGATGAAACCAACATTGAACTCTTTGGCCTGAATGCCAAGTGTCACGTCTGGAGGAAACCTGGCACCTACGGTGAAGCATCATGCTGTGGGGATATTTTTCAGTGGCAGGGACTGGGAGACTAGTAAGGATCGAGGAAAAGATGAACGGAGAAAAGTAGTGAGAGATCCTTGATGAAAACCTGCTCCAGAGCACTCAGGACTTTAGACTGGGGCAAAGGTTCACTTTCCAACAGGACAACAACCCTAAGCACACAGCCAAGACAATGCAGGAGTGGCTTCGGGACAAGTCTTTGAATTTCCTCGAGTGGCCCAGCCAGAGCCTGAAAATATCTGTGCAGCGACGCTCCACATCCAACCTGACAGAGCTTGATAGGATCTGCAGAGAAGATTGGGAGAAACTCCCCAAATACAGGTGTGTCAAGCTTGTAGCGTCATACCCAAGAAGACTCAATGCTGTAATCGCTGCCAAAGGTGCTTCAACATAGTACTGAGTAAAGAGCCTGAATACTTATGTAAATAGTATATTTCCCCATTTAATTTTTTTTTTTTTTTACGTGTTATTGCTTTCATTATTGGGTATTGTGTGTAGTTTGATGAGGGGAAAATATATATATTTAATCCATTTTAGATTAAGGCTGTAACGTAACAAAATGTGGAAAAAGTCAAGGGGTCTGAATTCTTTCTGAATGCACTGTATATGTCTATCTAAACGTCCCACAACATTGTTTTCTGCTGAGCGCATCCCAGTAAATGCATGCTGAACGACCCACCACTGAACCACTTCCTACTCACTTTAAGGTGGTGCTCTTGTTCTCACTCAGGCTGATGTTGCCCAGCTTCTCTCTCCAGCGGGTGGAGGATAGAGCCACGGACTGCAGGGCCATCAGGGCTTCCTGGAGGCCGTCCCTCACACTTACCGCTTTCTTGTATCGCCGCAAAGTCACGCAGCCCACCTCCTCAAACCCTTGCAGACCGGGTCAAAGGTCATAAAATATTATTAATCCACAAAGTCGGACATGGAATTTTGAGATTGACTACATTACAGTTGGTGGCTGCAGACTGACTATTATTTGTATCAGTAAGATTGCTCAGTCTGTGATCAGTCAGACATGGCCAGAGATGCAATATATCTTATAATTCTTCCAGTTGGCTAATGACAGTAGTCATTTTCTTATCTTATAAACCTATGCAGCCAATGACAATGTGCACTTCGTTAACAAGATTAAGCTCCAAGCTGCTGGATTTCCTGTCAGTGACCCATGCTTGACCTCGTAACTGAACACAGCCAATAATACACTGTTCATGTATCACTACATTACTGGAGTGTGTTTGTTTTAGCTTGCCCTGTGACCCGGGTGGGTGGAGATTTCCCTTTGGGGCCAATGGAATGGTCTAAAATATGCAAACTCCACCCACCCAGGGCCCTATGTAAGCCAAAACAAGTGCACCCAGTAGTTGGGTAATGTGAGACACACACGTTATGATACCTCTGGGGGTGAGACGGAGGTCTGCGTTGTCGGGCCTGAGGTAGGTTCTGAACTCAGCGCGGCTGGTGAACATACGGTAAGGTTCTGTCACCCCTCGGCCCACCAAGTCATCGATCAGCACCCCGATGTAGCTCTGGGTACGAGACAGTGCCATGGGGGGCAGGGAGAGGGCCGTCCGACCAGCATTCACCCCCGCCCACAAGCCCTGGAGAGAGGAGAGAAAGGGGTTTGTTGTAGCATATATTGTAGGGTCCTGTGGTGGGTCAGTTGGTAAAAAGTGTGGCAAACGTCCGGTAGCATTGCCAAGGTTGAGAGTTTAAGTTCCACAGTGATCATACAAAAAATGTATGCACTCACTGTACCGTTAGTCGCTTTGGATAAGCACGTCTGCTAAATGACCAAAATGTTAAACATGTAAAATGGCTATTCTGCTACCAGCCTTCAGTCCAAGAGTGCTGCTGGTTTTCTTTTCTGATAGTAAAGTGAACAATTAATGTCACTGTTTGTTGGCCAGAGAGTCCACACACCTGGGTCGTGTTTACTAGGCACCAAATGGAAGAAAACAGACTAAAACAGGGAGGGACTACCTGTACTTGCCCAATAAGAAATACACATTTTAGTTCCAAAACGTTTCAAAACATTTTCCCTTACGTGCCCTAATGACACGACCCAGGTGTCCCAGTTCCCAGATTAGAACAGATTTAACCCCTACTTGTGCGGCTGCTTCCTCATAGCCCGTGGTGCCGTTGATTTGACCCGCGAGGAAGAGCCCCTGAGTGGTCTTCACCTGCAGAGACGGGGTCAGCTGGGTGGGGCACACAAAGTCATACTGCACCCCGTAACCTGGGATCCAAAGAGACAAGGAGGTTATAATCGGCGTGTTTGAGGAAATCATTTTGAGCAAGGTGAGACGCAGAATCACTAATCTTCATAATTTTTGTTATTTCACATAATAATGAGTAGTTACTTGGGATGGAAGGTGATTTGTAGATCAGTGGTTAAGCGCAGTCCAACTATAGTGCAGTCTCTCCAAAACAACCACAATGACACACCTCGGAGAGTGCTAATGTAGTTGTAGGCAGCGAACTAAAAAATGTTTAGGTCAATCAAGCTTGATGATAACTGTGTCTAACTTGATCTAACAAAACAACTACAACAGTTGAGCTGAACAGGTGCACTTAAATCTGATCGAAAGTTTAGCAGTTAGAGTTAACTTCTGTATTCCTCCTCAGACTTGAAAGAACTGGATGGGTGTAAGTAAAATGGCAAAAATCCTACTTAGCATACAAGGCTAGCAAGGTGGAGCTATTACTATATTGTTAACGCCCATCCAATTCTTTCAGATCTAGAAAGGTGCATAAACGGTCAAGGGGTACGGGATAGGTTGACCTGAGATTCTGCATACCATTTTTCTGCCTGCACTCCTCCCACTCACTCATTGGATTGAAAGTGAACAAGTGCACGCTTCTGGAGAAAGGACAGATTATTGGGACCCAGAGTGGGTGTCTGTATTTAGGGCTGCATACCAGGAGTGCGGATCTCGGCTCGGTGCAAGGCGGGGATCTCCCTAAGGAGGCGGAGCTGCAGGTCAGGGGGCATGGTCATGGACAGGCCCTGGGGGTACAACAGGTCAGAGGTCAAACCTTCCGGCTCCAGCCACACCTGGTGCCGTCGCCCCGGAAACCGCAGCACCCGCGACTCGATGGAGGGACAGTATCTAAGAGAGGACGAAAGACAAAATGGAGTGTGTAAAGTAATGTGTACACAGTTTACTGTGTGGGTGAGTGTGTGACTCTGTCTGCGTGTGCATGTACCTGGGACCTTTGGTGTCCTGCTGTATGTGACAGTTGAGGTGGACACTCTCCCTGACCACTCTCTCCACTCCAGGCGTGGTGTGGGTCAGATAGCAGGGGAGCTGCTCTTCTGGCTACAGGGCATAGTATGTTAGCATCACAGCCAGTTTCTAGAGAATTTAAGGTGTATTATGCAACATTTTGTTTATAATTTTGTCTAGACCAGTGGTTTTTAAAGAATAAGATTTAGAAATACCTGAAATCGCTTTGTACTACTTCTTTACCTTCGAATTAACCCAAAAACAATCTTTGCAGGGTGTAATGTTTTATGTTGGCATATATGGCAGTTGTAGTCTTTCTTGTAGTTTTTACCTTGCAGCGGGTGTGCGTGTTGAGAAAACTGAAGGGAGTGGGCTGTTTGTCCGGGGCTTGGAGCTGAGCCAAGGACAGATCTACGGACTCCTTCACTATCCGAGGGGGTGTGCCAGTCCTCAGCCGACCCACCCTCAACCCCAATGTCTCTTTCAGCGTGTATGAAAGTCCGGCACATGATTGGGCGTCCCCCATCCTCCCCCCGGGAGAGGTGGTTTGGCCCATGAAGAGGGAGCCGGACAGGAAAGTGCCAGTGGTAAGTACCACTGAGCTGGACAAGATGGGGTGGCTTCCATCCACTAAGAGGAGAATAGAGAGAACATGTCCTAAAGGAACTTTTGAAACATAGCATCCTTAAGTATAAGCTGCTATAATATTCAGGGTTTGTGCTCTTCAACCTTTGGTGTGAAAATCCCAGACCTAGACTTTGTAAATACTATATGTAGACATTATTATACTTCTAGAGACAGGGAGTCGAATAGATTTACAAACATCCTCTCCAAAAGGTTTACTGTATCTTCAGTGAAACATCCACATGTAAATTGTGGCTGAGATTCAGGAGGGATTATAATATGGTTTAAATAAGATCTTTCAAATTATAATCACAGCAGGGAGAAAATAAATAATACATAAAGAGAAAAAAAGAAAGTCAACTCAAATTGAGACATTGATATGTGTGCAATGTACACTGAGTGTATAAAACATTAGGAACTTTCCATGACAGACTGACCAGGTAAATCCAGGTGAAAGCTGTGATCCCTTATTGATGTCACCTGTAAAATCCACTTTAAGTGTAGATGAAGGGAAGGCGACAGGTTAAAGAAGGATTTTTAAGTCTTGAGACATAGATTGTGTATGTGTGCCATTCAGAGGGTGAATGGGCAAAACAAAATATTTAAGTGCCTTTGAACGGGGTATGGTAGTAGGTGCCAAGCGCGCCGGTGTGAGTGTGTCAAGAACTGCAATGCTGCTAGGTTTCATGCTAAACAGTTTCCCATGTGCATCAAGAATGGTCCACCACCCAAAGGACATCCAGCCAACTTGGTCAACTGTGGGAAGCATTGGAGTCAATATAGGCCAGCATCCCTGTGGAACGCTTGACACCTTGTAGAGTCCATGGCCCAACGAATTGTGGCTGTTCTGAGGGCAAAGGGGTGTGCAACTCAATATTAGGACGGTGTTCCTAATGTTTTGTACACTCAGTGTATATGCCCCCATCTGACTCTTCATATTCTTTGTATTTATTTTTTAAACTTTATTTTTAGATTTTCAGATATAACAACAAAAGCAGTACAACCCCAACCCCTCATTCTTCCATCCATACCATCCCTCCACACCACCCACCAAGGCATCTATAAAATTGAGTTAAATAGGAAAGAAACAAACAGTAATAGAAACAAAAACAATGGGAAAAAAAGTTATATAAAAATTATTATAAGCACAAATGGCCACTAGAACAGACATGACTGCTTACCAAACTAGGCAAGTTACACTAAGTAAAAGGCAGGATCTCCACGTATTGTATTAATGGGGACTAGGTTAAGTTAAACTTTTGTCGGGACCCATGCACAGTGTACCTAACCTTCTCCAGAGGCAGAGATTACATCACCTCCTTAACCCACTGCATAAAGGAGGGCGGCTTTGCAGACTTCCAGTGAAAGAGGACAAGGCGGCGAGCTAGCAGCGAGGCAAATGCTTTCGCCTGATGCGTGGTAGCATTCTGGTCTAGGTGAAGTACCGCAAAAATGGCAGTGACCGGGTTGGGGCTAACAGTTGTATTACACATTTGTGAGAATGCCTCAAAAATGGGTCCCAGAGGCCACTCAAAGATTGGCATGACCAAAACATGTGTCCCACAGTCGCTGGACTCTGCTGGCATCTCAAACACTTGGGGTCAACATTTTGGTATATTTTTGCCAATCTGTCATTTGAGTAATGGAGACGGTGCAAAACCTGAAACTGAATAAGAGCATGCCTTATGCAAAATTATAATGTGTGGATATACTCAATACTTTGTTGCCATATATCATCGGGTAGCTTGCCACCTATGTCTTGCTCCCATGCAGATTTTGTATTTGCAAAGGAAGGCGGATTAATGTTCTGTATTATGTTGTATAATCTGGAGATTGTGACCTTCAGATAAGGGTTAAGAGCTAAGCACCTCTCGACTGGACACTTAGTGGGCTTGAGTGGAAATGAAGGGAAATGTTTTTTGGCAAATCTGCGAGTTTGCGGGTATCTAAAAAAGTGAGTATTGGGAATATTATGGTCAACCCTCAGAGTATCGAATGAGACAAATGTGTTGTCAACAAATAGGTCAAAAAAATAAAAATTAAAAATAAATAAAAAACACCAGACCGGTCCTATGCCAGAACTGGAATGCCGTGTCAATCTGTGACGCTGGGAAGAGATGATTAGATGTTAATGGAGGGAAGTCACTTGCTTGTTTAAGGCTAAAGTGACTTCGGAATTGGGACCAGATTTTAAGGGAATTCTTAACAATGGGGTTCAAAACATGGGTGCCAAGGTTCATGGGCATTGGGGAGCACAGGAGCGAGACCGTAGAAGTTGGAAGACTTGACTGTAACTCCATGATGGCACAAGTTGGGCCAAATGTAGAAACCCAATAAACACAGTTAGATATATTTGCTGACCAGTAGTAGTGTAAAAAATTGGGAAGGCCCAGCCCGGCCTGCGGGCTTAGGTCTCTCTAGATATACCTTTCTCATTCGTGGATTTTACTTATTCCAAATGAATTTGGAAATGTAGCTGTCCAGTTGTTTGAACATCGACTTTGGCAGAAAAATGGGAATCATTTGGAATAAGTACAAACACCAAGTGTGGCAGGGAGTGGTGATTGAAGGGAGATATCTTGCAGCCCGCTGGCTCCACCCCAGAGCCTTATATGGACTTCCTGCCCCTGGAGAACAGAACAGACAACGAGAGCGGATTGTGGACTGAGCTGGTTGCTGAATTGCCCCCTTTCCCACAGTGTGCCAATCTCCCTAATACATTCCCCATTTGTATTCTAGTTATGCACGTGTGCGTGTTTTGTTATTGAACTCGGTGACGTGGAAACCCCACCCCATTGAGTCTGCTACACTAGGTAGTAAAGTCATCTTAACAGAATTAATGCGACCTGTTAATGAAATGGGAAGAGACGTCCACCTTATGAAATCCTGCTCAGTGCTCTCCAGGAGTGTTTTGAAGTTATGTTTAAACAGAGCCTTAAATGAGTGTGACCTTCATCCCCAAATAAGTAGAGACCTGATGCTCCACCTTAAACAGGAAATTGGCATACCCAATACCACCGTCTGCTAACTGATTAATGGGGAGGAGCACACTTTTTGTTAGGTTTAACGTATAACCAGAGAATGTCCCAAAACCTTGTAGCATGTCCAAGAGTATAAAAGAAGATTGTCTGTATATAAGGACAACTTGTGAGTTATGTTGCCCCTCAATATTCCCTTAATCCTCTGCAGGGCGATAGCAAGAGGCTCAATAGCCATATCAAATAGGGAAGGGGATTAACAGCAACCCTGCCTGGCCCCCTGTGGAGAGGGAAGTAGCTAGAGGTAACATTGTTGGTGCGAACAGAAGCCACTGGGGACGAATACAAAATCTTAATCCAGGAAAGGAATGACGGGCCAAACCCAAATCTCTCTAGTACTGTAAATAGATATTCCCACTCATCCCGGTCAAAAGCCTTTTCAGCATCAAGAGAGATGACAACCTCTGGCTGTAGAGTTGTGTGGGCAGAATAAAGAACATTAAATAGCCGGCGCATATTATAGAAAGATTACCTACCTGAGATAAATCTGGTTTGGTCAGAGTTAATTATATTAGGCATCACTGTCTCTGAACGGTATGAGTCACAGTCTAGGGGATTCGTCTTTTTAAGCAAAACCAAAATAGTCGCCTGGGTAAGTGTCTGTGGCAGTTTCTGACTAGAAAGGATTTCATTGTACACGTATGTCACAACATACATTGAGACTGTTGGTACTATCTAATGAAGCTGCCAGTTGAGAACTTGTGTGGCGTCCTTTTCTGTTCTGTGAAGGGAGTACACAGCGTTGTAAGAGATCTTCAGTTTCTTGGCAATTTCTCGCATGGAATAGCCTTCATTTCTCAGAACAAGAATAGACTGATGAGTTTCAGAAGAAAGTTCTGTGTTTCTGGCCATTTTGAGCCTGTAATCAAACCCACAAATGCTGATGTTCCAACTAGTCTAAAGAAGGCCAGTTTTATTGATTCTTTAAATCAGCACAACAGTTTTCAGCTGTGCTAACATAATTGCAAAAGGGTTTTCTAATGATCAATTAGCCTTTTAAATGATACATTTGGATTAGCTAACACGCCCATGTAGATATTCCATTTTTTTTGTTTCCAGCTACAATAGTAATTTACAACATTAAATGTCTACACTGTATTTCTGATCAATTTGATGTCATTTTAATGGACCAAAAAAATGTGCTTCTCTTTCAAAAACAAGGACATTTCTAAGTGACCCCAAACTTTTGAACAGTAGTGTGTATACACACACACACTCTAAAAACATGTAATTAATTAAGTAAATAGGAAAACAAACCCAGTAAAATTCAATATCTGTATAATGTAACCCTCTGTTGAACATCCTAACAAGCCAGAGCCCCCGAAAATTGACTGGCAAACTCTTGGTAATTAATACCCGTCCTGCAGAGCTGCAGTGTTCACTCGGCTATACAACCTGCAAACCCGTGCCATCCGCCACCATGCACCAGGGCGGACCAACCAGTCAAATAGTAAAGAATAATACACATGGTCCTTTGGGAGTATTGATAAAGGAATTTATATGTTCAAAGTAATGACGAAAGGATTCCACCCTGAAATCCTATAATTGTATGAAATGTGTTAGAGTCATAATTCCATAATCTGTGTGACTAGACCATTGTGTTACTATATCGCAATATGAGCTTGTTTGAGTTGAGACATTCAAGGCCAACTGAACTGTCGACTTGTGATAAATCTGAAACCAAATAACAGGAAAGAGGTCTCCCCAACTTAGGTAAGGGGGAGTAACTGTTAGGAATGGCTAGAAGATAATGAGAAATTATGTGTTAGTATCGTGGAAAAATACAGCCCACCTAAAGGGAGGTGGAGTTTCAACTGGTGTGTGTGTGTGTGAGTTATAAAATGACTGTGTTATAATTTTTGACTTCAGAGTACTCTCTGAATAAAGAATGAACCTTTTGTAGAATCTGAGACTTTGCCTAATTATTATTAAACCCAGGGTCTTACAAACCTCGGGGAATTGGTCAAAGCTTAAATGATTGTTTAGTTATCATCATTGGGATTGAAAATTCTCGTGACAAGTATAAACTTGTATGTATTAAACATGCTCACAGTGTGTTAGTAGGGTATCCTATTAAGGCAGGGAAAGAGAGCTCAGTGGCTAGCCTTAGGTAGCGACAAGGCTAATTATTACCGCGCCACCTAGCACCGTGGCTGTACAGCCGCAGCTAGTTGGTAAAAGCTAATTGTGCCATGTACTGTAAATAAAATACTATTCAAACTATATTGTCCTTGTGAGAACATGTCACCCTACACATACCATCCTTGTTCATAACGTTAAGTTACTGGATGAATAATTGTCATTTTTTGGGCAGCAGGGTGGAGGCACGTTTCTAATTAAGATATGAATTCACTACTTGGTCCTTGGTCGCATTAGCACGACTAGTGCAGGGTCACAGTATGAGCCCACAATGGCTAGTTAGTATTATGTCGCCTGTCCTCCTGTGGATGTACAGTGGTTACTCCTTTAAAAGTTGTGTCATACTGTGGCACACCCTGCGTGCTGCTGCAGCATTCTGTTGTACGTCATTTAATTCTCAGCCATTTCTTCTGTTACTGCAAGTTACTGCTAGTTTGACCACCAGAGAGCATCTTTGAGAAGCATTTGATAGTATTCCATATCGGCATTACCAGATAATTTAAAACCTTTTTTGTAATAACATAGTACATGGGATTGATTAAGAAATTTGGCTTAATTAATTTGATTAATAATATTGTGTTTCCATTCAGAGAAAAAAAACTTAGGATGGAATGGAGAATATGGCGCTGTACAACGTGATTGTCGGGAGTAGGCTACGGGATTGGAGGATTCTGCGTTTTTTGCCTTCATTAGACAACTTTGTTCCAATATTTCTGAAAAATCAGTGATATTTATTCCCATAGTAATTTGTTATGGAGCCATAACTAAATCAACATCTGCATTTTGATAGTATTTTTTTTATCATTATTTTGTTAATGATATGTGGTTATTTGTTTATTAGGCTACTGTACTCTGGTACACTCAGACGAGAGTGCTCTGAAATCCATGTAGATAGCAGGCTAGACACATTACATTTTTAACAACGTTCTTTGACTAGTTCATTGTTCAATGTCACAATGCCTGCTTCGCTATTGTTGGCAATGAGACCTGCTCATGTTGTTTTATAGTTAAAATGTAAACAAAAATAATATTGGAACTCCCCATTGTTTTCTATGGGGGAAATATAGGCATGTCTGTCTATTTCGCCAAATATCTCGCAATGTGTATACTTAGATTTTTTTTTTTAAGTCTGACGCCATTTTAATCATGAGACTCTCCTCTTTCTAATTATTTAAGCCTGGGCAGCTAGCTCGTTTGTCATCGATCGCTAGACCAGAAATAGTCAGAAGTTTTGATTTTTTTCCGTACATTTACATTACACAGACATAAGCACAGTTGACACCATCGAGGTGCGGATGTTTACATTCTACACAAGTTTTTTTTCCAATTTCGTCCGACAAACAGATTGTAGTGGTAAAATAAAAAGGGGATACATTTTTTATGGAATTCTATGCATCACTCCAGTCAAAACAGACTCTGTGAACGTTCGAGTCCATTAAATTAGCTATGGGCTCACGCTAGTGTTCCATTTTAGCCAACGTTCTTAAGCCGTATTTCAGCCTTGGGTGAATTTCGACTCGTTCTATTGTCCAGCCTATAGATAGCCAGAGCGAATTTACGACAGCACCCGAATGTCCATTGAGAAAGCATAACGACTATACCATTTAGCTAAGCTAAGAATGAGGAGAATAATCAAGTCAATAAACGTTGGGTAGTTAGATAGCCTATAGTTAATATACTGGCAAGTTTGATGCATAACTACTAACGTTAGGTAGCTAGCTAACATACCGGTACATACTGCTGTAATGATATGCTATGTGGTTCGTAAGGACAGCGTAGCTAACAAATTGTCAGCCAACATAACGTGTAAGATAACTTATTTGAAAAGTCATTACTTTATTACATTGCGTAACAAACTACCCCTTGGTAGTTAGGGCAAATCTGGTCTGTGATGAGGGGTTTTCACACCTAGCTCGGCTATTAAACTATTCTTTAGTAAAGGTTGAATAGTCTATTCTTCAGCTATTAGCCCCCCTCCCCAATTTGCACTCGTCTGCAGGTATGTTTTGATGTGAGAGAGGAAGCCAGTCCCGTCATCGCCACCTCACCCGCTCTTAAGATAATCAAGTTTGGGCCCCCAGTTGGCCCGAAGGTTGGGAGACACCGCAATTGTGATGAACTGAGAGAATATTAGGGTAGCACTGTAATTCATGAATCATATGCTGTCTGCCGCTGTTCTTACCTCTTTACCTTTCTGTCTTCTACACCTCTCTCCCCACCTCGTCTTTCTTCCTCATTTTATAATGCACCATATGTGCATTGAAGTACTGATTGAACTTGTATTTATAATATTACAATCATAATTATAATGCATTTATGTATTTATAACACCACTAACTAGCTAGCCATTTCACACCGGTTACACATAGGCTTCATTAATGCCATTCAGACTTGAAGTTGATACAACAATGATAACTGAGGTTCATACATTGGTATGAATATTAGTTCAGAACCTAAAGTTTTAGGGTCCATACACAGATCAGCTACATACTGTAGCTAGCTACACATCCATAGGCATACAGTTATTTTTATCCTCCACTACACAATAAGTAAGGAAAAAGTTGCTATGTTACTTCAGCTGCATTGCAAGGCAAGCTTACACAATTGTACATTCAATTTGCAGTAAATGCTTTAGCTAGCTAGATTCTTTACATCCACTGTTTCACAAGACGACAGCCCTGTTTGTTTTAGGGACTCCTGAGAACCAGCAAACACGAATTACAAATTCATTCTCCCAACACTAGCTAGCTGGCTAATGTTAGTGTAACCGATGTGAAATGGCTAGTTAGTTAGCGGTGATTCGCGCTAATAGTGTTTCAATCGGTGACGTCACTCGCTCTGAGACCTGAAGTAGGGTTTCCCCTTGCGTTGCAAGGGCCGTGGCTCTTGTGGCGCGATGGGTAACGATGCTTCGGTGGGTGTCAGTTGTTGATGTCTGCAAGGGTCCCTGGTTCGAGCCCGGGTTGGGGCGAAGAGAGGGACGGAACCTGCACTGTTACATTAGCTAGTCAGACAATTGATGAAAATCGCTATTTAGCAAGTTAACTTTATGACAAAAGAAATATGCACAAATGTTTGTCTCTACATTAACTAAAATATTCCCCTCAATTGTACATTTTGTCAGTCATCTTCACCCAGGGACAGGTGGCTTGCTTCAAAATTTCTCATTGGAACCACTTGATATGATTGGTTATATAAAAACCTTGGGACCCAAATGCATAATGAGTGCTCTAACTCCCCCTTGTGGTGGTCTGGAGCAATGAAGCCGTGACGCTGGGTACCTCTAAGTCCCGCGGTGCAAGCTCACAACTTTTAAAGGAGGAACCACTGTTGGTGCGCAACAATGTATTCTTTGGCCTTGGTTGGGTCTAAGAATGTCTTCTACTCGCCGGAGGGAGTAGTGATCTTCAGTACAGCTGGGTAAAGAATGCCAAACTTGGTGTCCAGACAGCGGTGTAGGAGCTCCCTCACCTCATTGAAGGCTGTCCTTTTCTTCATGACTGCCGCCGTGTAGTCCGGGTAAATATGAATATTCTAGCAGTCATGGGTGATGGGAGCCGCTCACGCTGCCTTACGGAAGACATCCTCCTTCTCCTGAAGTTAGTGAAATCGAACTACTATGGGTCTGGGCGGCTCCCCATTCTTTGGTGCGGACTGTATGCCTCTGTGCGCACGGTCAAGGGTTCGGGCGTAATCGAGGCCTAGAAAATGCGACCGTTCCCCCGGCGTTGTCTGTTCTTGAGGTCCTCAACCTTGGAAGTGGGTTTGATGACATCTGATGATAGTCGGGTGACTCGCTCTTCCAGTGTCACCACTTTGTCGGAGTAAATATTTGGGCCGCCTTCCAGGCTATTCAGACGGATGTCATGTCTCGCCAAGTCTTCTTTAACGGAGTTGATCTTTATGTTGACCTCGGTGGCGAGAATAGCTATTTGTGCGGATAGGTCAGTGGATAATGACTCCACCTTAGCCAGCACAGTCTGTTCAGATTGAATGATAGCCACCATTACCATGGCTAGGTTGGGGGGGGGGGGGGGATTAGAGTCTGTGTCAGGTGAGCCCGAGGCTTCAGCAGAGGCCTGCTCCTTTGTGGCCCGCGGCCATTGTCTCGACAATTTACAATTAAAAGGACAACAACAAAAAATCTGAAAAAAAATGCCAGATTAGTATACAGGGTTCGATTCCAAATTAAATATTACAAAATGTACACGGTGGGGGAAGTGTTGGTCAAGTATTAATAGTAAATTGTTCGCCCTGGATCGGAGCACCGAGAAAACACGTCTTCACGTGTTGCTGTTCACCAGCATCCGGACTCTCCATATTTTAACAATGATTGTTTTCAGACTCTCTATTCTGATATAATTCATTATTAGTCAGTTGGCAAAGTTCTGTTAAGTGACATTTTACTGCTGCTCTTTCACTGTATATGTCCATTAATATGTTATTGACATATGTGTCATAAAAATCAAGAACTTCCTCACTACACGCAAATACGAGCGTTTCTGCATCTCACTGGTAGAAAAAGGCCATCTATATCTCCTGGTTGTAACTAAACCACAATATCAACAATTCATTGCGATTTCAGGATGTAGTACGTCCCTGTCGAGGTGCATCCAGTTGAGAATGGGTGTCAACAGATAGCTAATGTTACTCACCGGACCAGCCACTCGTTCATAGAACATCAGCTTGCGAATAAATATTTTATTTTTGTGTTGACAACATCTGTAAAGTTTAGTCATGCTGTGGTGCTCAGTACCTGGATGTACAAACTACACAAATGCACAAGCTGCTGGGTTGCCTGGAAACCAGTCGTTGAATGGCAGTGAATTCTACGTCGGGCAGAAATGTTTGAATCAGGAAAGTTTCCTATCATGACCTTTACAAGCCAGAATTATGAATAAAATGATATTTTAATGCACTTTCCTGGTTGTGCTTCCAGTTGGTCCTTTTGGCTGTAGGAATGTGAGACAGTATAGCCACAGGAAAGAATAATTACACACTTTTCAAAGCACTGGTAGTGCGTTGAGATTATCACCTGAAGCATGCGCAGAACCATGTAAACACGGCAAGTATGCCGAGCCTGTGCACGTGTTTACATGGTACTGCGCATAAAAGTGATAGTGATACACGCATCAGCATACTTCTTTGAAGATACAGTGGCAAGAAAAAGTATGTGAACCCTTTGGAATTACCTGGATTTCTGCATCAAAAGTCACAACAATAGACAAACATAGTGTGCTTAAACGAATAACACACAAATAGTTGTATTCTTGTCTATATTCAATACATCATTTAAACATTCACAGTGTAGGTTGGAAAAAGTATGTGAACCCCAAGGCTAATGACTTCACCAAAAGCTAATTGGAGTCAGGAGTCAGCTAACCTGGAGTCCAATCAATGAGACGAGACTGGAGATGTTGGTTAGAGCTGCCTTGCCCTATAAAAAACACACAATTTGAGTTTGCTATTCACAAGAAGCATTGCCTGATGTGAACCATGCCTCGAACAAAAGAGATCTCCGAAGACCTAAGATTAAGAATTGTTGACTTGCATAAAGCTGGAAAGGGTTACAAAAGTATCTCTAAAAGCCTTGATGTTCATCAGTCCATGGTAAGACAAATTGTCTATAAATGGAGAAAGTTCAGCACTGTTGCTACTCTCCCGAGGAGTGGCCGTCCTGCAAAGATGACTGCAAGAGCACAGCGCAAAATGCTCAATGAGGTTAAGAAGAATCCCAGAGTGTCAGCTAAAGACTTACAGAAATCTCTGGAACATGCTAACATCTCTGTTGACGAGTATACATTACGTAAAACACTAAACAAAAATGGTGTTCATGGGAGGACACCACGGAAGAAGCCACTGCTGTCCAAAAAAAACATTGCTACACGTCTGAAGTTTGCAAAAGTGCACCTGGATATTCTGTGGACAGATGAAACTACAGTTGAGTTGTTTGGAAGGAACACACAACACTATGTGTGGAGAAAAAGTGGCACAGCACACCAACATCAAAAAACCTCATCCCAACAGTAAAGTTTGGTGGAGGGAGCATCATGGTTTGTGGCTGCTTTGCTGTCTCAGGGCCTGGACAGCTTGCTATCAGACTGAAAAATGAATTCCCAAGTTAATCAAGACATTTTGCAGGAGAATGTAAGGCTATCTGTCCTCCAATTGAAGCTCAACAGAAGTTGGGTGATGCAACAGGACAACGACCCAAAACACTGAAGTAAATCAACAACAGAATGGCTTCAACAGAAGAAAATATGCCTTCTGGAGTGGCCCAGTCAGAGTCCTGACCTCAACCCGATTGAGATGCTGTGGCATGACCTCAAGAGAGCAGTTCACACCAGACATCAAGAATATTGCTAAACTGAAACAGTTTTGTAAAGAGGAATGGTCCAAAATTCCTCCTGACCGTTGTGCAGGTCTGATCTGCAACTACAGAAAACATTTGGTTGAGGTTATTGCTGCCAAAGGAGGGTCAACCAGTTATTAAATCCAAGGGTTCACATACTTTTCCCACCCTGCACTGTGAATGTTTACATGGTGTGTTCAATAAAGACGTGAAAACGTATAATTGTTTGTGTTGTATTAGTTTAAGCAGACTGTGTTTGTCTATTGTTGTGACCTAGATGAAGTTCAGATCAAATTTTATGACCAATTTATGCAGAAATCCAGGTATTTCCAAAGGGTTCACATACTTTTTCTTGCCACTGTATAAGTGCTAGATGGAAATAGGAAACTCTGACATGTCTGACTTGCTAACTGGTTTTAGTTATACACGTGCCGCGTTCAATGAATCAGCAAGATGCACATTTGAGTTCCCTAGTTCCAACTAGTATGTGAACACGGCATTAGCTGCTCAGCAATTTCGACGCATGCCTCGGAGCTCCAGTATCAAACGTAACATCACTACTGTTTAGGCCTACTTTGCAAGCTCACCAGCAATGGGGCATCAAGTAACAATTACTCACATAGGCCTACTGGTCTTTTGTCAAAATTGCTTGAAATGTATAATTTACTTACGAAGCTTGCATTTGGAATTTGTTGTTAAAATTATTACTGTGGCGAAGACGCACTTGCGCTCCCCAAACTCCCGCCAGTGGCCAGTTGGGAGCGCTTGTTCTGTTGTTGAAATGTTTGCTGTTGCTTTCACATGTTTAAAATACATATGTGGTAAATCTGTATTCCAACTAATCCTACAATAATTGCTAATGTTAGCGTTTCATCATTCCATCCCCATACCGTTTATTGCAACACTTCAACATTCCTGTTTAATGTTTGATACATTTTTATTCAGCCCATAGCCCATGTCTTACCCTCTGAGTGGGCACAATCTTTATTGTGCACATGAATGTTCACAAGTCTCATGAGGTAGAAGTTCTGTTTATTTAATTCAATGTATGGTTTCCTTTGTTCATATTTCCGGGGTTATGCTGGAGTTCCTTGTGTCTGTGTCCTATGTCTCTGTCATTCTAGTTGTGCATAATAGGAGCGTGCACACTTTGGAGTCAGTACGTTGAATGAGAGAAAATGATTGTTTGTTCCATTTATGTATGGTGATGAATTATCAATAATTCTGATTGTAACAATGGATGTGGAAATAGCCTTTTACATTGCAGAACAGTTTATTGGTTGTAATTGCCAATTAGGTAATTGTTTGGTCCTGGGAGGGGCCAAGTGCTTATATGTACCTGTTTGAGCTCCTGTTAGACATATTCAATTTGGTTTCTCAAGGGGAGGCTGTGCAGTTGGTTGTGTTTATTGTGGTTGCTGGCTGGTTACTAGTCTGTGGTTGGGTTCTGGCTTGTTGCCTATGACTGTGGTGATCCCACAAACTGTGCGATTCAATCTGACAATCACACTATGTGGATTAATTGACTTTTAGCCGATTCCTCGACAACCTATTTTATTTGCAAGGATTTGAACAGAGTTGTTCCAAAATGGCATCTACCACTTTCCGCCATACGGAGAAACAGACTTTTTCCAGATTGGCAGCAACCACCTTCAGAGACTACGGTGAACATTTCATCCCATGTAGGAGCTGCACCTACTTTTCACTGTTCCGGGATAATATTGTCAAGCCAAATTTCCAATGCGGAAACTGTCAGCTTATTGAGGAATATACAGTACCAGTCACACCTACTCATTTAAGGGTTTTTCTTAATGTTTTACTATTTTCCACATTGTAGAATAATAGTGAAGACATCAAAACTATGAAATAACACATATTGAATAATGTAGTAACCAAAAGTGTTAAACAAATCTAAATATATTTTATATCTGAGATTCTTCAAAGTAGCCACCCTTGACAGAATGCCAAGAGTGTGCAAAGCTGTCATCAAGGCAAAGGGTGGCTACTTTGAAGAATCTCAAATATAAAATATATTTTTGTTTAACACTTTTGGTTACTACATTATTCAATATGTGTTATTTCATAGTTTATGTCTTCACTATTATTCTACAATGTACAAAATAGTAAAAATAAAGAAAAACCCTTGAACGAGTAGGTGTGTCCAAACTCGACTGGTACTGTATGTCTGAGCTGGACGTCCAGAGTAAGCAAATTGAGTCATTGCAGCATATCCTGGATAGTTCCCACTCAAAAACCTTTTCCTTTTCCACTCCTCAGCTGGTCGTCGTGCCACTGCCTCGCCTTCACGTTGCCACTCTCTGACTGACTGGCCAGGGCTGCCCTGCAGAGACCCCTCCCGACCTCTCATCCCGGCCCCCCCTCAGAGAATAAAAGAGCAAGGACGCTTTATGAGGAGCTGGTGGATGCCACTGTTATCGGTCCTGCATCCCAGTGGAGGCACGTCACACACTGTAAGCCCAGCGCAAGGCAGCGGTCTTTGGTGAATGGGGCTGAAATGGCTTTGGGGAATCCCATCCTGCTGACCAACAGTTTCGCCCACCTGCTTCTAGAGATTCCTTCATCCTCTACACTGTATCCAGCCCAGGGGGGTCTCTACCACATATACTACAGCCGGCTCTGGTCCATCGGGCCCCACCGCCCTACGGTCCTCAAGGGGTCTTTTAAACCACTCGAGGCGAAAGAACGGCCTGACCTCCCCGGCTGTTTCACAACTTGTCATCATCGGCAGCCCTATGGTGAGAAACATCTCGGTTTAAGTGCAAAAACCCTGTGCTACCCAGGAGCACGAGTACAGGCTGCTTCTGACCATTCTACGACAGATGCCGGGAGCTGACGCTGTCGTAGTCCATGTGGGGGTCAAACGACATCGGGAGGGCTAGCTCGGAACTTCTGAAAATGTATTTTAAAGAACTGATTCTAGCATTGAATGGTTCCAAAAAGCTGTCAATCATTTCAGGTCCGGTACCATCGTTGGGCCACAGGTGTGAAAGATTCAACAGACAACTGGCATTACACATCTGGCTAAAAGATTACTGTAGTGTTGTTGGAATCACTTTTATAAATAACTATGACACCTTCTGGAAACAGAAGATACTCGACAGGAATAACGGAGTCCATCCAAATCATCTTGGCTCCTGGATGCATTTTAAGGCTGCGTTAAGACTTCTCAATGACCCAAGAACAGCTCAGTTAATCCCTACCATTGTGACAATAAGTTGTCATAATGCGGCATCAAATGTACATTATCCCAGGGACGTTGGAAGTCACATTGTAAGTAACTTAATTTGTCCCCCTAACTGCCCTGAATACCTCTGTTGATTCTACAGCTATTGTAAGCAGTAATCATGTGCCTATGAACCAGAGTTACACTTAACACTGAGGCGGTGTGCCCTAGTAGGACGTCCACCGTGTGCAGCTCACCGTGCACCATCAGCTCCAATATAAATAGCATAAGCAAGCTTCCCAGTAAAGCATTCAAAACAATAAAGCAATCCAGAAAAGTGCTAAAAATAGCCCATATTAACATATGTAGTCTAAGAAACAAGGTTCATGAAGTCTAACTTTCTTGAAACATATTACATTCATATACTGACTCTCTCTGAAACGCACTTAGATAATACCTTTGATGATACAGTGTTAGCAATACATGGCTATTACATCTACCAAAAATACAGAAATTCCAACGGGGGTAGTGTTGCGGTCTATATTCAGAACCACATTCCTGTAAAGCTTAGAGAGGATCTCATGTTAAATACTGTTTGGCTACAGGTTCATCTGCCTCACCTAAAGCCCAGTCTTGAGGGAAGCTGCTATAGACCACCAAGACAGTATCTGGATGATACGTGTGAAATGCTTGGTAACGTATGTGATATCAACAAAGAAGTATATTTTCTGGGTGATTTAAATATTGCCTGGCTTTCACCAAGCTGCCCAATCAAGAAAAAATGTCAAACTGTAACCAGTGCCTGCAACCTGGGTCAGGTTGTCAGTCAACCAACCATGGCAGTTACAAATAGCACAGGAATGAAATCATCAATATGTATTGATCACATATTTAATAATGCTGCAGAAATTTGCTTTAAAGTAGTATCTAAATCCATAGGATGTAGTGATCACAATATAGTAGCCATATCTAGGAAAACCAAAGTTCCAAAGCCTGGGCCTAATATAGTGTATAAGAGGTCATACAATAAGTTTTGTAGTGATTATTATGTTGATGATATAAATAATATTTGAAGGTCTGTGGTGTGTAATGAGGAAAACCAGATGCTGCACTTGACACATTTATGAAATTGCTTATTCCAGTTACTAATAAGCACGCACCCACTAAGAAAATTACTGTAAAAATGGTTAAATCCCCTTGGATTGATGAGTAGCTTAAAAAATGGTATGGTTGAGAGGGATGAGGCAAAAGGTATGGCAATAAGTTTGGCAGCCCAATCGAGTGGCAAACGTACTGCAAATTATGAAATCATGTGACTAAATAAAAATAAACTATACTATGAAACAAAAATAAATGATATAAAGAATGATGGTAAAAAGCTTTGGAGCACCTTAAGTGACATTTTGGGAAAAAAGGCTCCAACATTCATTGAATCAAACGGCACATTCATCACAAAACCCTCTGATATTGCCAACTACTTTAATGACTTTTTTTCATTGGCAAGATAACAAAACTTAGGCATGACATGGCAGCAACAAACGCTGACACTACATATCCAAGTATATAAATTGTAGACCTCCACAAGTCTGGTACATCCTTGGGAGCAATTTCCAAACGTCTGAAGGTACCACGTTCATCTGTACAAACAATAGTACGCAAGTATAAACACCATGGGACCACGCAGCCGTCATACCGCTCAAGAAGAAGACGCGTCTCCTAGAGATGAACGTACATTGGTGCAAAAAATGCTAATCAAATCCCAGAACAGCAGCAAAGGACCTTGTGAAGATGCTGGAGGAAACCGGTACAAAAGTATCTATATCCACAGTAAAACATCGACATAACCTGAAAAGCCACTCAGCAAGGAAGAAGCCACTGCTCCAAAACTGCCAGAAAAAAAGGATTAAATGTCAGCAATTGTGAAAAACTGAGTTTAAATGTATTTGGCTGAGGTGTATGTAAACTTCAGACTTCAACTGTATATACACTAGAGGTCGACCGATTAAATCGGAATGGCCGATTAATTAGGGCTGATTTCAAGTTTTCATAACAATCGGTAATCGGTATTTTTGGCCACCGATTTGCCGAGATATATATATATATATATATTTTTTTTTTTTACACCTTTATTTAACTAGGCAAGTCAGATTAAGAACACATTCTTATTTTCAATGACAGCCTAGGAACGGGGGTTAACTGCCTTGTTCAGGGGGATTCGTTTTTGCAACCTTCCGGTTACTAGTCCAACGCTCTAACCACCTGCCTTACATTGCACTCCACTAGGAGCCTGCATGGCAGGCTGACTACCTACATTTTACATTTTAGTCATTTAGCAGACACTCTTATCCAGAGCGACTTACAGTAGTGAATGCATACATTTAATTTCACGTATTTTTTTGTTTTGTTTTTTGTACTGGCCTCCCGTGGGAATCGAACCCACAACCCTGGCGTTGCACACACCATGCTGGCGTTGCAAACACCATGCTCTACCAACTGAGCCACAGGGAAGCCTGTTACGTGAGGGCAGCAGGAAGCCAAGGTAAGTTAACATATCTTAACATAATCACTAGTTAACTACACATGGTTGATGATATTACTAGTTTATCTAACGTGTCCTGCGTTGCATATAATCGATGCAGTGCCTGTTAATTTCTCATCAAATCACAGCCTACTTCGACAAACGGGTGATGATTAAACAAGCGTATTTGCGAAAAAAGCACTGTCGTTGCACCAATGTACCTAACCATAAACATCAATGCCTTTCTTTAAAATCAATACACAAGTATATATTTTTAAACATGCATATTTAGTTAATATTGCCTGCTAACATGAAATTGTGTCACATCTCTAGCGTTCATTGCACGCAGCGTCAGGGTATATGCAACAGTTTGGGCCGCCTGGCTCGTTGCGAACTAATTTGCCAGAATTTTATGTAATTATGACATAACATTGAAGGTTGTGCAATGTAATAGGAATATTTAGACTTAGGGATGCCACCCGTTAGATAAAATACGGACCGGTTCCGAATTTCACTTAAAGAAAAAGTTTTGTTTTCGAGATGATAGTTTCTGGATTCGACCATATTAATGACCTAAGGCTCGTATTTCTGTGTGTTTATTATATTATAATTAAGTCTATGATTTGATAGAGCAGTCTGACTGAGCGGTGGTAGGCACCAGCAGGCTCGTAAGCATTCATTCAAACAGCACTTTCGTGCGTTTTGCCAGCAGCTCTTCATTGCACTGTTTATGACTTCAAGCCTATCAACTCCCAAGATTAGGCTGGTGTAACCGATGTGAAATGGCTAGCTAGTTAGCGGGTGCGCGCTAATAGCGTTTCAAACATCACTCGCTCTGAGACTTGGAGTAGTTGTTCCCCTTGCTCTGCATGGGTAACGCTGCTTCGAGGGTGGCTGTTGTCGATGTGTTCCTGGTTCGAGCCCAGGTAGGAGCGAGGAGAGGGACGGAAGCTATACTGTTACACTGGCAATACTAAAGTGCCTATAAGAACATCCAATAGTCAAAGGTATATGAAATACAAATCGTATAGAGTGAAATAGTCCTATAATTCCTATAATAACTACAACATCTTACCTGGGAATATTGAAGACTCATGTTAAAAGGAACCACCAGCTTTCATATGTTCCAGTGTTCTGAGCAAGGCACTTAAACGTTAGCTTTCTTACATGGCACATATTACACTTTTACTTTCTTCTCCAACACTTTGTTTTTGCATTATTTAAACCAAATTGAACATGTTTCATTATTTATTTGAGGCTAAATTGATTTTATTGATGTATTATATTAAGTTAAAATAAGTGTTCATTCAGTATTGTTGTAATTGTCATTATTACAAATAAAAAATAAATGTAAAAAAGTCTAAATTGGCCGATTAATCGGTATCTTTTTTGAGCCTCCAATAATCGGTATCGGTATTGGCATTGAAAAATCATAATCGGTCGACCTCTAATATACACACTACCACTGTTTGAACCATGTCTGTGTCTTATGCAGCTGTACGACCCAATGGGTGAATAAACTTGGTTTGAGCTTTACTAATTGTCAGTGAGTTTTAATAGGTTCATTAGAACCTAACAGTAAATACAAACTATATTTATCTATTTATTTTCACATTTGTACTTGCACACTATTTGCACATTGTTACAACAATATACATAGCCAGTAATATAACATTTGAAAGATCTCTATTCTTTTGAAACTTTTGTGAGTGTAATATTCTCATGTTCATTTCAGATTGTTTATTATCTATTCCACTTGCTTCCCATGCCAATAAAGCCCTTTGAATTTAATTAAAATCGAGAGAGCGCGAGAGAGGTGTGTTAGAGAGAGAGAGAGAGAAGAGTGTTTGAGAGAGAGGAGTGTGTGTTTAAGAGCGAGAGAGGAGGGTGTGTTAGAGTGTGTGTGTGTGAGAGAGGGAGAAAGAGGCGATGCATACTACTACGGTTCAAATACTTGTACATCATATAAACCTACAATCATCCTACATAAACAGATGACAACATAACGCTATAGGGGAATGGTCAAAGATTCAACAGGAAAACACTAGTACCAGATACTAAGAGAGACATTGCGTAGAGTGTAGTGTGTGAATGTGTAGTGTGTATGTGTGTTTGTGTGAGAGAGTCAGTCTATCAGTCTGTCAGTCTTTCCTACCCAGTCTTATCCCAGTGACTCTGTGGTGTCCAGGCTCCTCTGGGTTGGGTTGTGACACCAGCAACTCATCCACTGAGCCCTCCAACACTGTCAGCCTGGGAGTGGACAGCAATTCTGACTGCAGAGGAGTCAGGAGAGGATTAAAGCATTAATCATTTTCTAGATAGACAGATTTTCTTGAGATAGATGGTCAATTAAAAAGAGTATCACTGCAAAATGGATTTGGAGCCAATATGTGCTCTTTTATCTGCCACATGGTAGAATATTTTATCTAAAGGGACTTACAGTACAGTGAGTGCATACATTTATTTTTATGTGATACATGCAGGAATTAAACCCACAAACTTGGCATTGCTAGAGCCACGCTCTTACCAACTAGGCCGACACAGGACTTTATGTAAACAACTTGTCTGATTCCTGTTTAAACAATTCAATTAAATGAACTTCAACAGATCCTGGCTGTCCTGAGTGGTAGGTACCTGGATGAACTGGCGGTAGCGTTCCCGGTCCAGCTGTGCCCGGGGGCCCCACACAGCGGGCCCTTTGCTGCGGTTTAGGATGGAGAAGTGGACCCCGGCCCAGTCGCCTGCTCGCCCACACAGACCATCCAGAGCATCCACCTCCCTCACCAGCTGGCCCTTCCCCACGCCCCCCAGAGAGGGGTTACAGGAGAGGGCCCCTGAGGTACAACGAGAGGAGAAGGGTGCGAGAGAGGGAGAGTGTGAGCGGGTGGGTGGTTCAGAGAGACACTGCTCTAATCCTACTGATCCCACAAGTAAATAACAGGAGGCTCTTCCTCTCTCTCACCGATAGTCATGATCTTCTGGGTAATGAGGAGGGTTTCTGCTCCCAATCTGGCTGCTGCGGCCGCCGCCTCAGTCCCAGCATGTCCTCCCCCCACCACGATGACATCATACTGGCGCCTGGTGAGGTCACTGCCAGTCCGAGAGGATACAAATGACAGGACGTTGTGTCGGAGCAGGTGCAGTTTCTGTGCCAACATGTCAAAGTTTCATGACAACTATCAAAGTAAGAGAAGGAGAGTTAGGTTGTGCAGATAATCAACATTTGACATGATTTTACTTGTTGAAAATAGATCAGTAAATATGATCAAATGAAACATGTTAGAATCACAATGTGGCACTACCTCCAAGACTATGCTAACAGAATCGACCTCATACCCCTGCACATCGACTTGGTACTGGTACCCCGTGTATATAGCCATGTTATCGTTACTCGTGTAATTATTTCTAAACAAAAAATCCTTTCTACATTGTTGGGAAGGTTCCCGGCCCGCAAGTAAGCGTTTCACTGTTAGTCTAAGCCTGTTGTTTACTAAGCATGTGACGAATAAAATGTGATTTTGATTTGACAAAAAAAACTCAGATGCCTGCGTTTTCGACAAAGCAAGAGCATTTGAATAAGATGTAGTGATCTCAGCGTAGACTTGCTCCATCTCATCCGACCTCAACTACAAAACTCAATTCTGGTTCTGAATAGCTAACGTTAGCCATGTCCACTTACCAACTGCCCTCATATCAGAATTAACAATGTGATCCGTCTTACTGGTCACGAAACAGTTTTTTAATCATACAGGAGTGTTCAATAATGCAGAAGTATCAGAACAATAGGTAAATTGCTGTGAAGAGAGGTATTACAAAACATGAATCTAATCGTTCCCACCGGGGGCCGCCATTGTTTGCTGTCAGTACCCGTAACCGTAATATAGTGTGTATATGCGCACTATGGCACAGTTATGTTTGATGATGATGATGATGTCGGTACTGTAGGCCTAGTTTAGCTCTTGAAAACCCTTCAGCGATGAACCACAACTAGCCATGTGAACTACAATTCTGGTGCTGGTTTTAACGTTTGGAAACGTCAATAAGCATCACTTGCCCAAATGGTTTTCAGAACATATGGCCCTTATCTTTCATATCAACGAATAATAATCTTTCAAATAAAAAAATATACAATTACTGTTGCAAATTTGAACAGATCGATACGTTGTGTATGCCTCCAGTTGACGAACTACACTTTCTCCCTACTTACAGTACGCTTACATGGTGGTGTTCGAAACAATACAATGCCAGATAGCTATCCTGCTATCTGCCAATCACGTGAATGCCTGGAATGTTCTGATGCCGGGCATCCTGGCGATTGGCGGAGTTTCGTGGAGGCGGGTTGGGCAGGGGGATGGAGCATTGGGGAAGTTAAGACCAGGTTTAGCCATTGTTCTTCCTCTTACGTCTGGGCTTCACAAGAGAAGGTCATGGTTGGTTTGTAGGGTATCTTTCATTTTTTTGGCGTGGGTTTACGGCCAAACAGTAGCCTGTGTAAAGTTGGGTTAATAAACCGTCAATTCGTAACCTCAAACCAGTGTCTGGATAATTGTTCCTTTATGATCTAGTCTGGTCATTACAATAATATCTCGTTTAACAACGAAAACTAGTGTCTATTGGACATGAAAGAGAGCGACCCGGCTCTAACAGGCTGACTACGCGACGCGAGCGTTGCTAAATCAATTTAGAAATCCATGTTATTCAATTATTGCATCCACACTGCTCACGAGTGTTTGCGTTGCCAAGGTTTCTGACGCAGATCGTGCTGCAAGTCCTGCCTCTCCCATCTCCTCATTGGTTTATAGAAGCAGGTACCCATGTGCCATCTCCTCATTGGTTATACCCACGTGGGTGATTGAAAGACGAACTGTTTTGCCTGTCGCTGTGGTAATACTATGAAAGTTTAGATGCCAATCACCATATAAATTCAAAGATGAAAAAGCCTGGAAGGAAGGGAGATGACTAGAAACGATTCGGTTGACTGTTGTATGTGTGGATTAACTGGTGGAGTAGAGGACCTTGTGCATTTCAGGTAAAATAACAACTCAATGTTTATATCCCAGGACAAATTAGCTAGCAACAGCAAGCTAGCTAAATAGGACAAATTAGCTAGCAAATGCAAGCTAACTAGCCATAAATGTTTAATGCTTTTCAACCTGTCCCCAAATTAATATAATTGGTTCAGAGTTTGTTTTGATATTTTAACCGTGACCGCGTTTGGTGTGGGGGGACAAAATCAATTTATGCACGATGGCGCATGCGCGCAGCCGGTTTGGGTTCTGTGTAAGTATTTGCTGGCTGTGACCCGATGACACCGCCCGGATTAGAGGGGAGTAAGGCAGTCCAAGAGTTAACACACACACAGGGAACTTTATTCACACACACTGACGAAGATGAACATGGGGATGGAAAGTGGGAAAAGTAGTGGTTCTGTAATGGACAGAAACAGAGGTGTACACACATACTGAGTGAATACCAGGGCGCAAATGCAGAGATACAGAATAAATGACTGTATAGATTGCATATGCAACCTGCAGACTGAGGTGGGACCAAGTCACTACTATTCAACTCACAAGCAAGTCACAAGTTCCGAGTCTCAAGTCAAGTCCCAAGTAGAACGGGTCGAATCTTGAGTCAAGTCCAAGTTGTGCATTATAAGAGCAAGTCCAGTCACAAGTCAAGTAAAAAAAATCTTTACATGCAACGACTTGATCAACTACAAATCTTACAACCAGACAGTCATTTTCATTATTTTGTCTACAACACATTTTGATTATGTAATTGTCGAATAGGGATCTTGTAGCAGTCTTAAGGGCATAAAATCAGCAGAAGGCAAGGCAGGTTGACGTGCTCAGAGTGCAGATTTATTTTGCAGATCTTGGTGATCCAATGGTGAAAGCACAATATCAAAGAAGGCTTAAAGACATGCTCAAGTACATTGGCGACTAGTAAGTCTTTTTTTAAACCTGCTTTGGGCTGGATGTGTCAATGTGTAATTCATACATGTATAATATATGAGCAGAATTACTGTCACCTCAATTAGCCACAAAATCCCTAGTTTGAAAGTATCTGTTTTCTGGAAGCTGTGAATCACCATTTTCCCTACATTTCCCCCCTATTTGGCCGGCCCCTTAGCAATTTCGAGTTCTAGCCAGTGTACTTCAGCCCCTTAACAGTTAGCAAGATGCACACACAGTAGAGCAAGAGAGCAATGACGTGGTGCACATATCTGCACATACAGTATGTGATGTAGTACACAATTTGAAGGGAACACTTTTGGTTTGTGGGTGCTAATTTCAGAACTACTGGCTAAAAAGTAGGCTATACAAAAGTACTGGATAATCCCTTGAACCTGTCCTATCTGAATGGACACAGGTAGAGCGCAAGACTGCACAGCCTCCCCACCAAATCGAATTTGTCTAACAGGAGCTCAAACAGGTACATGCAACCCCCACAGTGCCATACAATTACCCAATTGGCAATTGCAGCCAATAAACTGGTTCTACAATGTAAAAGTCAACCATTGTTACATCTGGCTAAATTAGAATTAATTATATTTCCTCACCATTCATAAATGGATCAAATGAACATTTTCTCTCATTGAATGTACTGACTCCAAAGCATGGTGCGCAGAAACAGAAGTGTCTTAGGGTTGCAATAAATGATACAGAGATGGAATGATGAAACGCTAATGTTAGCAATTATTGTAGGATTAGATGGAATATAGATTTACCACATATGCATTGAAACGTGTGAAAGCAACAGCAAACATTTCAACAACAGAACAAGCACTCTCCACTGGCGGGAGTTTGGAGAGTCTGTCACATCTACTCCCGCTCGATGTTGCCGGTTTACTAACCACTTGTCCTAGCAATCATCATTACGCACACCTAGTACCATCGTTATGCGTACCTGCGCCTCATTATGAGGCACACCTGGACTCCATCACTATACTGATTACCTCCCCGAGATCTGTCACTCCTTTAGTTCCATTCCCCAGGCAGTATTAGTTATGTTTCATGTCCAGATGGTACTTCTGTTTTGTATAGGTCTATGTTTCTTGTATTATTAAACTCACCACCTGCTTCTTGACTCCCAGCGTCTCCGTTACAGAATACTGCCTCGACAAATGGAAGTAGCAGGGAATCAGGACATCTCCCAGATGGTCGACGAACAGGGATACCTACTTCGTCAACACCACGACCAGCTGACGCAACTGGGGACAGCGATGGATGAGGTCCTTCGCGTTCTTCAACATCTCGAAAATACTCGAGAGGCATTGCCTTCAACTAGTGGAGGATACTCTACCGCCAGTCGACCCAGTGAGCGAGCACACCAGTCCATTCAGCAGTCCGCCAAGGTCAGCGATGCCTGTTTGTCCCTCCCGGATAAATATGACGGAACCTCATCTAAATGCTGTGGCTTCCTACTCCAGTGCTCCCTCTATTTTGTGCACAAAATAGCCCCTACCAAATAGTCCCTACCACGAGAGGTCAAAGGTTGCCACGGTTATTTCTCTGCTGACTGGGTGGGAGTTGGAGTGGGCTACGGCCGTCTGGGAGAGAGGAGAGGAGGCGCTGGCTTCATATGAGAGGTTCATGGCTCTGTTCAGAGGTATCTTCGATCATCCACCGGAGGGCAGAGTGGGGGGTGAGCGCCTACTCCCACTACTGCAGGATGACCAGACCGCAGCAGAGTACGCGCTCACCTTCCGGACAGTAGCAGCATCCAGCGGCTGGAATGAGCCAGCGCTCCATACGCTATTCAGAAGAGGACTGCGCGAGGAGGTCCATATGGAACTGGCATGCAGATACGACAACCTCTCCTTGGACGCACTCATCGCGATGGCCATCCATCTGGATAACCTACTTCGGGAGCGTCGGTACCCTCATCGCTTCTCTCGCTTCTCTCCCACTCCAGCAGGGAAACTCCGTCCTGTGCCTCAGCGTCCCTGGTCTCATCTATCCAATGATTTTGTCATTGATCTCCCCTCTGACGTTTTCACCACCATTTTGGTGGCTGTGGATATATTCTCCAAATTCTGTCCCCTCCAGATCGCTGAGGCACTGTTCCAGCATTATGGCCTTCCAGGCTGGTGGTTCCTGGTCCCCTGGCTGACGCTGTCCCCCACAACACACCTCCGCCTACCCTGGATGCCAAGGGAGGTCCTGCCAATGCCGTCAGATGACCTACTGGACAAGCCAACATTGTTGGTGTCGGCTCCAGTACCTGGTGGACTGGGAGGGGTATGGTGTAGAGGAGCGGTGTTGTGTTCCGGTGGAGGACATTCTGGATCCCAACATCATCCGTGATTTCCACCTTCACTGTCCAGACCGGCCCACTCCTCGCTCTCGGGTCCGTCCCCCTGGCCGGCATCCTGCGGCCGAAGCCGCGTGTCGGGGGCTGTCACGTCTACTCCCCCTCTCCGGCGCTTGACATTACTGGTTTACTAGCCACTGGTCTTGGCAATCATCGTTACGCACACCTGGCACCATCGTTACAAGCACCTGCGACAGAGAGGGCACCTGCTTCTCGACTCCCAGTGTCTCCGTTAGAGGCAAGGGCATCTATGGTGCATCTTCGACATAGGAATAATTCAATTGTAACAACAAATTCCAAAATGCTTCATAAATAAATTATAATTTTCAAGCAATTTTGACAAACCAAAAGACCAGTAGGCCTATGCTAGTAATTGTTGCTTGATGCCCCATTGCTGGTGAGCTTGCAAATTAGGCCTAAACAGTAGTGATGTTGAGTTTCATACTGGAGCCCCAAGGCATGTGTCAATCGCTAAGCAGCTAATGCCGCATTCAAATCGTAGTCAGAACTAGGAAATACATTTCCTGCTTCGTTGAATGCGGCACGTGTATAACTACAACCAGTTAGCAATTCAGAAATTTCAGAGTTTCCTAGTTCCGACTAGAACTTGAACGCGGCATATCTTCGAAGCAGTGTCTTCGAAGCTCCATTTGATCATGTGCTTTTTCAAATCATGTGTTGCAAAATGCAAGATCCCACTGATTTCGCCATGGTTCCGGTGCTTTCTTCGATTAAGCTGCTTTCAAACACCGACCTCTACTGGATACCGTACTCATAAATATGAAGAAAAAAAAAAAAATATATATATATATATAGTTAGGATTTTGTACATGTAATTACACCTAGCAGGTAGAGTAGGGAACATTTAGGGACGTGAGGGTGTGATCTCGACTATTGTTGAAGGAACACTATTTTGAAAATAGTTTTACGTGAAACTGCACTGTTCAAATAATTCGTTTTAGAATAGTATACGCTTCTGTCTTAAGCAGCCTAAATAATGCCATAGATTGCTTTTTTGGCAAAAAGGGAAGCATGATGTTAGGTGCGAACTTGCCAATCCAACTGATTGTAGGCTATTAAAGCCAATGATTTACCACTGCGCCATAGGACGGAGTTTTGATGAAATCGGTGGAGAAAAAATTACCTTTATCTGAAAATCCCACGTTGCTATTTATTGCTGACCAGCAGATGTCACTAATGAGCATTGTGATCAGATAATGAAGCTCAGAGTAATTAACTTACTTTCGACACAATTGCCTCGTGTAATGTCTGCTTCCAACTCACACTCTCAAACACGTAGATCCCCTGAAAGCAGCTCACTTTCCAGCCCACTTTCCAGCTTACACTCTTAAACACATAGATCCTCTGAACGCAGCTCACTCTCCAGATCCCAATCACCTGAATTCTGATCACCTGTTCACACACCTGTATGTCATTACCACACACTATTTAGTTCAGTTCTTTCCACCCCATCATTGTGAGGTATTGTTTGTTTTGTTTTCCAAGAGAACTAAACACTTGGACACCTGCCCCAGATCATCATTAGGGAAAAGGGTATAAAGGGCTTTTTCTTGATTCGGAGTTCTGTTTTTCCCGTAATGTAATCCTCCGGTGTATGATAGTTTTGGCCTGCCTCATTAACGGCGCCTTTTGCCTATTCCTTGCCTGTACTTTAGCATATTGGATTTCCTGTTATCAACCTCTAGGATGACATTACTAGCCTTTTCCCTGCCTGTACTGTTGCCTTTTTGGACCCGCTGTGTATGACCTTCTGCCTGCCCCTGGACCCAGCTACCTGCCTCCTCCTGTGGTCCTTTACCCATAAACACTTGCAGCGCCCTGCGCTTGAAAGCAGCTCTGTCTCCCATCATGTTCATTACACCTGGAAAGCCTCAATGCTTCAGGAAGCTAATTTCCTCATCACTACTAAACAATTAACATTGTAGATCACCAAACAATTTTTGGCAATTCTCTCTCCCTACAATTTTGAAGTTTGCGCTGCACCTGAGCCACCCGACCTGTGTTGATTGACAGTTTTCTGTTCCAATCAGAGGGCCGAGTGTGCATTTCGCTCGCCAATATGTTGCATGGATTTTGTTGCAAGGACGATGATGCGGCTACTGTCTCTGGCTGCGTGGAGACTAAGTACGGAGACTATGTGCCACAAAATTTGTGACAAACGTTACAAAACCTGGCCAGGTCATTTCAAATCAAAGTCGAGTCCCAAGTCTTGATGCTCCAAGTCAAGTCTCAAGTTATTTTATTTTCTATCAAGTCGAGTCTCAATTCATCAAATTTGTGACTGAGTCAGACGCAAGTCCAAGTCATGTGACTCGAGTACACAACTCTGCCTGCCATTTTATATTTTAGTCATTTAGCAGACGCTCTTATCCAGAGCGACTTACAGTTAGTGCATTCATCTTAAGATAGCTAGATGGGACAACTACATATCACAGGCATAGAAATTAATGTTTTCCTCAAATGTAGCTATCAGTAGGGTCATAGCTAGAAGGGGGGGTGGGGAGGTCAAGTGCAAGTGCTGATTAAGTGAAGAGGAGGATTGTTTAAGATACTGTTTAAAGATATTTTCAGAAGATGGGCAGGGACTTTGCTGTCCTAGCTGTAAGGTGGCAGACGTAGCAGCTAAGCTTCTAGCTCATAAGCAACTTTGCAGTATTATTTTTTGTGTGTTATTTCTTACATTATTAGCCCAGAAAGTTTTTTTGTGTTATTACATACAGCCGGAAAGATCTTTTGGATATCAGAGTGGTGGTAACTCACTAGCATTACGACCAGAAATACAACTTCCTCAAATTTGATTATTTGTTCGTACTCACCAGGGCAATTTAACTTATCCCAGAGGCTGCTCCAAGACGCCGCCGGCGGAGAAGAGGTATTCGGAGTGGATTTCTAGTCCAACTCGGGATGCGTGCACACCATCCGTGTTTATTACTCGTTAATGTTCAGTCCCTGGACAATAAAGTAGACAAGCTCAGGGCGAGGATCTCCTTCCAGAGAGACATCAGGGACTGTAACATACTCTGTTTCACGGAATCATGGCTCTCTCCGGATATACTGTCCCCATCCATACAGCCATCTAGCCTCTAAGCACATCACGCAGATGGGAATAAAGAACTCTCCGGGAAGAAGAAAGGCGGTGATGTATGTTTCATGATTAACTACTGATGGTGTGATTGTGATAATGTACAGGAACTTAAGTCCTTTTGTTCACCTGACCTAAAATACTTCACAATCAAATGCCGATCGTAATGCCTCCCAAGAGAATTCTCTTCGGTTAAAGTCACAGTTGTGTATATTCCCCCTCAAGCCGATACCACAACGACCCTCAAGGAACTCCACTAGACTTTGTGCAAACTGGAAACCACATATCCTGAGGCTGCATTTATTGTAGCTGGGGTTTTAACAAAACAAATTTGATAGAACTATGGTAGCATTTTCCTCAACACATTGCCTGTAGTACTTGTGCATCCAACACTCTCAACCATTGTTACTCCCCATTCCGGGATGGCTACAAGGTCCTCCCCCTCCCTCCCTTCGGCAAATCAGATCATGACTCCTTCCTGCTCCTCCCTTCCTATAGGCAGAAACTCAAACAGGAAGTACCCGTGCTAAGGTCTATTCAACGTTGGTCTGACCAATCAGAATCCACGCTTCAAGAATGTTTTGTGTTCATGCGGACTGGGATATGTTCCGGCTTGCTTCTGAGAATAACATTGCAGATACATGGAAACTGTGACTGAGTTCATCAGGAAGTGTATAAGGGATGTTGTTCCCACTGTGACAAAAACCTACCCAAACCAAAACAGTGGATAGATAGAACCACCGCATTTAAATACGGCAAGGTGACTGGGAATATGGTTGAATACAAACAGTGTAGTTATTCCCTCTGTAAGGCAATCAAACAGGCAAAACGCCAGTACAGAGAAAAAGCGAAGTCACAATTCAACGGCTCGGACACGAGAAGTATGTGAAAGGGTCTACAGACAATCATGGATTACATAGGGAAAACCAGCCACATCACGGACACCGACGTCTTGCTCCCGGACAAGCTAAACATCTTCTTCGCCAGCTTTGAGGATAACACAGTGCCACCGATGTGGTCCGCTCCCAAGGACTGTGGGCTCTCGTTCTCTGTGGCCGATGTAAGACATTTAAGCGCGTTAACCCTCGCAAGGCTGCCGGGCCCAGGCAGCATCCTTAGCCTCGTCCTCAGAGCATGTGCAGACCAGCTGGCTGGAGTGTTTACGGACATATTCAATCTCTCCCTATCCCAGTCTGCTGTCCCTACTTGCTTCAAGATGTCCACCATTGTTCCTGTACCCAAGAAAGCAAAGGTAACTGAACTAAATGACAATTACCCCGTAGTACTCACTTCTGTCATCATGAAGTGCTTTGAAAGACTAGTTAACCTCTTTGGTATAGGGGGCAGTATTGAGAATTTTGGAAAAAATATGTTCCCATTTTTAACTGCCTCCTACACCAACTCAGAAGCTAGAATATGCATATTATTGTTCAGGTTTGGATAGAAAACACTCTGAATTTTCTAAAACTGTTTGAATGGTGTCTGTGAGTATAACAGAACTCCTATGGCAGGCAAAAACCTGACAAGGCTTCAAGCAGGAAGTACCCTGTCTGACAAGGAGTCGTGCGTCTTACCTCTTTTTATTGAAAAGTAAGGATCTTAGCTGTAACGTGACAATTCCCAGGGCTCCAATAGGCTCTCAGAGCCCGCGAAATAACTGAAGGTTTACGAGGGAACCTCAGGTTGAAATATATTATCGCCTTTTGTAAGTGGATGCTCGGAGGACCTTTCAATGATGCGCGTGCATGAGTCGCTTCTGAGGAGAAATTTTATTCGGCTGTTTAGGCTCAATGCATACTCCCGGTCGGAATATTAACACTTCTCTATGACATAAATGGCATAAAAATTGGTTTTAAACAGCGGTTGACATGCTTCGAAGTACGGTAATGGAATATTTAGACATTTTTGACACGCCAATGCGCCATGCGCGACACCGCGAAGAAGCATTCTAGAACTCACGAACAAAACGTCGCTGTTTGGATATAACGATGGATTATTTGGGACCAAACCAACATTTGTTATTGAAGTAGAAGTCCTGGCAGTGTATTCTGATGAAGAACAAGCAAGGTAAGAACATCTTTCTTATAGGAAATGTGATTTTGGTGGATGCTGACCTGGGTGGGTATCTAAATAGCTAGCCCTGTAATGCCGGGCTATGTACTTAGATTATTGCAAAATGTGCTTCATCCGAAAAGCTATTTTAAAATCGGACATATCGAGTGCATAGAGGGGTAATGTATCTATAATTCTTAAAATAATTGTAATGCTTTTTGTGAACGTTTATCGTGAGTAATTTAGCAAACTGTTAGTAAATTCACCGGAAGTTTGCGGTGGTTATGCTTTTTCTGAACGTCACATGCTAATGTAAAAAGCTGGTTTTTGATATAAATATGAACTTGATTGAACAGACATGCATGTATTGTATAACACAATGTCCTAGGTGTGTCATCTGATGAAGATTATAAAAGGTTAGTGCTGCATTTAGCTGTGGTTTGGGTTTATGTGACATGATATGCTAGCTTGAAAAATGGGTGTCAGATTTTTTCTGGCTGGGCACTCTGCTGACATAATCTAATGTTTTGCTTTTGTTGTAAAGCCTTTTTGAAATCGGACAGTGGGGTTAGATTAACGAGATTCTTGTCTTTAAATAGCTGTGAAATAGTCATATGTTTGAGAAATTGAAGTTATAGCATTTCTAACGATTCAAAAATCGCGCCACTGGATTTCAGTGGCTGTTACGTAGGTGGGACGAGTTCGTCCCACATGTACTAGAGAGGTTAAGGATCATATCACCTCCACCTTTTCACAGGGCGGAGTCTGAACCTCGCCCTGTGCAACTGGGTCTTGGACTTCCTGATGGGCTGCCCCCAGGTGTTGAAGGTAGGACACAACACCTCCACTACTCCTCAACAAAGGGGCCCCACAAGGGTGCGTGTTCAGCCCCCTCCTGTACTCCCTGTTCACCCATGACTGCATGGTCACGCACGCCTCCAACTCAATCATCATGTTTGCAGATGACACAACAGTAGTAGGCCTGATTACTAACAATGACGAGGCAGGCTACAGGGAAGAGGTCAGGGCCCTGGTGGAGTGGTGCCAGGAAAATAACCTCTCCCTCAACGTCAACAAAACGAAGGAGCTGATCATAGACCTCAGGAGACAGCAGAGGGAGGAAGCCCCTATCCACATCGACGGGTCTGCAGTGGAGATTGTGAAGCTTCAAGTTCCTTTTGTGAACACATCACTGACAATCTGAAATGGTATACCCACACAGACAGTGTGGTGAAGAAGGCGCAACAGCGGCTCTTCAACCTCCAGGAGGCTGGAGAAATTTGTCTTGGCCCCTAAGATCATGACATTTTTTTTTTTTTTTACAGATGCACAATTGAAAGCATCCTGTCGGGCTGTATCAACGCCTGGTACGGCAACTGCACCGCCCGTCACCGCATGGCTCTCCTGAGGGTGGTGCGGTCTGCCCAACGAATCTTCGGGGACACCTACAACACCCGTTGTCACAGGAAGGCCAAAAAGAGCATCAAGGACATCAACTTCCCGAGCCACAGCCTGTTCACCCTGCTTTCATCCAGAAGGCGATCTCAGTACAGGTGCATCAAAGCTGGGACCAAAAGACTGATAAACATCTCAAGGCCATTAAATTGCCATCACTAGACGGCTACCACCCGGTTACTCAACCCTGCACATTAGAGACTGCTGCCCTGTGTACATAGACATGGAAGCACTGGTCACTTTAATAATGGAACAATAGTCACTTTAAAAATGGTTACATGTTGCTTTACTAATTTCATATGTATATGCTGTATTTTAGTCAATGCCACTCCGACATTACTCATCCTCATTTTTATATATTTCTTAATTCCATTATTTTCCTTGTAGATTTGTGTGTATTGTTGTGAATTGTTAGATACTACTGCACTGTTGGAGCTAAGAACACAAGCGTTTGACTACACCTGCAATAAAATCTGCTAAATATGTGTATGTGACCAATAAAATTTGATTTGATTTAGCTTCAGGGGGAAGTTGGTTCCACCATCGGGGTGCCAGGAAAGAGAAGAGCTTGGACTAGGCTGAGCGGGAGCTGCCCTCCCGTTGGGGTGGGAGGGCCAAGAGACCCGAGGTGGCAGAAGGGAGTGCTCGGGTTGGGGTGTAGGGTTTGAGCATAGCTTGAAGGTAGGGAGGGGCAGTTCCTCTTGCTGTTCCATAGGTAAGCACCATGGTCTTGTAGGTGATGCGAGCTTCGACTGGAAGCCTGTGGAGTGTGTGGAGGAGTGGGGTGACATGAGAGAACTTGGGAAAGTTGAAAACCAGGTGGGCTGCATTGTTCTGGATAAGTTGCAGGGTTTTTGATAGCACAAGCGAGGAGCCCAGCCAACAGTGAGTTGCTTTAGTCCAGCTGGGAGGGGACAAGTGCCTGGGTTAGGACCTGCGCCGCTTCCTGTGTGAGGTAGGGTCGTACTCTATGGATGTTTTAGGACATGAACCTGCAGGAGCAGGAGGGTAGTGCGGTCTGCACAACGCTCACCGGGGGTAAATTACCTGCTCTCCAGGACATCTACAGCACCTGATGTCACAGGAAGACCAAAAAGATCATCAAGGACAACAACCACACGTGCCACCGCATGTTCACCCCGCTATCATCCAGAAGGCAAGGTCAGTACAGTTTCATCAAAGCTGGGACCGAGAGACTGAAAAACAGCTTCTATCTCAAGGCCATCAGACTGTTAAACAGCCATCACTAACATAGAGAGGCTGCTGCCAACATACAGACTCAAATCTCTGGCCACTTTAATAAATGGACTTAATAAAGGTATCACTAGTCACTTTAAATAACGGCACTTTAATAATGTGTACATATCCTACATTACTCATCTCATATGTATATACTGTATTCTATTCTATACCATCTACTACATCTTGCCTATGCCACACAGCCATTGCTCATCAATATATTTATATGTACATATTCTTATTAATCCCTTTACATTTGTGTGTATAAGGTAGTTGTTGTGAATTTGTTATATTACTTGCTAGATATTACTGCATTGTTGGAACTAGAAGCACAAGCATTTTGCTACACTCGCATTAACACCTGCTAACCATGTGTATGTGGCCAATAACATTTTATTTTATTTGTTGTTTTCAGAGAAAGACAGGGTGTTGCCCAGGGTCACGCCAAGGTTCTTTGCACTCTGGAAGGACGACACTGTGGAGATGTCAACCATGATGGAGAGGTCTTTGAGCAGGCAGGCCTTCCCTGGGAGGAAGAGTAGTTCCGTCTTGTCAAGGTTGAGCTTGAGGCGATGGGCCGACATCCAAGTTGAGATATCTGCCAGGCACGCAGCGATGTATGTTGCCACCTGGGTGTCAGAAGGGGGGGAAGGAGAAAAAGTAGTTGAGTGTCATCCACATAGCAATGATAGGAATGACCATGTGAGGATATTACGGAGCCGAGTGACTTTGTGTTTAGAGAAAAGAGGAGAGGGCTTAGAACAGAGCCCTGGGGGACACCAGTAGTGAGAGTGGTGTAGACACAAATCCTCTCCACGTCACCTGGAACGAGCGGCCTGCCAGGTAGGATGCAATCCAAGATTGTGCATAGTCTGAGATGCCCAGCCCTGAGAGGGTGGAGAGAAGGACTCATCCAGAACGCCGCAGCCCGTCTGGTGTTCAACCTTCCCAAGTTCTCTCACGTCACCCTGCTCCTCCGCACACTCCACTGGCTTTCAGTTGAAGCTCGCATCTGCTACAAGACCATGGTGCTTGCCTACAGAGCTGTGAGGGGAACGGCACCTCCGTACCTTCAGGCTCTGATCAGGCCCTACACCCAAACAAGGGCACTGCGTTCATCCACCTCTGGCCTGCTGGCCCCCCTACCTCTGCGGAAGCACAGTTCCTGCTCAGCCCAGTCAAAACTGTTCGCTGCTCTGGCACCCCAATGGTGGAACAAGCTCCCTCACGATGACAGGACAGCGGAGTCAATCACCACCTTCCGGAGACACCTGAAACCCCACCTCTTTAAGGAATACCTGGGATAGGATAAAGTTATCCTATCAAGTGGTTGATAAAGTCGTCTACAGAGAGGGAGGAGGGAAGGGGTGGAGTTTAAGGACGGAGGTGAAGGTGAAAAAGAGTTTCCTAGGTTTAGATGCAGAAGCTTGACATTGAAAGTAGTAGACTGTGGCTTTAGCAGTGGATACAGAGGAAAATAAGGTAGAGAGGAGGGAGTGAAAGGATGATAGGTCCTCCATAAGTTCAGTCTTCCTCTATTTTCGCTCAGCTGCCTGCAGCCCTGTTCTGTAAGCTCGCAATGAGTCACTCGGCCACGGAGCAGGAGGAGAGGGTCGAGCCTGCTGGGAGAAAGGGGACAGTGTGAGTCATAGGATGCGGAAAGGGAGGAGAGTAGGGTCGAAGAAGCAGAATCAGGAGACAGGAGGGAGAGATGATAGGATAGAAGAGGAGAGAGTAGTGGGAGAGAGAGTGCAAAGATTGTGATGGCTCATGAACATCTGGGTAGGGGCTGAGTGGTTAGGATTGGAGGAAAGGGAGACAAAAGGAAACAATGTAGTGATCAGAGACCTGGAGGAGGGTTGCGGTGAGATTAGTAGGCGAGCAGCCCATAGTAAAGATGAGGTCATGCGTATTGCCTGCCTTGTGAGTTGGAGGGGATTGGGAAAGGGTGAGGTCAAAAGAGGCAAGGAAGGGAAAGAGAGTTGGAAAGAAATGAATCGAAGGCAGATGTCAGGAGGTTGAAGCTTGGTCTCACAGACTAGATGTAACATAGTAAACGCAAACCCGATATTTTACCTTTGGTATGGTTACATAAGACAGCTGGTTACTTGAAAGTGTGGTGGTTGATCAGGGTGGGTGGGTGGGCTATAACGTGAATGGCTACCATCCAAAGGTTGCTGGTTCAAATCTCATGATGGACAACTTTAGCATTTTAGCTAATTAGCAACTTTATACTACTTACTACGTTTTAGCTACTTTGCAACTACATAGCATGTTAGCTAACCCTTCCCCTAAACCCAATTTTAACCCTTTTAGCTAACCCTAACGTTAACCCTTTAACCTAACTCCTAAACTTAACCCTAACCACTAACCCCTAGCCTAGCTAACATTAGCCAGCTAGCTAATGTTAGCCACTGTCGTGGAAATACTAATCAATAATGAGGAGAGACAAGGTCAATCACCAATCAGGATATTACTTTATTCAAATTGTAATAATAACATTAATTATTGCAATAATGAAGCTGGTCGACGAACCACCCCTAGATGATTTGTTGAGAGCCCAACGAGCGGATTTGAGCCACAGCATTTTATAGCAAAGTGCATCCTCCTGAATTTTCATGACAAACAACAGATGTATGGAATGGGTTACAAGGTTAGGATTTGTATGAAAGATACTAATAATTCACAGCACACAGTATCTGCTGTAAAGACTGTTCTCATTCTCAAACCAGGGTCTGGCCCCCAAAACAAGGTTCCTCATAATTATCCATATTTGAGCCATCTCCACCCTGGTACCTCCCAGCACACAAACACCAACTCATGCTATGGAATGTGGTCTTGTTAGGTTTATCACCTAAGGCATCACAAATCTACTGTCAGCATTAAGCCCCAGAGGCCCACTCTCAGTTGACACAGACACAATAGAGTTCTAAGAACCCCCTATTCTGTTGCATAAAGCAACCATTTGATGCAATAACACTATTAGAACATAATCTTGCAATTTTGCTCTCACACCACCTAGCTAGAATTCGTAACATATCATACATTTAGCAAAATCGTAACATATGGTACGTTTTACAAATTTGTAACATATTCTACATTTAGAAAATGTGTAACATATAATACGTATTGTAATTCGTAACATATCATATGAAATGGTTGATGGACACATTAATACATACCATACGAAATGTAACATATAATACTAAATGGGGTGTCTCGGATTTATGTACAGAATAATACGGAATTCATAACAGCCACCTGTAAATATAAGCAGCATATTTACAAAATAAGAAATTCCCGGCCGGAATGTCAGTCTAGAGCCCGCTGGGCCCAAGGCAGGTCCGGCCACCCTGTGTGGCCACCACATCAGAGGCAGGCAAACAGCAGGCAGGGCTCAGAGTGCTGAAGGTGTCCATAAGGATGGCACGTCAGAGTAGGGCCAGTCCACTGTAACAAATAATGTGGCGGGGGGAGGCTCCCCCACAGAGGTGAGTCAGGCCCCCAGGTGGGCCGAGCCAGGCCCCCAGGCGGGCCAGGACAGCCCCTATGACCAGAGCCGGGGAGGAGAGCAGGCCCAGCGGCGGAGGTTGTCCAACTGAGGCAGACCATACCACAGCAGAGAAGAGCAGATGTCCTCCTTGGCAGGGGCAGCAGAGGAGAACAGGCCCAGCGGCGGCTCCCCAACTGAGGCAGACCATACCACAGCAGAGGAGAGCAGATGTGCCCCCTTGGCAGGGGCAGCAGAGGAGAACAGGCCCAGCGGCGGAGGTTGTCCAACTGAGGCGGGCCATGTCCCAGCAGAGGAGAGCAGGTGCGGTGGCGGTGGTTCCCCCACAGAGGCGGTCTGTGGCCCATCAGGGGAGAGCAGGCACAGTGGTGGAGGCTCGCTAACCAAGGCAGGCAAGTCCCCCTGCGCAGGAACCAGAGGTGGACCCAGATCAGGAGGTAATGGTAGTAAGTCCAGTGCGGATGACCGATCAGGCTGAACCTCAAGAGCAGGAACAGGTAGTGTCCCTGGAATGGTGTTTGCCCCAGATGAGGTCTGGTGTGTCCCGCACAGTCATGTCAGCAGGACCATGACTGGAGCTGGGTCAGGTGTTGCACGTTGGGCAGGGGCAGCCTGGACACCTGGAATGGGACCCAGGGCTGTGGCTGGGTCAGGTGAAGTTGTACTGTCAGCAGCTGGTTACAGTGGTGTGTCTGGGTCCCCCGATGGGCCCGGGTCAGGGCTGGACTGGTCCTCGGAGGTAGCAGCAGACAGTTCCGGCTCACCAGGTAGCTTTGGTTGGTGATAATCTAGTGGTGGTGCAGAATAGGGTCTGGTCAGCAACATACAACCACGTAGCGTGAGCCAGGAAGAGGGTTCCCCCCAGACTCCACAGCAGTGGAGGGGGGATTGGGAATGACATCCGGTGTGGGCTCAGACTCTATAGCAGGCAGCTCCTGATGACCATCAGCGGGTGGGGACATGATGTATCCCAGCCCGGTCTCAGTCGCAGCTGTACCAGACCACGTCGCCAAAGCTCACACCCTAGAGTCACAATCGTAAATGGCAATGTTGCTGGGGCTGGAGAGAGGGCATGCTGCTGCCCACTCCATATGACTGTCGCATTCCCTACACTAAAATCTGTTGGTTCTGCAATGTATACCGAATGAATACAACAGGGCACAAATGCACAGATACAGAATCTTACAGAATAAATGGCAAACGCCTATAGATTTCATATGCTACCTGCAGAGTATTACACAACACAGTAAACACAGAGGGGCAATAGTAGTAACTAACTATGAATATAAAAACGTTAAGACAACTGACTTTGCACTGGAAGTAGCGTTCTGCCGGAAAAACACCGTAATGACGCAAATATGAATGGTATGTGTCACGACTTCCGCCGAAGTCGGTTCTTCTCCTTGTTCGGGCGACGTTCGGCGGTCGGCGTCGCCAGTCTTCTAGCCATCATCGATCCACTTTTCATTTTCCATTTGTTTTGTCTTGTCTTCCCACACACCTGGTTTCAATTCCCTCATTACATGTTGTGTATTTAACCCTCTGTTCCCCCCATGTCCTTGTCCGGGAATTGTTTATTGTAAATGCTTGTGCACATTATTCTGGTGTGCGTCGGGTTTTGTACCCATTGATTTATTGTTCTGTTTCCGTTGGTTTTTATTATTAAACTGCGCCGTTGTAACACAGTTTTTGCTCTCCTGCGCCTGACTTCTCTGCCGCCAGTACGCACCCCTTTACGGTATGACACTATATCCTATTAGTATCTGAGGATTTGAAATCACCCCCCTTTATTAGAGTCAACTTCTACAGAATTAACAGAACAGTAGCAAATATATGTATAGTGCTACAATGAAAAAGACGTTTTGGTAACAGTTGACAGTGGGGTTTCCTCTAAATATCTATTGCATGACTTAAATCTTCATGATATCACACCAGGTCCTATTAGCAGAGTGTCTGAGGATTCCAAATCCCCCCCCCCCCTTTATTAGAGACAACTTGTATAATTACAACAGTACAGTAACAAATAGCTGTATAGTGCTGTAAAAGAGGTCTGTATTGAAAATGGCGATTTTCGTCAGCGGTGGCTATAGTTTTATCCCGAAAAAAATACTAATGACGCAAACCTTAGATACAGCTTCTACATAATAAACAGTACAGTAGAAAATAGCTGTATAGTGCTACAATGAAATAACGGTTTTGGTAACAGTCGACAATAGGTTTTCCTCCAAAAAACGATTGCATGACACAAGTCTTCATGATATCACACCAGGTCTTATTAGCAGAGTGTCTGAGGATTCCAAATCATCCCCCTTTATTGGAGACAACTTCTATAGAGTTAACAGTACAGTAACAAATAGGTGTATAGCACTGCCACAGATCTTCATTGAAAGTCACAATTCTCCATCAGCGGTGGCCATGGTTTTCTACCGAAACAAAAGATCATAATGATGCAAACCATGATCTTATAACACTAGATCCTATTAGTACAGTCTTTAATGATTCCAAATCACCCCCTTTATTGTAGAAAACATCTATAGAAGTAACAGTACAGTAGAAAATAGTTGTATAGTACTGTAAAACAGGTCCGTATTGAAAATGACGATTTTAGTCAGTGGTGGCTGTAGTTTTCTGCCGGAAAAATACGCTAATGATGCAAATCTGAATTGTATAACACTGGATCCTATTAGCAGAGTGTCTGAGGATTCCAAATCACCCCCTTTATTAGAGACAACTTCTACAGAATTAACAGTACAGTAGCAAATAGCTCTATAGTGCTATAATGAAAAATGGTATTGGTAACAGTTGACTTTTGATTTTCATCCAAAAAAACTATCGAATGATGCAATCTTCATCGTATGACACCAGATCCTATTAGTACAGTCTCTGAGGATTACAAATCACCCCCTTATATTAGAGATAACTTCTATAGAATTAACAATACAGTACCAAATCGCTGTAAAGTGTCCAACAAAGATTCCCTCTCCAGGGAAGAGGTAGGGAAGAACAATGGCAGACTGAAGACAGCAGAGCAGAATGCCTCATGATAAAAACGTAATTTTCAGTATCTGTAAATTTGACTAAATATCAGCACTTAACTCCACATACTTGAATACTCATGGGCAATAACCTTCAATCTGGATAACAACACGAAACAAATTATAAGGCTTGAGAAATGTATCGACCAATATTACCAACACAGTCAATACCAAAACATGTCGGAGAGTAAGCATGGACAACCAAATCCCAAAAGAAAACGAAACTCCTCAACTAACACAGATGATTTATGCTTTTCACCACCTAGAACGGTAAGTGTAGAAACCGACTTGCTAAAGTCGATAAATTATAAATTGGGCATACTTGAACTATCAGTAAAGATATAAAGGAGTTGAAGATGAGCCTCGAGATGAGTGACAATGGAAAAAGAAACAAACAAGCTAAAAAGTACAGTCATGTAACGCCCTGGCCATAGAGAGGGGTTTTTGTTCTTTATTTTGGTTAGGCCAGGGTGCTACGTTGGGTGGGCGTTCTATGTTCCTTTTTCTATGTTTTTGTATTTCTTTGTTTTGGGCCGTGTGTGGCTCCCAATCAGGCACAGCTGAAGCTCGTTGTTGCTGATTGGGAGTCACACATAAGGAGCATGTTTTTCCTTTGGGTTTTGTGGGTAATTGTTTCTGTTCAGTGTGTTTTCTGTCAGTACTGTTTGGCTGTCGGTTTTCCTGTATTTTTGTATAGTGTTCTCTTTGTTTGAATTAAATGTCAAGATGAACACTAACTCCGCTGCACCTTGGTCTTCTTCCGACGACAGCACTTACAAGTCAATACTATTGAAATGTACGTTAAAGAACTTAAAAAAGAGAACATGTTTCTGAGACAAAGCCTTATTTGAAAGACAGACTAGATCTATGCAAGAAATTATGGTACTTACCGGTATTAAAGAGAATGAGGATGAAGATCCAGAGAGTGTGACGAAAGATTTCCTGATTTAAAGCCCTAGAGATCCCAGGCAATACTGTCGACAAAATCAATCTCGAACATGTAGAGTACATCGTTTCGGACAGGGAGTACAGCGATACGAGCGCCCAATTGTTGCCAAATTTGCATTCTTTAAGGATAAAATAATGGTTAAATACCTGGGAAAAAGAATCGCTGTCACGAAAATAGGCATGAATGATCCGTTCACGAAGGAAATTGCAGAACGGCCAAAGTTCTGTACCCACTCTTCAAAGTTAATAGACTAAAAGGGAAACGTAAAGCTCTCGTAGTTGATAAACTGTACATTGATAACCAACTGTTCCGAGACACCAGAATACCCTGGCTATTCTAAATAATATAAAGTTCCCATAAAGGAGTCGAACAATGGAACACCCAACAACCATGGTCGGGATTGTAATAAAAAACATGAAAACAATCAAATACAACAATTGATAAATAAATCAACTACAAATACACTATACCATTCAAAATAGGGAATGTTGTAAAATAATTAGTATTTGACTCTCTATTTATAGTATTTATAAATAGATAACAGACAGCATTAGAAGAAAGGACAATTATTGAAATAATACATCTTCAAATATAAGGAACTGGAACACAAGTACTCAAAAGCCCGAAATAAGGTAGGAATCAACATGGTAGAGATAAAAACAGAGGATATAGAAGCCACAGTATGTCGGGGGAGTGTGGTTGTAATGGAAGATGGGGTGTGTGCCAGACCCCATGTGTGTTTGCGAGCAGGATTTGTGACAGAGAGCGTTTAAACATTTTGTGCAGATATGGGATATACTTTTAAAAATAAATTACAAATATAGTCTATTTATTTCTTGTCCTATCATGATGGAACGGTCCCCAACCCTATTCTCTAGACACCCACCTGAGCGATCCACACAGTCAGGAGAAGTCCTTATCTGTTGTATAGGCCTAAGGCAAGTAGCCTACACGCAGCCAAGACAGAACGAAAAACACGGTCAGAGACCCAGTAAGCAGCACCGCCCCCTCAAGAGTCTGAGCCTGCCTGGCAGAGTTGGTCCTACAAAGCCAAAGCCCCCGGATGGGTGAGCATAATATACAAGGAATTTCTCAAAGCTGCTAATGAGAACCTTGACGACCTAGTACCTAGCCGGTGGGAATTCCGGTGGAGACCCCCACCCAGGTAGTGGCAGTGCTGGCAACACTAGCTGCAGTTACCCATGGGGATGGGGCAAATCAGAGAGGGGGGCAAATTATTGTGGCCCTGGCGGCACAAAATAATCAAAACATCTGACTGCTCAGAGATGATTGGGGAAAATAGTCGGGGGGACCAGCGTGTGTGTGTTTCAGGGGAAAGGGTTGTATCTGAGCTCCATCAGCTAGGACTTGACATTGGTTAAGCAAATGTATATGCATTTGCACATCAAGTCTTCTCTTGAGTTGGGCTCAGGGATGGAAACAACTGTTGAACATCTGAGCTTGTGGTTGTTTGTGGGGGAAGGGTGGGGAGAGTGTGTGTATGTATCCCACATCTGTTGCTAAAGGGTAATGATGTTAGGGACAGTATAGGATGAATCCCAAGAATTGTTTCCCAAAATAATAATTGTTTGCCCAAAAAATGTATTTTTGTAATGCCAGTCCTGGTTATAGGTAACAATCCTTTGTATGAAGTGCCTACATTATTACGCATATTATCTGTTAATTGTGGAAATAACTTAAGATATGCAAGATTTTTGGATATATATATATATATATATATATATATATATATATATATATATATATATATATGTATGTATATATATATATATATATATATATATATATGTGTATGTGTGTATGTATGCATGCATGTATGCATGTATGCATGTGTTTTTTAAATAACAGTATACAATACAATTGAGGTGAGGGCGTTGCAAATGCTTTTGGCTGTTAATCTGCTTCTGTTCTGATCCTATTCTCTCAAAGGCCCTAGGAGCCAGGTGGACAGAGGTGGTCTGCCAGTCACTGGGACGACAACCCAATTTGGGATGGGGGGAGGTTTTAGCGGGTGGAAACTGTAGAGAAAAATTGGAGGTTTACTCAGTAGCAATGCAAACATCATGGAACAGCAATATGGACACTATCATCATGGTACTTTTTAATGGTAAGTTTACAAACATGTATAATGGTAAATAGAATTGACCCTCATTATGGTAAATGGTGAAATAAGTATAGCTAGTTATAATTGTAATAGCTTAGCAGATAATAAGAAAAAAACGATCAGTATGTACCTGGCTAAAAGTGAAGGAATATAATATCTATCATTTACAACCCATTCAACAATTTTAGATGAAGTTGTGTGGGAAAAGGACTATACAGCGCATTCGGAAAGTACTCGGAATCCTAAACTTTTTCCACATTTTGTTAAGTTAAAGCCTTATTCTAAAATTGATTAATTAAAAAATGTTCCTCATCAATACCCCATAATGACAAAGCGAAAACATATTTTTTTTGCAAATGAATTAGAAATAAAAAAACAGAAACCTTATTTACATACAGTACCAATCAAAAGTTTGGACACACCTACTCATTCAAGAGTTTATTTATTTTGACTATTTTCTACATTGTAGAATAATAGTGAAGACATCAAAACGATGAAAGAACACATGGAATCATGTAGTAACCAAAAAAGTGTTAAACAAATCAAAATGTATTTTATATTTGAGATTATTTGAGATTCTTCAAAGTAGCCACCCTTTGCCTTGATGACAGCTTTGCACACTCTTGGCATTCTCTCAACCAGCTTCATAAGGTAGTCACCTGGAATGCATTTAAATTAACGGTTGTGCCTTGTTAAAAGGTAATTTGTGGAATATCATTCCATCTTAATGTGTTTGAGCCAATCAGTTGTGTTGTGACAAGGTAGGGGTGGTATACAGAAGATAGCCCTATTTGGTAAAAGACCAAGTCCATATTATGACAAGAACAGCTCAAATAAGCAAAGAGAAATGATAGTCCATCATAACTTTAAGACATGAAGGTCAGTCAATACGGAAAATTTCAAGAACTTTGAATGTTTCTTCAAGTGCAGTCGCAAAAACCAACAAGCGCTATGATGAAACTGGATCTCATGAGGACCGCCACAGGAAAGGAAGACCCAGAGTTAACTCTACTGCAGAGGATAAGTTCATTAGTGATAACTGCACCTCAGATTGCACCCCAAATAAACAAATCAAAGTTCATGTAAGAGACACATCTCGACATCAACTGTTCAGAGGAGACTGAGAGAATCAGACCTTCATGGTCGAATTGCTGCAAAGAAACCTCTACTAAAGGACACCAATAATAAGAAGAGACTTGCTTGGGCCATGAAACACGAGCAATGGACATTAGACCTGTGGAAATCTGTCCTTTGGTTTGATGTGTCCAAATTTGCAATTTTTGGTTCCAACTGCTGTGTCTTTGTGAGACACAGAGTAGGTGAACGGATGATCTCCGCATGTGTGGTTCCCACCATGAAGCATGGAAGAGGAGATGGTGTGGGGGTGCTTTGCTGGTGACACTGTCAGTGATTTATTTAGAATTCAAGGCTCACTTAACCAGCATGGCCAGAGCATTCTTCAGTGATACACCATCCCATCTGGTTTGCGGTTAGTGGGACTATCATTTGTTTTTCAACAGGACAATGACCCAACACACCTCCAGGCTGTGTAATGGCTATTTGACCAAGAAGGAGAGTGATGGAGTGCTACATCAGATGACCTGGCCTCCACAATCACCCGACCTCCACCCAATTGAGATGGTTTGGGATGAGCCAGCAAGTGCCAGCAAGTGCTCTCTCAACCAGGTGAAGCTGGTTGAGAGAATGTCAAGTGTGTGCAAAACTGTCATTAAGGTGGCTACTTTGAAGAATCAAAAATGTAAAAATATTTTGATTTGTTTAATACTTTTTTGTATTCTACATGATTCCATATGTGTTATTTCATAGTTTTGATGTCTTCACTATTATTCTACAATGGGGTATTTTTTTATAAAGAAAAACCCTTGAATGAGTAGGTGTGTCCAAACTTTTGAATGGTACTGTAAGTATTCAGACCCTTGGCTATGAGACTCGAAATTGAGCATCCTTTTCCCATTGATCATCCTTGAGATGTTTCTACAACTTGATTAGAGTACACCTGTGGTAAATTCAATTGATTAGACATGATTTGGAAAGACACACACCTGTCTATATAAAGTCCCACAGTTGACAGTGCATGTCAGAGCAAAAACCAAGCCATGAGGTCAAAGGAATTGTCCGTAGAGCTCCGAGACAGGATTGTGTCGGAGCACAAATCTGGGGAAGGGTACCAATAAATGTCTGCATCGTTGAAGGTCCCCAAGAACACAGTGGCCTCCATCATTCTTCAATGGAATAAGTTTGGAACCACCAAGACTCTTCCTAGACCTGGCCACCCGGCCAAACTGAGTAATCGGGGGAGAAGGGCCTTGATCTTGGAGGTGAACAAGAACCTGATGGTCACTCTGACAGAGCTCCAGAGTTCCACTGTGGAGATGGGAGAACATTCCAGAAGGACAACCATATCTGCAGCACTCCACCAATTGGGCCTTTATGGTTGAGTGGCCAGACAGAAGCCACTCCTCAGTATAAGGCACATGACAGCCCGCTTGGAGTTTGCCAAAAGGCATCTAAAGGACTCTCAGACCATGAGAAACAAGATTCTCTGGTCTGATGAAACCAAGGTTGAACTATTTGGCCTCTTTGGTGGCAGCATCATGCTGTGGGGATGTTTTTCAGTGGTAAGGACTGGGAGAATAGTCAGGATCGAGGAAAAGATGAACGGAGCAAAGTAAAGAGAGATCCTCGATGAAAACCTGTTCCAGACCTCAGACTGCGGCAAAGGTTCACCTTACAACAGGGCAATGACCCTAAGCAAACAGGCAAGACAATGCAGGAGTGGCTTCACGACTCTGAATGTCCTTGAGTGGCCCAGCCAGAGGCCAGACTTGAACCCGATTGAACATCTCTGGATAGACCTGAAAATAGCTGTGCAGCGACGCTCCCCATCCAACCTGAAGAGCTTGAGAGGATCTGCAGAGAAGAATGGGAGAAACTCCCAAAATACAGGTGTGTCAAGCTTGAAGCGTCATACCTAAGAAGACTCAATGCTGTAATCGCTGCCAAAAGTGCTTCAACAAAGTACTGAGTAAAGGGTCTGAATACTTATGTAAATGTGATATTTCTGTATTTCTTTTTTTATAAATTTGCAAAAATAACTACAAACCTGTTTTTGCTTTGTCATTATGGGGTATTGTGTGTAGATTGATAAGGAGGAAAAAACAATTTAATACATTTTAGAAAAAGGCTGTAACGTAACAAAATATGGAAAAAGTCAAGGGGTCTGAATACTTTCCGAATGCACCGTACACCTGTCAGCAATGGGTGTGGCTGAAATAGCAAAATCCACAAATTTGAAGGGGTGTTCACATACTTTTGCATATATAGTGTATAAGGCCCAGCTATTCATGTTTTAGGGGAGATCTATGCACAGCAAGTTATTTGTCAATTAGACTATTTTTTTATGTTGTCGCAATTACGTGGCTACTGTTTAATAGAGGGAAATCCCAGCTTTCCAGGAGTGCAGATTTATTTAGGCTCTACAGTGTCAGTGAAAGGCGACAACGAAGTGAATGCTTAGTTAGCTATAGTTAACTAGAGAGAGAACTGCTACAAGTTATGTTTTAATTGGTGATCTAGTTAGTCTGTCTGTCATTATTTTATGCCAGCTGCTGAAATGTCGCACTCCTTAGGTAATGGCCACAAGCAGCACCACAGACATGCACTGAAGGGTCATTCCAATAATAGCTGATGTTTTTTTTAATTGATTTCTCATTTTTAAAAGTGTGCTTTCATAAATTACATTAACAACAATTATGAAACACATTTCCGTGACTTTGAATGACCTTACAAACCTTGACAGTTTGGAACAGCGCATCATACCATTCAGGCTAGCGCATTTTATTTCTGCACAATCTCGTCAGCCTACTGCCACGCACAGATTCACAGACTAGCTGCAAATAAACTTGAACAAAGCGGAATCAGAAAATGATTGCTATTCAATGAAGATCCCGCCTTCATTCTGCTTTCATCAACCTTTTTTGCCTCTGTGTGAATCTGGGCCAGCAATAGGATACTTTGTTTTCATAGAGGTGCTGGAACACAATTCCCCAGGTGCCTGTATGGTGGTCCAGACAGCACAGGCCCAAATCAGCACGGATTTTGACCTGAAGTCACCCTATGCGCTTTATTTACTCCAGGCTCTCCGTATCCATCCAATCACCGCTCTTATGCTGTTGACTAAATACGTGGACTATGTAGGCTGGAATACGCCCCTAGTTGAAAAGTGGGGTGGCTTTGGTTAACCCTACTTTGGGGGGAAAAAGACGCCCTAGCAACAAAATAAGTCCGTGACCTCGGGGATTTCCCTTCAAAGTAAGAGTCCCGCAATGAAGATGGTAAAAAAATAATAAAATGGTCGAAATTCGTCATATTTTATGAGGAAATGTGAGCAGCCTTTTTAAAAAAAATTTTTTTTACAGTATGAAGAAATAAACAAAAATTAATCGCCGTTATAGCAAAATTATATTATAATTATATTATAGCATTGACATTATTGTTACCAGCATTAAAAGTAATTAGATAGTTACTTATTATGGTAGTTAAATAGTTATTATGGTAACAACAGTAATACAAATAACAATATTAATATTATTATATTAATAATAATAATATTATTATAATTATAACAATCAACGTATTCATATTGCACAATGTTTAGTGCATTTTTCAAATTGAACATACTCAGCGGTGACCCGTCATTCAGGGCAGGTTTTGAGCCCCACCTGTTTAGCTAAAATAAAAATAATAATAAATACATATATATTGTTGCCTGTTTTGCATGTTATTATGGCATTAATTTGTGTCGTATCAGTTTACAATGTAAAAACACATTTATTGAGAAAATAAAGCCACATACAAACATTCTATTTTTTGCTTTCTTGAGTAAGGTAGCTCCAAAATACAGGTGTTACAGCCTAGCTCAGTGCTTTCTGTGGTGGAGGGGCAGCCAGTGGAAAATACAGAGCATAGGCGTTGGTAATCTTCTCTAGTTGCGCCGTGATTGGCTCAGTGTTCTGTCACTCATAGGGACACCGCATAATGTACAGGGAGAGCTAGGCAATCCAAGCCCCCTTTGGTGCTGCCATAGATTTACATTAGAAGTGCCCATCCCTCATTGGCCATAAATAAAATGACTTAAAATCACGTTATATCTACCGTAGCTTTGATTGGACTGATCATGTCAGCATCATACTTTCAAAATCTTACCTAGCAAGCAGTCATCATGATGAATCACGTCAACAATCTACTGGCAAATCCTTTTCAATCCTTGTCATATGAAGAGAAATTATAGATAAAACGTATCGTTGCTCATCGGCCATTGGACATAAACATTACACAACAAGTCAGAAAAAGCAAATTCTACAGTGAGTAGTTTGGAAGGAATCAATGGCTAACTGCAAGAGTTGCAAAGCAATCACTATTTTGCTTCCCTTGCCTGCTATTCGGTGAAGAGGGTGTGTGGTCCAAGTCTGGGTTTAAGGATTTAAAATATCTGTCTGAAAGGGTCTCTTTTCCCAGCTTAAAAGTATCAACTTTCACACGCAACCACATGGGCTTGAAAAGGTTGAATACATTAGTCATGCTGTCAATCCAGAATGACTTCTGCCGCATTCAAAACAACTGGAAAATCGGAACTGGGAAATCTCAGACTTTCTGGGAACATACGTTTTTTGAACCGTCATCCAACTCGGAATTCCAAGTTGGGAACTCAGGCCTCTTTCTAGAGCTCCGACCTGAAGATCACTGACTTCATGATTCAAACTGTTTTTTTTTCCAGAGTTCCCAGTTGTCTTGAAAGCACCATAAATCCAGAGAATGCCAGACTTTAATGACAAAGTTTCATGACAAAATTTTCCCACAAGATGGACCGTCGCGCCACCTTCCTGTTCAAGTGAGCACAAAATGTATTGTATGCTGCTGCATAAATTATGTAATATGCCAGAAAGATATATATACTGTAGCTAAGAACGTAATACTAAGTGTATGTTGTGTAGTAAGCTATTAGTAGCCCATGTGCCTTACCCAAATAATTTGGTCCCTCTCCCCCTCAGGATTTATCCTACTGTTCTGCTTGGTGGTGCACATGTAGCCTATAGCCTGTTTTAGAGAAATGTCCTCATTGTATATTGTAAAAGCTCTCTTTGTCTGCTTATATGCCTCCTTTATTTATTCTATGGTTCTGACTTGGTGTACAGGGAGAATACTGTAAGAATGGCCCATGTTCTGAATTATGCCGCTGTACGTTTAAAAAGTATTGAACAAATCGCTATATTGACTAAGTCCATCTTAGCTCGCTCATGAATGTCTTTATCGATATTACAGATTGCCTCTTATTTGCTCATTATTCCCTTATGACATAGTTTGTACATCTCAATTGTTATAGGCCCATTGCTTATATAGGTCTATCTCATTAGTATCTTATTCATAATTTTAGGCAATGTTGGAATGATTTCATTGTTTTGCTTACTTTGTGCATTATAATTAGCTCATGTGCTTTTCTTGACGAGGAGGAGATACTAAATAATGTTCTTGGGTCTGTAACCATGTTTGCCAGTTACAGTCTCTTCCCATTCAAATGTTTGTTTTTAACTAGAAGTTCAGTAATAGACCCATGTAATTCCAGTTGATATTGCAAGGGTTGTTTTGCTATGGTTTTTAAAACGGCAGTAAATGAGGCTGAATGAACTGTTTCGCTGCCAGACAAGGCTCCACTGATAGCCAGGTGTGGCATTGGTAAGGATTCACTTCATGGTGCTGAAAAGAAAGCTCTGCTGTTGGGACAGCTTTATGTAGACCCTAACAGTTTTTGGGCACCATTTGTCACCGTTATAGTGCAATTAATGTATTGTTCAGTATTGTGTAGTGGCTTTGCTGGCATGCAACCCACCAAAAATTTTGAGTTTGCTCCACGAAGATTTACATGCTAAAATTGTCACTGGACATACTACAGTGCCTTCAGAAAGTATTTACACCCCTTGACTTTTTCCACATTTTGTTGTGTTACAGCCTGAATTTAAAATAGATTAAATTGAGATTTTGTGTCACTGGCCTACAAACAATACCCCATAATGTCAAAGTGGAATTATGGTTTTAGACATTTTTTAAAATTAATTAAAAATGAAAAGCTGAAATATCTTGAGTCAATAAGTATTCAACCCATTTGTTATGGCAAGTCTAAATAAGTTGTATGGACTGTTTAACATGATTTTTTTATGACTACCTCATCTCTGTACCTCATTTCAAACACAGATTCAACCACAAAGACCACATTTTTGGTACTCTGTGTCTCAGTGAAAGGGGAGTCCATTCTACTCAGGAGCACTTCTAGTTTCCATGTCCACAGAGTTTACACAAAGAGGAATATCGCTGCTCATTTTGCAGCTCAGCTCCTCTTGATGTAGACTCTGGATTTGGATACTAGAAGCCCTCCTGAGTAGAATGGACCAAACTTTTACTGCAACAGAACATACAGAAAATTGTGTACTGTGCAATATATATGCCCAATATGAGAAAACGATTGGATTTAGGCTGATAGGTCACTCTTTAAGGGCCTTAAAATGAGCAGCCATGCTCCTCTGGATATTAACTCTGTGGATTTAGAAGCTAGAAGTGCTCCTGAGTATAATGGACACCCCTTTTACTGCAACACAAGATACAGAAAAATGTGTAAGTGCAATAAATGATAGGAGTACACACACAAAACACATTGTTGACCATTTTGGCTTGAACAAAAAAAAACGATAACTAGTAGAAAATACATCGATAATTGTGCATCATTTTCAACCTAATTATTACACACGATGGGACTCTTATTCTGAAGGATTCCAAAAATCCCTGACCCGGAACAATTGATTTATTATTGGCTTGTGACGACCACTCAACAGCGCTTTGATCGAGTGAAGCTTACATCGAGAGGTGGTGAGCGACTGCGGGTTTTCATCCCGAAACCTGAAGAAAATACAATTTAAAAACGCTTATGACCAGTATATTAGCATCACAACTGAGATTCTAAGGTTAATACTTCAAGAAGAATACGTCAAGTTCACCTAAAGAAGCAAGTAATCCAGACAGGGAAGCTACCAAGCGAATGTCCAAGAGACTGCCAGCTAGCTAACGTAGCTAGCTTGGATCAGAAGAATCCTAAACCACGATCTGGTGTGAAAACATTGCTATTTTGTATCGACTTATTCTCTGTGTAGCTACAAAGTAGCCAGCCAGGGAATACAATCAGAAACCAAGGTATATTTTAATGTTGGGCCGCCTTACTCTAGCTTTTCAGTGTGCGATGCCAATTACTATTAGCGTTAATTAGCATGGCAGTTCTCAGTCATTGAGGTTAATACAGGCTAAACGAATTATTTGGGACTCCCTAAAAACACTCAACTAAGATACAGCTACGACCGGAAGTGACCATCGGTAGCAGGTTAGGAGAGCATTCCCCTTTTCCTAACATTAACCTAGCTAGTTTATTATACTAACCTTCAACGTTAATTATCCAAACATGCAGCTTGAGTTCTCCTAACCTGCTACGAAAAAGTAACTTCCCGTTGTAGGTGTATCAAATTGTCTCCAATTATTTGCTCGAATAATATTTAGTTTTGTAACTTGATTTTGTGAAAGCTTGCTTCTTGGCCATGTTGAAACAACAGCCCAGCTCCGGTGGGCGAAAAACCTCCAACTGGACTCCGGGCCCTACCAGTATGTCTTCCACGGCCAGTGGGATCAACAACAGAGCACAGGTTGGGAGGTGAGTGAAATTAGAATGTCCAGATAGGAAAGGCTGGGGATTTGATCATGGCTTCAAGGCCTACCGGTCAAAGCATGTGTAGTTTGTTGTGGTGGGAAATGGGATTTCGTTGATGGGCCTGTGAAAATATATTGTGCGTGATTGACAAATACCTATGGAAGCTATTTCAATGCACCAAGAAAATATAATGTCATCTATCAGCAGACAAGAGGTTACTAAATGCCACGCCCACTATGCCACACCCACTATGCTGCTAGCACTGTCTCTGGTCCACACTCCAGCACAGTAGGTGGCGGTAATGTACCAATAACGCTGGATGCCACCCTCCGAAAACCCCACCGAAGGAGGCTGCTAGCTAGCTTAGGGGACACCGGTGCACTATGGGAGACTCTCAATTGCCTACTCCTCGCGCCCTCTGTCCTTTCTCCTTGCTTCTTTCTCAACACCCATTAGATGAGAAAGCCAGAGGTCCCTCCTCCCCTGACCACCTTCAATGGGTTTTGAGAAGGTGAGGAGAGACACAAGGAGTATGAAATTGAGATTCTCAGTGTCTCCCCCCCCCCCCCCCCCCCCCCCCCGCCGAACACCGCTTTCTGTTAACATTACTTAGAGGGAAGTAGCTAGCTAGCAGCCTCAATGGCAGTGGGCGCTGGATGTAGTGACCGCGGTCCGCAGATGGAGTTGTGACATAGTAAGTCGTTATTGTGAGATACGTTTAGGCGATCTGTGTAACATGAATCCAATGTGCACTTTGCATCAGGCCCGCCTCAACTTCCAAGGATAACCTTATGTACAGCCTATAGTCAATCAGTGTGTACGCTTCGGAGTTATTGTTCCAGTTTTGTTGATGTGTGAGTTGGTGCATGTTTAATGACTTCTGGTTGACATCAGATTTAATTCATTAATTCAATTAAATCCATTAAAGGATCAATCTAGTGTTGGTACATCACATTTCTATACAGGATAGCTATTGTTTCTTGAAGTATGGAAGCCTGTTCCTGCCCCCCCCCCCCCCCCCCCCCCCCGAATCTGACTTTTTCAACACCTGTAACTGCCATTTCCTGCAATCTACAGCAAAAAAATATATACTGTGTTAGGGTGTGGTGCCTGGCCTTAAATGGTGACAAATAAAAACAATTGTATTTATGTTTTTACATAGTGGCGCAGCTTGTCCACAAGGTGGTGCAGTGCCCCTCTTAAAGTCTTTGAGGAGAACCCTGCAATAGCTGTATATTAAAGGTCCTGAACAGTGGAAATCATGTTTTCTGTCAAATTGGATGATATTTGGATAAAACCAGTTGAAATTAGGGTGACCTAAGTATGAGCAATGACTGTAGCTGGTACTTTGATTAAGTTACTGGTCCCATCCCCTATGTCAAACACTTGGATTCAGGAGGCAGGCATTACCATCGATTTTAAATGTACACCAATGGTAGCGTGTTATCTTTACTAATGTAAGTATGTACCGCCTTGAAGGAAAATTCAGCCCAAAACCACTCATTCCTATAATTTAGTTTTACATAACACTAATATGTAAAGAACAATATTTTTGTCAACAAGTGTTTCCCGTTGTCGTTATAATAAAGTTTGGAAGCAACGTGAGAATCGTTGTGGAAATCTGTTAAACCCTCTTTTATATTACACATTTCTCGAGGTAGGAATATCACAAAAATATGATCAATGGCTTATTCAAGAGAAGACATCCTCCTGTGTTATGACATAGGCCAGTATTGAAATCTGACATGTATGATAGACGTTTTCGCAATCTAAAAGTCGCATTCCTATTAACTTTCAGCGTAGTGAGAGTGGCTTTTTCGCAATGCGACTTCATACTGGCCAAATTTATGCCTGCTTGAACGGCAATCGCTCAAATACACATGACAACATGAAATGACCCAGGGAATCGAAAAAACATCACTCAGAGATGCACAAAAACAATATAACATCGAAAATGGGTGAATCTTTATTTTTAAACCATCATCACGTGTGCCTACACCTTGCTTTGGCTTTGTTTACAAAGATACTGGTAACCTTTCATCTGTGGTGTGACTGTTAGCTAGCAAGCTACTTGCCGGCAAAAGCACACTGTGCTGTGACTGGATGCCAGAGTGTAAATTTAACGTTACACTATTTTCTGAAGAAATCCAACAGCAGTCTGCTTTTCATTTCGGGTGGACAGGCTGCACCGAAAATTACAGTCGTGTGTGTGTGCAGTGTATATTTAGAGCAAAATTGCTTCATCAATTCGGGAGAACGTTTGATGGGTCTTACCAGGAAGCTAATACGGATGCTGTTATTATTTCACTTTCCAGCTCCTTTTCTCTTTTCACTATCTTAAAGCAGACATTAAAGAACATTCAACATCTACTCTGTCTGCACAGCTTCCCAGGCAACATCCGCAGCAGGAAGGCTGTCATACAAAATCAGATTTCCCAAAGCAACATAGACAGGCTCCTGGATCTCCTCTTCAACCAGGCCACCCTTGATCCAGCGCCATATGTGGGGAAGCTGTGCGAGCTGTCCATCCCAGGACCCCTGTCTGCCCAGTGTGAGGCCTGACAAGTAGGAGGCCATAGCTGGATTTGTCTCCCACTTCAATACCCGCCTGCTTCAAGATGTCTACTATTATCGACTACAGCTCGGCCTTCTATACCATAGTGCCCGATAAGCTCATTAGAAAGCTCATGACCCTGGGTCTGAATTCCTCCCTATGCAACTGGATCCTGGACTTCCTGAAGGGCCTCCCCATGGTGGTGAAGGTAGGCAACATTACCTCCTCGACACTGGTTTTCAACATGGGGGCCCCAACAAGGGTGTGTCCTCAGTCCCCTCCTGTATTCCCTGTATACCCACAACTGCGTATACTCACACAGTTACAACTCCATCGTCAAGTTCGCTGATGAAACAACAGTAGTAGGCTTGATTGCAAAAAATGACGAGACAGCCTACAGGGAGGAGGTAGGCACTCTAAAGGCGCGATGCCAGGTAAACAACCTCTCCCTTAACGGTAGCAAAATAAAGGAGCTGATTGTAGACTTCAGGAGGAACCAGGCTGGACATGCCCCAATCTTTATCAACGGGCTGCTGTGGAGATGGTAAATAACTCTACCACCACGGATCGCAAGGCTCTTCAGAGGGTGATACAGTTTAAGTTGGAAGTTTACATACACCTTAGCCAAATACATTGAAACTCAGTTTTTCACAATTCCTGACATTTAATCCAAGTAAAAATTCCCTGTCTTGGGTCAGTTAGGATCACCACTTTATTTTAAGAATGTGACATTTCTGAATAATAGTGATTTTATATATTTTTTAAAAATTATATATTTTAGCTTTTATTTCTTTCATCACATTCCCAGTGGGTCAGAAGTTTACAAACTCAATTACTATTTGGTAGCATTGCCTTTAAATTGTTTAACTTGGGTCAAATGTTTCAGGTAGCCTTCCACAAGCTTCCCACAACAAGTGGGGTAAATTTTGGCCAATTCCTCCTGACAGTGCTGGTGTAACTGAGTCAGGCTTGTAGGCCTCCTTGCTCGCACACGCTTTTTCAGTTCTTCCCATACATTTTCTATGGGATTGAGGTCAGGGCTTTGTGATGGCCACTCCAATACCTTGACTTTGTTGTCCTTAAGCCATTTTGCCACAACTTTGGAAGTATGCTTGGGGTCATTGTCCATTTGGAAGACCCATTTGCGACCAAGCTTCAACTTCCTGACTGATGTCTTGATGTTGCTTCAATATATCCACATAGTTTTCCTGCCTCATGATGCCATCTATTTTGTGAATTGCACCAGTCCCTCCTGCAGCAAAGCACCCCCACAACATGATGCTGCCACCCCCGTGCTTCACGGTTGGGATGGTGTTCTTTGGCTTGCAAGCCTCCCCCTTTTTCCTCCAAACATAACGATGGTCATTATGACCAAACAGTTCCATTTTTGTTTCATCAGACCAGAGGACATTTCTCCAAGAAGTACGATCTTTGTCCCAATGTGCAGTTGCAAACCATAGTCTGGCTTTTTATGGCAGTTTTGGAGCAGTGGCTCCTTGCTGAGCGGCCTTTCAGGTTATGTCGATATAGGACACGTTTTACTGTGGATATAGATACTTTTGTACCGGTTTCCTCCAGCATCTTCACAAGGTCCTTTGCTGTTCTGGGATTTATTTGCACTTTTTGCACCAAAGTACGTTCATCTCTAGGAGACAGAACACGTCTCCTTCCTGAGCGTTATGACGGCTGCGTGGTCCCATGGTGTTTATAGTTGCGTACTATTGTTTGTACAGATGAACGTGGCACCTTCAGGCATTTGGAAATTGCTCCCAAGGATGAACACGACTTGTGGAGGTCTACAATTTTCTTTCTGAGGTCTTGGCTGATTTCTTTTGATTTTCCCATGATGTCAAGCGAAGAGGCACTGAGTTTGAAGGTAGGCCTTGAAATACATCCACAGGTACACCTCCAATTGACTCAAATTATGTCAATTAGCCTATCAGAAGCTTCTAAAGCCATGACATCATTTTCTGGAATGTTCCAAGCTGTTTAAATGCACAAAACTATAGTTTGTTAACAAGACATTTGTGGAGTGGTTAAAAAACGAGTTATGACTCAAACCTAAGAGTATGTAAACTTCCGACTTCAACTATATGTGCAGCCGAACGCACCATTGCCCTACAGGACACCTACAACACCAGGTGTCGCAGGAAGGCAAAGAAGATCATCAGGGACCCAAGCCACCCCTTGTCTCCCTGCATCAATCTGACGCGGGCAGTACAGGAGCATCATGGCAAAAATGAAGGCTGGCCAATAGTTTATACCATCAGACTGCTGAATAGCCACCGCTGGTCACCTACCACTCCACCCTCCCTGCTGATACACACCCTATGGACATTCACCCTCAACGGTCACTTACCTTACCTGCTTCTCCCCTATGGACATTCTGTCTCCTGCTGCCCCCTATGGCATTTTACTCTGCACCCACCCCAATGACATTCATCACTGTTAGAGTTGTGACGATGTGCATTATTTTTTTATTTTATTTATTTCAGTTGGTCCCCATACCCCCTCTGGTTATGCTGCTCCCCCTAAGATCATTGCCCCCCACCCTCTCAAGTCTTTACTCTGCCTCCACCCCAATGGATATTTTATTTATTCAACACTGCCATAGTTTTGTATGTTGTGCTATTTCTATTGTTTTTATTGCCATATTCATTTTATTCCACTTAGACTTGCATGTTGGAGCTTGAAGCCTAAGATTTTAAATGTACCCTGCAATCACACATGCAACCCTGTACATGTGTCATGGCTCTCTCTCCTTGGTGAGGATCAAAAGGACCCGTCAGCTAGGCCAATGGCTGACAGATAGCCAAACTCTCTCTCTCTCTCCTGGGGGAGTTGACTTAACAACCGGATCGTAAATACCTGGCAGAAACTCTCCCTTTGGCTTTGAAGTATTGAGAATGGAATGTCTGAGTACAACAGAGAGGGACTAAGCCAAAACTTTGAACATTGGGACAATATATTACAATATCAAGATGTTGGGAATTATGATATATGCAAAATTAGTCAATTTTGTGATGTCATTAAACTTATCAGAAATAAGTTACAATGGAAACGTAACTAAGAGCTTTCACAATGTGTATATCAGATTTACATCTAAATGTTGTAGAACTTATATGAATAAATATAGCAATGTGATTTTATCCATCTAAATGAGAATTGTTTTTCTTGTAAAATTTGTGCCAATCAGTAGCCATGCCCAAGTGAGCTCAGAGTTCGTGTCAACATGATTTGAACCGCCTTTCTGGCCAGAGTGCTTTAAAGGGCATGTAACAAAATTTACAGTAGACCAAGCAGGTGTACGGTGTAAGCCGGATGTCATAAAATGGTTAAAATTACAAGACCAGACAATGGTAAGACCTTCAAACTCTCAACGAGTGAAGAAGTTGAAGACTAGACCAAAACATTCCCACTCTGCAGCTGGTATGTAAAGTAGTCTAGGACAATTGACCAAGACGAGAGGGAAGGACAAAACTCTCTCACCATCATAGATACCTCGGAGGTATCTACTCTAACGGACAGGGGGAAGTGCAGATCCCACTGTGCGCCTTTTCACGTATCCATTCTAACGAACACTCCAAGACAGAGGCCTACAACTAAGGACATTGACCTCTGGTGGACAACCAGAGACTTGCATCGAACTACTCGCCATAAACAGATAGTGGTTTCAACAGAGAGACGACAGAGAAAGACATTAAGTGTAAATACATGTTGCACTTCTAATCCGAATGAGTTGTTGTTAGGGTGCTAAATATTTATCGGGTTAGTCCACTAGGGACTTTTCATTTTATGTTAGTAATCGATAACCTATACCGTGTATGTATTTCTGTTTGGCTTAATTATTTATTTACTAACTATTTATGAATAGCTGATCCATCACTCAGGCTAGGTTTCTTGCGGATTAAGATATTTGTGACGTTCAGAATGAGACTGAGGTAATAATTGGCTGTATTGATGTAAGAGATCTATGTATCTTTAGAGTTTAAGTCGAGATGGGGCACCACTGGAAAAGTTGTTTAAAGGGTGACTAAGTTCCTAATGAGTTAATTGTTACATGATTAATTTAATCAAGTAATAATTAAACGGACTAGGTCATTATTTGATAAATAGCAGTCATCATATTAATGGTAGTCATGACACGTGACTTAAGCACTCAATCTGAATCCTGCTTGATTGAAGCGGGGTACGTGGGTCCCCCTCCCCATCAATCTCTAGTTTGTTGTGCTTCCTAAAGCCAAAGTAATTCACATTTACTTGGTTTGATATCACATTTAGTTGCTTTGTATTTTTTTTTAAGCATTTGGGTGGGCGATGAGTGTTATTTATCAGTGGTACCTGCACACTTTAAAGGCCGGGTCCCAATATTAGGCTTATGGCAAAAACATTTTTTTTTATGTCAAATGATGTCTAACCATTATTTCTCATGAGTGTTCATGTTGATCAATATTTCTGCTATTCAGACCTATTGTAAATGATCAAATAAATGTCTGATCAATATATATACAATTCTGAACATATTGTCATATATAATGCGAATGTAGAGGCACCAATACATTGTCCAGTACACTTATTGTATGCTGTTTTCATGTACATTCCCTTATGTCTAATCTTCTAAGATGACCCAGGCTTTACTAATTCTTGTGAAGAAGCTTATCAGTGAACTGTATTCTGTAATTAGTTACAAATCAATGGAAATGCAATTGTGTATTGCTGCTGTTTGTCTGATGTCCAACAGTCCATGATCAGCTCTGTTGACCATGTGAGCATTTTGCAGAGAAGATGGGTTGAGGCCTACTATTTAGGCTGGTAATGACATGTAGCCCATTGTTTACCTTGTTACCTGGCAGTGAACACAAGGGTGTATCAAAGAGCTGTTAGTCAAGGTGAGCTCATGAATTTAAGATCCCTGCCCACTCAGCCTGTTCTTTCAGGCTTCCTGATAGTTAAAGATGGGAGAGGGTACAATTCCTTAAATTCAGAGCATTTTAATAGTGTAAAAAATGGTATGTCTTACCCCATCAGAACCCAAAGCAAGTTTTGTTTTACTCTATTACTTACTCCATCCATGAGATCAAAATAATACAAATGTTAAGCTATACAGTGTTTGTTTACAATTGCATGGTCTACAAACATTGTATAGATTCACTTTTTTATTTATTATTTTGATCTCATGGATGGTCAGTCATTGCCTCCATATGTGAGAGTCCTTACTTCTATGTATTTGAGAGTGGTTACGTTTCTTCTGCCCCATTTCTTAGCCGTTTACCGAATGAAGTGGCGAGGTGTACGCTTTATTTTTGTTTGAATCCCAGATTGACCCATTAATAAGTGGTTGACTTGCAGGACTATTCAATCAATCAAATGTATTTATATAGCCATTTTTACAACAGCAGTTGTCACAAAGTGCTAATACAGAAACCTAGCCTAAAACCCCAGAGCGCAAGGAAAAACTCCCTAGGGAGGAACCAGGCTCTGAGGGGTGGCAAGTCCTCTTCTGACTGAGCCTGGTGGAGATTCTAAGAGTACATGGCCATCAAGGCCAGATCATTCTTCAAGATGTTTAACCATTCATTGAAGACCAGTATGGTCAAATAATAATCAGTAGTTGTAAAGGGTGCAAGAGGTCAGCACCTCAAGAGTTACTGGGAGTTGGCTTTTCATAGCTGAGCATTTAGAGGTCGAGACAGCATGTCCGGGGGGGGTCAGGCTTCCATAGCCGCAGGTAGAACAGCAGAAACTGGATCAGCAGCACAAACAGGTGGACTAGGGATGTGGACAGCCAGGAGTTGTCAGGCAAGGTAGTCCTGAGGCATGGTCTTAGGGCTCAGGTCCTCCAGGAGGGGACAGAGAGATGGGAGATTTAGAGGGAGCATATCTAAGATCACATAGGACACCAGATAAGACAAGAGAATTACACCAGATATAAGACTGACCCTAGCCCCCCGGCACATAGACTATTGCAGCATAGATACAGGAGACTGAGACTTGGAGGGGGGCAGGGACACTGGCCCCTTCCAAAGTTACAACCAGGCAGGATATGACCCCACCCACTTTGGCAAAGCACAGCCCCCACACCACCAAAGGGAAATCAATGGGCCACAAACTTATTACCCAGAGACAAGGCTGAATATCGCCCACAAAGGTCTCCCCACCGCGTGAGTCCAAGGACAGGAAGGATGGAAGGAAGAGCTTGAGCAAGCCAGTGACTCAGCCCAGGTAATATGGTCAGAGGCAGAGAATCCCAGTGAAGCAGACCTGTTAAACAGACCTGTTATTGCTCAATCTCGTGTGGCTGAACGCCACTTGTCCCTCTAAGAAGTTGGACGCCGACCGCTCGGGGCCGCATAACTAGTTAGCATGCCGGAGTCTCGTTCATTGTCGGAATTAACCAGACAAATCGCTCCACCAACTAAGAACGGCCATGCACCTCCACGGCCAGGCAGAGACAACAAGGGTGGTTTGTCACTCCAGTGCCTTGCCGTTCACCTTCGCACCCCTGGGCCAGACTACACTCAATCATAGGACCTACTGAAGAGATGAGTCTTCAGTAAAGACTTAATTGTCGAGACCAAGTCTCCAGCTCTCACATGGATTGGCAGACCATTCAATAAAAATGTAGCTCTATAGGAGAAAGCCCTGGAAGGTTTAGAGGCAATTACTTTTTTTTATTCTTTTTTTTGGCGGTGCAACTGCATCTAGGGTATTACACAAGGTTTAGATCCTCGGTGGTTAACTGATTTTTGCACTCCGACGTCCTTGGGTAGGTGGAGGGAGTCTGGAAGTGCATTGAGGAATTTTTGCGTTGTTCGAGAATTTATAATGCGGTTTTTGATAGTCATGGGTTGGGGTCGAAGCACATTATTTGTTGTGATTGCAAACGTAATAACGTGGTCCGACGATCCAGAATTATGAGGGAAAAACATTTAGATCGACAATATCTATTCCACGGGACAAAACTAGATCCATGGTATGATTGTGGCAATATTTATTTCACCTTTTATTTAACTAGGTAAGGCCAGTTGAGAACAAGTTGTCATTTACAACCGTTACCTGGCCAAGATGAAGCAAAGCAGTGCGACACAAACAACAACACAGAGTTACACATGGAATAAACAAACGTACAGTCAATAACACAATAGAAAAAAGTCTATATACAGTGTGTGCAAATGGCATAAGGAGGTAAGGCAATAAATAGGGCATAGTAGCGAAGTAATTACAATTTAGCAAATCAAAATTGGAGTGATAGATGTGCAGATGATGATGTGCAACTAGAAATACTGGTGTGCAAAACAGTAAATAAAAACAATATGGGGATGAGGTAGGTAGGTTGGATGGGCTATTTACAGATGGGCTGTGTACAGCTGCAGCGATCGGTAAGCTGCTCAGATAGCTGATGCTTAAAGTTAGTGAGGGAGATAAGTCTCCAACTTCAGCGATTTTTTTTTTTGCAATTCGTTCCAGTCATTGGCAGCAGAGAACTGGAAGGAAAGGCGGAAATGGCGGAGGTGTTTGCTTTGGGGATGACCAGTGAGATATACCTGCTGGAGCGCATACTACGGGTGGGTGTTGTTATGGTGACCAGTGAGCTGAGATAAGGCGGCGCTTTACCCAGCAAAGACTTATAGATGACCTGGAGCCAGTGGGTCTGGCGACGAATATGTAGCGAGGGCCAGCCGACGAGAGCATACAGGTCGCAGTTGTGGGTAGTATATGGGGCTTTGGTGACAAAACGGATGGCACTGTGATAGACTGCATCCAATTTGCTGAGTAGAGGGTTGGAGGCTATTTTGTAAATGACATCGCCGAAGTCGAGGATCAGTAGGATAGTTAGTTTTGCGAGGGTATGTTTGGCAGCGTGAGTGAAGGATGCTTTGTTGTGAAATAGGAAGACAATTCTAAATTTAATTTTGGATTGGAGATGTTTAATATGAGTATGGAAGGAGAGTTTACAGTCTAACCAGACACCTAGGTATTTGTAGTTGTCCACATATTCTAAGTCAGAAATGTCCAGAGTAGTGATGCTGGACAGGCAGCGATCGGTTGAAGAGCATGCATTTAGTTTTACTTGCATTTAAGAGCAGTTGGAGGCCACGGAAGGAGTGTTGTATGGCTATCTCTGCAGTAGATTGCAACTCCTCCCCCTTTGGCAGTTCTATCTTGATGGAAAATGTTGTAGTTGGGAATGGAAATCTCAGAATTTTTGGTGGCCTTCCTAAGCCAGGATTCAGACACGACAAGGACATCAGGGTTGGCGGAGTGTGCTAAAGCAGTGAGTAAAACTAACTTAGGGAGGAGGCTTCTGATAACATGCATGAAACTAAGACTTTTACGGTTACAGAAGTCAACAAATGAGAGCGCCTGGGGACACGCAGGGCCTGGGTTAACCTCCACATCACCCGAGGAACAGAGGAGGAGTAGGATGAGGGTACGGCTAAAGGCTATCAAAACTGGTTGTTAGTGCGTTGGGGACAGAGAATAAAAGGAGCAGATTCTGGGCATGGTAGGATAGATTCAGGGCATGATGTACAGACGGGTATGGTAGGGTGCGGGTACAGTGGAGGTAAACCTAGGCATTGAGTGACGATAAGAGAGGTTGCATCTCTGGACGCACTAGTTATGCTGGGTGAGGTCACCGCATGTGTGAGAGGTGGGACAAAAGAGGTATCTGACACATGTTGAGTGGGACTAGGGGCTCCGCAGTGAACTAAAACAATGATAACTATCCTAAACAACAGTATACAAGCATATTGACATTAGAAAGTAACATAAAGCGAGGCATAAAGCAATCACAGGTGTTGATTGGCAGAGCGGAGTCGATGATGGTTCCGAAAGCCTTTTGGAGTGGGTATGAGGACTTCTCCGTGAATATTGAAGTCACCAAAGATTTGAATTATCTGCCATGACTTCAAGATCCGATAGAATTCATTGAACTCAGTGAGGAACGCTGTATATGGCCCAGGAGGCCTGTAAACAGTAGCTATAAAAAGTGATTGGGTAGGCTGCACAGATTTCATGACTAAAGACAAAAAATCTGTTTTTTTTTTAAATATAAATTTGCTGTCACAAATGGTAGCAACACCTCCACTTTTGAGGGATGCGCTGAGGATATGGTCACAAGTGTAACCAGGTGGAGAGGCCTCATTTAACTCATCAGGCTTAAGCCATGTTTCAGTCAGGCCAATCACATGAAGTTTATGATTAGTTCATTGACTATGACTGCCTTGGAAATGAAGGATCTAACATTTACGTAGTCCTATTTTGAGTTGAGGTATTATCAGTCTCTTAAAAAAATTACAGGTATTGAGGAGGACTTTATTCCAGTGAGATTGCTAAGGCGAACACCACATGTTTAGATTTTCCCTACCTAGATCGAGGCACAGACACTGTCTCAATGGGGAACACTAAGCTGACTGTGCTAGTGGCAGACTCCACTAAACTGGCTGGCTGGCTAACAGCCTGCTGCCTGGCCTGCACCCTCTCAATGTGGAGATAGAGGAGTTAGAGCCCTGTCTGTTGACCGGTAACATGAGAGCACCCCTCCAGCTAGGATGGAGTCTGTCATTTCTCAAAAGGCCAGGCTTGGTCCTGTTTGTGGGTGAGTCCCAGAAAGAGGGTCAATTATCTACAAATGTAATATTTTGGGAGGGCAGGCGATTGAGTTGTGCAAGTCAGCTGTAGAGCTCATCACTCCCCCCAAACTGGGAGGGGGCCAGAGACAACTACTCCATGCCGACACATCTTTCTGGCTAATTTACGCGCTGAAGTTATTGCGCTTGGTGACCTATGACTGTTTCATCCTAATGTCACTTGTGCTGACGTGGATAACAATATCCCTATACTCTCTACACTCGCCAGTTTTAGCCTTAGCCAGCACCATCTTCAGATTAGCCTTAACGTCGGTAGCCCTGCCCCCTGGTAAACAGTGTATAATCGCTGGATGATTCTGTTTAAGTCTAATATTGCGGGTAATGGAGTCACCAATGACTTGGGTTTTCAATTTGTCAGAGCTAATGGCGGGGAGGCTTCGGCGGCTCAGACCCAGTAACGGGTGGAGGTGAGACCTGAGAACACTTGGGCTCCGACTCGTTGCTTAGTGGGGAAAAACCGGTTTAAAGTTTCTGTTGGCTGAATGAGCGACACCGGTTGAGAATGCCAACAGCATTTATTTTCAGAAGCCTAGCGAAAATTGTCCGGCTGTGGGGACTATGGGGGTTGATTAATACAACTATCTGTACTTACTGGTGGCACAGATGCTGTTTCGTCCTTTCCTACACTTGAATTGCCCTTGCCTAACGATTGCGTGTGAAGCTGGGCTTGCAACTCGGCTGTCCTCACCACAAGCCAATAGTTCTGCATATTATGAGTACAGTGACTGCTTTGTAAACAATGTCATTGTTCACAGATACTCTAAATTATATTAAAATTAACATTATTAAATCATATTTTATTTGTGGTTTACATGATAACCACCAAAAACAAGCTCATAGAACGGGATCGCCAAGTGCTGAAGCACGTTCACCATGCACAATACCAAGCGTTTGCTAGAGTGGTATTAAGCTCGCTGCCAGTGTACTCTGGAGCAGTGGAAACGCGTTCTCTGGAGTGATGAATCACATTTCACCATCTGGCAGTCATACGGACGAATCTGGGTTTGGTGGATGCCAGGAGAACGCTACCTGCCCGACAGCAATGTGCCAACTGTAAAGTTTGGTGGTGGAGAAATAATGGTCTGGGGCTGTTTTTTATTGTTTGTGCTTGGCCTGTTCGTTCCAGTGAAGAGAGATCTTAACACAACAGCATACAATGGCATTGTAGAAGATTCTATGCTTCCAACTTTGTGGCAACAGTTTGTGGAAGGCCCTTTCCTGTTTCAGCATGACAATGCCCCTGTGCACAAAGCGAGGTCCATACAAAAATGTATTGTCGAGATTGGTGTGGAAGAACTTGACTGGCCTGCACAGAGCTCTGACCTCAACCCCATCGACCACCTTTGGGATGAATTGGAACACTGACTGCGAGCCAGGCCTAATCACCCAACATCAGTGCCTGACCTCACTTGTGGCTGCTGTGGGACTTCCATTCAATGTTCCAACATCTAGTGAAAAGCCTTTCCAGAACATTGTAGGCTGTTATAGCATCAAAGGGCGGGACCAACTCTATATTAATGCCAATGATTTTGTAATGAGATATTCTACGAGCAGTTGTCCATACTTTTGGCTATGTAGTGTATAATTTACGTAAGTATTCACACCCCTAAGTCAATACATTTTAGAATCACCTTTGGCAGCGATTACATCTGAGTTTGCACACCTGGGATTGTACAATATTTGCACATTTCTTTTAAAAATTATTCAAGCTCTGTCAAGTTGTTTGTTGATCATTGCAAGACAGCCATGTTCAAGTCTTGCCATAGATTTTCAAGCCAGCTTAAGTCAAAACTGTAACTAGTAGGGCTGACCCCATTTAGTCGATTGTTTGGTCGATGGGCTGTTGTAGACTGAGATTTCTTTAGTCGAGCAGTTGCGAAACACATTTTTTATGGTGCACTAGACACCCGTCTCATTCGCGCATGTCTCAGTGGACTAATCCATTGCGGAGGCCACGGGGATGGCACAGTCCGTCACTCTAAGACATGTTATACTGAAATTGTATATAGTTATATTATGTAAAAAATAATGGTGCAACACTACTAAATCTACTATTATTTTATAACAAATGCGCTTTCTCCCGCATTGTCCGCGGTTCTGGGACCATATCCAATCTTCTGTGCGCCGTAGAATTGGAGCCTTTTCATATGTTGCTATGTGCATAGTAGCAAAATTAAACAGCATATTGGGATTGAGAACAATGAGGCGGATGCAGTAGAGACGAGCAACAGCCCTGGCTTTAAACCCTATTAGGACGTGATTATTTTTATTGGGGGTGGTCGGGTAATGTAATTATGTGTTCAAGCGCAAAACACATCTGTCATTTTAATCCCGTCCGAATCGGCAATGTCAGTAATTTGTACATGGCAGGAGAGTAACAGTTCAAGCCAGAATAATCAACTTTTTGGGGGCGAACTCCAAAGTCCTCTTATTAATATTAGTCCCGTGCGAATCGACATCCCTGTGTTTTGAGAGTAATATCTGAGTTTGACAGGTGTTGCTCACAGTTTGAGCAAGAAAACAATAACTGATTTGATACATTGAATGAAGTGCTGCGCATAGCCTATATATGAAGGGCCTACATATATCAACATTCACAGTGAATGCTTTTGTTCATATGTTTTGTGCATATGAGTTGAATATTGCCAAATGCATCAGTAAAAAATATTGTGCCTATTTAATCTAACCCTTGCTTTTAATAGATCGCAAAGCAGCGTACAACTGACCTAAACGTTTAGGACGTCTTGCTAAAATATCCTAATGATTATGATCACACTTCCTCTATTCAAATATTACGGAGGCTCTATACCAAAGATGGTTTGCTATAGTTTAGAAACTTGGGAATCAAGCTTGAGTAATCAGTGTAGCCCAGTTATTGCCTGGACTTGTTGAAATATCTTCATGCCGAGAAAAAAACGTAACCTCTTACACTCCTTTTCTCAAAGAATGCCTTCATGGCATTCTGCTATTTCTACTTTAGCTTTTCTACTGTACAGTCATGGACAAAAGTTTTGAGAATGACACAAATATTAATTTTCACAAAGTCTGCTGCCTTTCAGCCCTGCCACAAAAGAACCAGCTGACATCATGTCAGTGATTCTCTCGTTAACACAGGTGTGAGTGTTGACGAGGACAAGGCTGGAGATCACTCTGTCATGCTGATTGAGTTCGAATAACAGACTGGAAGCTTCAAAAGGAGGGTAGTGCTTGGAATCATTGTTCTTCCTCTGTCAACCATGGTTACCTGCAAGGAAACATGTGCCGTCATCATTGCTTTGCACAAAAAGGGCTTCACAGGCAAGGATATTGCTGCCAGTAAGATTGCACCTAAACCAACCATTTATCAGATCATCAAGAACAGCGGTTCAATTGTTGTGAAGAAGGCTTAAGGGCGCCCAAGAAAGTCCAGCAAGCTCCAGGACCGTCTCCTAAAGTTGATTCAGCTGTGGGATCGGGGCACCACCAGTACAGAGCTTGCTCAGGAATGGCAGCAGGCAGGTGTGAGTGAGGGGAAGACGGCGAGGGGAAGACTTTTGGAGGATGGCCTGGTGTCAAGAAGGGCAGCAAAGAAGCCACTTCTCTCCAGTAAAAACATCAGGGACAGACTGATATTCTGCAAAAGGTACAGGGATTGGACTGCTGAGGACTGGGGTAAAGTCATTTTCTCTGATGAATCCCCTTTCCGATTGTTTGGGGCATTCGGAACAAAGCTTGTCCGGAGAAGACAAGGTGAGCGCTACCATCAGTCCTGTGTCATGCCAACCGTAAAGCATCCTGAGACCATTCATGTGTGGGGTTGCTTCTTAGCCAAGGAAGTGGGCTCACTCACAATTTTGCCTAAGAAAACAGCCATGAATAAATAATGATACCAACACATCCTCCCAACCATCCAGGAACAGTTTGGTGACGAACAATACCTTTTCCAGCATGATGGAGCACCTTGTCATAAGGCAAAAGTGATAACTAAGTGGCTCGGGGAACAAAACATCAGTATTTTGGGTCCATGGCCAGGAAACTCCCCAGACCTTAATCCCATTGAGAACTTGTGGTCAATCCTCAAGAGGCGGGTGGACAAACAAAACCCCACAAATTCTGACAAACTCCAAGCAATGATTATGCAAGAATGGGCTGCCATCAGTCAGGATGTGGCCCAGAAGTTAATTGACAGCATGCCAGGGCGGATTGCAGAGGTCTTGGAAAAAGAAGGATCAACACTGCAAATATTGACTCTTTGCATCAACTTCATGTAATTGTCAATAAAAGCCTTTGACACTTATGAAATGCTTGTAATTGTACTTCAGTATTCCATAGTAACATCTATCTAAAGACACTGAAGCAGCAAACTTTGGAAATTAATATTTGTGTCATTCTCAAAACTTTTGTCCACGACTGTAGTTTGTAGCTACTTATCTTCATTTATTTTCCCTCTCCAACACGGCCATCCCATTTGTGCCCCTCTCTATCTCATACTCTCCATCTCTTTCTCATACTCTCTCTGTCTCTCCGATTTTCTTTCTGAATCTCTATCTCTATCTGCTGAGAATTAGAGGAGGCATTTTGGAAAAAACGAATCCCGTCTGAATCGTCCTCTGGAATAACGGATATTCTGGGGTGATAATTACATAACCAACATTTTCTAGTAATACTAGTCTGGTGGGAATAAGGTTTAGCCTAATTGTCTAAGAAAATTGAGGAGAGAGAGAAAATCCCAACGTAATTAGGTCTATAATCAATAGTGTATCTGTTAAATGTGCCTGGCTTTATAAATCATTCGTACACAGTACCAGTCAAAAGTTTGGACACACCTACTCATTCAAGGCTTTTTTCTTTATTTATACTATTTTCTACATTGTAGAATAATAGTGAATACATCAACACTATGAAATGACACATATGGAATCATGTAGTAACCAAAAAAGTGTTTAAAGTCATTAAAATATATTTGAGATTCTTTAAAGTAGCCATCTTTTGCCTTGATGACAGCTTTGCACACTCTTGGCATTCTCTCATCCAGCTTCATGAGGAATGCTTTTCCAACAGTCTTGAAGGAGTTCCCACATATGCAGAGCACTTGTTGGCTGCTTTTCCTTCACTCTGCGGTCCAACTCATCCCAAACCATCTCAATTGGGTTGAGGTTAGGTGATTGTGGAGGCCAGGTCATCTGATGCAGCACTCCATCACTCTCCTTGGTCAAATAGCCCTTGTTTTGGGTCATTGTCCTGTTGAAAAACAAATGATAGTCCCACTAAGCGCAAACCAGATGGGATGGCGTATCGCTGCAAAATGCTGTGGTAGCCATGCTGGTTAAGTATGCCTTGAATTCTAAATAAATCACAGACAGTGTCACCAGAAAAGCACCATCACACCTCCTGCTCCATGGTGGGAACCACATATGCAGAAATCATCCGTTCACCTACTCTGCGTCTCACAAAGACACGGCGGTTGGAACCAAATACCTCATTTGGACTCATCAAACCAAAGGACAGATTTCCACCTGTTTAATGTCCATTGCTCTTATTTCTTGGCCCAAGCAAGTCTCTTCTTATTGGTGTGCTTTAGTAGTGGTTTCTTTGCAGCAATTCGACCATGAAGACCTGATTCACACAGTCTCCTCTGAACAGTTGATGTTGAGATGTGTCTGTTACTTGAACTCTGAAGTATTTATTTGATCTGCAATCTGAGGTGCAGTTATCACTAATGAACTTATCCTCTGCAGCAGAGGTAACTCTGGGTCTTCCTTTCCTGTGGCGGTCCTCATGAGAGCCAGTTTTATCATAGCGCTTGATGGTTTTTGCGACTGCACTTGAAGAAACTTTCAAAGTACTTGACATTTTCAGGATTGACTGACCTTCTTCTTAAAGTAATATTGGACTGTAATTTTATCTTTGCTCATTTAAGCTGTTCTTGCCATAATATGGACTTGGTCTTTTACCAAATAGGGCTATCTTCTGTATACCACCCCTACTTTGTCACAGCACAACTGATTGGCTCAAACGCATTAAGACGGAAAGACATTCCCCAAATTAACAACAAGGCACAACTGTTCATTGAAATGGTGACTACCTCATGAAGCTGGTTGATAGAATGCCAATAGTGTGCAAAGGGTGGCTACTTTGAAGAATCTGAAATATAACATCTATTTTGATTTGTTTGACACTTTTTTTTTTTGGTTACTACATGATTCCTTCTGTGTCATTTCATAGTTTCGATGTCTTCACTATTTTTCTACAATGTAGAAAATAGTGAAAGAAAGAAACCCTTGAATGAGTAGGTGTGTGCAAACTTTTGACTGGTACTGTATCTACAGAAATCAGACAGATCTTGCTTCTGTTCCCTGTTTAATAGCCGACTGATTCCGTGAGTGCCAAGCCTCATCCAACGGCAAAATATCGGATAAAGCAATATCACAGATTTGGCTCTTTTTAATCTTTGCTATGCTGTAATAAAGGCTTTACTATTTTTTATTTTATTTTTATTTTTATTTTTTTTAGAACAGACTGGTATTATTTATTCTGTATTTAGTGTTTACACTGTTCCAAACAGGAAGAAAAATAATTTTGTCATCTAACGACAGCTGTTTCTCACACTTGTGCACTCAGCTCTCGCTCCTATACCCTCCTTTTTCTTGATCGCCTTATTACAATTATTATTATGATGATTATAATAAGTCATGTCGTTATTATTAGCAGGCTTTGTATAGTAGCCTTGTATAACCACTATCGAGACAGCATACAGTGCGTTCAGAAAAATGCCCCTTGACTTTTTCCACATTTTGTTACGTTACAGCCTTATTCTAAAATGGATTAAATTGTTTTTTTTACAAGGTTTAAGGTTTTACAAGGTTTAAGTTTATATACACTAAGTTTACTGTGCCTTTTTAAACAGCTTGGAACGTTCCATAAAATGATGTGATGGCTTTAGAAGCTTCTGATAGGCTAATTGACATCATTTGAGTCAATTGGAGGTGTACCTGTGGATGTATTTCAAGGCCTACATTCAAACTCAGGCCTCTTTGCTTGACATCATGGGAAAATCAAAAGAAGCCAAGACCTCAAAGAAAATTGTAGACCTTCACAAGTCTGGTACATCCTTGGGAGCAATTTCCAAATGCCTGAAGGTACCACGTTCATCTGTTCAAACAATAGTACGCAAGTATAAACACAATGAGATCACGCAGCCGTCATACCGCTCAGGAAGGAGTCGCGTTTTGTCTCCTAGAGATTAACGTATTTTGGTGCGAAAACTGCAAATAAATCCCAGAACAGCAAAGGACTTTGAAGATGCTGGAGGAAACAGGTACAAAAGTATCTATATCCACAGTAAAACAAGTCCTATATCGACGTAACCTGAAAGGCCGCTCAGCAAGGGAGAAGCCACTGCTCCAAACCCGCCATAAAAAAGCCAGACTACGGTTTGCAACTGGGCACAAAGATCATGGGCACAAAGATCATACTTTTTGGAGAAATATCCTCTGGTCTGATGAAACAAAAATGGAACTGTTTGGCCATAATGACCATCGTTATGTTTGGAGGAAAAAGGGGGAGGCTTGCATGCCGAAGAACACCATCCCAACCGTGAAGCATGGGGGTGGCAGCATCATGTTGTGGGGGTGCTTTACTGCAGGAGGGACTGGTGCACTTCACAAAATAGATGGCATCATGAGGATGTGGATATATTGAAGCAATATCTCCAGACATCAGTCAGGAAGTTAAAGCTTGGTCGCAAATGGATCTTCCAAATGGACAATGACCCCAAGCATACTTCCAAAGTTGTGGCAAAATGGCTTAAGGACAACAAAGTCAAGGTATTGGAGTGGCCATCACAAAGCCCTGACCTAAATCCTATAGAACATTTCTGGGGAGAACTGAAAAAGCATGTGCGAGCAAGGAGGCCTACAAACCTGACTCAGTTACACCAGCTCTGTCAGGAGGAATGGGCCAAAATTCACCCAACTTATTGTGGGAAGCTTGTGGAAGGTTACCCGAAATGTTTGAACCAAGTTAAACAATTTTAAAGGCAATGCTACCAAATACTAATTGAGTTTATGTAAACTTCTGACCCACTGGGAATGTGATGAAAGAAATAAAAGCTGAAATAAATCATTCTCTACTATTATTCTGACATTTCACATTCTTAAAATAGTGGTGATCCTAACTGACCTAAAACAGGGAATTTAGGATTAAATGTCAGGAATTGTGAAACTGAGTTTAAATGTATTTGGCTAAGGTGTATGTAAACCTCCGACTTCAACTGTAGGTCTGGCTGCTTTACTTACCTCTCTTGGGTAGCGGAATTACTTCGGCTTCCCGCCAGGCCTGATGACAGACACTTTCCTCTAGACTCAGATTATAGCCACTCCTATCTGTCATATCTTTAGTCAGCCACCATCCTCAGTAGCTTTCCATCTAAGTTGTCAATGCCAGGAGTTTTGTCATATATTGATCAATTACAAAAAAAATTCCACCTCTCCCACATTAACTTTACAAAATTCAAACTTGCAATGCTTTTCTTTCATTATTCCTTTTATTTATGCATAAATATGATGGCTCACTTCGTTGTTGGCATTTCCTACTTAAATTTACCCACTTTGCCAATGAAGTAATCATTAAAATAATTGGCAACATCAAATGGTTTTGTGATGAATAAGATGGAGTTGAATGATGCCTGTATCTTTGTAGTGACTAGGTATATTGATACACCATCCAAAGTGTAATTAACTTCACCATGCTCAAAGGCATATTCAATGTGTGCTTTTTTTAAAATTGTACCAATCTACCAATAGGTGCTCTTCTTTGCGAGGCATTGGAAAGCCTCCCTGGTCTTTGTGGTTGAATCTGTGTTTTCACTGCTCGACTGAGGGACCTTAAAGATAATTGTATATGTGGGGTACAGAGATGATGTAGTCATTCAAAAATCAATGGAACTTATGTAAACTTGTTAAACATTTTTACTCCCATAGTTATTTAGGCTTGCTATAAGAAAGGGGTTGAATACTTGTTGACTCAAGACACTACTACTATAATTTGTAAATTCTAAAAACATAATTCCGCTTTGATATTATGGGGTATTGTGTGTGTGTGTGTGTGTGTGTGTGTGTGTGTGTGTGTGTGTGTGTGTGTGTGTTTAGGCCAGTGACACAACAAACTGGGAAAAAGTCAAAGGGTGAGAATACTTTGAGGCACTCAATATCAATACAATACACTTGTTCAGTTTACCTCCTTAGGTACGAGTTAAAGATGTGTATATCTATGGCAGTGGATAAGAAGTATGCAAAAGTGTTTTTGCTAAACCACCACAAGGGGTGGCTGGCTGAATTAATTTAATTTTGTCTCAAAGTATATCTAAAACTGTTCAAGTTCACAACCTATGCAGTAATGCACAGTTCGTAAGCGTCACATTTGTATTGAGTAGATTCACTAGTGCTTTACAACATTCAAAGGTCATGTATAGAAACACTTTATGGCATTAAGAGCTTCCTATGACAAGCACATGCTAGCTGTTCTTTACTAAAATATTTTCTTTCTGAAAACTGTTATGCACTGTTATACAATAGAAAATGTATTGGCTAGCTATATATTTCAACTGAAAATAGCATGCGCTGATGACTGAAAACATCTGTGCAGGAAAAGGCTTGCAACACTGGTTTTAGTCACGCAGATGTTCTAATTTAGCTAGCTAGCTAGCAAACAATCTTATCATGAATGCAAGCTAGCACTTGGCCTGAATGATAAGACTGTGCCAACTCTCTTGCTTTTTGCAGATTGCATATTTCAGAAAACTAACTATATAAATAAGCCCACTAATATAATAGGCCTAGACAGTAAGTGTTTGTATCAAGGATGATTTCACTTTGGCATCAGTCCAGTGTTCGCACATAAGTAACAGATTGCTAGGCCAACTACCTTGCTGGCTAGATAGAGCTAGCTAGCAAGAAAATGTTAACTACTGTAATTAAATCAAATGTTATTTGTCACGTGCAATGAATACTGTGAAATGCTTACATACAAGCCCTTGACCAACAATGCAGTTAAGAAATATTTACTAAATAAACTAAAGCGAAAAAGAAAAGTAGCACAAAAGTAATCTGGATGGCTATTTGATTAATTGATCAGCAGTCTTATGGCTTGGGGGTAGATGCTGTTAATTAAGGAGCCTTTTGGACCTAGACTTGGCACTCCGGTACTGCTTGTCGTGCGGTAGCAGAGAGAACAGTCTATGACTTGGGTGACTGGAGTCTTTGACAATTTTTGGGGTTTTCCTCTGACACCGCCTAGTATATAGGTCTTGGATGGCAGGAAGCTTGATGTACTGAGCCATACACTACCCTCTGTCGTGCCTTACGTTCGGATGCCGAGCAGTTGCCATAGCAGGCAGTGATGCAACCGGTCAGGCTGCACTCGATGGTGTAGCTGTAGAACTTTTTGAGTATCTGGGGACCCGTGCCAAATCTTTTTTGAGGGAGAAAAGGTGTTGCCGTGCCCTCTTCACAACTTTTCATGGTATGTTTGGACCATGATAGATTGTTGATGTGGACACCAAGGAACTTTACTCTCGACCTGTTCCACTACAGCCCCGTCGATGTGAATGGGGGTGTGTTTGGCCCTCCTTTTCCTGTAGTCCACTCTCATCTCCTTTGTCTTGCTCACGTTGAGGGAGAGGTTGTTATCCTGGCACCACACTGCCAGGTCTCTGACCTCCTCCCTATAGGCTGTCTCACTGTTGTCGGTGATCAGGTCTTCCACCGTTGTCGTCAGCAAACTTAATGATGGTGTTGGAGCCGTGCTTGGCCACACAGTTGTGGGTGAACAGGGAGTACAGGAGGGGACTAAGTATGCACACCTGAGGGGCCCCCGTGTTGAGGATCAGCGTGGCAGATGTGTTGCCTACCTTCCTGACGGGGGTGTCCGTCAGGAAATCCAGGATCCAGTTGCAGAGGGAGGTGTTCAGTCCCAGGGTCCTTAGCTTAGTGATGAGCATTTTGGGCATTAAGGTGTTGAACACTGAGCTGTTGTCAATGAACTGCATTCGAACATGGGCGTTCCTTTTGTCCAGGTGGGAAAGGGCAGTGTGGAGTGCAATTGAGATTGGGTCATCTGTGGATTTGTTGGGGCAGTATGCGAATTGGGGTGGGTCTAGGGTTTCCGGGATAATGGTGTTGATGTAAGCCATGACCAGCCTTTCAAAGCTACTGACGTGAGTGCTATGGGGCGGTAGTCATTTAGGCAGGTAACCTTTGCTTTCATGGGCACAGGGACTATGATGGTCTGCTTGAATAGAGACTCATGTATTACAGACTCGGTCAGGGAGAGGTTAAAAATGTCAGTGAAAACACTTGCCAGTTGGTCGGCGCATGCTCCAAGTACATGTCCTGGTAATCCGTCTGGCTCCGCAACCTTGTGAATGTTGGCCTGTTTTTAAAGGTCTTGCTCACATCAGCTATGGAGAGCATGATCACACAGTCGTCCGGAACAGCTGGTGCTCTCGTGCATGCTTCAGTGTTGCTTGCCTCGAAGCGAGCATAAAAGGCATTTAGCCCATCTGGTGTCAGTGGGCAGCTCGTGGCTGGGTTTCCCTTTGTAGTCTGTAATAGTTTGCAAGCACTGCCACATCCGACGAGTGTCCGAGCCGGTGTAGTAGGATTCAGTCTTAGTACTGTATTGACGCTTTGCCTGTTTGATGGTTTGTCTGACGGCATAGTGGGATTTCTTATGTGTACAGATAAGTGTCCCGCTTCTTGAAAGCGGCAGCTCTAGCCTTTAGCTCGGTGTGGATGTTGCCTGTAATCCATTGCTTCTGTTTGGAATATGTACGTACGGTCACTGTGGGGACGTCATCGATGCACTTATTGATGAAGCCGATGACAGGTGTAATACTCTTCAATGCCATTGGATGAATCCTGGAACATATTCCAGTCTGTGCTAGCAAAACAGTCCTGTACCTTTAGCATCTGCTTCATCTGACAACTTTTTTATTGATCTAGTCACTGGTGCTTCCTGCTTTAATTTTTGCTTGTAAGCAGCAATCAGAAAGAATTATGGTCAGTTTTGCCAAATGGAGGGTGAGGGAGAGCTTTGTACGCGTCTGTGTGTGGAGTAAAGGTAGTCTAGAGGCTTTTTTTTATTAGCTTGTTGAGTGCGGCTTTAGTGCCAGCGTCAGTTTGTTGTGGTAAATAGACGGCTACGAAAAATATATATTAACTTTTGGTAAATAGTGTGGGAGCAACATTATATCCTTTGCATCAGACTCATTAAAGAAAAAATCTTCAGTTTGAGGTGAGTAACCGCTGATCTGATAACCAGAAGCTATTTTCGGTTAAAAGAGACTGTTGCAGCAACACTATGTACAAAATACTTTTGATTATTTACTTATTCAAATACGCTGGCTGTTGCAAGCCACTCACCGTCAAACCACCATGCCCACTCTCTCACATCGGGACTTCCGAGCTATATGATGTTCAATGAGCAGCGCGTAGAGCGCTCTCTTCAGACAATCATGGATTTTTTTTTTTAAATGACCACAAATTAGCATACCATCTCATAATGACTTGCTATCTCACAGCTCCTAGTGAGATTTTATTTTGGTGGTGGCGGGAACGGTCCTCCATACATACTAGCTAATCCAAGTTTTCATATCAAGACTGGCCGTGTTTGGGCAAATAGACGATAATGTAAGGCGGGTAAAAAGTTTGAAAGCTTGGATGAGCAAATAAGGCGGGAGAATATGGGATATTGATCGTTCTGCCAACCGCTCACTGTGTTTCAGAGGAGGACGTTGACTCTAAGCGGGTTTTTTTTTTGTGGCGCGAAATAGAGTTTTTAACTGCTGACTTTTTGCTAACAAAGCAAGAGATTAGTCATAAATTCATTCACAGAGATTGTCAGACGAAAAGGTATACAAAGTTATCTTGCTATTTTCCAATGATGTCATGCTAGGTTTGTAAGGAAATTATTTATCTCATGTTAGCTGATTGGTTTAGTCACCAAACCTCTGCTTTGTATTGTTCTACATCCACAGTTTTGGCAAGTTCATATTACAGCTATCTACACTTTGTAGGAGTACATTTACAAATGTGACTTTCTTAATTTTGTGGTTTGCTATGACATTAGCACACCTACTGCAATCTGTATAGTAGGACCTGCCTTTTATATAATGAAAGGACTATTGCATTTTTGTTCAATGTCAAATCTGTTCTAACCCCATTGTACTCTCCCCCCCAGGAGTCGAACTTCTGTGAAGCCACCTTTCCTGTCCTCTCCTGTGAGTATGACTCCAAAAACAAAAAAACACCATAGAACTACGGAATTATTACCCCCTGGTTTTGTTTTGAAATACATCCCCGTTCAGTACATTTTAATGTTGTTTTCAGTTTTTTTATGTCTTCAACTGTTGTATTATATCAGTTAGGAAATAGACACGCAACTAACATCTCTTCTCCGTTTGAAAGCAGTGTGTATTTTTTGTCGATATTTGAAGATCACATATATTGTCATCGATTTCTGAATCATCGGCCATACTGCACAAAGCTGCAGTCTAATGAATGGAGTTTCCTTTAAGGTGAATGTTCTGGTCCCTTTCCTAGGTGTTTGAGGGCGTTTACAACAATGCCAGAATGATACATTTCCTCACAGCTGTGGTGGTGAGTCATTTTTAACACTGGTCAGTTTTTTTGTTGTTGTCTGTTTTAGTCCTGAGACATGGCTAGAATTCAATGGCGTCTACAGCCATTTCTCAGGGCTATGTCTGCATGGACATTTAGCATCTTGTTATAGCAAACCATGTTGTTGTTGAAATGGCTCATCAGAGTTTGTTAGTATTTTCTTCAATCTCCTGCCCCTTCTCTCATTCTCCTGCCTACATACCTCCCTCCATGCCCCTCTCTTTTTTGCCTCCTTTACAGGGCTCCACCTGTGACGTAAGAGTGAAGAACGGCAACGTGTACGAGGGCATCTTCAAGACCCTCGGCTCACGGGTAAGTACATGAAAGTCTCTAAGATCCAAGCCACACTCTGTAGTTCTTGACCAGGGTTTGTGTTCGCGGCTCTGATGTCTCTACTAGTCCTTATGGTCTAAAGAAGGTCGTCTTCCCTCTAGGGTTGACTCCATTTAGTCGACTGGTCGGTTTGCTGATGTAAACGTTGTGAACAGAGTGCCCCATGGTGGCTGTGGGATTATGGTATGGGAAGGCATAAACTACGGACAACGAACACAATTGCATTTTATCGATGGCAATTTGAATGCATAGAGATAACGTGACGAGATCCCCAGGTCCATTGTCGTGCCATTCATCCGCCGCTATCAGCTCTTTTTTTCATCATGATAATGCATGGCCCCATGACGCAAGGATCTGTCCATAATTCCTAGAAGCTGAAAATGTCCCAGTTCTTCCATTGCCTGCATATACTCACGTGGGATGCTCTGGATCGACGTGTACGAGAGCGTGTTCCAGTTCCCGCCAATATCCAGCAACTTCGCACAGCCATTGAAGAGGATTGGGACAACATTTCACAGACCACAATCAAAAGCCTGATCAACTCTATGCAAAGGAGATGTTGCGCTGCATGAGGCAAATGGTGGTCACTGGTTTTCTGATCCAAGCTCCTACCTTTTTAAAGGTATCTACGACTAACAGCTGCATATCTGTATTCCCAGTCATGTGAAAGCCATAGATTAGGGCCTCATTTATTTTCAATTGACTGATTTCCTTATGAACTGTAAATCAGTAAAATCTTTTAAATTGTTTCATATTGCGATCTGTTATTTCAGCTCATGAAACATGGGATCAACATTATATATATATATATATATATACACATACACACACACACACACACACACACAGTACCAGTCAAAAGTTTGGACACACCTACAGTTGAAGTCGGAAGTTTACATACACTGAGGTTGGAGTCATTAACTCGTTTTTCAACCACTCCACAAATTTCTTGTGAACAAACTATAGTTTTGGCAAGTCGGTTAGGACATCTACTTTGTGAATGACACAAGTCATTTTTCCAACAATTGTTTACAGACAGATTATCTCACTTATTCACTGTATCACAATTCCAGTGGGTCAGAAGTTTACATACACTAAGTTGACTGTGCCTACCTTCAAACTCAGTGCCTCTTTGCTTGACATCATGGGAAAATCAAAAGAAATCAGCCAAGACCTCAGAAAAAAAATTGTAGACCTCTGTAAGTCTGGTTCATCCTTGGGAGCAATTTCCAAACGCCTGAAGGTACCACGTTCATCTGTACAAACAATAGTATGCAGCCGTCATACCGGCATGAACATACTTTGGTGCGAAAGTGCAAATCAATCCCAGAACAACAGCAAAGGACCTTGTGAAGATGCTGGAGGAAACAGATACAAAAGTATCTATACCCACAGTAAAACGAGTCCTATATCGACATAACCTGAAAGGCCGCTCAGCAAGGAAGAAGCCACTGCTCCAAAACTGCCATAAAAAAGCCAGACTACGGTTTGCAACTGCGCATGGGGACAAAGATCATACATTTTGGAGAAATATCCTCTGGTCTGATGAAACAAAAATAGAACTGTTTGGCCATAATGACCATCGTTATGTTTGGAGGAAAAAGGGGGAGGCTTGCAAGCCGAAGAACACCATCCCAACCGTGAAGGACAGGGGTGGCAGCGTCATGTTGTAGGGGTGCTTTACTGCAGGAGGGACTGGTGCACTTCACAAAATAGATGGCATCATGAGGATGGAAAATTATGTGGATATATTGAAGCAACATCTCAAGACATCAGTCAGGAAGTTCAAGCTTGGTGGCAAATGGGTCTTCCAAATGGACAATGACCCCAAGCATACTTCCAAAGTTGTGGCAAAATGGCTTAAGGACAACAAAGTCAAGGTACTGGAGTGACCATCACAAAGCCCTGACCTCAATCCTATAGAACATTTGTAGGCAGAACTGATAAAGTGTGTGTGAGCAAGGAGGCCTACAAACCTGACTCAGTTACACCAGCTCTGTCAGGAGGAATGGGCCAAAATTCACCCCACTTATTGTGGGAAGCATGTGGAAGGCTACCTGAAACATTTGACCCAAGTTAAGCAATTTAAAGGAAATGCTACCAAATACTAATTGAGTGTATGTAAACTTCTGACCCATTGGGAATGTGATGAAAGAAATAAAAGCTGAAATAAATAATTCTCTCTACTATTATTCTGACATTTCACATTCTTAAAATAAAGTGGTGATCCTAACTGACCTAAGACAGGGATTCTTTACTCTGATTAAATGTCAGGAATTGTGAAAAACGGAGTTTAAATGTATTTGGCTAAGGTGTATGTAAACCTCCGACTTTAACTGTACTCATTTCAGGGTTTTTCTTGTCTTTACTATTTTCTACATTGTAGAATAATAGTGAATACATCAACACTATGAATTAACACATGGAATCATGTAGTAATCAAATAAAGTGTTAAACAAATCAAAATATATTTTAGATTCTTCAAAGCAGCCACCCTTGGTGTTGATGACAGCTTTGCACACTCTTGGCATTCTCTCAACCAGCTTCACTTGGAATGCTTTTCCAACAGTCTTGATGGAGTTCCCAGATATGCTGTGCAGTCGTTGGCTGTTTTTCCTTCACTCTGCGGTCCAACCCATCCCAACCCATCCCAAACCATCTCGATTAGGTTGATGTCGGGGGATTGTGGAGGCCAGGTCATCTGATGCAGCACTCCATCACTCTCCTTCTTGGTCAAATAGCCCTTAAACAGCCTTGAGGTATGTGGTGTCATTGTCCTGTTGAAAAACAAATGAAAGTCCCTCGAAGCGCAAAACAGATGGCATGGCGTATCGCTGCAGAATGCTGTATTTGGGATGCAATTTCTGTGGCTGGTAACTCTAACTTATCCTCTGCAGCGGAGGTACTGTAACTCTGGGTCTTCCTTTCCTGTGGCGGTACTCATGAGAGCCAGTTTCATCATAGCGCTTGATGTTTTTTGAGACTGCACTTGAAGAAACTTTCAAAATTCTTGACATTTTCCGCATTGACTGACCTTCATGTCTTAGTTTTGATGGACTGTCGTTTCTCTTTGCTTATTTGAGCTGTTCTTGTCATAATATGGACTTAGCCCTATTTGGTAAAAGACCATCTTCTGTATACCACCCCTACCTTGTCATAACACAACTGATTGGCTCAGACAAATGAACTTTTAACAAGGCACACCTGTTAAGTGAAATGCATTCCTGGTGACTACCTCGTGAAGCTGGTTGAGAGAATGCCAAGAGTGTGCAAAGCTGTCAAGACAAAGGTTGGCTACTTTGAAGAATCTCAAATATAAAATATACTGCTCAAAAAAATAAAGGGAACACTTAACAACACATCCTAGATCTGAATGAAAGAAATAATCTTATTAAATACTTTTTTCTTTACATAGTTGAATGTGCTGACAACAAAATCACACAAAAATAATCAATGGAAATCCAATTTATCAACCCATGGAGGTCTGGATTTGGAGTCACACTCAAAATTAAAGTGGAAAACCACACTACAGGCTGATCCAACTTTGATGTAATGTCCTTAAAACAAGTCAAAATGAGGCTCAGTAGTGTGTGTGGCCTCCACGTGCCTGTATGACCTCCCTACAACGCCTGGGCATGCTCCTGATGAGGTGGCGGATGGTCTCCTGAGGGATCTCCTCCCAGACCTGGACTAAAGCATCCGCCAACTCCTGGACAGTCTGTGGTGCAACGTGGCGTTGGTGGATGGAGCGAGACATGATGTCCCAGATGTGCTCAATTGGATTCAGGTCTGGGGAACGGGCGGGCCAGTCCATAGCATCAATGCCTTCCTCTTGCAGGAACTGCTGACACACTCCAGCCACATGAGGTCTAGCATTGTCTTGCATTAGGAGGAACCCAGGGCTAACCGCACCAGCATATGGTCTCACAAGGGGTCTGAGGATCTCATCTCGGTACCTAATGGCAGTCAGGATTCCTCTGGCGAGCAAATGGAGGGCTGTGCGGCCCCCCAAAGAAATGCCACCCCACACCATGACTGACCCACCGTCAAACCGGTCATGCTGGAGGATGTTGCAGGCAGCAGAACGCTCTCCACGGCGTCTCCAGACTCTGTCACGTCTGTCACATGTGCTTAGTGTGAACCTGCTTTCATCTGTGAAGAGCACAGGGCGCCAGTGGCGAATTTGCCAATCTTGGTGTTCTCTGGCAAATGCCAAACGTACTGCACGGTGTTGGGCTGTAAGCACAACCCCCACCTGTGGACGTCGGGCCCTCATACCACCCTCATGGAGTCTGTTTCTGACCGTTTGAGCAGACACATGCACATTTGTGGCCTGCTGGAGGTCATTTTGCAGGGCTCTGGCAGTGCTTCTCCTGCTCCTCCTTGCACAAAGGCGGAGGTAGCGGTCCTGCTGCTGGGTTGTTGCCCTCCTACGGCCTCGTCCACGTCTCCTGATGTACTGGCCTGTCTCCTGGTAGCGCCTCCATGCTCTGGACACTACGCTGACAGACACAGCAAACCTTCTTGCCACAGCTCGCATTGATGTGCCATCCTGGATGAGCTGCACTACCTGAGCCACTTGTGTGGGTTGTAGACTCCGTGTCATGCTACCACTAGAGTGAAAGCACCGCCAGCATTCAAAAGTGACCAAAACATCAGCCAGGAAGCATAGGAACTGAGAAGTGGTCTGTGGTCCCCACCTGCAGAACCACTCCTTTATTGGGGGTGTCTTGCTAATTGCCTATAATTTCCACCTGTTCTCTATTCCATTTGCACAACAGCATGTGAAATGTATTGTCAATCAGTGTTGCTTCCTAAGTGGACAGTTGGATTTCACAGAAGTGTGATTGACTTGGAGTTACATTGTGTTTGTGTTCCCTTTATTTTTTTGAGCAGTGTATATTTTGATTTGTTTAGCACTGTTTTGGTTACTACATGATTCCATGTGTGTTATTTCATAGTTTTGATGTCTTCACTATTATTCTACAATGTAGAAAATAGTAAAAATAAAGAAAAACCCTTGAATGAGTAAGTGTGTCCAAAAATATGTGGGAACTCATTCAAGACTGTTGGAAAAGTTTCCAGGTGAAGCTGGTTGAGAGAATGCCAAGAGTGTGCAAAGCTGTCATTAAGGCAAAGGGTGGCTACTTTGAAGAACATGATTCCATGTGTGTTATTTCATAGTTTTGATGTCTTCATTATTATTATTTATTATGTAGAAAATACTAAAAATAAAGTAAAACCCTGGAATGAGTAGGTGTCCTAACTTTTTTGATTTGGTGCTGTATATATATTTTTGTGTGTGTGTAGTTGATTTAATTAAACACACAGGGTGTGTCTATATATGGAAAAATACACTTTTCTAAATGTCAACCAATCGATTAGTCGAAAGAACTGACGACGGCTCTTGGTCGATTTAAGGTATTTTTTGTTGGGGTCAGCCCTGTTAACTCGAAATGACACAACGACAAGGTTCCAGTTTAACAAAGTTTACTATACTGTGTTAAAACACTACAAGGTAGCCATTCCACTCAAGGCTAAGTCCATCAATAACTAGACTTCCTGTGCAGGCGCACTCTTGACTGAGTGATAGCACCGTAATAACAGACATATAGGGATACTTAAAACATGAACTTAACAAGCCCTACTTCCCTTTGACTTAAATGTTCTTCTGTCTGCAGTGTGAGCTGGCAGTGGACGCAGTCCACAAGCGCGGCGAAGACGAGAGGCCTGCCCTGCCCCGGAGGGAGGAGATCACCGACACCATGGTCTTCAGCTCTTACGATGTGGTCACCATGACCTGCCGAGACGTGGACCTAAACTACGCCACCAGAGGTACAGATGAGGGTTTTTTTTTCTCAATTGTATAAAATCTGTCATCCCCACACCTCTTTCATCTTCACTAATCTATAAGAACAGACCAGGTGAAAGCCAACCTAATGATGATCTTCCATCATATTGTTTTCACTTTGCAAGTGCAGAGGAAGAAGGACGAACTTTGAAGCAATTGAGACAGCTAGGGAGAAGTGGGATCGGGAGGGTTGGACGGAGGGAGGGATGTGTTATAGGTTAGTGTTTGATCAACGTGTAGATTGTCTGCATTGTCCGGTAAGGGACGAGCGGTTTCATGGATTTGTAGGTCATTGTTGATGGTTACTTTAACCAGGTTTCCATCCAACTATTTCATTTGGATGAATTACCTGACGCATATAAAAAGTCCCGACAGCCCTGATGGAAACAGGAAATGTGTCAGTAAAATGTCCTGATGTCGACGAAACAAAATACAAGAGTGGATACTTTTTTGGCGGTGAAATAGATTATGCGACAATTGCGGTGGACACGCTTTTTATATGCAAATATTTATATAAAAACCATCATGTCGCACTAAACTTGGAGTCACGCAATGATATGTTACGTTGTACTACTACTACCACCTCCTCCACCACGATGTGGAAAAGCATAGTTATGTAGAATAAGATATGATGAACCTCATAACTTATTTCATAACTTCATCACAAAGGATGGTTAAGTGCACGGTGATGATCGCCATGCAAATAAATATCGAGGGTAGGCTATTATTTGAATGATGCAGGTGACATCATGATGATGTGGCAATTTGCTTTTTGAAAGTACTATATCTTGAAAACATGATTGCTGTAATGCGAAACCTTTTGGGACTGTATCAACGATGGACTAATAAAACAAGTAAAGGGGATTTTGAGTGGATTATTCCTTTAAGGCAAAATTCCAAGTTGACATCTGAGGGCTAAACTAATAAGAAGTTAGGGTCATTTGCATGGGGTCATAGTAACGGTGTGTAAGAATGTAATGTGTTGTCTGCTTACGATAAACGCACGTTGTGGGGACAGTTTATGGGTCATATAAAGAGATATACCTCTTCCTCTTCTCACGCATTACTTTTTGGATAATGGTTGTGTTTGTACCCTGTACGTGCAGACACGTTCACAGACGCGTCCATCAGCTCGACCCGTGTCAATGGGGAACACAAAGAGAAGGTGCTGCAGAGGTGGGAGGGAGGAGATGGCAACGGAGAGGCCTTCGATTTGGAGAACGATGCTGTGAGTCTAACACGCTTATGTGTATGCACACATACCAACGCTTATACTCGCTCACTCACTCTGACAATCACACACACCATCACTCTTTTTGACACACAAACACCAGTGGCGGTCTGTGCCTTTTTCAGATGAGGGAGGATGATTACATTTTTGATGGGCCTTATTTCTATTTCAGCATATTGGATGACTAGCATTCATATTCCATTCACCCAACTCAATGTAACATTGATAGGTTTAGGCTACTACATGATACTCAAATTTTCCCGATACCCATCATGAGGTTGCTACAACCTAGCCTTCCTCTCTCGAGAAGAAGAATAAATTTGAGTAAGCAAGGTTACAGTGACACATTCAATACTGCCTTGTAGAGGTCTGCATGGGACTGTTTTCTTCATCCCGCTCCCGGCAACACCCGCAGCTTTTCATACCACACCCCGCCCGCACCTGCTGCCTTTTCAGTCCGACTTCCACCCGCTACCACGAGAACTGGTCCCAAACAGCGATATTATATTAGGCGTATGTGACGCAGCTCACTTGCCCGCCATGGTCCCAGCAATTTTGCGCCCCATAGGCAATATCAAATGCACAAAAATAACTTAAGAAATAGGTTAACATACTAGAGATTCTCACGTGGCCCATTTATATTAGGCTATCTGTATTACATCAGCCAATATGCTAAATGTAGTTTAAGAGAGCATAGTTGGAGAGATTTGCCCTTTCTCTTGAGCTATTTTTAAAGCCTACCTTTTCGTAGTGGGAGGATTTTTAGACAGAGAAATATGGGTGATTTCATATTTATTTCTAGGCAATGTAGTAAACTATAGCCTAATCATATGTAGGAAGTACAGTTGAAGTCGGAAGTTTACATACACCTTAGCCAAATTCATTTAAACTCAGTTTTTCACAATTCCAGACATTTAATCCTAGTCTGGCTTTTTTATGGCGGGTTTGGAGCAGTGGCTTCTTCCTTGCTGAGCGGCCTTTCAGGTTATGTCGATATAGGACTCGTTTTACTGTGGATATAGATACTTTTGTACCTGTTTCCTCCAGCACCTTCACAAGGTCCTTTGCTGTTGTTCTGGGATTGATTTGCACTTTTTGCACCAAATTATGTTCATCTTTAGGAGACAGAACGCGTCTCCTTCCTGAGCGGTATGACGGCTGTGTGGTCCCATTGTGTTTATACATGCGTACTATTTGGAAATTGGAAATTGTTCCCAAGGATGAACCAGACTTGTCGAGGTCTACAATTTTTTTTCTGAGGTCTTGGCTGATATAATTTTCCCATGATGTCAAGCAAAGAGACACTGAGTTTGAAGGTAGGCCTTGAAATACGTCCACACGTACACCTCCAATTGACTCAAATGATGTCAATTAGCCTATCAGAAGCTTCTAAAGCCATGACATCATTTTCTGGAATGTTCCAAGCTGTTTAAAGGCACAGTCAACTTAGTGTATGTAAACTTTTGACCCACTGGAATTGTGATACAGTGAATTAATTATAAGCGAAATAATCTGTCTGTAAACAATTGTTGGAAAGATTACTTGTCGAACACAAAGTAGATGTCCTAACGGACTTGCCAAAACTATAGTTTTGTTAATTAACAAGACATTTGTGGAGTGGTTGAAACAGGAGTTTTAATGACTCCAACCTAAGTGTATGTAAACTTCCGACTTCAACTCTACATTTTATTGTAAAGATATCTGCCCAGTGCTTCTACATCCACACATAGGCTCTAGCCTACTCAATTTAATTAAAACCGCACCGGACCTCTTACGTATGGCTACTGAACTTGAAGTAGGAAGAATGATGCTACATTTTGCTATAGAATATAGGCTACCTTTTAGGAGGCCGATTTGCAGGCAGAGACAAACAAATGGGTAATCAATACTTATTGAAAATGATAAAGTTGCAGTGCTCACTCACCATTATAGCCTGACCTATAGGCACGTTGTGCCTTTTCATTTTCAATTATTATATTTTCTGATTACACCTCGACTCACGTTGGTTGAGCTCCATTTCTTTCCACGATCAGTATTTATTTGCAGACGCTGTAGTAAACTACAGTCTAATTATATTTAAGTCAACTTGATGTGAATTGAACTACCACGTGGTTCTCCACCCATGAACTCGCACGCCCAGCTAGGAGAGAAGAGGTAGGCTACTGAAGGTGAAGCAGTGAATTCTGAGTGTGTGAATAATGCAAAAAAAGATGTGCTTTTAATACAATAGGTAGGCTAAAAGGCTCTGCATGGTCATCCAACATCTGAAGTGGCCGTACAGGGTTTACTGAGGCGCAGCCTCCAGACTTCAGGGCGTTCATAAGTTGGAGTTCGTTTCCTTGTTCCTTGTCAATCATTGGTTCATTGGTGAAATTAGCAGTATGACAATATCTTTAATTAAATCATTCAAAAGCTTTATTAATGCAATTTTAGACAGAAGTTGACAATCAGGAACATAGTACGCATGTTTCCGAGTAAGTTCTGCATCAAAGAAAAGGTCCCATGTTGTTTTATTAAACCCGAAGTTCAGCCCTAGCGATGTCACTGCCTACGTCATTACCTTTTACTCATGTGACCAAAACCAAGCCTACACAGCTATATAAACAAGGCTTTTAGTGTTATCTAAAAACTTACCAGTAAATGTCTAAGTTGATTTATAGTGGAATGTCTGACTAGTCTTACCTCCTACACTCCCCTGCAGAGTTCTGTCTCAGTCACACATTTCTCAGAGGGGTCTCTTTATAAGAGGCAGAGAGACAACTAGAAAACAACTGTGGAACAATATTTAAACCTCATAATGTATATATATTGTTAATCTGTAGACTGGGACCCTATAAATGTAAGGGGGGAAGGATCTTATAATCCCAACCCCATCTGGTAAAAACAATATAAGCATAATCAATTATTCTAATACATCAATCATTTGGTACAGCCCCTATCATGACCCCTAGGTGAACTCTTGACACATACTTCTTGCGCTTAGCGGAGCAGAGCTATTGTGTAGGAAGTTGTCAAGGAAGTGAGTTTGTGCTTATACAGGACGTACCACCTCCACCTACCGTCAATCAATCATGTCAATGCAGAGATATACGGCACCCTCTGCATTGTTTCACAATTTGAGAGGCGCACGGTGATGCGGTACGGAGCTTGAGTTGGCTTCTGCATGCCTCCGGAGGCTCCGAAAATTGCGACCACATTTACGGATCAAGCATACATTTGCTTTAATGCGTACAAAGAAAGATGACAGTTTCCACATAATCTGAGGGACAACAAAAATATTTTTTGCCCAGAGTCGTCTGTCTGCCCGCTCCAGGCCGCAGCATGAAAAATACAGACAGCTCCGCAATGACCTCTGTTGGGGACCCGCCCTCTACCGCCTTGCACACTCTTGCATGCATCTAGCTGATCTAGGGTGTAGTCATTAGTCCAACAGTTGAAAATGAAAGTTTCTGTTGGATAAATTCAGGTATGTTTATCCCCGTTCCGTTTAAGAAACATTTAACACAATCAGCGGAATGAATACACCCCTGATCACCCGCAAACACGGTTCACTTTCATAGCTGCCATATACAAACTGCATGATCACTTTGCTCGTGGTATAATGCCTTCTCGCATCTGTGCGGTCTCCTCTCACCTTTTCCCTTCGCTTGTGAATTTCAAACGCTACACACTGTCTACATCGCTACTATAACTAACGCGTTAGTAAACCCGCTACAATCGTGCAGTACTGCAAGCAGTTTAGCAGTTACACCGGCAGGCCCCGGTGGCAATAAATGTATAAAACCAAAAGCTTACCTTGATTTGGAAGCGTTCCAGTGTTGGATAGCCAGCTAGCTTTCATAGTATCCCTCTCTGTTTGAGCTAGGTGTTTGAGTAGACTAACTAGCTGCCTTCGCTAGCTAAACAAGTGAAAGTAAAAATAAAATAATAAATACAATCAAATATCGCTAGTTCTCTCTCCATTTTTGAATGATTTTGTTCAAAACTTTTCAACTATTGTCTTTCTCTTTTAGTCAACTAACCACCACATTTTATGCTCTACAGTTCTAGCTACCTGTAGCTAATTCATTCAGTACCAGATTCATTCTCGATTACTTTGGTCGGGTAGACAAGATGTCAGTTCATGCTGCAAGAGCTCTGATCGGTTAGAGGACATCCTCTGGAAGTTATCATAATTATTGTGTAAGTTTATGGAAGGGAGTGAGAACCATGAGCCTCCTAAGTTTTGTATTGAAGTCAGTTTGCCCAGAGGAGGACAGAAACTTGTCCTCCAGCTACCCCAGAGAGTTCTGTTGAGGCTACTGCTGACCTTCATTGCAAAACAGTGTGTTATAATTCATTATTTGGCGATGTGAATATATTTAGTATAGTTTCACTATTTAAATTTGTATGAAATTCACTGAGGAGGATGGTCCTCCCTTTCCTCCTCTGAGGAGCCTCCATTGACACACAACCTGGAGAGCTTACCGCCACAGGCTTTGGCAACTTACTCACAAAGTTTTTTCTCCCTCAGTCCAACGGCTGGGATGCCAACGAAATGTTTCGTTACAACAAGGTGAACTTCGGTGTTGAGTCTACCTATGACTCCAGCCTCTCAATGTACACGTAAGTCCACCTCCATGTCAACACAAAAAAAAAACAATAAGTCTTCAAGGCCTAAACAGAGTCTAAGCGAAAGGACAACCTTTTGAAAGAATATGCCCCAGAATCTCCATCAGAGCTGGGTTTGAAATACTTGAAAGATAATTTCAAATACTTAATCTGTTCCTGTTTGAGCATGCCTCTTTTAATAATCCAATAGAGAAGTCCCAAAATGGCAAATCTCGCCCATCTGGCAATCCAAGCAGACTCGCGCAAACACACAGTATTTGAACCCAGATCTGATCGTCATACATGATTGTGATATAGAATTTTGTTATCAATGTTCATAAACTTCAATTAATCTACTCAGTCTGCAACCCAGAGTTTGTAAAGTTCTGGTTTAAATGAAACAGACAGAATTCCCAGTTTACAATAGTCAAATCAATGTTTATTCACGAGGGCACTCTCCAGTTCATATACAAAGACATCCATTTTATACCATGCTCCTTACATACGCACACACATGCACACGAACATTTAGGAGAGTTATCTTCTTCTCCAGAGTTCTCAACACTGTATATCACTACCCAGCCGACAGTTCCCTTCCCCCGAGATTAGGGAAACCTTGACGGGTACTCCCTTCTCCTATCATAAATTCTCAGCGTTCTAGCCAGGTCGGATCAAACACAGTTTAATTGTTCTCGGTGTTTTCTTAGAAACACACATTCCTCTCTTTCCCAGTCCAACCTAGTTAGACTTATGTTTAATATTTTAATTATTCCTTATACATGCTACATAACCTATAATCCCTAATGGTTACGTTTCAGGGTAGAATTATTTAATCATTATCTTTAAACTTATCAATTCTTTTATCAGATTGTTTGTATGCATCTATGCATAGTGTTGATCTTCACCATCTCTCTATCCTTTTCTCTCTCTATCTCCCTCCCTGTCCCTCAGGGTCCATCTGGAGAGGGGCAGCACGGAGGGCTTCCGGCAGCGGGAAGCGCGTGCCGCCCGCATGGCTAGTGAGATCGAGTCCAGCCCCCAGTACCGCCACCGCGTCTCGTTGGAGAACGAGGAGGGCAAGAGCGAGGAGGACAAGTACAGCGCAGTGGTGCGCAGTGGCGAGCGGGGGGGGGAAAGCCCCAGGGAGAGGGAGAAAGGCTGCGACAGCCCCAGCATAGTCTGCAGGTGAGTGCTCCGGTCAGGCTGTATTATTTAGCTATGTCACAATTCTCCACCCTTTTCCAGAAGTGTGCACTTCATGGATTCAACAATGGTGGAAATGAATTCTTTCTAGCCAATGATTTCATGTTTTTAAATGAGTAAAAAAGTCCACACTTGGGGAGAAGGGTGGAATATTGGGATGTAGCCTTTGGCTAGTGTGTGGGGGGTGTCACTATTGGCTAAGTGGTTTGTGTATTTGAGATTGACCACATTTCAGTCGGACTGAGTAGAATGGCTGATCTACAAATCAACTGGCATCCCAATTAACTACTCATTATGTGATCAAGATTAGGGATTCTGCCCCTCACCTTGCTCAAACTGATCCCCTCATCATGCTGAAAGTTTTTGGCAGCAGTGGATGGATTGGGGAAAGCATGATCTACAGTACCCCCCTCATTCTTTCTGTTTATCTCTCTCTCTCTCTCTCTTTCAGGGAAGGCAAATACATTCCGTTACCCCAGCGAGCTAGGGAGATGGGCGTGTCGGGGGGCAGCATGCGAGGAGAACGCGAGCGGGCGGAGCGAGGCCCTGGAGGAGGAAGCGGCGGACCCCAAGGTCACAACCGCATGAGCGCCGGCTACCGCTCAGCCCCTCCCTCCTCTTCCTCCCCCAAACCTCACCTGCCCTTGGCCACTGGTGGCCCCCAGCCCCCTCCCCCCTCCTCGGAGTGCAGCAGCCCCCTCTCTGGCCGAGGTTACTCCCCCCACCACCCCCAGGGCAGCCCTGGCTCTGCCAGCCCCTACGCCCCTACCTCCCCCGGGAGTCCGGCCTCGGCCAACGCTGCCCCCTCTTCAACTAGTCCCCCCACCCCCCATTCCAACTCGCTGTCTCTGTCGGACACTGGTAGGCCCGTCAACGGAGGTGAGTGAAGTTATTAGTGTGTGTGTTTGTGTGTGTTTGGGGAGTTATCTGTGTTGTAATGGGATATATGTGTGTCTACATGGATGTGTTACTCCAGAAAGTGTACATGGCAGTCATTAATTATTTGTTTTTATAGACTGGGTGGTTCGAGCCCTGAATGCTGATTGGCTGTCAACCGTGGTATATTAGACCGTATACCACGGGTATGACAAAACATTTATTTTTACTGCTCTAATTGTGTTGGTAACCAGTTTATAATAGCAATAAGGCACCTCGGGGGTTTGTGATATATGGCCAATATACCACGGTTAAGGGCTGTGTCCTCATCGGGCCTTATTTCTTAAGTTTGCACTGTGTGCAGTCTTGAAAAGTAATAGGTGAAGCTTACAATAATATATTGCCAGTTGATTGTCCGGAAATTGAACCTCCTCTATTCTTTCTCCCTGCCTCAGTGTCTTCCAGGATGTCTCCCAAATTACAGAGACCCGCCCAGTCAAACCGACCGGTCCGGACACCTAACTCACACACCCAGTCCACAGGTTAACATACAACTATGCCTTTCATCTCACACTTTGTCTACACACTTCAAGACGCACTCCAGAACTCAAGACACAGACATTCTGCCTCATAGACTTAAGTCCAATGAATCCAATGAGAATTGCTACTAATGGTAGATGTTGGTTAGTAAACCGACTACTAACTCGCATTTCATATGCATCTGATATGGCACACTATTCCTTATATACAGTTGAAGTCGGAAGTTTACATACTTAGGTTGGAATCATTAAAACTTGTTTTTCAACCACTCCACAAAGTTCTTGTTAACCTCTCTAGGGTATGTGGGACGAAATCGTCCCACCTAGTCAACAGCCAGTGGAATCGAGTGGCGCGATATTCAAATACCTTAGAAATGCTATTACTTCAATTTCTCAAACATATGACTATTTTACACCATTTTAAAGACAAGACTCTCGTTAATCTAACCACATTGTCCGATTTCAAAAAGGCTTTACAACGAAAGCAAAACATTAGATTATGTCAGGAGAGTACCCAGCCAGAAATAATCACACACCCATTTTTCAAGCTAGCATATAATGTCACAAAAACCAAAACCACAGCTAAATGCAGCACTAACCTTTCATGATCTTCATCAGATGACACTCCTAGGACATTATGTTATACAATACATGCATGTTTTGTTCAATCAAGTTCATATTTATATCAAAAAACATATTTTTACATTAGCATGTGATGTTCAGAACTAGCAAACATACCGAAAACCTCCGGTGAATTTGCTAAATTACTCACAATAAACGTTCACAAAAAACATAACAATTATTTTAAGAATTATAGATACAGAACTCCTTTATGCAATCGCGGTGTCAGATTTTAAAATAGCTTTTCGGCAAAAGCACATTTTGCAATATTCTGAGTAGATAGCTTGCCATCACGGGCTAGCTAATTTGACACCCACCAAGTTTGGCGTTCACTAAACTCAGAATTACTATAAGAAAAATTGGATTACCTTTGCTGTTCTTCGTCAGAATGCAAATGTTGTTTTGGTTCAAAATAATCCATAGTTATGTTCAAATATCCTGTTTTGTTCTTGCGTTCAAGACACTATCCGAACGGTGACGCGCGGACGCGTATCGTGACAAAAAATGTCAAAATATTCCATTACCGTACTTCGAAGCATGTCAAACGCTGTTTAAAATCAATTTTGATGCGATTTTTCTCGTAAAATAGCTATAATATTCCGACCGGGAGACGTCTTTTTCGTTCAAAGATTGAAAATGTAAAATGGACTCTTCTCGTGCACGCGCGCACCCGTCTCATTGTTCTCAGATCGACCACTATCCAAATGCGCTACTGTTTTTCAGCCATGGACTGCAAAGTCATCATTCAACGTTCTGGCGCCTTCTGAGAGCCTATGGGAGCCTTAGAAAGTGTCACGTTACAGCAGAGATCCTCTGTTTTCAATAAAGAGGGTGTAGAAGGCCAAGAAATGGTCAGAGAGGACACTTCCTGTACAGAATCCTCTCAGGTTTTGGCCTGCCATATGTTCTGTTATACTCACAGACACCATTCAAACAGTTTTAGAAACTTTAGGGTGTTTTCTATCCAAATCAAACAATTATATGCATATTCTAGTTTCTGGGCAGTAGTAATAACCAGATTAAATCGGGTACGTTTTTTATCCGGATGTGAAAATACTGCCCCCTACCCTAGAGAGGTTTACAAACTAGAGTTTTGGCAAGTCGGTTAGGACATTTACTTTGTGCATGAAACAGAAAATAAATTGTGGACCTCCACAAGTCTGATTCATCCTTGGGAGCAATTTCCAAATTCCTGAAGATACCACGTTCGTCTGTACAAACAATAGTACGCAAGTATAAACACCATCGGACCACGCAGCCATCATACCGCTCAGGAAGGAGACGTGTTCTGTCTCCTAGAGATGAACGTACTTTGGTGCGAGAAGTGCAAATCAATCCCAGAACAACAGCAAAGGACCTTGTGAAGATGCTGGAGGAAACAGATACAAAAGTGTCTATATCCACAGTAAAACAAGTCCTATATCGACAGCCTGAAAGGCCGCTCAGCAAGGAAGAAGCCACTGCTCCAAAACTGCCATAAAAAAGCCAGACTACGGTTTGCAACTGCACATGGGGACAAAGATCGTACTTTTTGGAGACATGTCCTCTGGTCTGATGAAACAAAAATGGAACTGTTTGGCCATAATGACCATCATTATGTTTGGAGGAAAAAGGGGGAGGCTTGCAAACCGAAGAACACCATCCCAACCGTGAAGCACGGGGGTGGCAGCATCATGTTGTGGGGGTGCTTTGCTGCAGGAGGGACTGGTGCCCTTCACAAAATAGATGGCATCATGAGGATGGAAAATTACGTGGATATATTGAAGCAACATCTCATCAGTCAGGAAGTTAAAGCTTGGTTGCAAATGGGTCTTCCAAATGGACAATGACCCCAAGCATACTTCCAAAGTTGTGGCAAAATGGCTTAAGGACAACAAAGTCAAGGTATTGGAGTGGCCATCACAAAGCCCTGACCTCAATCCTATAGAAAAGGTGTGGGCAGAACTGAAAAAGCGTGTGCGAGCAAGGAGGCCTACAAATCTTACTCAGTTACACCAGCTCTGTCAGGAGGAATGGGCCAAAATTCACCCAACTTATTGTGCGAAGCTTGTGGAAGGTTACCTGAAACGTTTGACCCAAGTTAAACAATTTAAAGGCAACGCTACCAAATACTAATTGAGTGTATGTAAACTTCTGACCCACTGGGAATGTGATGAAAGAAATAAAAGCTGAAATAAATAATTCTCTACTATTATTCTGACATTTCACATTCTTAAAATAAAGTTGTGATCCTGACTGACCTAAGACATGGCTTTTTTTACTCGGATTAAATGTCAGGAATTGTGAAACTGAGTTTAAATGTATTTGGCTAAGGTGTATGTAAACTTCTGACTTCAACTGTATATAGTGCAATACTTTTGACCCTATATAGGTAATAGGGTGCCAGGGCAGAAAGTGGTGCACTTTAAAGGGAACAGTGTGCCATTTCAGACACAGACAAAAATGCTAACCATTTATAACGACTCATTGTCTTTCATTCTGACCTCTGTTCTGTCTTGTCCTCCCTCAGCCTCCCGCTCCCCGAAATCTGGCTCGCAGGACTCAGTGCAGTACCTGGACACGTCATCTGTCTCCATGCCCGCCCAGAAAACATCAGGCCTCGCCCTGCTCTTCCCCATTGATGGTTCGAACAATGACAACAATCAACAAACTATATTTATAAACAAGTGGAGACAGTTTGTGGTAGTTCAGTAGTGGTGACGACAATGAAATTGCTCATGATAATAGGTATTTATAAAACAAACTTTCATACATTTGGCTGAAAGCACTACTACATCTTCCACGTCCGGTCTCCATTTGTTTTCATTTTGCTTATTGAGTCTATATTAAGAAATGAAAAGGGCCCCCAACTGTCATCAGGACAGGGTCACCTGTACAAGAACCAGGCAGGTGTTTTGTGGGAATCTGTTCAAGTGGTTGGGGTTTTCCAGGGGATAATTGGTCCCCTGTGTGTTTTTGTCTCTCTCTCTCATTCTGTCTGTCTGTTCTACAGTGAACGAGATTCTCTGTATGGCTGCCAAAGAACGATCAGCAGAGAGTCCAGGCAGCACGGAAGATGGCAAGAGTAAAGGTGTGTGTTTGTGAAACGTGTGTATTAGAGGTCAGACACACCTCGACAACGAACGGTTAAAGCACCTCCTGGGTGTCGATGAACGGTGACTGTTTGCGCTGATTCAACATGTAGACACCTTTGGGAAATGAACAGAAAATGACTGCAGATATTCTGGTCGGTAGGATGGCTAGTGGCCACCCCCTATTTTTAACTGTTTGCCCGTTGCGGTGTCTCACCTCAAAAAGTGTGTGCATGTTAGTGTGTCAATTAGCTGTTGTCGTCGATGAGAAGAGTATTCCTGTAGAAAAGCATTTGTTTGCCATAAGGTGCTGTCTGAAAGAAAAGTGCAGCCAAAAACACACATTCTTTCCTGCATGAGAACTTTTTTGTATCCTTTCTCTCCCCCTTTCTCTCCCCCTTTCCACTCAGCTCCCTCCATTCAGCAAAGGTCGCAAATTGAAGAGCTGCGGAAATTTGGCAAAGAATTCAGGGTAAGATTTCTGTCGCTGCTCCTTAGCCATGTGTGAACGAGAAATCTGCAATTACCTCCGAGTCTAAATTCTCTTGATGAAAATAATTGTTCTGTCAAGTCCTGGGCTGGTGGTATTTTAAGAAGCAGGACCAAGTTGGACAGAAACTCAGCAAAAAAAGAAACGCCCCGTTTTCAGGACCCTGTCTCTCAAAGATAATTCATAAAAATCCAAGTAACTTCACAGATCTTCATTGTAAAGGGTTTAAACACTGTTTCCCATGCCTGTTCAATGAACCATAAACAGTCCATGAACATGCACGTGTGGAACGGTTGTTAAGACACTAACAGCTTACAGACGGTAGGCAATTAAGGTCACAGTTATGAAAACTAGGACACTAAAGAGGCCTTTCTACTGACTCTGAAATACACCAAAAGAAAGATGCCCAGGATGGTCCCTGCTCATCTGCGTGAACGTGCCTTAGGCATGCTACAAGGAGGCATGAGGACTGCAGATGTGGCCAGGGCAATAAATTGCAATGTCTGTACTGTGAGACGCCTAAGACAGCGCTACAGGGAGACAGGACGGACAGCTGATCGTCCACGCAGTGGCAGACCACGTGTAACAACACCTGCACAGGATCGGTACATCCGAATATCACACCTGCAGGACAGGTACAGGATAGCAACAACAACTGCCCGAGTTACACCAGGAACGCGCAATCCCTCGATCAGTGCTCAGACTGTCCGCAATAGGCTGAGAGAGGCTGGACCGAGGGCTTGTAGGCCTGTTGTAAGGCAGGTCCTCACCAGACATCACCGTCAACAACGTCGCCTATGGGCACAAACCCACCGTCGCTGGACCAGACAGGACTGGCAAAAAGTGCTCTTCACTGACGAGTCGCGGTTTTGTCTCACCAGGGGTGATGGTTGGATTCGCGTTTATCGTCGAAGGAATGAGCGTTACACCGAGGCCTGTACTCTGGAGCGGGATAGATTTGGAGGTGGAGGGTCCGTCATGGTCTGGGGCGGTGTGTCACAGCCTCATCGGACTGAGCTTGTTGTCATTGCAGGCAATCTCAACACTGTGCGTTACAGGGAAGACATCCTCCTCCCTCATGTGGTACCCTTCCTGCAGGCTCATCCTGACATGACCCTCCAGCATGACAATGCCACCAGCCATACTGCTCGTTCTGTGCGTGATTTCCTGCAAGACAGGAATGTCAGTGTTCTGCCATGGCCAGCGAAGAGCCCGGATCTCAATCGCATTGAGCACGTCTGGGACCTGTTGGATCGGAGGGTGAGGGCTAGGGCCATTCCCCCCAGAAATGTCCGGGAACTTGCAGGTGCCTTGGTGGAAGAGTGTGTTAACATCTCCCAGCAAGAACTGGCAAATCTGGTGCAGTCCATGAGGAGGAGATGCACTGCAGTACTTAATGCAGCTGGTGGCCACCAGATACTTACTGTTAATTTTGATTTTGACCTCCCCTTTGTTCAGGGACACATTATTTCATTTGTGTTAGTCACATGTCTGTGGAACACATGTCTCAGTTGTTGAATCTTGTTATGTTCATACAAATATGTGAAGTTTGCTGAAAATAAACGCAGTTGACAGTGAGAGTTTACTGAGTTTATTCACTTTTATAAGTAGTCAGAAATTAATTACTTACATTTCTAGTTTATAACCCATTTCTACTGTTAAACCCTTTTAATCATGTGTTTGTAAAATAACTTGGAAATGTGTTTTGAGAAATGCAAGTGGTCTAGCACCCCTTACTAAAGTTTCATACTCCTTGTAATTTTATTTCCCTCTTGTTTCTTTCTTTTTAGCATAGAGTGCATTGAGTTGCACTTGCTTTGTATGAAATGGCTGTATAAATAAATATTGATTTGATGCGATTCTCCTCAGCTTCAGCCCAGCGGATGTGGCTCCAGTGCTCCAGCGGTATCTCCCTCTGACACGGCCAAGCCCTTCCCCTCGTACCCCAGCCCCGCCTCCTCAGACTCCAAACAGACCCCCGCCCCCCAAAGTACTTCCCAGCCCTCCGCTTCCCCCTCAGGGGACCCTGCCAAGGAGCCCAGTTCCAGCGCAGCCGCTACCAACGCCAGCCCCATTTCAGATAGGCAATCGCCAGGACAATCCCAGTCAGCCAGGACCCCAGGAAGTGAGGAGTCCAGACTGGAGAAGGCAGAGCGAGTGGAGGGTGTGATTGAGTGAGTTTTGCTGAAGACTGAAAGGAGATTTCTTTCTGGTAGTGCTGAGCGATTAACCAAAATGTCAGTTATTTTTTTATTTTTTTTAAACAACTAATTGACCAACGTCGGTTCAATTATTAGAATTCCATTTTGTTCGTTTTTTTTCTTCTGTGAGCTCAATATGCAGTTTCTCTAGAGATTAATCAGATCAAGCCCAAACTGTGCAATGTAGTAGGGAGTTCAAAGTTCCCAACAGGCCAAAATTCTACATAGTTTAGCCAATGACCATAATCCATTGCGCGTCTACTTGTCCAGACACTGAAATGGAGAGAAGAGAAAGAAGACTTGCGATCGAGAGGGATAAAGAGCAGTTGCTCCACGAGGTATCTCTACCTGAAAATACACAATCTAAGTGATTGATAGTTGGTATTTAGCAGTCATAAGTATACATAGACAGCAGCTCTATAGAAATTAGAAATATTTTATTGAAGCAGTAATGGGCAGTCACTACCATCATGGGACTTTTAATAATTGTTTCATTCTGTTAAAGCATTCAACTCGCATACTACATGCATTTTATGTTTAAAATGATCTAAATCGAAAACCGAGAATTTCTTTTTTAAATAATCTAAACTGAACCTACCTCAAAAAGCACATCGCCCAGCACTACTTTCTGGTTTATAGATGGATTTGGTTACAGAGCAGTGGATATCATTGTGTATACAGTACTAACAGTGTTCTCTCTCTCTCTCTCTCTCTCTCAGTCAAGTCAGGAAGTCAACTCTGAATCCCAACGCCAAAGAGTTCAACCCAAACAAAATCGCGCTCACTCTGGTAAGCAAGAAGGTGTTATGACATGTCAAGAAGAGCAAAAATAATTAGGATCTAAAATGTAGCTCAGTTGGTAGAGCATGGTGTTTGCAACGCCAGGGTTGTGGGTTCGATTCCCACGGGGGGCCAGCACAGAAAGAAATTGTAGGAAATGTATGCATTCACTACTGTAAGTCGCTCTGGATAAGAGCGTCTGCTAAATGACTAAAATGTAAAATGTAAAAATGTCTTGATGTCTACTAACCAAACAATGACTTTGTCTTGACGTGTGGCTCAGTTGGTAGAGTATGGCGCTTGTACACATCATGACTGTAAGTCGCTTTGGTTAAAGCGTCTGCTATCTATCTACTGTATCTATACTACGAAACACTGTCTAGACACGCCTATGTACCAAACGATGTCTTGACGTCTACGCACCAAACGATGTCTAGAGGTCTACGCACGAAATGGTGTAGGGCAGGGATGGGCAACTTTGATCGGGGGGGGGAGGCCACAAAAACTGATTGAGGGGCCGCAGTGGCTCGCGGGTCGGCGTACCCACACATGCAGTCAGACTTTTTTTTGAGAACCCTAAGTGTTTTGCTTTTTTTGAGTGTCTAACCAGGTTTCTATCTAACCTTTTCATGTGGATGATTTACCTGATGCATGAAAAAAGTCAAGGCCAGGCTGATGGAAAGAGGATATGCCGGTACAATTTGATAAATGCAGACAGACAATTTGTTTGTTCGACCTGGTGGGCTCTTTTTTTGTTTGTGTCAGTAAAATGAATTATGCGAGATTGTGATGGAAATGCCTTTTATGCGCAAATATTGATATAATAACCGCCATATTGAAGTCGACTTGGAGTCACGCAATGATATGTTGTGTGATTCTCCCACTACGACTAGGAAAACCATGCAGTTTATTAGGCTACAGATGAAATAAGTTATGATGAACTTCACAGGGTGGTGAAATTGCATGTGATGAGCTCGATGTTTCTTCCCAATAAAATATCTAGGGTCTTATTTCTGTGACATGATGATCGATGCTTCGCTGCCGTTTGACAAATAAAAAGAATATCACTCTTATCCATAATAATCTCATAATGTACAGTCCTGTGAAAAAGTATTTGCTATTTTCTATCTATTCTATTCTCTATTCTATTTTCTATTTTTGAATATTTTTGAATATTGAATGTTATCAGATCTTCAACCAGAACCTAATATTAGATAAAGGGAACCTGAGTTTACAAATAACAAAAAAATCGATACTTAAATTTATTTATTTAACAAATTTATGCAACATTCAATTCCCCTGTGTGAAAAATGAATTGCACCCTTACACTCATTAACTGGTTGTGCCACCTTTAGCTGCAATGACTGCAACCAAATACTTCCTGTAGTTGTTGATCAGTCTCATATCGCTGTGGAGGAATTTTGGCCCAATATGGCATGCAGAACTGCTTTAACTCGTTGACATTTGTGGGTTTTCAAGCATGAACTGCTCGTTTCAAGTAATGCCACAATATCTCAATTGGGATTAGGTCTGGACTATGACTAGGCCATTCCAAAACTTCAAAGTTGTTGCTTTTTAACCATTTTTATGTAGACTTGATTGTGTGTTTTGGATCATTGTCTTGCTGCATGATCCAGCTGTGCTTCAGCTTCAGCTCACAGACGGATGGCCTGATATTCTCCTGTAGAATTTGCTGATACAGAGAAAACAATCATGGTTCCTTCTATTAAGGCATGTCGTCCAGGTCCTGAGGCAGCAAAGCATCCCCAAACCATCTCACTACCACCACCATGCTTGACTGTTGGTATACGGTTCTTACTGTGGAATGTAGTGTTTGGTTTTCGCCAGGCCTAATGGGACCCATGTCACCCAAAAAGTTATTCTTTTGACCCATCTGTCCATAGAACATTCTTCCAAGAGTCTTGATGATCATCCAGGTGCTTTTGGCAAACTTCAGTCAACTTTTTGGACGAGATGGGTCCATTTTATGTCTGGCGGAAACCTAACACTGCATATCAGGTTCTGGTTGAAGATCTGATATCATTCAGTGTCAAAAATAGAGAAAATCAGAAAGGGGGCAAATACTTTTTCACGGCACTGTATCTGCAAGCTGTTGGCTCGAACGCACGTGCCAAGACCAGAGTGGGCACATTTGCTATATAACGCAACAGTTTTTGTGACAAAACCATCAGAGTTGAAAATGCGATGGAAACCATTTAACTTGTATTTTTCATTCGGTACATGGGGAATTTAATTGCAAACGTTATGTTTATGTGCGCAACGTCATCACGCACATACTTTTATTTGCAATAAGTCAGTTTGATGGAAACACATCTCTCGTGGGAAAATGCGCATATTATTTTATGCAGATTTTAAACTTTGCATGAAAATCTGTTGCAAATTGGATGGAAACCTAGCTGTCTGACATAAGAGATTGCTGTTGCACAAAAATCAACAGAAAAACATTTGCACCGTGTGTATTCTACTATTCTAACTCAACTTTTTTAAATAATAATATTTGCCCATTCCTGTTGTAGGGTAAAGTTGCCCTTGGATACTTATTTTTGTGTCTGTTTTACATTTTCCCCACTAATGATTTAGGATTGGCGTAGGGATGGGCATTTGAAATCATTTCAATATTCAAATAATGTCATTCATTTTGGGGAGATATCGAATATTCAAATAACCGTGCCCATCCCTAGATTGGGGGAGGGGAAGCTGATCTTATCTGTATATCTAGGGGAAAGTTCACCCTGGAGTGTACCAAACACTGCCTAGACATCTACTTACCAAACTGATATAAATGGTTCTTCCCCCTTCCCTCTGTGTCTGCAGACGAAGCCCAACCCTTCACCCACGCCCCCCCGGCCACCCCCTCCCAGCCCTGCGGTGGTGCTGCAGCACCCAGGCAGCCAGGGTCCCATCTACAACGCCCCCTACCTCTCCTACATCTCCCAGATCCACTCTGTACAGGTAACGCACACACAGATCCAAACTGTACAGGTAACCCACACACACAAGACACTTCTGACACTGTGAATGAGTTGACTGCATGCTGTGGAACATTCTGTTTCCCCTTAAGAACAGCCCGTAGCTGTGGTATATTGGCCATATACCACACCACCTTGTGCCTTATTGCTTAGTTATAGTCAATGCTATACTTGAGTTTCACCAGTGGTGATGTGGTGTGTGACTATATACAGTGTTACGCTATTGTTTGAACGCATTTTAGGATTTAGTACGATTTCATGTTAAAATTGCCTAAATCCCCTCATTGAAAAGCCAATGCGGCTTGTAGCTTTGTGTTGACCTCTTGTCTCCTGGCTTCTGTTTCCCTCCAGCCTCCACATATGTACCAGTATACCATGTCGACAGTCTGCCAGGGGAAATACCCCCGAGTCAAAGGTATGCGCGCTCTGCACGCCTCCTCTCCGACGCCCTACCAGTGTGCGTGCATTGTTTACACCTCGACATACTCTAGCCTGGTCCCAGATCTGTTTGTGCTGTCTGGCCAACTACTATGGTCAGTATCAAGCTGAGTTGGCAAGACATTACAAACAGGGGCTCAGCGGTCTAAGGCACTGCATGTCAGTGCTAGGGGCGTCACTGCAGACCCTGGTTTGATCCCGGGCTGTATCACAACCGGACGTGGTCGGGAGTCCCATAGGGTGGTGCACAATTGGCACCGCGTTGTCCGTGTTAGGGGAGGCCAGGGTAGGCCGTCATTGTAAATAGGAATTTGTTCTTAACTGGCTTGCCTAGTTAAATTAAAGTAAAAAAAGAAAAATACATCTGGGACATATATATATATATATATATGTATCTTACTTACCTTACGAATACTTATTATTATTATTACTACTACTACTACTTCTTTGTATTCTAACTTCTTTATCTACTAATGCATGGCAAACTGTTGTAGTTCTATAGTAAAGTTGAATGTCAGGCAAAACTAGTTGTGAATTTATCCTTGTTCCGAAGTTTAAATCGTAAGCATGTGATGTAATTTCCCCCTGGGGATCAAATCAGTTCTTTTAAAGCATGTTCATATCTACTAGTGCGTCATTTTGGGCAGTGGGGTCTATGTGACTGTGAGCGAGTTCTCCTCCCTGTCAACGTTGTTATGCAGCCATGTTTTGGTCTCCCCCAGGCTTAGGGGTGGGGGCCCCCCGCTCGGACCATGGCAACTCGGGCCCGCCGCAGGCCATGCTACAGGCGGCGGCGTCTGCACCCGGAGCCCCCCTGGTGCCGTCGCCCTACCCCCAGCCCTACCTGCAGTACAGCCAGCAGCAGGTCATCCAGGCCATGACGCCTTACCCTGGACAGGTCAGTGGGTGGGTGGGAAGGTGTGTGGAGAAGTGGGTGAGTGTGGGTGGGAAGGTGTGTGTTTGTCCGTGTCTATGGCTGTCAGACCTCAATTTCCTATCCCCAGAGTTTTGAATCGAACCACCTCCCTTTGCCTTAGTGGTTATCCAGTTTTGGTCATCATAACTGTAGCGGTCAGATACTGAAACCAATGTCTCTGTCTTTCTCTATGTATCTCACCCGCTCTCCCTTCCCCAGCCAATGTACTCCATGCTGCAGGGCGGTGCGAGGATGTTGGGCCAGGGAGGGAGTCACCCCCAGGCCATGGGCCCTCCAGGGGGCCCCCAGTTCCCCGGCCAAGGTGAGGGGCCTCTGGTGCCACAGCAGGGTATCTATGGTGAGTCCAAAACTGGTTGGATCCTGGATTTAGACTGGATCATTGTTTTGGGGGTAGCCTAGTCCAAGATCTGTTTGCTGTTTGTGCTGTATAGCCAACCAACGACCATAGGAGTTGTGTATGCAGCACAAACAAATCTTGTACCAGGCTACTGGATCATTGTTTTGGGAAATTTATAATGGAAAGTGTCTTCAGCTCTCTCTTTCTCACCCCTCTCTAGCCCCCCAGTCGTTCTCCCATCACCAGGGTGCAGTGCACCAGCCCCGGCCCTCCAGCACCCCTACGTGTAACCAGCCCCCCCCTCAGCAGCACGCCCCCAGCCCTGGACAGGTAAGACTAACACCCAACACCCATCATCCCAGCTTCAAATCTCATCATCCCTCTCCGGACCGCATACCAGTTCTAGAACATACCCCTTTTTGTCTTGGCCACGTTTTTTATCGACATACAGCGTTGTTGGGCATTTTGAAGGGCCATGTTAAAGGTATACTCGGACAGCGATAGGACAAGTGGGCTGACTTTCAATACAAAGAGCGTGAAGCAAGAGATGGATCTTCTCAACTATTGTCGTCACACAGCTATCTCAATCTGCAATATCTTTGTTTCACACTACTACTCGTGGTCACGTCATATTGCTGAGTCTCTAAGTTTATCCTATGCTAATGATTTCCTTCTCCATCTCTGCCCAGTCGGGACCCCAACCCCAGTCTCTATATCACTCCGGGCCGCTCTCAGCCCCCACTCCCCCTAATATGCCCCCCGGACAAACGTCGTCCCAGGGCTCGTTCCCCCTTCAGGGCTACAGCCTGCATGGCCACCAGGGAATCCCGCACACGTACCCCGGTCTGGGGCAGATAACACAGGTACATTTACACTGCTGGAGTTACTCTGGGTTCTCTTCATTAGGGTACATGTCTTAAAACATTTTGCAACATAAAATGTAAACGTGCCTTTCTTATTGGAAAAGTCCAGGTAGTCCCTCCATGTTTCGGTCATTTTTTTCCTTCATATAACCCTTGTTATGACTAACCAGAGATAATAATGTTGTTGATGTTATCAGGAATTCCTCACTTTTCTGACAGCACCCTTTATTCTTTCATAATTGAAATTGGCTAACCCACAAACAGATATCCTTATTTTTCTGTGTTGCATATCTATTCGAAGCCGTCAAAAATATATTATCTAATACCAGATTTGTAAAGTAAACACCTTTTGGAAGGAGTGAAAAAAAATGACTCTCTTCCATCCAAAATGGGTGGCAGGTAGCCTAGTGGTTAAGAACGTTGGTCCAGTAATCAAAAGGTCACTGGTTCGAATCCCCGAGCCGACTAGGTAAAACGTTTGTCTCTTTGTCCTTGAGCAAGGCACTCAACCCTAATTTCTCCTGTAAATATCTTTGGATTAGTCTGCTAAATGACTAAAATGAAAAAGCAGAACTGTCCATCAATTTCTATGTCTAAGCAATAAGGAATTTAGAGTGATTGTAAGAACACAATGTCCTAATGTTTATATTTAGGCAGATCATGTCTTTTTACCTGTGTTTTATATATTGTGTGACACATTTGATGTATGTTTCTGCATACTGTATGTCCCTGGTTTCTCTCCGTAGGCTCACGTCCAAGGGGCCATGCAGGGACCCCACCACCAGGGCCAACATGGCCACCCGCAGGTAGTGATGCTCCAGGCCCCGCCCCCCCAGCACGGCCTTGGACAAGTCTCTCAGCACCCCCAACACGGCCTCCAGCAAGGGGCCCACCAACACTTCTACATAGGACATCCACAAGGTATGAAGGTTCCCTAAGCTTGTATTAGTGCAGAGAAGGGGACCAGAGTGTTATACTAGGGGGTGCGACATTTCCGTAGTGGAAAAAGACCGGGGTTTGGGAAGTCAATGGTAGAAGTGAAAAATTCATCCTTAGTTGTTAATTTTAATAATCTAAAGGCACAACCTAGATTTGATTCAATGCGTGGGTAAAAGTAAGCCGGTCCGGTACGGCGTCCCTGCAAAATAAATAGTGGGGGTACGCTGTATCAATAAAACGTAAGCCGATCACAATTAAAACAAAATAGCAACAAAACTAGGCTATTACATCATTATTTTACATTACCGCATGTCAGCCGCATGAAATATGAGTGAATGAACTTGAATGAAACCTGGTGGTATACGCTCCAACTTGTCTTGTGGTTCGACGAGAACACTTACATTTTCCCAAGGCGGAGGTGAGTGACCGAGACGTGCGCGGAAAACAGTGGATGCAATTCAATGAAACAATCGCTGAATGTCATTACAATAAGCATACAGTAGCAGTCAAATGTTTTAGAACACCTACTCATTCAAGGGTTTTTCTTTATTTTGACTATTTTCTACATTGTAGAATGATAGTGAAGACATCAAAACTATGAAATACCACATATGGAATCATGTAGTAACCAAAAAAATGTTCAACAAATGAAAATATATATTATATTTGAGATTCTTCAAAGTAACCTCGATGACAGCTTTGCACTCTTGACGAACCTAAGCACACAGCCAAGACAATGCAGGAGTGGTTTTGGGACAAGTCTCTTGAATGTTCTTTAGTGGCCCAGCCAGAGCCTGTACTTGAACCCCATCGAACATCTCTGGAGAGACCTGAAAATAGCTGTGCAGCGACGCTCCTCATCCAACCTGACAGAGCTTGAGAGGATCTGCAGAGAAGAATGGGAGAAACTCCATAAATGCAGATGTGCCAAGCTTGTAGCATCATACCCAAGAAGACACGAGGCTATAATCACTGCCAAAGGTGCTTCAACAAAGTAAAGGGTTTATGTAAATGCAATATTTCCAGCTCTATTTTTGCTTTGTCATTGTTAGGCTGTAACGTAACAAAATGTGGGAGAAGTCAAGGGGTCTGAATACTTTCCGAATGCACTGTATGTACAGTGCAGGATGTATAGTCCCAGGCCTATGTCGTTGTATAGGTAGAGTTATGGGCTAATTTTAATATATTCACTTTTATATATTCCTCTAAGTACACGTGGAACTGCATGAAAATCCTTTTTTATTTTTGTTTCAAAACATTTTTAAATGTTTATCCTAATGTGACACATTGGCCCCATTTTATTTATAGAAAGACCATATATGAAATTAATAGGGATTCGATATGTAATTAAGCGAGCTTGCGGGTCTCGTACCAGTAAGAAATTAAATCTACTTTCACCCCTGATTCAATGTCTTAAGTAGCTGAACATGTCATTACTATAACCTTGTGAAAGTTAAACTGACACGTTTACATTTGTCAAAAACTATAGCGAATAAGTGCCTTTTCATTTGACGGGTTTGCACATGCGCAGTTCAGCGCGACTCCGTTGGACCCTATGATGTGTTTTTGAGCATGAGTTTAGCCACCATGACATCACCTACAAGCGTGATCTGGGATTTCTATTGGAGAAGCAGTATCTGGACTTCTTCGCATATATATTGTCTCGCTGTTGGCCGTTTTATATAGAACTTTCCTAAAAACTGAAGTTATAAATGCTGGTTTCTTATGTGTTTTGTGATGACTGTAGTTGAAAAGTGCTTTTGTAATATTTTGTCTAAAGGTACTATTACATCCTCGATAAATATCAAATAGGTGAATGGTGCCCTTTGAACTGAAACACTACTACTCATCATATATTTTGTCCATAGTAATATTGTGTTAATCGATACTCAATTCTTCCTTCTGTTTTTTCCCCCCCACAGCGATGCAGGTACAGACGCACCCCTCTCCCTTCCACCCTCCTGGAAACTGAGCTCCTCTGTTCTCCCCTCCCAGAAGAACTGTCCCTCGAACGGTCCACCCCCCCTCGCCCTCTGGACATGACCACACCCAACCAAGAAGTGACACAATCACGTGACACAGTGATGGGCTTGCAGGGAGAAGCGGCAAGACCTCATTGGTCAACTACACTTCTCAGCTTCATCGTCGCTAAAGCCTCGGTTATAGCCCAACTGATGATGATGATGATGATGATGATAAGCGGCGCCAACAGAAGCCGCACCCAATCCAAACCTTCGTCTCGGTTCTCTCTTCCAGCTCCTTCCATTTTAAAGACAAAAGACATGACCACGTGAGATCATCATAGTGGAGAGAAAAGACATGGACGCCAAACGAGCGAAGGACACAACGTTTGACAACATCAAATCGCTTTGAGACTGACTCCTTTAGTTTAAGTTCCTTGATATTGGGCGAATGGACAGAAGAAATACAAACACTTGCTCAGAAATCGTTGAGTGTCGCAAAAAGGAGGAATGAACGGAACGGCATAAAAGAGGAGATTGGATTTTTACTTTAACCCGGTAACAACCCACCCTTCCCCTTTCCTCTCTTATTGCGAATTATGAATAATAAAAATATGGAAAATACAAAAAAATACTTTAAACTACAATGACCAAAAAATAAAGTTTTAAACTTAACTACAGAAACATCTTGTTTGTTGAATGTATAACCTTTTTTATTGGAAGAATATGTTAGTTGTCAAGTCTTATCTCATAATAACCACTATGTTACACCAAAGGGAAACCATTTGTAAGACACATTTCAATGTAAAGAAGACACTAACAAATGAATCATGTAATTTAAACAAACAACAGTTCCCACAGTTAAAACCGATTTTTAAGCAGTTCTTACGTCATGGGTATCCATTGTACTTTAGTCACACTTTTACTGGAGTTTTGTTTACCGTTTAACACTTGGCAGCTTAACAATTAACATTCACACATAAACATGTCTACACATTACATGAAGCGTGGTTGCAAAATGACAGTCCAACCCAGAGTTCTTAAATGTTCACAATTTATGTAGTAACGCGTCAAATTTTTTTATAGGGTATCGTGATAGGAAAAAATTCTATTTTATATTGATACTGTGACCGAGTATCGATTTGCTAGGTAGTTAACGTTAGCTAGTGCTAGTCGGCTGTATTTCTCATCATATAGCTTTTTCTCCATCTTTTTAAATGGTGAGACAACATGTTTTGAGCACTTATCTACAAAATTTGCTTTCTCATGGCTCTCTTGTCCCTCTGCAGCAGACATATATAGTGAGCAATATGTTTGGAACATCAAATCGCAATACATATAGAAGAATCGCAATACGTATCGATAGCGAAGTATCGTGGTAATATCGCATAGTGAGGTCCCTGGGAATTCCCAGCCCTAATTTAGCCACTTATCTAGCAACGGTATTGTAAATACAGTGCGTTCTGAAAGTATTCAGACCCCTTGACTTTTTCTAAATTGTATTACATTACAGCATTATTCTAAAATTGATTTAAATAGTTTTATTTCCTCATTCTACACACAATACCCAATAATGACAAGGCAAAAACAGGTTTTTAGAAATGTTTTCAAATGTATTAAAAATAAACAACGGAAATATCACATTTAAGTAAGTATTCAGACACTTTACTCTGTACTTTGTTTTAGCACCTTTGGCAGCGATTACAGCCTCACGTCTTCTGGGATGACGCTACAAGCATGGCACACCTGTATTTGGGGAGTTTTTCCCCATTCTTCTCTGCAGATCCTCTCAAGGCCTGTCAGGTTGGATGGGGAGTGTCGCTGCACAGCTATTTAAGTCTCTCCAGAGATGTTCGATTGGGTTCAAGTCTGGGCCACTCAGGGACATTCAGAGACTTGTCCCGAAGCCACTCCTGCGTTGTCTTGGCTGTGTGCTTAGGGTCATTGTCCTCTTGGAAGATGAACCTTCGCCCCAGTCTGAGGTCCTGACCATTCTGGAGCAGGTTTTCATCAAGGATCTCTCTGTACTTTTCTCCATTCATCTTTCCCTCAATCCTGACTAGTGTTGCAGTCCCTGCCGTTGAAAAACATCCCCACAGCATGATGCTGCCACCACCATGTTTCACCGTAGGGATGGTGCCAGATTTCCTCCAGACTTGATGCTTGGCATTCAGGCCAAAGAGTTCAACCTTGGTTTCATCAGACCAGAGAATCTTGTTTCTCATGGTCTGAGTCCTTTAGGTGGCGTTTTGGCAAATTTCAAGCAGGCTGTCATGTGCCTTTTTACTGAGGAGGGGCTTTCGTCCGGCCAATCTACCATAAAGGCCAGACTTGGTGGAGTGCTGCAGAGAGTTTTCCTTCTGGAAGGTTCTCCTCTTTCCACAGAGGAACTCTGGAGCGACCAGGTCTTGGTGGTTTCAAACTTCTTCCATTTAAGAATGATGGAGGCCACTGTGTTCTTGAGGATCTTTGATGCTGCAGACATTTTTCGACACAATCCTGTCTCGGTGCTCTACGGACAATTCCTTCGACCTCATGGCTTGGTTTTTGCTCTGATATGCACTGTCAACTGTGGGACCTTGTATAGACAGGTGTGTTCCTTCTCCAAATGATGTCCAATCAATTGAATTTACCACAGGTGGATAACAAGTTGTAGAAACATCTCAAGGATGATCAATGGAAACAGGATGCACCTGAGCTCAATTTCAAGTCTCATAGTAAAGGGTCAGAATAAGGTCGTTTTTTTTGCAAACATTTCTTTGTCATTATGGGGTATTGTGTGTAGATTAATGAGGAAAATAATCAATTTCAGAATAAGGCTGTAACGTAACAAAATGTGGAAAAAGTCAAGGGGTCTGAATACTTTCCGAATGCACTGTACTCCCTTAATTTATCATGTATTGTCAATGCTCAATAGAGGGAAGCCTCTTGTATGACTCAATCCTCCACCTCCTCATTGTACTTGGGTGTAGATTTTATATGTGTCCCAAATGGAACCCTATTCCCTACATATAATGCCCTACTTTTGAACAGAGCCCATAGGGAATAGAGTTCTATTTGGGATACAACCTTGCTCTTGGTCAGTGGGACGGAACCATTTTCTCCAGGCATCTACGTTGACATGACAGTTTTTCTATTACACTGTGACAGCGCTACACCGGATCAATTGACTACCTACCAAGCGTAGTTACTTTTGGGCAAGACTGAGTACAGCGACAATGCATGTGGTTAAGACAGTAAAACATTAAAGAATCTCATTCTCACATTTTCTCTCTTCGTCTCCCCCCTCAGTGCTTTATGGATCATACTTGTCACCTCCTGTGTGTGATAGGGCGTAGAGCTTTTCAGCGCTGCTCTCCAGCCGCTCCCTGTACTCCAGGTGGGTGTAGTTGCCAGGCGGGACGCCCTCCGTGCCATGGAGCAGCCCCCAGCAGCAGCAGGCGATCACCGCCGTACTGTCACTGTCACCTGGAATTGGGGGAGGGGGGAGAGGTAGGTGAATGGGGGAGTGAGATGGATGAAGAAGTGAATATAAAATAGATGAGGCGGGAGAGGAATCAAGTAGATGGAGGTGGGTGAATTACTGAGGTGAAGTTATGTAGAAGTGGATTCTAATGCAACCATGTGGCCTGGGGTTGGTCTTGTAGTTTGTGACACCGCTGTCACTGCACACAGTTACAAATATGTCCCACCCCCCTTCTGGCACATATCTTTACTATCTCTTGTTGACTGGCTAGCTGTCCAATAAACACCCAACAATTATTAAGGAATGAAAAGAAATATGGTTTCAAAAATGTAAACCCAATCTGAATCAAACACACCTCTTATTTGGTATTGATCTCACAATTGGATTTGCAGGACCTCCTCCAGACAAAAAAAGAAAGCTAAGTAACATTATGCCTTCTCATTGGAGTCGCTGTACTCTTTATATACAGGAGAACTATTGCCTTGTGGTGAGGATAGCAGAGTTGCAAACTTGGCTTCAGACGCAATCGTTAGGCAAGGGCAATCTAAGTGTAGGAAAGGATGATACAGCGTCTGTGCCACCAGTAAATACTGGTAGTATTGTTAATCCCCCTGCACAGTCTCAGCCAGACAATTTTCTCATGGCTTCTGGAAAGAAATGCTCTCTGCATGCACAACCAGTGTCGCTCATTCGGCAGATTTAGAAACTTTTCAAACGGTTTTCTCCACTAAGCAACAAGTCTGATTCAGAGCCTGCGCCATCTCAGGTCTCTCCTCCACCCTTTACGGGGTCTGAGCCGCCGAAGCCTCCCACCATTAGCTCTGACAAATTGAAAACCCAAGTCATTGGTGACTCCATTACCCGCAATATTAGACTTAAACAGAATCATCCAGCGATTATACATTGTTTACCAGGGGACAGGGCTACCGATGTAAAGGCTAATCTGAAGATGGTGCTGGCTGATGCTAAAACTGGCAAGTGTAGATGGTATAGGGATATTGTTATCCACATCGGTACCAACGATGTTAGGATGAAACAGAGGTCACCAAGCGCAATATAACTCAATCGCTGTTTGAAAACTGTTTTCTGGCCCGCATTCTGGGACCCCCACAAACAGGACCAAGCCTGGCCTGCTGAGGAGTGATGGACTCCATCCAAGCTGGAAGGGCGCTCTCATCCCATCTATCAACATAGACAGGGCTCTATCTCTTCTAGCTCCACAATGAGATAGGGTGCAGGCCAGGCAGCAGGCTGTTAGCCAGCCTGCCAGCTTAGTGGAGTCTGCCACTAGCACAGTCAGTATAGTCAGCTCATTGAGACTTTGTCTGTGCCTCGATCGAGGTCGGGCAAAACTAAACATGGCTGTATACGCCTTTAGATATCTCATAATATTCAAATGTTTGACTTAAATATTCACATGGAAAAGTCCACAGTCCCACTCCAAAAGGCTTTCGGAGCCATCATCGACTCAGTGGGTTGGTCTAACATGTCTCCGGACCAACTCATTGCCACAGTAATAACCTGGATCTAGTTTTGTCCCGTGGAATAAATATTGTGGATCTAAATGTTTTTCCAGACTCCCTCCACCTACCGAAGGATGTTGGAGTACAAACATATGTTAACCGCCTAACCTTGCTTAAAACCCTAGATGCAGTCGCAACTCTAAAAACTTAAAATATTTGTCACAAGTAATTTGCTCCCTGGTATACAGAAAATACCAGAGCCCTGAAGCAAGCTTCCAGAGAACTGGAACAGAAATGGCGCTCCACCAAACTGGAAGTCTTCCGACTAGCTTGCAAAGACAGTACCGTGCAGAGCCCTCACTGCTGCTCGATCAGCCTACTTTTCCAACCTAAATTTGAGGAGAATAAAAACAAACCAAAATAAAAGTTTTATACTGTCACAAAGCTAACTAAAAAGCAGCACTTTCCATGTTTTATACTGTCGCAAAGCTAACTAAAAACCAGCATTCCCCAAGAGAGGATGACCTTCACTTGAGCGGTGATGAATTCATGAACTTCTTCGACTAAAAGATTATGATCATTAGAAAGCAAATTACGGCTCCTCTTTGAATTTGCGTATTACTCCAAAACTCAGTTGTCCTGAATCTGCATAGAACTGCCAGGACCTAGGATCACTGGAGTTTTTTAATCCTGTATCTCTCGATACATTCACGAAAATAGTCATGGCCTCTAAAACTTCCAGCTGCTTTCTGGACCCTATTCCAACTAAACTACTGAAAGAGCTACTTCTTGTGCTTGGCCCTTCTATGTTGAACATAAGTAACAGTTTCCTATCCTCCGGATGTGTACCAAACTCACTAAAAGTGGCAGTAATAAAGCCTCTCCTGAAAAAGCCAAACCTTGACCAAGCCAATATAGAATCTTCCATTCCTCTCAAAATGTTGGGAAAAAGCTGTTGCGCAACAACACACTGCCTTCCTGAAGACAAATAATGTATACAAAACACTCCATTCTGGGTTTAGACCCCATCATAGTACTGAGACTGCACTTGTGAAGGTAGTAAATTACCTTTTAATGGCATCAGACCAAGGCTCTGCACCTGTCCTCGTACTCCTAGACCTTTGTGGTGATCGGTTGGTCTACAAGGACAAGTTCTTGCCTGGTTTAGATCTTATGTCGGAAAGATATCAGTTCGTATCTGGATGGTTTGTCCTCTGACAAATCAATTGTATGTTTCGGTGTTCCTCAAGGTTCTGTTTTAGGACCACTATTGTTCTCACTATATATTCTACTTCTTGGTGATGTCATTCGGAAACACGATGCCAACTTTCACTGCTATGCGGATGACACACAGCTGTACATTTGGATGAAAGATGGTGAAGCCCCAAAATTGCCTACCCTGGGAGCCTGTGTTTCATCCATAAGGAAGTGGATGGCGGAAAATGTTTTACTTTTACACTGACAAAACAGAGATGCTAGTTCTAGATCCTAAGAAACAATGCTATCTGCTGTTTGAGCTGACAATCTTGATGGTTGGTACAGTCTCTATTCAAACTGAAGGACCTTAGTGTTACTCTGGACCCTGATCTCTCTTTTGACGAACATATCAAGAATATTTCAAGGGCAGCTTTTTTCCATCTTCGTAACATTGCAAAAATCAAACGTTTTGTCCAAAAATGATGCAGAAAAACTAATCCATGCTTTTTCTAGATTAGACTACTGCAATGCTCTACTCTCTGGCTACCCAGATAAGGCACTAAATCATCTTCAATCATCTTCAGTCATCTTCAGTTATTGCTAAATACAGCAGCTAGAATCTTGACTAGAACCAAACAATTTCATTATATTACTCCAGTGCTAGCCTCTCTACACTGGATTCATGTTAAGGCTAGGGCTGATTTCAAGGTTTTACTGCTAACCTACAAAGCATTACATGGACTTGCTCTTACCTATCTCTCTGATTTGGTCCTGCCGTACATACCTACACGTTTTGCTATACTCTACTTGACGTGATTTTCCTGTCTGGTCTTGGAGGAGATCTTCATGGGCTATACTCAGCTTTCTCAGGGTAGTACGTTAGTGGTCTGTTGAGATCCCTCTAGTGGTGTGGGGGCTGTGCTTTTGTAAAGTGGATGGGGTAAAAGCCTGCCTGGTTGGCCCTGTCCAGGGGGTTTCGAGTCGTGTCCCCACGTCTCAGCCTCCAGTATCTATGCTGCAAAATCTATTCTCTGTGTGTGTGCGGACCTGAGCCCTAGGACCATGCCTCAGAACTACCTGGCCTGAGATGACTCCTGGCTGTCCCCAGTCCACCTGGTTGTGCAGCTGATCCAGCTCATCTATGAAAAGACAACTGACATTAACTCCTGATGTGCTGACCTGTTACAACCACTGTGATTATTATTTAACCCTACTGATCATCTATGAACATTTGAACATCTTGAAGAACGATCTGGCCTTAATGGCCATGTACTCTTATCTCCACCCGGCCCAGCCAGAAGAGGTCTGGCCACCCCTCAGAGCCCTGGTTCCTTTCTAGGTTTCTTCCTAGGCTCCTGCCTTTCTAGGGAGTTTTTCCTAGCCACTGTGCTTCTACATCTGCATTGCTTCCTTTTTGGGGTTTTAGGCTGAGTTTCTGTATAAGCACTTTGTGACATTATGCTGATGTAAAAAGAGCTTTATAAATACATTTGATCTTAATTGTTTTAGAGAAGAGTAATGTCTGACTTATAATTTAATACAATATCTACAGAAAGTCCTGTGAAGTAAACAATGCATGGAATGCGAGTATAAAAAAAGTGGCCCAAGAGACCACACAAACCTTAATTTAAGCATATAGTTTATGTATTTCCTCAATTCAGAGTGTTGCCAATATTGTCCTTTCTAAGATGGCCATCAAGTCACTCACTACCAAGAAATTGTGACATAAACACACAAGTGTCACATTCCCGGCGGATCACATTGCATCAACCAATGGTTGCATGCCACGTCCTTTACTGCACAGTCGAGCATGAGATTGCTATATCATATGACATGGTTAGCTGAAATTTTAAACAGCTATCCAGATGTTGTAAGATCTGGCATGCGTCAGCAATGTAGTCGGACAGGAATGCGGCCGATCGATAGAACTCATCTTTGTATCTGTGCCATTATAGCGTCTGTGACAGCATGGGCATTGCCATTGAGGCAATCTCCATTTTGAAGTAGGCAATTTTCTTCACGATTGGCTGATATCTCCTGATGACCTAGCTGGACAGGACTCCAACAGGGTCACCAGGAGGGATCAGCCAATGAAGTTGGAAGTCCCACCCAGTTAACTACATTAAAATGGTGGAAGCCCTCAATGGCGCTGCCTATGCTAATAAGGCCTTTTGGCCACTCGAAGCCTCTATCATTTTCTAAGGCAAAACACTGCACTGTGAACTGACCTCCATGGAAGCCCCCGCGGCTCATCAGCTCCTCCCAGTCTGACCCCGCCCCAAGCAGGGCATCCAGGGCGATCATTGGAGCGTCGTGGCCGCTGCGGCCCGCCCAGCCCTTCAGGCTGAAGCTCTTATAGACCTTGTCTCTCTCCGCCGGCCCATAGGACGCCGGCCAAAGCACGGGGCCCGTCCTCTCGGAGAGGCCTCTCAGCTCCAGGTACCTATGGAGGGGAAGGGGGTCATAGAAGGGGATGGAGGTGTGGGGTGAAGTTGCCCCCAGATAATAATCTTGGTTCGGTTTTTGAATTTTACCCACTAATGGTTAAGGTTAGAATTGGGGAAGGGGAAGCTGATCCTAGATACCTCTGGGGAAACGTCACTCCAGAGCAGACATGAATGCTTTTACATTGATTTTGTTTTTTCATTCCTTATTTACTGTACATCAGCATGTAATTAATTCCACCTTTCAGCCAGCTGCCTTGACTTGCTGAGGGTTATGGTTTGAAATCATAAGCTAAGATCTGTATCTATCCACATTATTGAAATTGAATGTTGCCTGTCATTTGATTCTGTATTATACTGTATAAGTGTCATCCAATGTTATTGACCTTAACATGAAAAAAGTGTCTATTGAATTAGCAAATAACGAACTTAAAATTATATGGCAGCTCAACCAAAACACACCCGCCCCCTATTGATTTTCATGTTATCATTGATGTTATTGGTTAGTCTTACCACTCCCACTTCTCAGTGAAGTAGCCCCAGTCTCTCTCAGTCTCCCTGACAGCAAAGCCCTGCGATTGAACAAAGCTCTTGGAGATTGGACAGGCCTCCTTGACCAGGCCCAGCCCCCAGGTTGTGATTGGTCGGCGCTGGACGGCGTATGAGGTGAAGAGCGCCGACGCCACAGCACCGAGGAAACCGGTCGGGTGAGGGTGGGTCATCCTTCCTGTTTCCACAGCAATGGCCACCAGAGTGGACAGCTGCTCTGGCCACGGGTACCTAGAAAGGGAGATACGTGGTGGTGGATCTGAACGTGGTAGGTGCATGTTTGACTACATTGTGACCCAATCCCTTACACCAATTTCTAGAATGCTCCATGTGTATTTTCTGCCATGTTGGTAAGAGTGCATTTACATCTACCAGACGAAGGATGACTAAGTACCGTCTCTTATATGTAAAAAATAAAATAGAATTCAGTGGTGCAACTATAATATTACCTTGGCCCATATTCCTAAAGCGTCATAGAGTAGGAGTGCTGATCTGGGATCTGTCCATATAATCTCATTCATTATTATCTAAAAGGCAAAACTGGATCTAGATCAGCACTCCTACTCTTTATTAGCTTAGGGCCTAATGAATTTATTTCAATTGACTGATTTCCTTCTATGAACTGGCACTCAGTAAAATATTTGAAATTGTTGCATCTTGTGTTTATATTTTTGTTCAGTGTATATAACCACTCTCAACCTCACCTCAGACCGATGCACATAGACCTCATGGCTGCCCCACATCCGGTGCCATCAGGGTTGTAGGGCACTCTGAAGCCCCCTTCAGTTCCCGGCCTCAACTGGGACACTCCTAAGGGTACAAGAGAGTGCAAATGAGGTCTAGAGTGTTTGTCACAGTACAAAAAATAAATGTAGGAACAAAGAAAAACATTTGGAAAGTATTCAGTCCTCTTTACTTTTTCTGCCTTATTCTAAAATGGATGAAAGTGTTTTTTTCCACCTCAATCTACACACAATACCCCATAATGACAAAGCAAAAATAGGTTTTTAGAAATGTATTAAAAACTGAAAAGTCACATTTACATAAGTATTCAGACCCTTTACTCAGTACTTTGTTGAAGCACCTTTGGCAGCGATTTCAGCCGTCTTCTTGGGTATGACGCTACAAGCTTGGCACACCTGCAATTGGGGAGTTTCGCCCATTCTTCTCTGCAGATCCTCTCAAGCTCTGTCAGGTTGGATGGGGAGCGTCGCTGCACAGCTATTTTCAGGTCTCTCCAGAGATGTTCGATCAGGTTCAAGTCCGGGCTATGGCTGGACCACTCAAGGAAATTCAGAGGCTTGTCCCGAAGCCATTCCTTCATTGGCTGTGTGCTTAGGGTTGTTGTTCTGTTGGAAGGTGAACCTTCGCCCCAGTCTGAGGTTCTGAGTGCTCCGGTAGCAGATTTTCATCAAGGATCTCTGTACTTTGCTCAGTTCATCTTTACCTCGATCCTGACTAGTCTCCCAGTCCCTGCCGCTGAACAACCTCCCACAGCATGATGCTGCCACCACCATGCTTCACCGTACAGATGGTGCAAGGTTTCCTCCACATTTACATTTACATTTAAGTCATTTAGCAGACGCTCTTATCCAGAGCGACTTACAAATTGGTGCATTCACCTATAATATCCAGTAGAACAAACACTTTACAATAGTGCATCTAAATCCTTTAAAGGGGGGGGGGGGTTAGAAGGATTACTTTATCCTATCCCAGGTATTCCTTAAAGAGGTGGGGTTTCAGGTGTCTCCGGAAGGTGGTGATTGACTCCGCTGTCCTGGCATCGTGAGGGAGATTGTTCCACCATTGGGGTGCCAGAGCGGCGAACAGTTTTGACTGGGCTGAGCGGGAACTGTGCTTCCTCAGAGGTAGGGAGGCGAGCAGGCCAGAGGTGGATGAACGCAGTGCCCTTGTTTGGGTGTAGGGTCTGATCAGAGCCTGAAGGTACGGAGGTGCCGTTCCCCTCACAGCTCCGTAGGCAAGCACCATGGTCTTGTAGCGGATGCGAGCTTCAACTGGAAGCCAGTGGAGAGAGCGGAGGAGCGGGGTGACGTGAGAGAACTTGGGAAGGTTGAACACCAGACGGGCTGCGGCGTTCTGGATGAGTTGTAGGGGTTTGATGGCACAGGCAGGGAGCCCAGCCAACAGCGAGTTGCAGTAATCCAGACGGTAGATGACAAGACATGGTGCTTGGCATTCAGGCCAGAGAGTTCAATCTTTGTTTCATCAGACCAGATAATCTTGTTTCTCATGGTCTAAGAGTCCTTTAGGTGCCTTTTGGTAAGCTTCAAGCGGGCTGTCATGTGCCTTTTACTGAGGGGTGGCTTCCGTCTGGCCAATCTACAATAAAGGCCTGATTGTTGGAGGGCTGCAGAGATGGTTGTCCTTCTGAAAGGTTCTCCCATCTCCACAGAGGAACTCTGGAGCTCTGTCAGAGTGACCATCAGGTCTTGGTGGTTTGAAACTTCTTCCATTTAAGAATGATGGAGGCCACTGTGTTCGTGGGGATCTTCAATGCTGCAGACATTTTTTGGTACCCTTCCCCAGATCTGTACCTTGACACCATCTGGTCTCAGAGTTCTAGCAACAATTATTTTGACCGCATGGCTCTGATATGCACTGTCAACTGCGGGACCTTATAGAGACAGATGTGTTCCTTTCCAAATCATGTCCAATTAATTGAATTTACCACAGGTGAACTCCAATCAAGTTGTAGAAACATCTCAAGGATGGTCGATCGAAACAGGATGCACCTTAGCTCAATTTCGAGTCTCATAGCAAAGGGTCTGAATACTTATGTAAATAAGGTATTTCTGTGTTTTTATTTTTAATACATTTGCAAAAATGTCTAAACCTGTTTTCACTTTGTCATTATGGGGTATTGTGTGTAGATTGATGAGAGAAAATATATATAATGTAACAAAATGTGGAAAAAGGTAAGGGGTCTGAACGCGCACTGTACACTAAAATATCAGAGGAGATTTACTAGATAAAAAAAATCTAAACATTGTTTGGACAAAATATGTGTTGCCTAAGATGCTTGATGGCCCTGGTTTCCTTCCTTCCATGTCTTTCATGCCCTCGACATAACGAGCTGCCACATCCTGCAGAAGCTCCTCCCCTTCCTTTCCTGTGAGAGAGTCAAACCAAACCTATTCACAGAGGCAACCCATCGAAACACAACCTCAAACCAAACACCTTTAGGTACTTAGACATCTGTAAACAATGAGCAAACAATTTTGATTTTGGCCTCACCGGTGGCGAGCGCTTCTGCAGTGGCCAGGTGCAAGACTGTGTCATCGCTGACTGGCCAATCAGGAAGCTGTGCTGTGATGTTCTTCAGCCCACCAAGCTCTTGCAACTCCTGAGGAAACAAAGATGTGAGTGTTGCCCAATTCTAAATCAACCCTTTCCCCCAACACCTTGGCCTTGGTACTTCATGTAGAACTGAAAGATTGGATAGGTAGGCCTATTAGCAGTGGTATGATAATAGCTCAACCTTTCTCTTTAAAAGGCTAGCTAGGTGGTTACACATTATACCCCTCACTGCTTAAACATTATCCACTCCTTTCAGATTTATACTAGTGCCTGGTGTCTATAGGTCCTAGGGTTCAACTTGGAACCAGTCATATGAATGTGAGTAGTACTGAATGCCATAGAATGATAACCTGAATCCAAACTGTTTCTGTTTGACTTCACGATAAAGTCAAATAGTGCAATGCAGTTGGGATCCAGGCTCCCGTCCTCCTAGGGTCATTTCCAGATTGCCCACCTGGTGAATGGCTGGCCCTGAATCGTTATACTCCCACAGCTGGTTGCGGTAGCCCAGGGCATCGCCAACCCCACTCAGCAGCATGGCAGCTTTGTAGTCCTGGAGGGTGGCAGGCCTGGCAGGGGGAGGCGGGGATGGGTGTATAAGAGGAAATGAGTTAATACCATTGGTTGTGGCTCTGAGAAGGTTTAGTTGACTGGGTTAAATTGTATAACATTTTGTGTAATTTTATTATAAGGGCCATTCCTACTGTCCGATGCCTTTTCTATCCACCTGAAATATCACTTCTTATTTAGTGTTAAATGTGGATTCAAAAAGGCTTTAATGATGAGGCTCCCAAGTGGCTTAGCGGTCTAAGGCACTGCATCTCAGTGCAAGAGGCGACACTACAGTCCCTGGTTCAAATCCAGGCTGAATCACATCCGGCTCTGATTGGGAGTCCCAAAAGGCGGCGCACAATTAGCCCAGCATCATCCGGGTTTGCCCGGGGTAGGCCGTCATTGTAAATAAGAGTTAGTTCTTAACTGACTTGCCTAGTTAAATAAAGGTAAAATTTTAAAGGATACAGCGCCTTCAGAAAGTATTCACACCCTTTGACTTTTTCCACATTGTGTTACAGCCTTCATTTAAAATGGATTCCATTAATAAGGTTGTCACTGGCCTACACACACTACCCCACAATGTCAAAGTGAAATTATGTTTGTAGAAATTTTTACAAATGAAAAACTGAAATGTCTTGAGTCAATAACTATTCAACCCATTTGTTATGGCAAGCCTAAATAAGTTTAGGAGTAAAAATTTGCTTAACAAGTTGCATAATAAATTGCATGGACTATGTGCAATAATAGTGTGTAACATGAGAAATGCTTACCAAGAAAAACTTCCAAAAGGACTAATTCAAGGTAAAAAGGAGTTGGAGCACTTAACAAAAAAAGGTAGTGATTTATTTTTGCTGACTTTAATCCATTGTACAGGTTGCGAACAGTTGACGGACGTTTCGACATCAAGCTGATGTCTTCCTCAGGTGAATCACATGATTTTTCACCTCATCTCTGTACCCTACCCATACAATTATCTGTAAGGTCCCTCAGTCGAGCAGTAAATTTCAAACGGATTCAACTGCCAAGACCAGGGAGATTTTCCAATACCTTGCAAAGAAAGTCACCCATTGGTAGATTGGGAAAAATAAAAAAAAGTGACATTGAATATCCCTTTAAGCATGGTGAAGTAATTAATTACACTTTGGAGTACACTACCGTTCAAAAAGTTGGGGTCACTTAGAAATGTCCTTGTTTTTGAAAGAAAAGCAAATTTTTTGTCCTTTAAAATAACATCAAATCGATCAGAAATACAGTGTAGACATTGTTAATGTTGTAAATGACGATTGTAGCTGGAAATGGCAGATTTTTTTATGTAATGTCTACATAGGCGTACAAAGGCCCATTATCAGCAACCATCACTCCTGTGTTCCAATGGCACGTTGTGTTAGCTAATCCAAGTTTATCATTTTAAAAGGCTAATTGATCATTAGAAAACCCTTTTGCGATTGTTTGCACAGCTGAGAACTGTTGTCCTGATTAAAGAAGCAATAAAACTGGCCTTTAGATTAGTTAAGTATCTGGAGCATCAGCATTTGTGGGTTCGATTACAGGCTCAAAATGGCCAGAAACAAATCTCTTTCTTCTGAAACTCGTCAGTCTATTCTTGCTCTGAGAAATGAAGGCTATTCCATGCGAGAAATTGCCAAGAAACTGAAGATCTTGTACAACGCTGTGTACTACTCCCTTCACAGAACAGCGCAAACTGGCTCTAACCAGAATAGAAAGAGTGGGAGGCCCCGGTGCACAACTGATCAAGAGGACAAGTACATTAGAGTGTGTTGTTTGAACAACAGACGCCTCACAAGTCGACTCCGGGATGCTGGCCCGTTCCTCTGTCCAGAATCTGTGTTCTTTTGCTCATCTTAATCTTTTATTTTTGTTGGCCAGTCTGAGATATAGCTTTTTCTTTGCAGCTCTGCCTAGAAGGCCAGCATATCAGTCGCCTCTTCACTGTTGACGTTGAGACTGGTGTTTTGAGGGTACTATTTAATGAAGCTGCCAGTTGAGGACTGAGGCATCCCCCCAGACTTAAATTAACAGACTTAAATTAGTGTTCAGTTGGCATCTTGAACATTTACAATGGATAATCAATCATGTAAAAGTAAGAGGTGCAAATTATTAAACAATTGCTTACTTAGTTTATATAGGCCTAGATTAACGTGTATATTGCTCGTATTTCAACATAGCATGTCACATGACGTCTACAGGGGCGAAAATCCCAGGGGGGACGGGGGCGACACGACCCCCCCATCCTGGGAAAAATATGATTTGTCCCCCCCAATATATCACTGTAAACATAACTATGTAATTTAAATAATATTAATAATACGCAATGAAAGCAATTGTGCTGATTATAGACACTTAATAGCGCGTTTTTATGTTTCAAAAGATTGTGAACCCCCCACCCTTTGACTCAATGTTTTGATCCACTGCCAGTTCCTTAGTTGGCAAGGTAACAGAGGGTTCGTATCTACTGTCTGAAAGGCACTCAATGCACGTAACTGACATGAGGTTAATCCAGTCAATCGCGCCATAGCAATGTTTTGTTTTATGTTGGCAGGGTTCACACACACACTAGCTGAATTTGCAGAGCTAGCGCACAAATATTAACTATTAAGCTAGCTAGTACCTATTCCATTTATGTGGCGTCGTCAAAGATGGAATCTTTGCTATCGTCAATTTATTCCAGGATCAGCACGCAGATGTAAGTTAGTGCTTCAAAGTCCCAGTGATAAGGTTAGCGATAAACTGAAGTCCAAACTGAACAGAACTACACTCTCTTCTGCCATTGTCTTAAATATATTTAATGGTCTCGTTGCAAAAGCTAAATTGTCGCAAGGGAACTTTTATTTATTTATTTTATTTCACCTTTATTTAACCCGGGTAGCAAAGATTATAGCAAACACCACTGAAACGGAATTGGTGCTCGCTAGCTTTGCAAATTCAGCTATTGTTGGAAGCCAGCCAATATGAAACAAACTATTAAAATTACAAAAGGTTGCAGCATATGTTGTGTAAATGGTGAACTCATACAGCTGTCAACTCTTGTCACTGCAATCCGTTTCACATTTGCTAGCTACCTTTTAGATCGAAGCCCATATAGAATGATAGAAGATAAGATGATAGAAGCCCATCTCCTACTGTAAATAACCTACACACTGTGTGTGTGTGTGTGTGTGTGTGTGTGTGTGTGTGTGTGTGTGTGTGTGTGTGTGTATAGCCAGCCAGGTAGAAAAATGGCAGAAAAAAGACGGACATCAGAGTATTTTTCAGTACACCAAAACGCAAAGTAAGAACCCTAGTAGCCTAATATCGCAGACAAGTTGATAAAATGTTCATAAGAAAGAAGTGAAATGCTAATGGAAATGTTTCACAATGATGTCATTAGGCAGAGCAGGCAACAGATGGCACACAGACAGCAGAGTTGGGGACAGATATGCAGGGACAGACTGGCAGAGACAGGGAGTCTCAGGTAAGTTTGTTGAGTCTTTGTTTGGCAACATTATGAAAGGTTCTCCATTTTTTTGGACTTGTAAAATAGGAACATAATTGGAAAATGCCATGGATACCCCCACTCTCAACTTAAACTGGTAACTGAACTAAGATTTGTCAAAGGCAATGGTATTGCTGTTGTGATTGATTGTGTAGTTTTGGGTACCGGTAGTTAGGAGTAAGGCAAACACCTTATTTCTTTGGTTCCTCAATATAAATGTACCATATTACAACGTAGGCTATGTGTTACAGCACTACTTTTGGTGTCCCCCTCAGGAATTGCTCTTGAGAAAATTTCATGTAATTGTCCCCTCCAAAGTTGATATCAGATTTTCGCCCCTGGACGTCTATACTTTATTTTTTTACAAGACATGCAGTTGTAGTACTACATCTTTCATGGCAATTACCCATGTTTGTAGGAAAATAATATTACAATACGCATGATCTAAAATCCATATTATGAGACACGCCACTCACCGGTCCATTGCGACACGTCTTCCAGAGATCGCGCTTTAGAGGCAGCGACAAACTTAAGTTTAGACCGCGGCTCCAAACTCCCAAATTGTGTGTAAATAATAAATCTATTTATAGATGTAGTCTGTGTCCTACTACCTCAGGTTCTTGTTCACTCCTTCACTGTTTTTAAAGACAGAAATCCTATATTGACAAAATATATTAGACGGGTAGGCCTAGTAGCCGATTTAAATATTGAATGTTATATGTTCTCCGTCTCGGGGACCACTGTCTTTGCAAATGTGTTTACAGATTTTCAGTAAGTGTGCCGGAGAATAAACACGATCAAGGTTGCCAGGTCTAGCAAAAGTTTTTTGTATTCAAAGACCACTGAAAACTAGTCTCCATTTTAATTGTTTATTTTTTTGCAGCAAGAAAAAGTTCTATATTTATTCATTAAATAGATTTATTCATTAAACACGTTTTCCATAACGTTAGCGAGACAATTAACAAACAATATCGACATAAATTGAAACGGCATATAAAGAAAAAAAATCACGTTTCCATCAAAAGAATAGCCGAAATTGTGTGCGCTAATGTGACGTAATAAAGGCATTTCAATCTCTGTGAAATAAACATGTTAAACTATTTTCTGGCAATTGTGCCATTATCATGTGCCAGATATTAAGACTACAAGCCCTTATAATTTGCATATTTGCGAGATTGACTTGTCATTTCAATAGGCATAGGCTAGCGGTCCGTGTATCCTCGGTTCATTGGTTATTCCATTCTAATCAGGAAGTGGGGAAATGGCTCGTGTATTGTTTGGTTTCAGAATTTTACGAATGAAAATCGGATATCAACTCGTTTTCTTATTTATGGTGTCCAAATGGGGCATCGATTAACAGAAAACAAATAAATTCCAAATGTATCCCATTTTTCATTTTGTTCAAACCTGGAAGTACACACCCCATAATAGAATATTTATTGACATAGTAGGTGTTTGTTTACTGTCTGGGTTGAGCTGCAGTGTCGGCAGTTCAGCAAAGCGATTAGACATTTGTGTGACAGGAAGATAACTATCGTAACTAATATTACTATTTTTAACTTATCATGTAGTCAGCATGCCAATAGAACGAACTCAACAACAGCTGAAAAACGTTGGCTTGCACTACCTAGCTACTGGCTATAGTCATGCTAGCTAGAAGTAACTAGTGGAAGTTAGTCCCTCAACCTGCTACAAGATACACCTTTTTATTGGTGTGGGTGTAATTCACAAACCTCCTTTCCTGCTTACTGAAAGGCAGATGTAGAAAAGGCATGTGTGTGGGTACTAAATTAATTGCTAGAACAATTGGCTATTCTGAATGTTTACCTACCACCTTTTAGGGGGGCTGAAAGTCAATGATACAGATTCAGTCTATTATTTGATTACTGATTCACCCACACTCCCTCATTCACAGGACCATTCACACAGTCCAGTCACTCAGCCCTATCCAGAAACTCAAGGTCCTACACTGCTTCCTCCTACAACACCCTGATGAGAAGCAAAAAGCCTGTCCCCATGACTAAGTTTGCATATCTCTCTAACCGTGCTGAGACAATCTGCCTCTAGAACAGTATTACACTAGTTTTAAATGAAAAGCTCAACAGTGATTATTGCTCTCTCGCTCTGCCATCCTCACAGTTCATTCACTCAGATGGTATGTAGGCTGGTTGATGGAACCTACAGGCCTGTTTGAGGCACAACTGGACAGAACATATCGGAATGCTTCCTTCCCAGTTACTGAACGTTTGAAACATCTATTGCCATGCAAGTGTAAAGGGTAGCTTGAAGCATAAAGCCCATTTTCCAGTTGTTTTTTTTTGGCTCTGAGTAAAACAAAGTAAAACACACCAATTCCTGTCCTAATTTCAACAATGTAGTACAGTGTCACCACTATAGGCCATATCAAGATGCATTCTCACAACATTGATATCACTCATAGATATGTGTAGTATGGTGCATTGCCCTTATATGTTATGTCTAATACATACGCTGAGTGTACAAAACATTGCAGTTCTTGACACTCAAACCGATGCGCCTAGCACCTACTACCATAACCCGTTCAAAGGTACTTAAATATTTTGTCTTGTCCAATCACCCTCTGAATGGCACACACATAATACATGTCTCAATTGTCTCATGGCTTAAAAATCATTTTTTAACCAGTCTCTTCATCTAAACTGATTTTGAAGTGGATTTAACAAGTGATATCAATAAGGGATTATAGGTTTCACCTGGTCAGTCTGTCATGGAATGTGCACGTGTTCTTAATGGTTTGTACACTCAGTGTATTTCATAAGTGTTTCCAACGCAGGTTTAGAAATGGACTTCTCTCATATTTGGCAGTCACTTTTTCTACCGATCAATAGTGAGGGTTTTTTGGTTTTGATTTATATTTAAGGGAAGGTCATCCAATTCTGGTGTTATATTTTACATGTATCTTGTAAACTGCTCTGTGTTCACATTTCTTTTTACAAAACAGGAGGATGTGTTGCACTTTAGGGTGAGAGTATAGTAAGCAGAGCACAGCAGGTAAAATGTTTAAAAAATGTGGGTGTGGGTTTAATGACTTCAACCCCAAGTAATGGCACTCAAGCTGCTTGATTTGGATTATAGGCACATTTTGTGTGAATTTATCGCTGTTGGATCTCAAGCCTAAACCTTGTGCACTCTGCTCTCTGCCCCAACTCCTTTGGCATACTCAGTTATTGAAGGTGGATTACTGCCATCTGGATCATAAAAATACTGCTGCTGTAAGTCATTACATTTCCACTCTTACATTCGTGCTGTTGATCACAACCAGTCATATTTAGTATCCATCAAAGCAACATTCACAATGCAAATTAAGGGAATTTAATTAATTTGGAAATTTTTCTCAGTACTCGAAGGGTGTCATTTCCAATGCTACCGAGTTGCCAACACCGATTGGCTGGTGAGTGTTGAGCCAATATTTCTTTCTGTATCTACCTGCAGGTTCAGAGGCATCAGGCAGACACCATACAAGAGCTTTTAAACCTAAGTCCTACTTTCAGCATTGTACACTTTTGTAATTATTATATCCTATGGGAGCAGCCAGAACAGTTTTGTACTGATGTTGAAAATGGATGTAAAAAAAATATGACAGAATTTCCAGACCAGGGGCACACGAGCAATATTTACTTTTTTTTATTTTTAAGATATACCACATCAGTACACATTGCTGAAATTAGGACAGGGATTGGTGTGTGTAATTTTGTTTTACTTGGAGGCAAAAAAACTACTGGAAAATGTGGCTTTATGCTTCAAGTTACCCTTTGAAACTTCTAACTCAGTGTCATCTGTCAACTTTCAGTTAAAAAAACACACTTCAAGCTAATGTAAACATTTCATTAAACCAATTTAATCAAAGAGCAGTTGAACAACAGTTAGCAAAGTTTAAGATCAGGGGGATAAAGTCATTGATGTTGTCTGGCAGCACGAGATTGGCAGTGGTGTAAAAAGTACAACATTTTTATACTTGAGTTAAAGTAAAGATACCTTAAAAGAAAATGACTCAAGTAAAAGTGAAAGTCACCCAGTAAAATACTAATTGAGTAAAATTCTAAAAGTATTTGGTTTTAAATGTACTTAAGTATCAAAAGTAAAAGTATAAGTCATTTAAAATGTCTTATATTAAGCAAACCAGACAAGATTTTCTTGTTTTTTAATTTACGGATAGCCAGGGGCACAGTTCAACAGGGGCACAGTTAAATTCACAAACAAAGCATTTGTGTTTAGTAGTCTGCCAGATCAGAGGCAGTAGGGATGACCAGGGATGTTCTCTTCATAAGTGCGTGAATTAGACAATTTTCCTGTCCTGCTAATCATTCAAAATATAAAGAGTAAAAAGTACATTATTTTCTTTAGGAATGCAGTCGAGTAAAAGTTGTCAAAAATATAAATAGTAAAGTACAGATACCCAAAAAAACTACTTAAGTAGTACTTTAAAGTATTTTTACTTAAGTACTTTACACCACTGGAGATTGGTGACAACATCAAAGAAGCTTCCCTAATGTATCCTGGAGAGAAAGAGCGAGAGCATGTGGCAGTGGAGGGATCATTAAATTATGTGAAAGGATGCAGTATTTTAACACACAGGTAACAAGTTGGAAGGATTACTTTATCCTATCCCAGGTATTCCTTAAAGAGGTGGGGTTTCTGGTGTCTCCGGAAGGTGGTGATTGACTCCGCTGTCCTGGCGTTGTGAGGGAGCTTGTTCCACCATTGGGGTGCCAGGGCAGCGAACAGTTTTGACTGGGCTGAGCGGGAACTGTGCTTCCGCAGAGGTAGGGGTAGCCATTTACAGTAACTACAGTAAATGATTAGCCTACTCCATCAATGAGCATCAGCCAGCCAGAAGATCTAGCTAAGTTAGCTACAGAAAGTAATTTATAAATATCACCTTTCTGTAGCAGGTACCTCTGGCTGGGCAGCTTCATCTTGTAGCAGGTTGAGGGACTGACTTACTTCCACTAGCTAGTTACTACTAGCTAGCTATCCAGTCTGCTAGCTAGCTAGTCAGCCAGCCAGCAGTAATGTTAGCCGGCTAATGCTAGCTAGCCATGTAAAGCTGGCTAATGCTAGCTAGCCATGTTGTGCAAGCCAACTTTGCTCAGTTGTTGAGTATGTTCTATTGGCATGCTAACTTCATGATAAGTTAAGCATCTTAGCTAATATTACTATTTTTATATTCCTGTCACACAAATGTCTAACCCTTTCCCTTTCTCAGCCCAAACTGTAAACAAGCACCCAGATCTTCCGTGAACCTCAATTTTTGCTTGATGAGTAACTCACAATTCTTCCCTGGATTGTGAGTTCCTCATCAAGCAAAAATTGAGGTTCACGGAGGATCTGACCTCTAATTTGGACAGAACTGGGAGGCCTAAACACTGCCTTATTGCCAGGTGAAATCCAGCCTTTTATTTTAAAGAATTTACACAAACACTTGAATGAGAAAAGGATGAACTGAAAACTGTTAAACTAAACACTAACTATGGGTGAATAACGGCTTATTGTAAGGTCTACACAATGCCTCCCCCTTGTGGGAGTAAGAACAATTTGGAAACTTTTTGACCAGTATTTCTTCGTTTTTTGTTGAAGGGGTTAACAATGGTATGGAAATCTTTTGAGATACATATCCTTAGGAAAAGCTTATATTAGCATAACAAGGTTGTTGTTTGAAGTTTGTCTATCTGTTTGTTCAATTAATATCAGGGGTATTTGTAATTTACTCAAACGTAAGGCTATTGTCCTGTATTGCAAAAGGTTTAATGCAGACTTTTACTTTCTACAAGAGACTCATGCTTGTTCTTCCAATTGACCTTTTTGGAAAAATCAATGGGGTAACGATATCTGGTTATCATATGGCAACAACCACTCTGCAGGTGTAGCAGTTTTAAGAGGTGCATTTAAAGGGAAGGTCATCAGTAGTAAGACTCACCACTCTGGACGTTGGTTAATTTTAAAAGTGAATTTCAACAGTGAAATGTTTTTATTAGGGAATATTTATGCATCCAACAATAAGCAAAACAACAGGATATTATTTCAAGAATTTGAAGAGATTAATGGAGTTATATGTGTATTTCAGGATATCAAAATTATCTTAGGTGGAGATTTTAATTCTGTATCTATTGTGATGATAGAGACACATCCCCCCTCCTAACAGATCCAGCATTGTTAATCCTAAATTTAATAATCATTGTCTTGGATTAGTCAACAATTGGAGATCTAAATATCCTGATTAAAAATGACTTCACTTGGAGTAACAAGGACCAGACAGTCAAGAAATGACTTCTGGTTGATTTCTAATTCATTAGATAACACTGTACTCAAGGTATCCTTTGAACCATTAATTCTTACTGATCATAAAGTGATATTTTTATCTTTAAATATTAATGCATCTGAAGTTAATAAAACAAATCGCAGTTATTGTAAACTCAATAGTAGACTGTTGGAAGATAATTTTAAGATGGATGCCAAAGATATTATACAACAAAATTGGAGGAAAGCCCAACTATTTAAGTCTTGTTGGCATTATTGGGAAATAATGAAGTATGAAATAAGACAAACAGTCATGAAGAGAGGTAAAGTAATTGTTTAACTTAAAAGATTGAGGGAAGATCAACTTGGGAAATACTTTCTCTAATCTCTATGGAGGCCCCTAATGAAGAAGGAAAGGGTCAGTTATTCTCTTTACAACTAGAAATGGACCGAATGTATGAAGAGCGAGCAAAAGGGGCATTTGTAAGATCAAGGAGGAGATGGTTGATGGTGAAAAAAACACAAAATACTTTTACAATTTAGAGAGAAATTCTGAATTTACCTCTATTCATAAGCTTAATATAGATGGCAAAGAAAATGAAAACCCCAAAGATATGTTTCAGAATTCTATGGTAATCTTTACACCAGTAATGCCTGTCCTACTAGTGACATATCTGCCTTTCTAGACTCTGTCAAATATTATGCAAAATTCATAGATGAAGTCATTAAAAAGTCTTGTGATACATTTTTTATTTCATTAATAGAAATAAATTCATCAGCAAGTTAAAAGATAACAAATCTCCAGGGAATGCTGGCCTTATTAGTGAATTCTATAAATATTTTCAGGAGGATATTGTTGAATTTATATTTAATGTTTTTAAGGAGGCAATTGATTTAGGGGACCTGCCTGTTTCTATGACAGGCCTCATTTCTGTAATCCCCAAACCAAACAAAGATCCTAGGATGTTAGAATATTGTAGACAATCACATTAATGAACAATGGTGGAAAGATACTTGCATCCATCTTTGCAGAAAGACTTCAAGGTCTTGACCAAATCATTGACGATACCCAGTCTGGTTTTATGAAGGGCAGACATATATGTAATAATATTCCACTAGTATTGAACTTAATAGACTACAATGAGCACATTATGGAAGATGGCTTTATTTTATTTGTAGACTTTTACAAGGCTTTTGATACAGTTTAACATTATTTACTTTTTGACTCTTAGATTTTTTGGTTTTGGTCAATATTTTCAAAGTGTAATTAAGACACTTTACAATAATAGTAAGAGTTCTGTTACATTATCCCATGGAACTTCAGAGATTCGACATTAGATGTGGAACTAAACAAGGATGCCCGATTTCTTTTATTTTTTTATTGGCCACACAAGTTAAGAAATAAGGATTGCATTAGGACTATAATCCCTAATTTAATATTCCAACAGATTGGTGGTCAAGAATTCTTACTCAAATGCAACTTTGATGTGGGTAAGATCCCTATTAACCTTGCTAACTTTCATAAGTACTTCTAACTTGGAACCTCGTGTACAAACATTTTTCACCACATATCTAAATGTTTGTACACGAGGTTTCATTATTCAATAATTGTTTAGCCCAGATAATGCTGTTGTCAAACCAGTTATGGAAAAACAAAGACTTGTTTTTGTATTTTATGTCTTTATTATTCCAGATTGTATATCTATACAATCTGGAATAATAAAGACATAAAATACAAAAACAAGTCTTTGTTTTTCCATAACTGGTTTGACAACAGCATTATCTGGGCTAAACAATTATTGAATAATGATGGACAACTATATGACCAAACCAAACACATTAACTATTTCCAGTTTTTCTACTTCCTGGTTTGAATGGAATTACCAATGAATGGATGATACATGGACCACTACTGACTTCAACTTTGCCACGATTTGCTTAGCTAGATGCAGGTAGACTAAAGTCCCTGATAGGCCTACATCTAATTTCAGATAGCCTACAGTAGCCTAGGCAAGAAGTAAGCTGAATGATTTAGCAGCTTGCTTAGTTCAAATTGAGAGACTAATTTATCCAATATGAAGAGCGAGGCAATTTCGAGGAACAGTGCATTCGGAAGGTATTCAGTCCCCTTGACTTTTTCCACATTTTGTTACGTTACCGCCTTCATCAAAAATGTATTAAAAATATATATATATATATATATATATAATAGGCTACTGAGAATGGGGTCTTAATTTCAATCACTGAATCAAATAATATGTAGCAGAATTTGAAATGTGTTTTTTTACATCGGATAAAAGTAGATACTGAGAGCTACAAAATGATATATCATACACTGCATTTTTTAGGAAAACTTGTAAAGTAATTCTGCTTTGAAAGTTGTTGAACTTGTAAATTAACTTTTGAGAAAAGGGCCTTGAATGTTTTGGTACCTACTGGAGAGCTCTGCTTTGTCTACACCCATTCAGCATTGTTCACACCCATTAAGCATTGTTCACACCCTCTTAAACCAGCCCCACCCATCTCTTTAAGGATTCACATGTGAGGTCATGTGCTAAACAGTGAGTAGTGTAGTAAAGATTAAAAGTGGTAGTAGCCTACAATAAAGAACAATTCCAGGTAAACAGAAAGTGTCCAGATAAAAATATTTTATAAATATTAGATGATGCTCACCCAGACACACTTCATGTGAAAGAAATGCTATAACCCCCAGCCACATCCAGTGGTGGAAAAAGTACTAAATTGTCATACTTTAGTAAAAGTATAAATCATTTAAAATTCCTTATTAAACCAGACGGCACCATTTTTATTTATGGATAGCCATAATTTACAAACAAAGCATTTGTGTTTATTGAGTCTGCCAGATCAGATGCAGTATGGATGACCAGGGATGTTCTCTTGATAAGTGTGTGAATTGGACAATTTTCCTGTCAAAATGTACTTTTGGGTGTCAGGGAAAATGTACATGATTTTATTTCAGAATCTAATTAAGTAAAAGTTGGCAAAAATATAAATAGTAAAGTAATGTACAGATAACCCCCCCAAAATACTTTAAAAATACTTTATAGTACTAAAGTACTTTACACCATTGCCCAAATGCCTTCACGCCAGTACATTAGCATACTTTATATACTGTTACATACGCACTTATCACATGGTAAAGCCATGCAACCTGAGTGAGGTGCACATAAACAGATGCATGCGCCATATGTGGTGGACACTTGATACAGTTACATGATATTGTTGTGGTATGTCACAAAATCATGTTACGACCACACATATCAATATTCATTTTATATATCAATATTTTGCTAAGTCTTGCTAAGTGGATGGGTCTCTACAGAAGGTGTAAACAGTACAGCCAAATGGTTAGTTGCATCGTAGCAATATTATAAATAGTGTCAATATAAATCAAATAATATACAGTATGTACAAAAACAATATCAATAGATAGACGAGGTAGTTATATGCATACAATCAGGGGTAAAGTGGCTGAGCAGCAGGATAGAAAAAATTGTAGCGGCAACATATGTTAGGAGAGAGTCATTTGAATAGAGGCACTGCAGATAGTGCTAATGACTGGTCCGTCTGAACCACGCATGTTTCTGTCCTGCCCTTGACTTTGGTGCAGGGCATGTGATGTCCATATAATATTCTCAAAAATGTAAGTTTGTCTAGCTGTGTCCAGTCCAGGTGGTGCTTGTACAGGCAGACCATCTATGGGAGGAAGGATGGTCAGCGTTGCACATCAATTCACCTCCCAAGTTTAGATAAGAAGAATAACCTCATACAATGCAATGAAAATGATTTTCACCTGAAGTGCTGGTACTGCTTGATCTGTGGCAGTGGCCTGAAGTACAGAGTCAGGTATTGTTGCCAGACATAGCTTTCCACCAGCACCGTATCATCCTCCAGTCCAACCAGCTGTGGGATGTTGACCCCTGTCACAGTGCTGTCCTTCACAACACCAGCAATCTCAGACAAAGTGTTCACTCTGGTCTTTCTGAAGCGCTGCTTGATGAGGCCGAAGCACCAGTTGGGGGCAAACTTGGTGTGGCCTTTGATCTTGGAAGTGAAGGTCCAGTCTGTTTGCTGGTTCAGTAGGGGCCCCCTGAGACAGATTCCTTGTAGAGACGCCACACTGCTGCTTTTGTCACATGGGATGGCAGCAGCTTTCCACCAAAGAGTTTGTGTCCTGGGTGGTGTCCTGGTAATACTATTGCATTATCCTCTGCGTAGTTGTTGAAGTTCACCACTTGCTGCAAGTCCTCATGCTTCAGGTGTAACCTGTGCTTGCTTGGGCCAGCTCTCTTTTTGATGGGAGGCATTAGAACATTCTCCTTGTATGACTGGTGGGGTAGAGTCAGGCATGTTCTACTGATGCTGAAAGACAAATTCCAGATACAAATATTTTATAATTGTTATACAATAGATATGAAATGGCATTCTGAGATATCACTACACACAGTTCATACACGTAATGTCAGCTAGCTAGCCACCTAACGTTATCTAGCTAACAGCAAGCTTTAACTTGGTCTTTTGTTTAGACGTGTAGCTATCTAAATAATGAACAATAAGCCCAATCCATAAAGTACTAGCAATACAAACCGCTTGTCATAGCTAGCTAAAGTTAACCAAATAGGTTTAATGTTCGCTAGCTAACATTAGGCAATAACTAGCAATGCGTACTGGCACTCTGAGAAAACATCACTAACGTTACACACAGTTCATTGATCGCCGTTTCTTCCCCATCACTGTCATCAGAAGACTCTATAATGTCTTCTTCAATAATTTTTTGTAACCTAAATCGGGGATTTCCTCATCGTCTGATTCAGTTTTCAGTCCGAGAGAGTCAGCATGGCATGATCGTCCTCCAGAAAGTAGTCTATCACAACTTTTTTTCACTGACCGTTGTCGATAGCGCCTGATAAATTCAGGGCGGCAATGTTACTGAGAGCAGTAGCAACATATTTGCAGTTCTCCATGGCTAACATATCTTTTGAAAAGCAACTGCAGTAGAAAGGATTATGTACGCATAACGAGCAGCTCATTTTATAGACACAAGATGTTACACCGTAGACCAATCTGAAACTCATCTCTTGGCATGTCCAGCCCACTCATTATCTCAGCCAAGCATGGCTAGCAGGAAGGTTCCTTTATTTTTTCTTTGGCTAAACCAACTAAGCTCGTAATTTAACAACTTTATTCGTATTTACAGATGGCATGAAAGTTCACATGTTCGAGAAGGCATTTCTGCCAAAAAACACATTTTGATAAAACCTTTTTTTATTTATTTTTTTACATTCAAACGGCTCTCCTGTGAAGTCGTGACTTGCGACATACGCCTAGTTTTCTGAAATGGTTCACATATGGATATGAACGAAATATGCTTATCATCAACAGCCAGTGTAAAAAAGGCCGGCCCTCTCAGTCCGATTGGCCTTCAGGATGTTTACATTGCTGATGTGTGAATATCCTTGTTACCCTGTATTATTATTGCATTTGTTGATATGCTTTTATCAGAGCATATGTTTACACATCCTGCTGTTTTGTGTTCTTGCATTCCTATTTACAGTTGAAGTCGGAAGTTTACATACACCTTGGCCAAATACATTTAAACTCAGTTTTTCACAATTCCTGACATTTAATCCTAGTAAAAATTCCCTGTCTTAGGTCAGTTAGGATCACCACTTTATTTTAAAGAATGTGAAATGTCAGAATAAAAGTAGAGAGAATGATTTATTTCAGCACAGTCCCAGTGGGTCAGAAGTTTACATACACTCAATTAGTATTTGGTAGCATTGCCTTTAAATTGTTGAACTTGGGTCAAACGTTTCGGGTAGCCTTCCACAAGCTTCCCACAATAAGTTGGGTGAATTTTGGCCCATTCCTCCTGACAGAGCTGGTGTAACTGAGTCAGGTTTGCAGGCCTCCTTGCTTGCACACACTTTTTCAGTTCTGCCCACACATTTTCTATGGGATTGAGGTCAGAGCTTTGTGATGGTAACTCCAATACCTTGACTTTGTTGTCCTTAAGTCATTTTACCACAACTTTGGAAGTATGCTTGGGGTCATTGTCCATTTGGAAGACCCATTTGCGACCAAGCTTTAACTTCCTGACTGATGTCTTGAGATGTTGCTTCAATATATCAACATAATTTTCCTGCCTCATGATGCCATCTATTTTGTGAAATGCACCAAGTCCCTCCTGCAGCAAAGCACCCCCACAACATGATGCTGCCACCCCCATGCTTCACGGTTGGGATGGTGTTCTTTGGCTTGCAAGCCTCCCCTTTTTCCTCCAAACGTAATGATGGTCATTATGGCCAAACAGTTCTATTTTTGTTTCATCAGACGAGAGGACATTTCTCCAAGAAGTCCGATCTTTGTCCCCATGTGTAGTTGCAATCCGTAGTTTGGCTTTTTTATGGTGGTTTTGGAGCAGTGGCTTCTTCCTTGCTGAGCGGCCTTTCAGGTTATGTCAATATAGGACTCATTTTACTGTGGGTATAGATACTTTTGTACCTGTTTCCTCCAGCATCTTTACAACGTCCTTTGCTGTTGTTCTGGGATTGATTGGCACTTTTCACACCAAAGTATGTTAATTTCTAGGAGACAGAATACGTCTCCTTCCTGAGCGGCATAACGGCTGAGTGGTCCCATGGTGTTTATCCTTGCGTAGTATTGTTTGTACAGATGAACGTGGTACCTTCAGGCATTTGGAAATTGCTCCCAAGTATGAACCAGACTTGTGGAGGTCTACAATTTTTTTCTGAGGTCTTGGCTGATTTCTTTTGATTTTCCCATGATGTCAAGCAAAGAGGCACTGAGTTTGAAGGTAGGCCTTGAAATATATCCACAGGTACACCTCCAATTGACTCAAATGTTGTCAATTAGCCTATCAGAAGCTTCTAAAGCCATGACATCATTTTCTGGAATTTTCCAAGCTGTTTAAAGGCACAGTCAACTTAGTGTATGTAAACTTCTGACCCACTGGAATTGTGATACAGTGAATTATAAGTGAAATAATCTGTCTGTTAACAATTGTTGGAAAAATTACTTGTGTCATGCACAAAGTAGATGTCCTAACCGACTTGCCAAAACTATAGCTTGTTAACAAGAAATTTGTGGAGTGGTTGAAAAACGAGTTTTAATGACTCCAACGTAAGCGTATGTAAACTTCCGACTTCAACTGTAGGTAGTATAGTACTCATCCTCTGGGTCAGTTGGGAAAGCAGGAGGGTCATAGTTGGGGTCAACTCCAGTTCATCGTAGGAGGCAGGTAAAGCCAATACCATTAAACCAGGCATGGTCTTCTTCACTGCCCATTTACCAAGACAACAAAAAACAGTAAAAGCCTATCAACACAGGAACTACAAATGATAAGATACCCATTAAAATCTGGCCCATAACATTTCCAAATTTCCCAGTGAACCATTTACCCATCCTGGTCAGAACATCATCGTCACTAGGGCTGAGAGTATTAGAGAGCTTAGACATATCAAGCAGAATTTTGGTAATGTTATTGGAGGAGTCAGGAAGTAACATTACGCATTCGTCATCGAGGTCCAGTCCCAGGGCCTTACACCCACCTTCCTGTGCTGCCAGCAGGTAATCCAAAGCCAAACTGTGCCTACCCGTAACTGCCTTAAGATTCTGGACATCCAGGGAGAGCTGGCTAAAACCCTTGTAGGTCAAATTAATATGAGCTTGTAGCGAGTAAGTCAAATTATTAATCAATTTACCTAAAATGGATACACCAATTCACAGAGGAAACAACACCCGCGCCAGTTATTTGGAATGACCAGATAACCTCTACTGCCGCAAATCCACATAAACCCCTAGGGTGATCCCATACCATCGTTTAGAGCAAGATAGGTCACTCTAGCGCTCTTCTTCTTCAGGGAATTAGCCTGCGTAAGATCTACAATGCACTGTTACAGCCAAAGAGCCATTGTTACAGATGCATAATGGCGGAACGCGTTCTTGCTTCAGATTCTCTAAATTTGGTTCAGCCACAGTGGTCCCCAGGTTTTAACTCCAACCATACATCACTGGGTGAGTACACATAAGCCTTTTCCTTACTAAAACCCACAAGTTACAGTCCCTATTTAATCCACAGCTTCTGGATTCCCATTTGTCAAACACCCTCCCCAGATCTTGTATCCCCCAGTCCCTTTCGATATGTTCTTATTACCCTGATCAATTTGCTCATGTCCAAAAGAGTCCTTGGGTACAATTACGCTGGCTCTGCTTGTCTGTTGCCCTCCTCATAAAATACAACATTCCACAGGCCTGATCTGTCTCTGCCATTGGTCTACTCATTGAACCAAACAACTCTCTCATGGATTTGGGTTTAGACAAAATTAACACCGCAGTCCTGTTTGGGGACACTTTTCTACCTAAGTCTCGAACAAACTTTATCCACGTCTTGACAGGGCCAGCTTCACCCACATAAACAAGTAGTGTGGATAGAGCCAACACAGTCAACCACCAACAACCACATGCTGTCGTCTTCCCTCTCTTATACCCCCTAAGGGTTTGTTTATTTACAACATAACCTTGCTGATCATGTAAAACAATTGGTTCTTCAGGGCTTTGGTCTTGCCCTTCATATTTTTCAAGTCTTTGGTCTCGACTCACATCTGCTTCTGTCTCTTGTTTCAGGCTGTGTCTGGCTCCATAATCTCCTGTGGGCGGAACACCTTCTGGCAGTGGGACAGGTGGTGCCAGCCGGATCTTTCCTGAACTCTGACCGCCTTTGGTGTTGCCATGGTTACCTCAAATGGCCCCATCCATCTTGGCTGGTTCCATTTTCTCTTGTGGATCCAGATTTTGACCCAGTCTCCAAACTCCACAGGCAGGTAGTCGGGGTCCTCACCTGGTACCCTCTCCTGAGCTTTCCTAGTGTGAGAGTGGAGAGATCTGACAATAGTAGTTAGCTCTTTCATGTACTCCAAGTGTTCTACTTCAGCTAGAGTGAGGTCTATTTGTCTGTCAGTCATGGGTCTGTGTGCGGGAACATTCATGGGTCTTCCTGTCAACATTTCATGTGGTGTACACCCCAGGCCTTTATTAACACTACCGCACATTTTCATTAACACCAGTAGTAAACAATCCACCCAAGATTTCTTGGTGGAGTGGCATGCCTTAGCTAACCCTTGTTTAATGGATTGGTTAGCTCTCTCGGTAACCCCATTACTCTGGGGGTGGTAGATAGACACAAACTTCTGGTCCACTCCCATCATTATGTCTACCTGCTTCACTACATCACCAGTGAAGTGGGTACCATTGTCTGCAGATAATACCTAGATTTGGTTTTCCTGAGGTTTTATCTCCCTCACTAGTAGCTTTGCTACTATCTTAGCATCACAGTGTGTGGTGGGAAATGCCTCCACCCACCTGGTGAACCTGTCAATAAGGACTAAACAGTACCTTTTCCTTCTGCAAGATCTATAAAATCCATGGCAAGATGGACAAATGGTCCTCTTGGCGTAGGGAAATGACCTGGTTTCAGAGGTGTTCCTTTGGCAATGTTAAATTGCATGCACGTAGCACATCGAAACAGAAACTGTTTCACACACTGAGTAAAATTTGGACAAAACCAATCCAAAGAAATTGCCTCTATCATATCCCCTTTGACAAATGGGCCATACCATGGGCCACTTGGCAAACAGAGGCGATAAGACAAGCTGGCAGACACGGTCTGCCAGACAGTTGGTCTCCAAATTTTAGAAACGGGTTCAAGTTTACAACCCCGCTGTTGCCATACCAAATGAGAACCAACATCCAAAGCCTGTTTAGATACTAAATCATCAGCGTCTTTCCCAACAGTAGCAGAGAAGAACATGGAGTGGCTGTGACACTCGAGGCAGCCAATCTAGCAGCCTCATCTGCCATGGCGTTACCCATACTCACAAAATCTTTCCCCCCCAGTGTGAGAAGCAACCTTCACAATAGCCAAAGCAGAGGGCAACATCATAGCCTCCAAGAGATCGAAAACCATAGTTCTATTACGAATAGGACTTCCACAAGCATTGTGAAAACCCCTACTCCTCCAGACACCACACCAGGAGAGACAAACCCCTATTGCATAAGCAGAATCAGAGAAAATTGTAACCATTTTCCTTTCTCCCATTTTACAGTCAGTGGTTAGTGCCAAAAGTTCAGCCTGTTGAGCTGAGAAAGTATCTGGTAATGGTTGTGTGTGTGTGTGTGTGTGTGTGTGTGTGTGTGTGTGTGTGTGTGTGTGTGTGTGTGTGTGTGTAGTTCTATCAATTGTCACAATACCAAGGTTTGGGGTTGCTGCTGATGTCCACCTTATTGTTGGTATCCTCCTCGGTTTCCTCCTGAAATGTCCTCTCCCTCTTCGGTTCACTCCTGGTGTTGTAGCCCATCCTTGATATTGAGGATTAGGTGGACATTGGTTCCTCATGTTGGTTCCTCATGTGTCAATTGTCCACACCCCCAGCATTGCATAGGTGGCATTCTGGGTGATGGTGGGCCCCATGGTTTTGGGCTCCCATAGGTCTGAGGGGGAAATTGTACATAAGGCACTATGGGCTGTGGTTGCGGTGCAGGTCCACTTGGAGGCGCTGTAGGAGCAGGAGTGTTCATCACCACCATGTCAGGCTCACCTCCTTTATTACTCTTCTCCAATTGAGCCTTTTTTTTACTGCACCATCAGCTCCTGTTTTCTTGATTTCTCTGCTTGTTTATCACAAAGCCAGTTCTAGCAGTGGTGTCTCATATAATCCTCGCATTCCCTCCCGCCTTTCTATCCCAGCCCACGATATCCCTCAGTTGCATCTGTACTTTTTCTGGGAGGTTGCGGCAGGCTCTGTCATAAAACATGTTCTCGGTGGCTTCAGAATGGTCATGGCACTCTCCCAATTCCTCAAGCCATTTCTGTTTCAGGTAATCTATCCAATCTCCGAAATCTTAGTCGGGTCCAAATTTATAGTCAGTCTGTCTCACATGGTAGGGGACATATCTCTCAAGCACTCCCGTAGGTGTTGTCTGCACTGATTTAACTCCAGCTCAGCGCGTTGAGACAATAACCCACAACGGATCATTACATCATTGAACTGTCCATGGGTGAGTGCCCGGGATAAAATTGCCTTCATATCTCCAAGGCATAGGTTCTGGTGGCCGTGCCTTGTTTCAAATTCTCTTATCCAGACTTCAGCTCCTTTCGACATTCTTGGTAGGGATTTAGCAGCAATTTTAATGTCTCCAAAACTCTAGGGCTTGTATTCAGCATAAATTTCCCCCCCTCCCGGGCCTTGTTTTTACACTAGAGGGAACACGCCCTTTGGGTCATCTGAACTTCTTGCGCTATATCCTCTATGTTTTCCTCTTCCAGTTTCATTCTTTCCATTTTCTCTTCTATATCACCTTCCATTCTTTCCTCTTCCGTGAGTTGTTCCCTTAGTTTGTCATATTGTCTCCTGTTTTCCTCAGAATCGTCATCCTGTAGTTCCCTCAGTGGTTTTCGGTGTTTGCGGACTTTACGCCTTAAGTCTTTCCATTGTTCTTCGAAAACACAGTATTCTTTTACTCGTTTCAAATTTTGTTCTTCCATCATATGGCAGTTCTCACGGTTTGTATGAGATCTTTATCTTACTGCCTGTTTCCCAGTCCTTCTCCGGATCCCAGGGTCCACTACTGCCCTTATATGAACTGCTGGCCATATGCGGAATCTTCCTCTCTTTGTCTTTGCCTGGGTTTCCTAGAGGGGTTGACGAGGACCCGGGGGACCCGAATTCCGCAATTCGCCAATTACTGAAACTTTTTTCTCCATCTCGTTCTATTCTTATATGTTGTTGTTGTAGACTCTCACCCTCTTCTCCTTCTTCATCTTCTTTCATTAGTTCCCCCTTAATAATTACCTTTGTACCAGTAGCTGTTAAAGGGTATAAACCTTCTCTCACTTCCACACCTCCTTCTTTATCTTCATATGGTGGGGGAGCTGTAGGGTGAAGGGGCCCACATCCTGGGTCTCTCTTTTTCCCTTGTTCCGCCACCCTTTGACTCTTCAACTGTTTCAACTGACTTTGAGCATAAAATGTCTGTCCTTCAGTCCGAATTAGACCAAATATAGTGGCTGACAGTATGGTAACCTTCTTGTTACTCTTCTTCTTACTGCCTTGCCTTCCCTTGACTATGTCACTTATCACATCACACTTAGTCTTATCAAATGTTCCTGTGACCGGATATCTGTACTTTTCTTCTTTGTTTGTCCATTTATTCCATTTTACAAAACACCCAGTCCAGGTCGGTTTTCAAGTAGGGATATTTGTCCTGTAAATATTGTTTAGGACTAATTTGTTTCATTGGTGTGGGACCCACTGTCTCTGCACTGCCTTTGGTTGAATATGTCATGGTGCCCTGTGAGTTTGTTTTATTGGTACTGTAGAAAACTGTATGGTACTGTAGAAAAACCGAGTTCTATCCCCAGATTTTATATTCTTTACCTTTATTTAACTAGGCAAGTCAGTTAAGAACAAATTCTTATTTTCAATAACAGCCTAGGAACAGTGGTTTAATAACTGCCTTGTTCAGGGGCAGAACGACAGATTTTTACCTTGTCACCTCGGGGATTCGATCTTGCAACCTTTCGGTTACTAGTCCAACGCTCTAACCACTAGGCTACTTGCCGCCCCAAGGCGGGAGTTTACATACACCTTAGCCAAATACATTTAAACTCCCTGTTTTAGGTCACATTATTTTAAGAATGTGAAATATCCGAATAATAGTAGAGAGAGTGATTTATTTCAGCTTTTATTTCTTTCATCACATTCCCAGTGGGTCAGAAGTTTACATTCACTCAATCAGTATTTGGTAGCACTGCCTTTAAATTGTTGAACTTGGGTCAAACATTTCAGGTAGCCTTCCATAAGCTTCCCACAATATGTTGGGTGAATTTTGGCCCATTTCTCAACTGTACCCAACGCAGTTCTATTTTCTCTAACCCCTCTTCTTCTTTAGTTTCACTACATTCATTCACTAACCACACTACTGTAAATGGTTCCACATATGTGTGGTAAATAACCACAATTGGTTTCAATTGTATTTTAACTTCAGTACGGGATTCTCCCAGTCTCCTCTCTCGTGGATGTAATGGAAGAGGAAACTCACATCTCTTTCCCAATACGCAATTCACAAATATATCCCTTTCTTGTACTAGTCTTAAAAACGTGTCTATACCAGTCTAGATTTATTTCAGCACATAGAAATTCTTGATATTGACTAGCATATCAATCGCTGTTATCAAACACACTCAACTCATACAACAATTGTCCCACACCAAATCTATAATCCCATCAATTATACATATATCAAAACAAAACCAATGTCTTCCCTCAGGTAAGAACACCATACATAAAACCAGTGTCTTCCCTCAGGTAAGAACACCATACATAAAACCAGTGTCTTGTGGTGGCTAATTTCTGCATTACCAAATGAGGAGTTACAAACACACCAGTCCGAGTTAAAACTACATCTTTAATACTTAATTAAGATACTTTTGCAAAAGTACTTGACCTTCAATAATGCACTCTCGAATGAATCATTACAGAATGGCTACAGGGATCTTTTATAGCAACGATACCCCCTTCAACGTACATTGACAAACCACAGATACTTAGTAACAGTTCACAAAGGTTAAGTTTTGTATGACAGATATCAATAAAACCCATCAGACAGTAACTGCTATGTCAACAGGATTAATGGTATAACCCAGTATCTGGTCTCCTTAGAACCGTCCCTCCCTGGTACGGTATTGAACAGAACTATTTCATCCAATGGCATATATCAATTGTCAACTCTAGATACTCCCATCTCAAGCAAACCCCCTCTTGACCCTACTCCTGGACAGGCTCACTGGGGAGTGAGCCTCTAGGCCATATATTATCACAGGATAAGTGTGAGATCTAAGAGAGGACATACAAGGGTCCACACCCTACATAAAACCAGTGTCTTCCCTCAGGTAAGAACACCATACATAAAACCAGTGTCTTCCCTCAGGTAAGAACACCATACATAAAACCAGTGTCTTCCCTCAGGTAAGAACACCCTACCTAAAACCAGTGTCTTCCCTCAGGTAAGAACACCATGCGCATATAACACTTTCAATCACTTGTCACCCAGTACCTCAGCACTGACTTGGTTCATCCCAATCTATAACCAAGTTCCTCACACAAGGTTCAATTAGACCCTCAGGAATTTTTAACTATTACACCTAGTGTTCTGTGTCATTTATCACATATACATCCTATTACGGGCTTGTACATACATTTAGGTATCGACTGTTCCTGTAATTATCAACCCCATGAGTGAGGTGCCACTTACATACCGGAATGAGTCATCAACCACACAGTGCTTTTTCTAATATCAGACTTTTGGTTTAACAGGTGTCTGCTTACCTTATAATTTGATGCGCTGCACAGTGGGACGAAGATCATCCAGATGCGGTGGTCACTCACTCCTGGCAAGCTCGCCTTATGTTGGTTGGTCCTTTGCATGGAGTGATGTAAGTTTCCTTTAACAATCAGTCTTCCAGATAGATGACACAGGAACCTTGGTATAAAACTCTTTAGTAATAAAATGCTGAAATATGGATAAAACGGTGTACTACATATTCACGGAAAATGATTCAATACATTACAGAGAGTAGAAAGTCAGTCCGATACATGCATGCATACATGCATGCATACATGCATGCATGCATACATGCATGCATGCATGCATACATGCATGCATGCATGCATACATACATACATACATACATACATACATACATACATACATACATACATACATACATACATACATACATACATACATACATACATACGGAAAGTATTCAGACCCCTTGACTTTTTCCACATTTTGTAACGTTACAGCTTTATTATGAAATAGATTGAATGACTTTTTCCTCATCTATCTACACACAATATCCCATAATATAAAGAAATATCCCATAATGACAAATAAAAATAAAAGTATTCACACGCTTTACTCAGTACTTTGTTGAAGCACCTTTGGCAGCTATGACAGCATTGAGTGTTCTTGGATATTACTCTACAAGCTTGGCAACCATGTCTTTGGGGAGTTTCTCCCATTCTTCTCTGCAGATTTTCAAGCTCTGTCAGGTTGGATGGGGAGTGTCACTGCACAGCTATTTTCAGGTCTCTCCAGAGATGTTCGATTGGGTTTCAAGTCCGGGTTCTGGCTGGGCCACTCAAGGACATCAGAGACTTGTCCCAAAGCCACTCCTGCATTGTCTTTGCTGTGTGCTTAGGGTCGTTGTCCTGTTGGAAGTTGAACCTTCGCCCCAGTCTGAGGTCCTGAGATCTCTGCAGCAGGTTTTCATGAAGGATCTCTCTGTACTTTGCTCCGTTCATCTTTCCCTCGTTCCTGACTAGTTTCCCAGTCCCTGCCGCTGAAAAACATCCTCACAACATGATGCTGCCACCACCATGCTTCACCGTAGGGATGGTGCCAGGTTTCCTCCAGACGTGACGCTTGGCATTCAGGCCAAAGAGTTCAATCTTGGTTTCATCAGACCAGAGAATCTTGTTTCTCATGGTCTGAGAGTCCTTTAGGTGCCTTTTGGCATGCTCCAAGCGGGCTGTCGTGCCATTTACTGAGTGGCTTCCGTCTGGCCACACTACCATAAAGGCCTGATTGATGGAGTGCTGCAGAGATGGTTGTCATTCTGGAAGTTCTCCCATCGCCACAGAGGAGCAATGTCAGAGTGACCATCATGTTCTTGGTCACCTCCCTGACCAAGGCCCTTCTTCCCCGATTGCTCAGTTTGACCTGGCGGCCTCACCATCACACCTCCTCCATGCTTCACGGTGGGAACCACACATGCAGAGATCATCCGTTCACCTACTCTGTGTCTCACAAAGACACGACGGTTGGAACCAAAAATAAAACATTTGGACTCATCAGACCAAAGGGCAGATTTCCGCTGGTCTAATATCCATTGTTCGTGTTTATTGGCCCAAGCAAGTCTCTTCTAATTATTGGTGTCCTTTAGTAGTGGTTTCTTTGCAGCAATTCATGTTAAACAAATCAAAATATATTTTATATTTGAGATTCTTCAAATATCCACCCTTTGCCTTGATGACAGCTTTGCACACTCTTAGCATTCTCTCAACCAGCTTCATGAGGTAGTCACCTGGAATGCATTTCAATTAACAGGTGTGCCATTTTAAAGTTATGCTGAACCACACTGCTGACATTTTACGATATTTTTTAAGGTCAGTGAAAACTCGAATCTGGGCAAGGGGTGCACATATTTAAAAAAAAAATTTATTCATTACACAGCTGATTTAAAATAATTAAATATTTATTATGAGTTATTTGAACCAACTGTGTAGTCGTATTAATGCATAACCCCAAAATGTCCACCCCTTGGGGTCCCCAGGACCAAGTTTGGGAAACACTGCTATAGGTTTTTGGCAGAGTCAGCAGTCAGATCAAATAACTCAGCTTGAAAGAAATGGGAGCTTGATTAGTGGGGAGTTGCAGTAGGGTCCAAAAGCAGCTGGTCAGTGGTAGAACCTGCCAAGCTGGGTCATGGTTCTAGGTTGACTCAGAATGGACAGCTCTTTGGGAACAGTAGCATTAGAATAACAATATTGAGTTAGATGTCAGCTGGGCAGCAAGGATGACTTGTTAAACAGAACAAGACATTTGAGTAATTTTATTGAGTCACTCTATAAAAGTTAACAAAAGGAGGCAAGAAGACCAAATGCTGGAACCCAAGCCAATAACACACGGTTGCTGTTCCTGATCACTTGTTAACTCCTTCCATGTGCGAGTGTGAATGGATGACAGGGTGTGTCAATGTGTGTGAATCGGTGCATGTATTGTTTATTCACTTTAATGTGCCATCATTATGCACCAACGCAATCATTATGCAAGTTGTCATAGGTTTCACTTTTAATTTGTAATTTCATACTTCAAAACATTTTTCTTCATAACAATTATCAGATTATCTTGAACCAATAACAAATGGAATAACAATGACTTTTATTTAACTGGTAACATTGCCCAGTCCCTCAACCCAATGGTGCAACAATAGAGTGAGGGAGGGAACTGACTGTAATCAAACATGGAATGCATATATTGACTAGGAAACAACATATTAATAAATGTAGCCAATGATGCACAACACATGGCTTGGCTAGTTAGCAAGCAAGCCTACATGGAGCAGAAAACTGCTAGCCGAATTTCCAGTGGTGGAAAAAGTACCCAAGTGTCATAAAAAGTAAAGATAGCTTAATAGAAAATGACTCAAGTAAAAGTCATCCAGTAAAATACTACTTGAGTAAAAGTCAAAGTATTTGGTTTTAAATATACTTAAGTATCAAAATCATTTCAAACTCCTTATATTAAACCAGAAGGCACCATTTTCTTGTATTTTTATTTATTTACGGATAGCCAGGGGCACACTCTTACACTCAGACATTATTTACAAACAAAGCATTTGTATTTAGTGAGTCTGTCAGATCAGAGGCAATAGAGATGCCAGGAATGGTCTCTTGATAAGTGTGTGAATTGGACCATCTTCCTGTCCTGCTAAGCATTCAAAATGTAACTAGTACTTTTGGTTGTCAGGGAAAATGTATGGAGTAAAAAGTACATTTTCTTTAGGAATGTAGTAAAGTAAAAGTAGTCAAATATAAATAGTAAAGTACAGTTACCCCAAAAACTACTTAAGTAGTACTTTAAAGTATTTTTGCTGAAGTACTTTACACCACTGAGAATTTCTGTTTTTAATCAGATGATGTTACAATTTCTTACCTCTACACCAGTCGGGAAAGAGTGCTTTATCCTGCCATCAAGCATCAATTGCCCTGTTTAGTCCCTGAAAGAAAACATATTGAAAAATATATTTCCAACATTTCTCATTAGCTAGCTAGCCAGATCATCAATTCAGGATTTAAAAACGGAGTGGTTCTTCATAATTTACACATTCCTGAATTAACTAGTTCATTTAACTTTGCTTGTTCATCTAAACAGCTGATGAGATTTGCCTAATATAGTTCGCTAGGTTGGCTAGTGGGCTGATCTCGAAAGCACACACTCTGCGTTGCATGCCCCAATGGTCAAATTGAACATTTATATCAAAGTCATTAGTTTAATATTATTTATTTTTTTGAATAAATAAACATTATACTCACATTTCATGAAGTTGTTCTTTATTTTTATAGTTAGCTAAAAAAAACTTTCTCCCAAGAAATGGCTGAATGAAACACTGCTTCGTGTCATGAATTTGTTCTTAACGGACTTGCCTAGTTAAATGTTAAATAAAAAAATATATAATAATAAATGACAAAGATTATCCCAATGACTGGAGATCGCCGACTCTCATCTGAAGCCACATTTGTGGATTATAATACATGGACAGGCAAAAAAATAGATAAATTCTGTTAGCACAGAATACAGATCCACAAGCACTTTTTGAATGCGCAAATTGACCTTCCGCTGTTGTAAACGTTAGGTATTTCTGAACATTTGCTCACAAATCGTTCTACATTTCTTCTACATTTTACATTCTTAAAATACTGAGATGAAACTGAGATGAAATGTATTTGGCTAAGGTGTATGTAAACTTCTGAATTCAATTTTACATATGAGATGAGTATGTAAGATATGTAAACATTTTTTATTTTATTTTTGTAAAAAAAAATGTACAGGGACAGTGCACATTAATCAACGTTTCAGTAAAAGTGACGGTTTTAGCCAGCCGGCTAATTTTCAACCGCAGTCCCTGGGCAGGTTATTAAAAACAATTACAATATAGACAATCATTGAACAGTGAGCACACGCAGTGTAACATAGGACAAGCAAGACATAGCAACATAGGACAAGCAAGATGTAGCATATTGACAGAGCAACATAGAACAACAAGACAAAATCCATAAAAGCAACAAAGTGTTTCCACACCTCACAAGCTACAGACAACAGACAACATGGAAAGTAGCAATACACAGCTAGCGATTATGTTCACAAATCTGATTGACCTTTAGCCATGTCTTCATGCATTTTGTGAAAGTATGATATGTGGTGCAGTTATGTGTGTCTGATGGCAGTGTATTCCAGACATGGGAAGCTCTCACAGAGAAAGTGGATTTACTAAAGGTGCTTTTCCTTAAGGGAACTATACAGTCACCTCTCATGGCAGACTTTGTGGATCTGCTGCCATATGTTTGGGTTTTCTGTTTAACAAAAATACTGAGTGGAGGGAGAGCCAGGCCGTTTAGGATCTTGAATACAAGACATGCGTCGGTGTATTGCACAAGATTTTCCCAACTCAGGAGCTCATGCTTTCTGAGGATGTAACAGTGATGATGGCTATTGGGCTTCCTATCGAGCACTTTGAGAGCCTGTTTGTAGACAGGCTGAATAGGTTTTAATGTTGTATAGCAAGCTTGGCCCAACTAGTCAAGCAGTGTGTTAAGTGGGGAAGTATCATCGATTTGAAGTACAGTTTTGCTACCTCTGTGGTCAAACAATTTTGTATAAATCGGAAATTAGCTAGGTTGAATTTGGTTATTTGAATTACCTTTTTCACATGCTTTTCAAAAGAGAGGTTGGAATCAAGTATGATGCCAAGGTATTTAAAATCAGATACCACCTGGAGCTTCTCTCCCGACACATAGACATCTGGCTCAGTAGCATCTGTTGCCCTCTTTGTGAAGAACATGCAAACAGTTTTTTTTACATTGAGATGCAAACACGAGTCACTGAGCCACTTTAAAGTGACTAGTGATCCATTTATTAAAGTGGCCAATGATTTCGAGTCTGTATGTAGGCAGCAGCCTCTCTGTGTTAGTAATGGCTGTTTAACAGTCTGATGGCCTTGAAATAGAAGTTGTTTTTCAGTCTCTTGGTCCCAGCTTTGATGCACCTGTACTGACCTCGCCTTCTGGATGGAGAGGGGTGAACAAGCAGTGACTCGGGTGATTATTGTCCTTGATGATCTTTTTGGCCTTTCTGTGACATCGGGTGGTGTAGGTGTCCTGGAGGGCGGGTAGTTTGCCCCCGGTGATACGTTGTGCGGACTTCACCACCCTTTGGAGAGCCTTGCGGTTGAGGGCGGTGCAGTTGCTGTACCAGGCGGTGATACAGCCCGACAGGATGTTGCGCCTTCTTCACCACACTGTCTGTGTGGGTGGACCATTTCAGTTTGTCCGTGATGTGTATGCCAAGGAATTTAAAACTTTCCACCTTCTCCACTGCTGTACCGTCGATGTGGATAGGGGGGTGCTCCCTCTGCTGTTTCCTGAAGTCCACGATCATCATCTTTGTTTTGTTGACGTTGAGTGAGAGGTTGTTTTCCTGACATCACACTCTGAGTGCCCTCACCTCCTCCTTGTAGGCTGTCTCATCATTGTTGGTAATCAAGCCACTATTGTTGTCATCTGCAAACTTGATGATGTGCATGGCCACGCAGTCATGGGTGAACAGGGAGTACAGGACGGGGCTGAGCACGCACCCTTGTGGGGCCCCAGTGTTGAGGATCAGCGAAGTGGAGATGTTGTTTCCTACCTTCACCACCTGGGGGTGGCCCGTCAGGAAGTCCAGGACCCAATTGCACAGGGCGGGGTTGAGACCCAGGGCCTCAAGCTTATTGATGAGCTTGGAGGGTACTATGGTGATGAATGCTGAGCTGTAGTCATAGGTATTCCTCTTGTCCAGATGGGATAGGGCAGTGGTGCAGAGGGATGGCAATTGCATCGTCTGTGGACCTATTGGGGCGGTATGCATATTGTAGTGGGTCTAGGGTGGCAGGTAAGGTGGAGGTAATATGATCCTTGACTAGTCTCTCAAAGCACTTCATGATGACAGACGTGAGTGGTGGCACTGTACTATCCTCAAAGCAGGGCATAAAAGGTGTTTAGTTTGTCTGGAAGCAAGACATCGGTGTCTGTGACGTGACTGGTTTTCTTTTTGTAGTCTGTGATTGCCTGTAGACATTTCCACATACGTCTCGTGTCTGAGCCGTTGAATTGCGACTCCGCTTTGTCCCTATACCGACATTTCGCTTGTTTGATTGCCTTACGGAGGGAATAACTACACTGTTTATATTCTGCCATGTTCCCAGTCATCTTTCCATAGTTAAATGCGATGGTTTGCACTTTCAGTTTTGCTATCCATGGTTTCTGGTTAGGGAAGGTTTTAATAGTCAGTGGGTACAACATCACCTGCACTTCCTTATAAACTCACTCACTGAATCAGTGTATAAATTGATGTTAATCTCTGAGGCTGCCCAGAACATTTCCCAGTCTGCGTGATCAAAACAATCTTGAAGTTTGGATTCCGGTTGGTCAGACCAGTGTTGAATAGTTCTTGACACAGGCATATCCTGTTTGAGTTTCTACCTTTAGGACGGTAGCAGCAAGATGAGTCGTGGTCGGATTTGCTGAAGGGAGGGTGGGGGAGGGCCTTCTATACATTACAGAAGTTAGAGTAGGGGTGATTGTGTATTGCCCACACGAGTCCTACAATCAATATGCTGGTAGAATTTAGGTAGCCTTGTTCTCAAATTTGCTTTCTTAAAATCCGCAGCTACAATAAATGCAGCCTCAGGATATATGTTTTCCAGTTTGCATAGAGTCCAGTGAAGTTCCTTGGCATTTTTCCTATTTTGTTGCCTTACAACCTGGAATTAAAATTGATATTTGGGGGGTTTTGTATCACTTGATTTACACAACATGCCTACCCCCCAATACTTTGTAGAGACACCTTTTGCAGCAATTACAGCTGCAAGTCTCTTGCAGGCAAAACTGCTCCAGCTCCTTCAAGTTGGATGGGTTCTGCTGATGTACAGCAATCTTTAAGTCATACCACAGATTCTCAATTGAATTGAGGTCTGGGCTTTGACTAGGCCATTCCAAGACATTTAAATGTTTCCCCTTAAACAACTCGAGTGTTGCTTTAGCAGTATGCTTAGGGTCATTGTCCTGCTGGAAGGTGAACCTCCGTCCCAGTCTCAAATATCTGGAAGACTGAAACAGGTATCCCTCAAGATTTTCCCTGTATTTAGCGCCATCCATCATTTCTTCAATTCTGACCAGTTACCCAGTCCCTGCCTATGAAAAACATCCCCACAGCATGATGCTGCCACCACCATGCTTCACTGTTCTCGGAGTGATGAGAGGTGTTGGGTTTGTGCCAGACGTAGCGTTTTCCTTGATGGCCAAAAAGCAACATTTTAGTCTCATCTGACCAGAGTACCTTCTTCCATATGTTTGGGGAGTCTCCAACATGCGTTTTGGCAAACACCAAAAATGTTTGCAATTTTTTTTCTAGCCACTCTTCCATGAAGCCCAGTTCTGTGGAGTGGTCCTATGGACAGATACTCCAATCTCCTGCTGTGAAACTTTGCAGCTCCTTCAGGGTTATGTTTGGTCTCTTTGTTGCCTCTCTGATTAATGCCCTCCTTGCCTGGTCTGTGTGTTTAGGTGGGCGGCCCTCTTTTGGCAGGTTTGTTGTGGTGCCATATTCTTTCTATTTTTTTAATAATGGATTTAATGGTGCTCCGTGGGATGTTCAAACTTTCAGATATGTTTTTTTATAACCCAACTCTGATCTGTACTTCTCCACAACTTTGTCCCTGGCCTGTTTGGGGAGCTCCTTGGTCTTCATAGTGCTGCTTGCTTGGTGGTGCCCCTTGCTTAGTGGTGTAGCAGACTCTGGAGCCTTTCAGAACAGGTATATATACACTGAGATCATGTGACAGATCATGTGACACTTAGATTGCACACAGGTGGACTTTATTTAACTAATTATGTGACTTCTGAAGGTAATTGGTTGCACCAGATCTTATTTAGGGTCCTCATAGCAAACGGTGTGAATATATATGCACACACAACTTTCTTTTTTTATTTTTCATAATTTTTTGAAACAAGTTGATTTTTTTCATTTCACTTCACCAATTCTGCCTATTTTGTGTATGTCCATTATATGAAATCCAACTAAGAATCAATTTAAATTACAGGTTGTAATGCAACAAAATAGGAAAAACACCAAGAGGGGTGAATATCTTTTGCAAGGCACTGTATGGTCGGCATTTGATTGTAAGGAATTCTAGGTCAGGTGAACAAAAGGACTTGTTACGATTACACCTTGAGTCGTTAATCATGAAGCATACGCCCCCACCTTTCTTCTTCCCAGAGAGATGTTTATTTCTGTCGGCACGACGCATGAAGAATCCTAGTGGCTGTACCGACTCCGACAACATATCCCGAGAGAGCCATGTTTCCATGAAATAGAGAATGTTACAATCTCTGTCTCTCTGGAAAGCAACCTTGCCCTAATTTTGCCTACCTTGTTGTCTAGAGACTGAACATTGGTGAGTAATATTCTCGGAAGCGGTGGGTGGTGTGAACGCCTTCTAAGTCTGACCAGGATGCCACTCCGTCCACCTCTTCTAAGATGACGTTGTTTTGGGTCGGACTCTGGGATTAAATCAAATGTCCTGAGTGGTGGTACTAACAAAGGATCCGCTTCGGGAAAGTCGTAATCCTGATCGTAATGTTGGTAAGTTGACGTTGCTCTGCTATCCAATAGTTCTTCCCGGCTGTATGTAATAACACTTCAGATTTTCTGGGCTAACAATATAAAAAAAACTAAATACCGCATAGTTTCTTCAGGACTAGAAGTGAGGCGACTGTCTCTGTCGGCGCCATATTTTCTACTCCCTTCCTCCGGCGCTCGATGTCGCCGGTCTACTAACAACCGGTCCTGGCAACCCATTATTATGCACAACCTTCATTATGCACACCTGCACCTCATTAGTCACACCTGGACTTCATCACTTCCCTGATTACTCCCCCTTTATCTAGCATTCTGTTGTTATCACCCATCAGGCAGTATTGTTTCTATGTTTATGTTCAGATGCTACTCTATGTTCGTTCTTATAAAACTCACCGACTGCACCTGCTTCCTGACTCCCTGCGTCTGCGTTACAAACCTTGTATAAAATATGTTGAATTTGTACCTTTAAAACAATGTCAGAAGTTTTATCCACTATCAGAAACAAAATAGGCTGGGCAGCACCTCCTACTGGAGAATTTATCAATCTACAGCTACCCTTTGGTCTCCCATCTAAGATTTTAATCTTCCCTAGCCCTGCTTAGCTATGATATTTGTCACTTTACTATTACCATTGCTATTGTGAGAATGATTTTTGCGAGGTCTCCACTTAAAAACTAAATTGTTATCAAAGTCATTCCAAAAGGTAGGTTTTACTGGGAAATTAAATGTGACCATAATTTATCAATCATTAATGACGACATTTAGGCCTATATAGCATTTGAAAAGTAATCAACAATTCAACAGCAATTGTTTGAGTTCAACCCAGAATTCAACAAAGAATTGACAATACTTAGGGTTTCAAGCTCTCGTTGATTTCCAATGTAATTATATTTAGTGATATTGAATTGTTTGTTTGTCAATGCAACCAAATATCATCATTTTGAAGGAGATTTATCTTCTGCTTGGATAGGTACATCAGTGCCACTGACTTAATCTGACTTTAATTCCAGTTTGTCTACAAAAAGAAAAATATATACGTTGGATTCACATCTCCATCTCAACCCTAAATCTATTTAAAGTGCATTTAAAGTTCAATTAGAATTGATTTAGTCCTATTTTATAAGTTCGATTTTTGGTTGAGATGAAAGATGTAGACAAACTGGAATTTAAGTCAGTGTAACAAGGAACTATCCAAGCAGAAAATACATCTCCTTAAAATGTTGATATTTGGTTGCGTTGACAACCAAACACAATTCAATATCACTTTTTAAATATACAGTGCCTTGAGAAAGTATTCACACCCCTTCACTTTTTCAAAATGCTGAGTTATAACCTGAATTTAAAATGTGTAAAATAAAAAAATTGTGTTAGTGGACTGCTCACAATACCCCATAATGCCAAAGTGGAATTATGTTTTGTCATTTTTACAAATGAATTAAAAGCTAAAAGCTGAAATGTCTTGAGTCAATAAGTATTCAACCCCTTTGTTATGGAAAGCCAAAATAAGTTCAGGAGTAAAAATGTGCTTAAAAAGTTAGGGTTTAATGGCTATGATAGGAGAAAACCGGGAATCGATCAACAACATGGTAATTACGCCACAGTACTAACCTAAATGACAGAGTGAAAAGGAAGCCTGTACATAATAAAAAATATTCCAAAACATGCAATAAAGCACTAGAGTAAAACTGCTAAATATTTGCCAATGAAATGTACTTTATGTCCTGAATACAAAGTGTTATATTTGGGGTAAATCCAAAACAACACATCACTGAGAACCACTCTATTTTTTCAAGCATGGTGGTGGCTGCATCATGTTCTGGGTATGCTTGTCATCGGCAAGGACAAGGGAGTTTTTTGGGGGATAAAAAGAACAGAATAGGGTTAAGCACATGCAAAATCTGTGGTGGTTAATTTCTGTATTATCAAATGAGGAGAGACAAACTTATCCCACAAGTTAGAGTTATACTTAAACTGAATCATTATTAGTGAGAGCTCTGCAATAGCAATGGCTGGTCGACGAACCACCCTCAGATGATTAGTTGAGAGCCGCGACACAAAGGCTACAAAAATATTTTATAGCAAAGATCCACCCCATAGTCTACATGACAAACAACAGATGTGTGGAATGTGTCACAAGGTGAGACTTGATAAATGAGAAAGGAGTATCCCGCAGCCAGAGAGTTATCTATAATACCTAACTAATTCTGATTCTTCTGCCACAAATCCTAGAGGAAAACCTGGTTCACTCTGCTTTCCAGCAGACACTGGCAGACAAATTCACCTTTCTGCAGGATAACAACCTAAAACACAAGGCCAAATATGCACAGCAGTTGGTTACCAAGACAACACTGAATGTTCTAGTTACAGTTCTGACTTAAATCGGCTTAAAAATCTATGGCAAGACTTGAAGATGGCTGTCTAGCAATCATCTAGCAACTTGACAGAATTTGTTTTAAAGAAAAATGTGCAACTATTGTACAATCATAGATCACTTCACCTGTACATAGCCCATCCAACTACCTCATCACCATATTGTTATTTATTTTGCTCCTTTGCACCCCAGTACCGCTACTTGCACACTCATCTTCTGCACATCTATCACCCCAGTGTTTCATTTGCCATACTGTAATAATTTCGCCACTATGGCCTATTTATTGCCTCACCCCCCTTATCCTACCTCATTTGCACACACTGTATATAGACTTTCTCTATTGTATTATTGTGACTGTATGTTTGTTTATTCCATGTGTAACTCTGTGTTGTTGTTTGTGTCGCACTGCTTTGCTTTATCTTGGCCAGGTCGCAGTTGTAAATGAGAACTTGTTCTCAAGTAGCCTACCTGGTTAAATATAGGTGAAAAAATATATATAATTTTAAAAAAATACAGGTGTGCTCTCAGAGACTTACCCAGAAAACTCACAGCTGTAATCGTTGCCAAAGGTGATTCTAACATGTATATGATTCTAACATTTTATTTGTAATAAATTAGCAAACATTTCTAAAGACCTGTTTTTGCTTTGTCATTATTGGGTATTGTGTGTAGATTGATGAGGGGGAAAAAAAACACTTATCCATTTTAGAATAAGACTGTAATGTAACAAAATGTGAAAGTCAAGGGGTCTGAATATTTTCTGAATGCACTGTATGTGTCCCCCCTCCCATCTCTCTCTCGCTCCCTCTTCTTTTCTCCCTCATGCTCAGTCTTGGTACCCCTCTTTCCCTTTCTGCCTCTGCCCATCTCTCTCTATAGAAAATAAAGAACCACATTTCTTCTCTGGTTAACAAGTGCCTCCACATGGTGGCATGGTTTCTTTAACCTTGAGTTCCTTGCAAAATCAGCAGAGATTCCATTTCACATAAAATAGTTATTCAGGATTGGTGTATGATAGCTTGAGGCGATCCCATGACTACTGCACATTGTAATCCAGGATATAAAAATATTTTATCTCAGGGAATGTCTTGATCACACAGAGCTGAGATATTGATGGCTGAAGTATTGGCGATAGCCTGGTGGTAATTTGTTACATGAAACTTAACTGGCCATAAAGCTGATGGAAAGTGGAGATATAAAGTGGTGCATGTGATCCATGTGACGATACTCTTGAATAGAATAGGAGGCTTTTGTCCCTCTTCTAGCTAGAGATATTCTGTCACTGTACCACCATCATCATGGAAACACATTGGTAAAAAATGAAAAGCAAAAACAGCTCATGCACAATGATTTCCACATTTTTCAAATTCTGTTTGTGTGTGCGCACGTGTGTGTGTGTGTGCATGCATGCAAGTGCATGCTCATGTGCATGTGTGTAGTTTGGAGAGCCACATATGGATTGATTTAAATATGTTGTTTCCACACGTCACAGACATTCAATAATTATACATGATCATACACAGAAGCAACCAAGGGGTGTCAAAGTCAATTGAAGTTCACATGATATCCAGATTCAATAGGACTAATTACCAACCAGGCCTATTTGCATTCACCCCTCATGTTCTTTTTAAATGACCTGCTTCAGCTTCGTTCAGCTTTATTGAGCAAAAAAAATCAATGGTTAGTTATGTACTGAGATATACAGTTGAAGAAGCAACCAGCAGTTGTTACATACATTTTTGTACTTATACATTAATGATATGTACTAGGAGTGAAACGGTACGTGTATTCGTATTGAACCGTTCGGTACAGGGTGCACGGCGCACGGTTCGGTACGCACTGCGAACCGAACAATACATTAATCATAAATTATAGCGAGGGGGAAAAAATATATATATTTCATTGTAAAAAAATATATATTATTACGTAAACCAATGGCGTGTAAATTAACGTGGGAAAAATATCCACATAGTAATAAAGTTGTTTCGTCTCGTAGCTGTATGCCGCTCTGCTCAATAGTTATTTCACTCCAGCGAGAACAGAGCTGAGAGACTGTTGAGAGACAAATCAAGCAGCAATTAGCTTATGAAGGAACAGAGCTGAGAGACCATCGTAGCGGCAATTAGCTTATGAAGGAATTAACAGTAAGCTAAATGCAAAGGACCAACATGGCAAGCATTGGCGAGCCACAACTAGAAGACGCCCCAGTATCATTCAGGTCTGCCGTCTGAGAACATTTCGGTTTCCCTGTAAACTATAACGGGATTGCCAAAGAGTGGTGGATAAAACATCTACAACATGTAGGCTCTGTCCATTGCCGATTGCCTATTCGAGTGGCAATACGAGTAACATGACTACTCAAATCAAATCAAATCAAATTTATTTATATAGCCCTTCGTACATCAGCTGAAATCTCAAAGTGCTGTACAGAAACCCAGCCTAAAACCCCAAACAGCAAGCAATGCATGTGAAAGAAGCACGGTGGCTGGGAAAAACTCCCTAGGAAAAACTCCTGAGAAAGGCCAAAAACCTAGGAAGAAACCTAGAGAGGAACCAGGCTATGAGGGGTGGCCAGTCCTCTTCTGGCTGTGCCGGGTGGATATTATAACAGAACATGGTCAAGATGTTAAAATGTTCGTAAATGACCAGCATGGTCAAATAATAATAATCATAGTAATTGTCGAGGGTGCAACAAGCACGTCCGGTGAACAGGTCAGGGTTCCGTAGCCGCAGGCAGAACAGTTGAAACTGGAGCAGCAGCATGGCCAGGTGGACTGGGGACAGCAAGGAGTCATCATGCCAGGTAGTCCCGAGGCATGGTCCTAGGGCTCAGGTCCTCCGAGAGAAAGAGAGAATTAGAGAGAGCATATTTACATTCACACAGGACACCGGATAAGACAAGAGAATACTCCAGATGTAACAGACTGACCCTAGCCCCCCGACACATAAACTACTGCAGCATAAATACTGGAGGCTGAGACAGGAGGGATCAGAAGACACTGTGGCCCCATCCGATGATACCCCCGGACAAGGCCAAACAGGCAGGATATAACCCCACCCACTTTGCCAAAGCACAGCCCCCACACCACTAGAGGGATATCTACAACCACCAACTTACCGTCCGAAGACAAGGCCGAGTATAGCCCACAAAGATCTCCGCCACGGCACAACCCAAGGGGGGGGCGCCAACCCAGACAGGAAGACCACGTCAGTGGCTCAACCTACTCAAGTGACGCACCCCTCCCATGGACGGCATGGAAGAACACCAGTAAGTCAGTGACTCAGCCCCTGTAAAAGGGTTAGAGGCAGAGAATCCCAGTGGGAAGAGGGGAACCGACAAGGCAGAGACAGCAAGGGCGGTTCGTTGCTCCAGCCTTTCCGTTCACCTTCACACTCCTGGGCCAGACTATACTTAATCATAGGACCTACTGAAGAGATAAGTCTTCAGTAAAGACTTAAAGGTTGAGACTGAGTCTGCGTCTCTCACATGGGTAGGCAGACCATTCCATAAAAATGGAGCTCTATAGGAGAAAGCCCTACCTCCAGTCATTTGCCCCGACATCACCCCAAAGTGCCAAATGGTGGGACTAGGCCAAAAATGACACGGCAACCACTTCTCCCCACAGCCTTCAGGCAACAGTATGCTGCTGACTCCGGTAGGGCTAAAGAAATCAACGCAGAGATGGCAAAATTCATGGCGGCAGATATGAGACCCTTCTCTGTGGTAGAAAATGCAGGGTTCAGAAATATGTTTAAAGTGGTCAAGCCGCGCTTCACTATTCCTTCCCCTACACATTTTGCCCAGACATTAATACCTGCCTTATACAAAAAAACTAAAGAACAACTTGACAGTGAGTTGTCAGAAATGCGGTCTGTTGCTCCTAACAACAGACAGTTGGACGTCTAGAGCTACGGAGAGCTACCTTACTGTAACGGCTCATTTCATTACGGCAGAGGGAGAGATAAAAAGCCATGTCCTTCAAACACGTCCCCTTGACAGGAGTCGCACCAGTGTAAACTTGGGGGAAGAGCTAAGGGAAGTTGTTGCAGTGTGGAAGTTGGAGAGGGATAATGTAACGATTCCTGTGACCGCTGACAACCCTAGAAAAATTGTAAATGCAGTTGCACTAGCTGGATTGGGGCCACAGATAGGATGCTTTGCTCACGTTATTAATCTAAAATCTCAAAAAGCAATGTCAGTGAATCCAATCTCTCGCCTCCTAGCAAAGATCAGGAAGGTGGTATCCTTCTTTCATAAAAGCACAACTGCTGCACATGTTTTCAAGACAAAACAGGAGATGCTGGAGCTGCCAAACCACATACTAATCGAAGATGTCCCTACTAGATGGAATTCAAGCCATGACATGGCTGAGAGATACCTTGAGCAGAAAGTTGGTGTATTCTACACGGACTGATCAAGCTGTGAGAAAGAATGTCAAAGATAGTGTGACTTTGTCTGAAAATGACAAGACTAGCTGAGGAAGTTATCAAAGTGTGCAAACCTCTCAAAACAGTCACAACACTGATATGCACTGAGAGCCTTCCATCCGTTTCCATGGTCCTGCCTATGAAAACAATGATCCTGAAATCAATGGTGAAATCTGATGAAGATGAACCCGCATTAAGGGATGTCAAGACTGCTATCAGAGTTAACCTGGAGCCTAGATATGCTGACCCTGGTGTTCAAGACTTCTTACACAAGAGCACCGCTTTGAACCCCCGGTTCAAGTCCCTGCTGCACCTGGATGCTGCTGCTCGTCAGAGTCTACAATGAACTCACTGCAGAGATTTTGACCAATATACAACAAGTATTGCATTTATTTTGTTAATGTGACTTTTATTAATGAGTGATTTAACAATTCATTATAAAGTACTAATTGTAATTGTTATAAGTGTCTGATATATATTTCTAAAAACAAATCATATTTTTAAAGCCACTTCAGAGATAATAATTTTCATATAATTCTGCAGGGTCAAGCCACAGATACCACAGGAGCCAACCCCTCTCCAGAGACGGCAGACGACAGGGGTTGTCCTCCAGAAAAAAAGTCTGCCATGGCTGAGCTTTTTGGGGAGATGTTCACGACCCAGGAGCAGGGAACCAAGTCAAAGGTCATAGAGGAGGAGGTGACCTCATACAGGGAAGTGGACTGTATTCCCCTGGATGCTGATCCACTTACATGGTGGAAGACCAAAGAGTTAATATACCCTCAGGTTACCATGTTAGCAAGGCACTACCTGGCTGTGCCTGGGACCTCTGTCCCTAGCGAGAGGGTATTCTCCACAGCGGCTGACATTGTCACAGCAAGCCGATCTGTGCTCACTGCAGATAATGTGGATAGACTAATGTTCTTAAAGAAAAATTTGAAAATCTAATAAAGTTAAATTTTTTTCAAGTAACCAGTCTCAAGTGGTCCTATTTTGTTTAAGGCACTGCTATGTGACTTAATGTTGATATATGCTGCTGGACTATGCACTCTTGTTGAAGTTCTGTTTTAAATGACTTTTTATTTCATGTTATAAGGCAGGCACCGCTGTTTTTTGTTGTCCCTTTGTTTCCATATGCTCCTGGGAATTCAAGCTACCTGTAACGAGTGAGCTGAGAGTCGGGAAGCAAGTTCAGGGAGTGAAAACATTTCATTAGTAAATCAAGGAACACAAACAGCCCACCGACATAAAACAGGAACAATGACGACTGGGGAAGAAATCAAAGGGAGTGACATATAAAGGGCAGGTAATCAATGAGGTGATGGAGTCCAGGTGAGTGTCATTATGCACCTAACGCTGGTGACAGGTGTGTGTGCCCTAACAAGCAGCCTGGTGACCTAGAGGCTGGAGAGGGAGAACACGTGACACTACCCATGTATACTATTATAATAAATGGAAAATGTAAATCCAAATGACATATTTCTCAGGCATTTATTTTGTCGAACCGTGACACCGAACCGTGACACCACTGTACCATATCGTACCGAACTGACCGTGAGTTTTGTGAACCGCTTTACCCCTAATATGTACCCATTTGATTCTTGAAGAATATAACTTATAAATGTCTCATGAACTTAGTTCAACTGTCACACTCCATCAGAACCCAAAATATATGCATGTTTTACTCCAATGTTTATAAACAAAGTAAATGAAAACAAACACTATAGCCTCAAAACATTGATGAAACTATACATAGATGGTCACTCTTGCATCCATAACTCTGAATTTAAGAAGGATTACATTTCTCGAGCCCCATCCCTCAGCTTTATACCAAACACTTTGTTTCTAATCAAATCAAATCAAAGTTTTTGTCACGTGCGCCGAATACAGGTGTAGACCTTACAGTGAAATGCTTACTTACAGGCTCTAACCAATAGTGCAAAAAAGGTATTAGGTGAACAATAGGTAGGTAAAGAAATAAAACAACAGTAAAAAGACAGGCTATATACAGTAGCGAGGCTATAAAAGTAGCGAGGCTACATACAGACACTGGTTAGTCAGGCTGATTGAGGTAGTATGTACATATAGATATGGTTAAAGTGACTATGCATATATGATGAACAGAGAGTAGCAGTAGCGTAAAGAGGGGGTGGCGGGACACAATGCAGATAGCCCGGTTAGCCAATGTGCGGGAGCACTGGTTGGTCGGCTCAATTGAGGTAGTATGTACATGAATGCATAATTAAAGTGACTATGCATATATGATAAACAGAGTAGCAGCAGCGTAAAAAGAGGGGTTTGGGGGGGCACACAATGCAAATAGTCTGGGTAGCCATTTGACTACCTGTTCAGGAGTCTTATTGCTTGGGGGTAAAAACTGTTGAGAAGCCTTTTTGTCCTAGACTTGGCACTCTGGTACCGCTTGCCATGCGGTAGTAGACAGAACAGTCTATGACTGGGGTGGCTGAGGTCTTTGACAATTTTTAGGGCCTTCCTCTGACACTGCCTGGTGTAGAGGTCCTGGATTGCAGGCAGCTTAGCCCCAGTGATGTACTGGGCCGTGCGCACTACCCTCTGTAGTGCCTTGCGGTCAGATGCCGAGCAGTTGCCGTACCAGGCAGTGATGCAACCAGTCAGTATGTTCTCGATGTTGCAGCTGTAGAACCTTTTGAGGATCTCAGGACCAATGCCAAATCTTTCTAGTTTCCTTAGGGGGAATGGTATGTTTGGACCATTCTAGTTTGTTGTTGATGTGGACACCAAGGAACTTAAAGCTCTCAACCCGCTCCACTACAGCCCCGTCGATGAGAATGGGGGCGTGCTCGGTCCTCCTTTTCCTGTAGTCCACAATCATCTCCTTAGTCTTGGTTATGTTGAGGGATAGGTTGTTATTCTGGCACCACCCGGCCAGGTCTCTCACCTCCTCCCTATAGGCTGTCTCATCGTTGTCGGTGATCAGGCCTACCACTGTTGTGTCATCTGCAAACTTAATGATGGTGTTGGAGTCGTGCCTGGCCATGCAGTCGTGGGTGAACATGGAGTACAGGAAGGGGACTGAGGACGCATCGCTGGGGAGCTCCAGTGTTGAGGATTAGCGTGGCAGATGTGTTGCTACCTACCCTTACCACCTGGGGGTGGCCCGTCAGGAAGTCCAGGATCCAGTTGCAGAGGGAGGTGTTTAGTCTCAGGATCCTTAGCTTAATGATGAGCTTTGAAAACTAACTAAAACATATTCAAAGATGACAAAAAATGTAATGTGATACAATATATATGGTGTTGAACGCTGAGTTGTAGTCAATGAATTGCATTCTCACATAGGTGTTCCTTTTGTCCAGGTGGGAAAGGGCAGTGTGGAGTGCAATAGAGATTGAATCATCTGTGGATCTGTTTGGGTGGTATGCAAATTGGAGTGGGTCAAATCAAAATCAAATTTATTTATATAGCCCTTCGTATATCAGCTGAAATCTCAAAGTGCTGTACAGAAACCCAGCCTAAAACCCCAAACAGCAAGCAAAGCATGTGAAAGAAGCACGGTGGCTAGGAAAAACTCCCTAGGAAAAACTCCCTAGAAAGGCCAAAAACCTAGGAAGAAACCTAGAGAGGAACCAGGCTATGAGGGGTGGCCAGTCTTCTTCTGGCTGTGCCGGGTGGATATTATAACAGAACATGGTCAAGATGTTAAAATGTTCATAAATTACCAGCATGGTCAAATAATAATAATCATAGTAGTTGTCGAGGGTGCAACAAGCACGTCCGGTGAACAGGTCAGGGTTCCGTAGCCGCAGGCAGAACAGTTGAAACTGGAGCAGCAGCATGGCCAGGTGGACTGGGGACAGCAAGGAGTCATCATGCCAGGTAGTCCCGAGGCATGGTCCTAGGGCTCAGGTCCTCCGAGAGAAAGAAAGAAAGAGAGAAAGAGAAAGGTCTAGGGTTTCTGGGATAATGGTGTTGATGTGAGCCATTGCCAACCTTTCAAAGCACTTCATGGCTACGGATATGAGTGCTATGAGTCTGTAGTCATTTAGGCAGGTTGCCTTTGTGTTGTTGGGCACAGGGACTATGGTGGTCTGCTTGAAACATGTTGGTATTACAGACTCAATCAGGGAGATGTTGAAAATGTCAGTGAAGACACCTGCCAGTTGGTCAGCACATGCCCGGAGCACACGTCCTGGTAATTTTTTTCCTTCTGTTTGCATATTTAACATGATAGAAATTTGGTTGAACTGATTTAAGTTTCCCTGCATTAAAGTCTCCAGCCACTAGGAGCGCCGCCACTGGGTGAGTGGTTTCCGTTTTTTTTATTTCCTTATACAGCTGACTGAGTGTGGTAAATAAACAGCCACGAAAAGTATAGCTGAAAACTCTCTAGGCAAGTAGTGTGGCTGCAATTTATCACAATATACTCTACTTCAGGTGAGCAAAATCTAGAGACCGCCCCCCCGTGCTGTTCTATCTTGCCGGTGCAGCGTATATCCCGCTAGCTGAATATCCATGTCGTCATTCAGCCATGATTCTGTGAAACATAGGATACTACATTTTTTGATGTGCCGTTGGTAGGATATTTGTGATCGTACCTCATCTAATTTATTGTCCAATGATTGCACGTTGGCGAGCAGTATTGACGGTAACGGCAGCTTTCCCAGTTGCCTTCTCCGGGTCCTGACCAGGCATCCGGCTTTTTCTCCTCTGTACCTGCGTCGCTTCCTCTTGCAAACAACGGGGACGTTGGCCCTGTGGGGTGTTTGGAGAATGTCCTGTGCGTCCTACTTGTTGTAGAAAAAATCTTTGTCTAATCCGAGGTGAGTGATCGCTGTCCTGATATCCAGAAGCTCTTTTCTGCCGTAAGATACGGTTGCAGAAACATTATGTACAAAATAAGTTACAAATAACATGAAAAAAACAACATAATAGCACAATTGGTTGGGCGCCCGTAAAACTGCTGCCATTTCTTCCGGCGCCATTTTAAACTTCTACTGCTGATTGCTGCTTTAAGGTTGACTGTAAAACTTCCTTCCAGCTCAGCCTTGAGGCCGAGGGAAAAAGTCACATTGCTGGAGCAGCAGAAGAGACTGGAATGCCTGAATGAATCCACACTGCAGTTCCATTGAGAGACTGTAAGGCAGTGGCTTCGTCCAAAATGGTACCCTATTCCCTTTTTGGTGCATTAATTTTGACCAGGGCCATAGTGTGAAGTGACTTAATTTTCCCTTCCTCTTTTTTTATACAGCTGAACAAATAGTCCCACACTTCTTTAAAGTGATATTTGGTTGGTAGGCCTACTCATATTTCAATTCCAACTAAAGATTTAAATTTGATCTCTGCCTGGGTATAGCCTACCAAAAAAAGAACATATCGATGTGTCAAAAAGGAAAGAGTGCATTTTTATATTTCATGTTTGGAGTGTTCCCGAAATGACACCCCCTAATCTTCTTAATCTAACCTGAGGCATTGCTCATCAAATCGACATTGGGTATTGAAACAATGATGTTATGATAAGAGGTTGGCAGACTGGTGGGGCTGAGAAGTAGACAGGTCTGTGCATCGCTGTCTCTCCCAATCAAGCACAGGGTCTAAATGAAGTCCCCCTTTTCATCATTATTCTCAACCAACCCCCTTCACACATTCCCTCCTCTGACCCTCCACCCACGTCCCCACCCCCACCAGGCCACTGCAGTCATGATACAGATGGTATTATAAGTTCAACGGTTGCCTAGCAACTGAGTTGAGATTTGCAAGTAGGACCATACACAGTAGAGAATTAACAGTGTTTAGAGTTGTGTTTGGGGGGGGGATTGTGTATGTGCATAGCAATACCTCAGTCTTAAGTTCTGTTCTATACATTGTAGCTTCTGTTCCCCAAGTATTATTCTTCAGTTCCCCATGCATTAGCCTACAGTTTGTTCATTTGTTACACTTACTTCCACTTTTTCGGAGTTTTGGGGGGAAATAGTGCTTCTAACGAAAATATTACATGAAAGCTATTTCAAGTCCATAAAAGTGCAATGTCACTCTTGACCTATGATAATGTTTAATATATCCTCTTTCTCCCCCTCTTTCCCCTTCGCTATCTCTCTCCGCTCTCTCTCTCTTTCTCCCTCTCTCTTTATTTTCTCTCTCTAATTCATCATCACCGCTGAGGCAGACTTCCTGAGACTCTTCATGAGACTCTTTGTTTAATGAAGCAATCAATTAAACAGAAACTCTTCGAGGGCCATGTCACAATAACGCCTAACCACTCTCTATTAATTGAGTTTTCTCCAATTGGGGCATAATTTCATGCACATTACACGGCATCCACCTTCATACTACTTTCCCTATTCTAAGGGCTCTATTCAAACAGATCCGCTTTAGCCGACATCCGCATAGCTGTTGTTTTGGCGGTGTCGGAGGTGGAACTGTGTTAGAGCTGTCAAATTCACAAGCAGCTCCTGGCATTATACCTAAAGCGGACATTGCCATTGGTTGCAAGGAGTCACATTACGAGAAATCCCATGCAGCCCTGTTTATAAATTTGAACACTGGAATGTGAGATGTAATCTACACCTCCATTAGGCTGATAGAAATCCTCATTTTTTTAAAAATAATTTGCAATTTCGGCATCATTATTTCTTTATAGTCACAACTGTCCCGTGAGAGATTTTTTTTGCACCCCCAAAAAATGTTGGGATTTTAGTTTTAGACTAAAATAACCAGGAATTCAGCATAAAAAAATAATCTGTTGCCAAGTATTCCCACAAATCAAAAAATTGATGTGATCGTGTCTCAATGCTATCAAGGTATTAAATTATTGTCATTTTCAAATAATCTCTTTTGGGCTTAGTTGTGGTCAATTTTGTATTTATTTTTACTATTTATTTTTTATTTCACCTTCATTTAACCAGGTAGGCCAGTTCAGAACAAGTTCTCATTTACAACTGCGACCTGGCCAAGATAAAGCAAAGCAGTGCGACACAAACAACAACACAGAGTTACACATGGAATAAACAAACGTACAGTCAATAACACAATAGAAAAAAACTATATACAGTAGGTGAAAATGAGGTAAGATTAGGGAAGTAAGGCAATAAATAAGCCGTAGTGGCGAAGTAATTACAATTTAGCTATTAAACACTGGAGTGATAGATGTGCAGAAGATGAATGTGCAAGTAGAGATACTGGGGTGCAAAGGAGCAAAATATACATATATATATCTACAATATGGGGATGAGGTAGTTGGATGGGCTATGTACAGGTGCAGTGATCTGTGAGCTGCCCTGACAGCTGATGCTTAAAGTTAGTGAGGGAGATATAAGTCTCCAGCTTCAGTGATTTTTGCAATTCGTTCCAGTCATTGGCAGTAGAAAACTGGAAGGAAAGGCGGCCAAAGGAGGAATAGGCTTTGGGGATGACCAGTGAAATATACCTGCTGGAGCGCGTGCTATGGGTGGGTGCTGCTATGGTGACCAGTGAGCTGAGATAAGGCGGGGCTTTACCTAGCAAAGACTTATAGATGACCTGGAGCCAGTGGGTTTGGCGACGAATATGAAGCGGGGGCCAGCCAACGAGAGCATACAGGTCGCAGTGGTACGTAGTATATGAGGCTTTGGTGACAAAACGGATGGCACTGTGATAGACTGCATCCAGTTTGCTGAGTAGAGTGTTGGAGGCTATTTTATTAAATGACATCGCCAAAGTCAAGGATCAGTAGGATAGTCAGTTTTGCGAGGGTATGTTTGGCAGCATGAGTGAAGGATGCTTTGTTTGCAAAATAGGAAGCCGATTCTAGATTTAATTTTGGATTGGAGATGCTTAATGTGAGTCTGGATGGAGAGTTTACAGTCTAACCAGACACCTAGGTATTTGTCCATTTGTATTTGTCAGAACCATCCAGAGTAGTGATGCTGGACGGGCGGGCAGATGCGGGCAGCGATCGGTTGAAGAGCATGCATTTAAGAGCAGTTGGAGGCCACAGACGGAGAGTTGTATGGCATTGAAGCTCGTCTGGAGGTTAGTTAACAGTGTCCAAAGAGGGGCCAGAAGTATACAGAATGGTGTCATCTGCGTAGAGGTATTTCAGAGAATCACCAGCAGCAAGAGCGACATCATTGATGTATACAGAGAAAAGAGTCGGTCCTAGAATTGAACCCTGTGGCGCACCCCAATAGAGACTGCCAGAGGTCCGGACAACAAGCCCTCTGATTTGACACACTGAACTCTGACTGAGAAGTAGTTGGTGAACCAGTCATTTGAGAAACCAAGGCTGTTGAGTCTGCCGATAAGAATGTGGTGACTGACAGAGTCGAAAGCCTTGGCCAGGTCGATGAATACGGCTGCACAGTATTGTCTTTTATCAATGGCGGTTATGATATTGTTTAGGACCTTGAGCATGGCTGAGGTGCACCCATGACCAGCTCGGAAACCAGATTGCATAGCGGAGAAGGTTCGGTGGGATTTGAAATGGTCAGTGATCTGTTTGTTAACTTGGCTTTCTTACAAAGGCAGGGTAGGATTTATTTTTTATTTTTACTTTTATTTAACTAGGCAAGTCAGTTTAGAACAAATTCTTATTTTAAATGACGGCCTAGGAAGAGTGGGTTAACTGCCTTGTTCAGGGGCAGAACGACAGGTTTGTACCGTGTCATCTCGGGGATTCGATCTTGCAACCTTTCGGTTACAAGTCCAACGCTCTAACCACTAGTCTGCCTCCCGCCCCGGCCTAGGTCTGTAACAGTTTGGGTCTAGAGTGTCTCCCCTTTGAAGAGGTGGATGACCGCGGCAGCTTTCCAATCTTTAGGGATCTCAGAGGATACGGAAGAAAGGTTGAACAGGCTAATAATAGGGGTTGCAACAATTGTGGCGGATAATTTTAGAAAGAGAGGGTCCAGATTGTCTAGCCAGCTATCTGGATTTGGGTGAAGGAGAAATGGGGGAGGTTTGGGAAAGTTGCTGTGGGGGGTGCAGGGCTGTTGACCGGGGTAGGGGTATACAGGTGGAAAGCATGGCCAGCCGTAGAAAAATGCTTATTGAAATTCTCAATTATTGTGGATTTATCGGTGGTGACCATGTTTCCTAGCCTCCGTGCAGTGGGCAGCTGGGAGGAGGTGCTCTTATTCTCCATGGACTTTACAATGTCCCAGAACTTTTTGGAGTTTGTGCTACAGGATGCAAATTTAATTTTGAAAAAGCTAGCCTTTGCTTTCCTAACTGCCTGTGTATATTGGTTCCTAACTTCCCTGAAAAGTTGCATATCGCGGGGGCTATTCGATGTTAATGCAGGATGTTTTTGTGCTGGTCAAGGGCAGTCAGGTCTGGAGTGAACCAAGGGCTATATCTACTCCTGGTTCAGCATTTTTTGAATGGGGCATGCTTATTGCAGATCTCAAGCAACTGCACACACAAACATGCTCTGGGCAGACTCATGTGAACGAGGGTAAGGCCCTACAGAGAAGTGTGTTGCAGGCTGCCTGTCTCCAAGTGGCAACCAAGGACAGTGGGAATGGCGCTTTTGCCACTTGTCTATAGAATATACACTGAGTATACAAAACATTAAGAACAACTGCTCTTTCCATGACATAGACTGACCAGGTGAATCCAGGTGAAAGCTATGATCCCTTATTGATGTCACTTGTTAAATCCACTTCAATTAGTGTATATAAAGGGGTGGAGACAGGTTAAAGAAGGATTTTTAAGCCTTGAGACAATTGAGACATGGATTATGTATGTGTGCCATTCAGAGGGTGAATTGGCAAGACAAAAATGTAAGTGACTTTGAACAGGGTATGGTAGTAGATGCCAGGTGCACCGGTTTGTGTCAAGAACTGCAATGCTGCTGTGTTTTTCACACTCAACAGTTTCCCATGTGTATCAAGAATGGTCCACTACCCAAAGGACATCAAGCCAATCTGACACAACTGTGGGAAGCTTTGGAGTCAACATGGGCCAGCATCCCTGTGGAACGCTTTCGACACCTTGTGGAGTCCATGCCCCGGCAAATTGAGGCTGTTCTGAGAGCAAAAGGTGGGGGGTGCAACTCAATATTAGGGAGGGGTTCTTAATGTTTGGTATTCTCAGTGTAAACTTCTTTTGAATCATTTTGCAGTGCATATTTTACATTTTAGTCATTTAGCAGATGCTCTTATCCAGAGCGACTTACAGGGTGAGTGCATACAGGGTGGCAGGTAGCCTAGTGGTTAGAGAGTTGCACTAGTAACCGAAAGGTTGCAAGATTGAATCCTCGAGCTGACACGGTAAAAATCTGTCGCTCTGCCCCTGAACAAAGCAGTTAACCCACTCTTCCGAGGCCGTCATTGAAAATAAGAATGTGTTCTTAACTGACTTGCCTAGTTAAATGAAGGTAAAATTAAAAAAAAAAACATTTTCATACTGGTCCCCCATGGAACCCACAACCCAAGCACCATGCTCTACCAACTGAGCCACACAAGTTCACTAAAAGCTCACCAAGGCCATTTTGTTTTTTGTGTGAAATTATTGTTTTCTTCTTCAAGATGTCAAGACCATTATGAGTCGGAATATCTTATATAAAAATTGACAGTGTTTTTGGGATCATGGATCTAGCCTATTACCTTTCATTTTTACATTAATTATGTTATTTTAATATGATCTATTCTAGTGTTTGGGGTGGTCCTCTCACAGTATCATACACCAATGTTGGTATTCGTCTAGCTTGAGGGCCAGTCTGTTTGTGATATCATGCTAACTTCTTGTCATGCAAAACATGGCTTGACAATGAGCAATGGAGTTGGCAAGAGCACAAACAGACCTGGGACCAGGCTAGTATTTGTCTTAATATCATTAATAGACTATACTGTAAGTCACACAACAGCCTCTCCTTTATTTCAGGCAGGATCTAAGTTAATACCCGTAATGATGCCAACGTTTCCGTCTGTCACTTCTGTCAGCTAGTGAATCACCCAATACTCCAGGGTGGATCTGGATCACAGAATATGTACTGGAGAGGATGTCTGCTTCCCCAATAGCACCCTATTCTTTATAAAGTGCAGCTCTTTTAACCAGTACTTTGGTCAAAAGGGGTCTACTATATAGGAAATAGGGTGCCATTTGAGATGCAGTCGATGTACCAGAGAGATTCTTTTACAAGAGCCTTCTTATATTTCACTCCTCCGTACATGATCTTACTCGAAAAATATCTTATTCTCAGGAAAATTGCAACAGGAAAACGAAAGAAACAAACCTTCCCTTCTAAGTCCACAAGTCTCTGCGATCGTCGTCTGTGATTTTATTAGGGGTTCACCGCGAAGCTGTGAAATCTATTGTTATTGTTTGAATTATTAATTTAAAAAATAAGATTTACATGGTCAAATAACCTAAGCATAGATTGGTTAAATGTTTTCTAATTTGTCACTCAGAAACTAGAGGATATGAGTAACTTGGTCAAAACGAATGGCACCGATTGGCTTATAGGGGGTGCTATTATAAGCAGTCTCACTTACACCCTCATATCGTCAACCAATTTGACCTACTTTGTATGTAGGTGTCTTTCCTCATGCTGAACAAATTTCCCTCAAGGACCCATAAGGTCCGTCAGCATAGATTTTCCTCAATCTTATTTGTATTTTTTTACAATCTTTGAAAATCTTCTCATGAACCATATGGCCAAATAACACCAACTAAGGGATTGGATAAGGGATAGCTGAGGTATTGATCAATCAGGAAATCAGAATTTGTGTCCATTTAAATCCTTTGTAAATCCACTCCACAATGGCCTATCAACTTGAAACTTTTTAGGGTCATCAAAGGCATTACCAGGATGAACCATGTTACGTTTGGCATTGATATCTTAACAAATAGGGAAACTATTAACATTAACTTTTTTTACTATGCAACACTAATGCTTAAAATAACCATTAAAAAAATCTAAAAGTCAGATTCACTCCAAACGTGGTCTTTGGACTCATCACAAGAGTTTGAGAAAATAACATTGATGCATTCAAAGATGCCAACACTATGCCAGTAGATTCATAATAGCGCATATACTAATATGCAAACATTTTCCCAAAAAATACTTCAAAAATCTTCTTCTCATGAACCAAATGACACCAAATTACATGTACATGTTTTACTTTAGTTTGAGAAAAGCTAAGGAATTTTACATGTCAATTTAAATCACTGTAAAGCCACTCCATTGTGGCGTTTTAACTCAAAACCTGTAATCACTATCATGGACGTCCCTAAGATGAACCACACTGAATTCCTACATGATAGAGTGGTTGCTTTGTTGTTTCTGTCATACTGTGAAACCTGATCATTGCTGCTCACAGCTATATATTTTTTTTCCTTTCACCATCCATCATCAATCATCACTCTATTCCAGAGAGTCTTGGGATCCTTTAATCGATATTGCTGTATTTCTCATATATAGTCTTCTACTCACTTTGAGGTAAAATATTTGTCAGATTGAAACACCTGGTTTGTTATTATGCCAGCCCAATCTTTTAAAATAAATACAGAACTAGACATGTACAGTTCTATAATCCATATAATCCACAGGCATATGCAATATTCCTAGGAGTCGATCAATCGTTTGTAGACTTGGATGGATGGTCATTTTCTTCTAATGTCAACATAGCCAAGCATGACATTGCTGTGGAGATACTGGGTAATTACTTTCATGCTGATAGTGGACCACGTGCATTTTTTACGAGGGGATTTTCACTGTTCATCAACACTAGTGGATGTAAAGAGAAGAAAAGAGCAGCTTTGGGAAAGTGAGATATGAGTGAGGGAAAGAGTAGCGGATTAGAAAAGGTTAGAATGATTGAACACTCTTTTTTTTTAGAGTTTACGGGTATGTGTGTGCATGCGGTGTCTGCGTGCGTGCATGCATACTTGTGCGTGTGCCTGAGAGAGAATGTGACTGTGAATTCATATGCATTTGAGTGGAAGGGGGAAAGAATAGAAAGACATGAACAGAAAGAGACTGACTCTGTGCCAGCTAGTCCTAAAAATGGCCAGCTAGTCCTCATTGCTATACTACCATGCAACTTTGACATTATTTGTGCTGCTCTGTGATGGATGAATAGATTTAGAGAGTGGTGGCCAGGGATTGGGTTGTGAGAGCCACAGAGAGAAAGGGATAGGGAGGGAGGGAAAGAGAGACAGACTGAGAGAGAGGGAAAGACAAGGAGGGAGAGAGTGAGGGATAACAACAGGAAGACCCATAAGCAACACCAATTATGACCCTTTACCAAGAGGAGAGAAGGGGAAACAGCATGTCTGCCTGTGTCTATCACTGCCTGAAGTACAATTAGTTTAATTATATGGAGAGAAAGAGTGAGTGTGTGAGAGAGGGAGAGAGAAAGAGGGGCAGACAGAGAGAGACTGAGGGGTGGGGGGGGTTGACTGAGAGGGGGGAGTGGAGAGTAGAGACAGAGAGACTGGGAGGGGGAGAAGGAGGGGAAGAAACACATACTGAGAGGAGAGAGAGACAGAAAGGGAGACTGGGAGAGAGGTGGATAGAGAAGCGAGTGATATACTGGCACAGTCTGTACTGCATTGCATTGGCACTTGCTTGGAAAGCAAACAGAACAGAAAAGAGAGAAAGAGGAAGAGAGTTTTTCTGGTGATCCTGGAACAACTGCAACACTGCACTGAAGGAGGAGGGAGGGCAAGTGGGAGGAGAGAAAGAGAATGAGGGAGAGAAAGGAAAGACAGAAATAGTCACACACAGAAGCGCAAAACAGACTGTCAAGGAATATCTGTCAAGGAATAATTTTCCTTCCCGTTGACTCACTCTATAATCTTCCTCCTCCAGCATGCCTTTGTTCTTCCTTCTCTTTTTTATCTCAACTTGAGCTATTCATGCATTAAATTTTGAATGCATCTTTCTCCTCTCCCTGACTCTCTCTCACTATCTCTCTCTCTCTCTTCCTCCCTCCCTTCTCCTCACCACCTGTTAGTCTTGATTCTCTCTTCACCGGAATTTCCAGTTTTTTGGGGGGAGTTTCACACTCACGCTATTACTAAGGTAAGCCCATACTTTTATCAGTGGATATTGCATTTTGATCTATTTCTAAGCTCTCTTTTGTGATTGCAATGTTTTTTTTGTATCTTGATCTTTCGTTTATTCTATCACTCTGCTTATTTTACTGTCACATCCCCTCTACTCCTCTCTTTTTTCTCATTATCAGTAGGTCTAATGTGCAGTTTGTCAGTATTAGCTGTTTGAGCTGTCAGTGTCAACCTCACTCAATGTAGTCGTCAGTATGTCCGTTCACTTCATGTGACATTTACTCTCAAAGATTGTCACCTGTGCTACACTGTGAAACGAATACAAAAAAAAACCAATGCGTAGCCAAGTTGGAGGGTGTACCCACCCACGCACACATGCACGTACGTACAGACACATATACGCGTACACACACGTACACACTTTTAAGTTTGATTTATTTAACTCTCTCTCTCGCTCACACACAACTAGAGACTTGATGCTTTATCTCGCCCTCACACATATGCACATTTTTCGGGTCTTTTTTAAATTTAATTTTATTTTTGTATCTCCCTCTAACACACATGCAACCCCTACCCCAGCTCCAATCCTGAAACAAGCACACACAAAAGCACACACACGCTGGAAATAATTTGACTCTAATTGACAAGCGCTCACCGTGGTACTAGGAGGCTGAGGGAAACACAGACTGTTAGGTTCTAATGAGTAGAGCGCACTGCACAATAATGTCTGTCTCCACGGTGTTATTTAAAGGTGAAAAGAGACTGCCGAGGGCCTATTTGTGTTCTATGAAGGACTGGAAAGAAAGTAACACAACACAGGTTGGGGAAAGAAACGCCAAAAAGACTGACTGACAGAGATAATGAGGAAGATAAAGACAGGACGATGCAAGACGAAGGGTTGACGGATAGAGAGCGGAAACGAGGGTGAGAGGATGAAAAGAGGAAAGTCGTGGGAGCGACCATGCATATGATATGAGTCTAATTCAAAGTGAAAGAGCTAACTGAAGAAGGGAGAGGCAGGGTTGAGTTGGAAGGGGGACTCTTGTTGCTAAGAAGTTTTTCTGAGATGTTCTTGTCTGTCAGGGTGGATAAAGCCCTTTTTCAGGTCTCTAAATCTACAATTAGATGCCACCTCCATGCCAATAGGCTTTTTGGAAGGGTTGCCAGAAAAAATCCTTCATTGAGAGCCGGTTCCAATCCAATCCAACAAATGTACACACCTGGAGTTTGCTAAACGCCTGGAGTTTGCTAAATTGCATTGGCACCGGTGCTATTGTCCAATGAGAAGAAAATATAGCTCTTTGGTCATGCACACCAGTGGTGGGTTTGGCATTGAAAGAAAGCATTGAAAGATGCATATACAGAAAATGACCTCAATTGCAATAATGGCAATCATCCATTTTTTTATCACCAGTAACAAACAATTGGCTGCTAACAGCTGAGAACTTCTAGCTAACTGGCAAGCACAAAAACAGTCAACAACTTTGGGAGTAGAGAGACCCCTATAAATTGTCAGATCGCCCTCTAGTTGCGAAAGTAAAGAACCGCCGAAAATGCGGAGTCAAAGAAGAGAATACGTATTCTGTAAAGGAAACGTATATACAATACCAGTCAAAAGTTTGGACACACCTACTCATTCAAGGGTTTTTCTTTATTTTTTACTATTTTCTACATTGTAGAATAATAGTTAAGACATCAAAACTATGAAATATCACATATGGAATCATGTAGTAATCAAAAAAGTGTTAAACAAATCAAAATATATTTTAGAGTTTAGATTTTTCAAAGTAGCCACCCTTTGCCTTGATGACAGCTTTGCACACTTTTGGCATTCTCTCAACCAGATTCACCTGGAATACTATAACAACAGTCTTGAAGGAGTTCCCATATATGCTGAGCAGTTGTTGGCTGCTTTTCCTTCACTCTGCGGTCCAACTCATCCCAAACCATCTCAATTCGTTTGAGGTTGGGTGATTGTGGAGGCCAGGTCACCTGATACAGCACTCCATCACTCTCCTTCTTGATCAATTAGCCCTTACACAGCCTGGAGGTGTGTTGGGTCATTGTCCTGTTAAAAAACAAATGATAGTTCCACTAAGCGCAAACCAGATGGGATGACATATTGCTGCAGAATGCTATGATAGCCATGCTGGTTAAGTGTGCCTTGAATTACTACATAGTCCATGCCTTCACTATTATTTTACAATGTAGAAAATAATACAAATAAAGAAAAACCCTGGAATGAGTAGGTGTGTCCAAACTTGACAGGTACTGTGTATATTTTTTTTAGGCACGCTAAGACAAAAGAAACCTGAGACAGTGTGTAGATGATAACACAGTGCAGGAAATGAAGAAATTGATTAAAATGCTTAAAGTGAATGCTGGAATTAAACAACAAACTATGCAAATGGGAAAAGCAGTGTGCATTAAGGAAATAGACAACTGGCTCAAATAGATGCCTCCCTTGGAGGTTTGGAGATTTTTGCATTGCAAAAACAGTTTGAAAGATCCGCTGGGGGCAATATTTCGATTGGATGTTACATGTTACATCGGGTAGGGCACATTTTGTAGAAAGTCTCTCTCCGGGAAGATGTCAATTTATATTTAACTTTTCTCAGTTCAAAATTATGTAAATATAAAAAAATATATGTATTACTGTAAAACGATAATTAAACGCTGAGTCTCAAATAGCTGCCTTTCCTTTTTAAGAGCTGGGCAACAGCACACGCCAGCAAATAAACAAAAGCCTGTTTTAAATAAATGCCCGATCTAAATTAATTGTTTACAAGGTTATTATGAATTACCATGAATTGTTTTCAATGTTAAACGTTTGATTTTTTTTGTACATGAAATAATTCACTAATGACTTGAAAAAATGATGGCAATCATCCATTTTTATCACCAGTAAAAAACTGCTAGCCATTGGCTGCTGACAGCTGAATACTGCTAACATGGCCCCAGATGAGCCAACTGATCGATGTCCCCCTAGATATGATGTGCATCATTACAATAGTCTTATCTCCAGCTGTTGTGACTCTTATGCATTAATGGATATTTGGCGAGTTCAGAACCCATATGTCAAGCAATTTGTTTGGTTCAAACCCAATGGTCCCAGTAAATCAATAATTAATGATTGGCTAATTTCAAATAATTTAGCCACCTTCAGTTGAAGTCAGAAGTTTACATACACCTTAGCCAAATACATTTAAACTCAGTTTTTTTTTTTTTACAATTCCTGACATTTAATCCTAATAAAATGTCCCTGTTTTAGGGCAGTTAGGATCACCACTTTATTTTAAGAATGTGAAATGTCAGAATAATAGTAGAGAGAATAATTTATTTCAGCTTTTATTTCTTTCATCACATTCCCAGTGGGTCAGAAATTTACATACACTCAATTAGTATTTGGTAGCATTGCTTTTAAATTCTTTAACTTGGATCAAACGTTTCGGGTAGCCTTCCACAAGCTTCCCGCAATAAGTTGGGTGAATTTTGGCCCATTCCTCCTGACAGAGCTGTTGCTCGCATAAGCTTTTTTAGTTCTGCCCTGAAATGTTCCATAGGATTGAGGTCTGGGCTTTGTGATGGCCACTCCTGTCTGGTTGGCTGGGGAGTGTCGCTGCAAAGCTATTTTCAGGTCTCTCCAGTGATGTTCGATCTGATTCAAGTCCGGGCTCTGGCTGGGCCACTCAAGGACATTCAGAGACTTGTCCCAAAACCACTCGTGCAATGTCTTGACTGTGTGCTTAGGGTCGTTGTCCTGTTGGAAGGTGAACCTTCGCCCCAGTCTGAGGTCCTGAGCGCTCTGTAGCAGATTTTCACCAAGGGTCTCTCTTTACTTTGTTCAGTTCATCTTTCCTTCGATCCTGATGCTGCCACCACCATGTCATTTTTATTAAGCTTGCGTTCAAGTGCACCTACCTCCCTGTTGTATACAACAAGCTCCATTCCCCCTGTCTATTGGGGAGTTCTGGCTCATTTAATCCTTAAGAGTGTACTGACATACCCGTGGGTCAATCTTAGTAACATAATTTTTATGCATGGGCAACAATCCACCACATCCGCCTATGACGGCCTTCCGTAGCATCAGAACCGTTTGGGCTAAAAACTAATGTGACCCCACCTTGGAAAGGAGACACTCTCATGAACAGAACGTGTTCTCCGTTTTGCTTTACGACCCCACTAGTGTCACGGGATGTGTCAGAGGGTAGCCCATACAAATGAATGGAAGTATGGAGGTAGTTTTATGCCAACAAAATTAAGGGGTTAAATATGTGTAATATATACAGTGTATTCAGAAAGTATTCAGACCCCTTCTCTTTTCCCACATTTTGTTATGTTACAGCCTTATTCTAAAATAGATTCAACATTTGTTTTTCTCATCAATCTACACACAATACCCCAAAAGGACAAAGTGAAAACAGATTTTTAGATGATATTGAGTATGCCACCTCAGTCACTGGCCTCATCAATAAATGCATCGACGATGTCGTCCCCACAGTGACCGTACGTTCATATCCCAACCAGAAGCCAAGAATTACAGGCAACATCCGCACCGAGCTAAAGGCTAGAGCTGCCGCTTTCAAGGAGCGGGACACTAATCTGGACGCCTATAAGAAATCCCGCTATGCCCTCAGACGAACCATCAAACAAAGTGTCAATACAGGACTAAGATTGAATCCTACTTAGCCTATTCCCCCTCAGGAGACTGAAAAGATTTGGAATGGGTCGTCAGATCCTCAAAAAGTTCTACATCTGCACCATCGAGAGCATCCTGACCAGTTGCATCACTGCCTGGTATGGCAACTGCTTCCAACCGCAAGGCACTGCAGAGGGTAGTGTGTGTACGGCCCAGTACATCACTGGTACCAAGCTTCCTGCCATCCAGAACCTCCAAACCAGGCGGTGTCAGAAGAAAGCCCTAAAAATAGTCAGACTCCAGCCACCCTAGTCATAGACTGTTCTCTCTGCTACCGCACGCCAAGCAGTGCCGGGGCACCAAGTCTAGGTCCAAAAGGCTTCTTAACAGCTTCTACCCCCAAGCCATAAGACTCCTGAACAGCTAATCAAATGGCTAACCAGACTATTTGCATTGCCACCCCCCCCCCCTTACACTGCTGCTACTCTTTGTTTATTATCTATACATAGTCAACTCTACCTACATGTATGTACATACAACCTCAATTACCTCGACTAACCTGTGCCCCCGCACATTGACTCTGTACTAGTACCCCCTGTATATAATCAATCTACTGTTATTTTACTGCTGCTCTTTAATGATTTGTTACTTTTATTTAAAAAAAATTACTTATCTATTTTTTACTTAACAATTATTTTGATTACAACTGCATTGTTGGTTAAGGGTGTGTAAGTAAGTATTTCACTGTAAGGTCTACACCTGTTGTATTCAGCGCATGTGACAAATACATTATTCTTTCTTGTGTTTCTTGGCCCAAGCAAGTCTCTTCTTCTTATTGGTGTCCTTAAGTAGTGGTTTCTTTGCAGCAATTTGACCATGAAGGCCTGATTCACGTAGTCTCCTCTGAACAGTTGATGTTGAGATGTGTCTGTTACTTGAACTCTGTGAAGCATTTATTTGGGCTGCAATTTCTGAGGCTGGCAACTCTAATGAACTTATCCTCTGCAGCAGAGGTAACTCTGGGTCTTCCTTTCCTGTGACGGTCCTCATGAGAGGCAGTTTCATCATAGCGCTTGATGGTTTTTGCGACTGCACTTGAAGAAACTTTCAACGTTCTTGAAATGTTCTTCATTGACTGACCTTCATGTCTTAAAGTAATGATGGACTGTCATTTCTCTTTGCTTATTTGAGCTGTTCTTGCCATAATATGGACTTCGTATTTTACCAAATAGGGCTATTTTCTGTATACCACCCCTACCTCGTCACAACACAACTGACTGTCTCAAACACATTAAGAGGGAAAGAAATTCCACAAATTAACCTTTAACAGGGCACACCTGTTAATTGAAATGCATTCCAGGTGACTACCTCATAAAACTGGTTGAGAGAATGCCAAGAGTGTGCAAGAGCTGTCATCAAGTCAAAGGGTGGCTACTTTGAAGAATTTCAAATATATCATATATTTTTTATTTGTTTAACACTTTTTTTTTTTCATGATTCCACATGTGTTATTTCATAGTTTTGATGTCTTCACTATTATTCTACAATGTAGAAAATAGTAAAAATAAAGAAAAACCTTTGAATGAGTAGGTGTGTCCTAACTTTTGACTGGTACTGTATATTTCTTGAGCTTTCTTATATCTCCTAGATATAGGTCAGACCCTTCAAAACCTTATTACTTATGATACATTGTATGACTGTATTTTTTGCCATTTATGAATGTGTTACTCAATGCGTTTCTATGGGCTATAGTAGTAAAGGCTAAATTCAATATTTTATTAAATCATTTTTTTATATACGTTTTTGATAGTAACTTACCCTCCGCCCCTTTAAAAATGTTTTTGCCTAAAATGACATACCCAAATCTAACTGCCTGTAGCAAGTCTATGCATATTCTTGGTACCATTTGAAAGCAAACACTTTTAAGTTTGTTGAAATGTGAAAGGAATGTAGGAGAATATAACACAATAGATCTGGTAAAAGATAATACAAAGACAAAACCAACCGTTCTTTTATATTTTTTTGTACCATCATCTTTGAAATGCAAGAGAAAGGCCATAATGTATTTTCCAGCCCAGGTGCAATTTATATTTTGGCCACAGGATGGCAGCAGTGTATGTGCAAAGTGTTAGACTAATCCAATGAAGCATTGAATTTCTGTTCAAAATGTTGTATCAAGACTGCCCAAATGTGCCTAATTTGTTTATTAATAATTTTTCATGTTCAAAATTGTGCACTCTCCTCAAACAATATTATTTCACTGTAATAGCTACTGTAAATTGGACAGTGCAGTTAGATTAATAAGAATTTAATCTTTCTGACAATTTCAGATAGGTCTATGTCCTGGGAAATGTTCTTGTTACTTACAACCTCATGCTAATCGTATTAGCCTACGTTAGCTCAACTGTCCCGTGGAAGTGACACCAATCCCGAAGAAGTTGAAGTGGGCCTAAAATTATAAATCAAATAATCCATCCATCTTTAAACAATTCCATATATTAGCTTAGACCGCCTCCAACCCCAACGGTCAACACTGTTATAGTCAAACTTTTATAGTAGTTTTTCTTAATTGAATCTTTTAAAATGGGAAAACATGCTTGTTAAGAAGTTGAACATGTGCTCTTTATGGCAGAATGTAAGAATGTTCTGAAATAAATTAGCTTTGTCAAAATTACACTATCCAAAAGCCGCTCTATTTGTGGATGACACAGTTGTTGCAACAGCTAATGGGGATCCAAATAAACAAATAAATGCGTACTTTGTTAAAGGTGTGGTAGGAGGCTATACTTGGGGTTTGAGCAATGGCAATACATATATAATACATTTGAGGTATTCGGCAATACATCTTCTAGCAGAACGCAAGTACGAGGTGACACTTCCATATGAGTTATGCCTGAGGCAACTAATCTCTAACAGAATCCATAAGAAAGCCATGATAAGCTTAATTGGTGAGGATATTATGAAGAGGCATAATAAGATTAGTAGCCTCATAGTCATCATTTATATACCAGCCTATTATAAACTAGTCTGGTCCCAGATCGGTTTGTGCTCTTGCCAACTCCATTTCTCTCATTGTCAAGCCAAATATGTTTGGCATGACAAGTCCATAAAGAGGTGGTAGGAGAGCAGAATCAGTCTGGCACCCAGGCTACATATTTTTATGAACTATGAATGAATAATTTATTTGTATAAGCTGTAAGTTACGAGGCTCGGCGACTGGTATATAAATTATGACTATGAGGCTACTAATCTTGTACAGCAGCTATAAAAGATCCATGATAAAACCTGACAGCTTAGGATATATGACAATGAATTTGTACTTTGTATGAGCTGTAAGCTTTGAGGCTGGGAGACACATCTGTTTAATGTTCTGGAGCTGGTCATGATGTGTAGACAGTGCTGGTTTACGGGGGATTCTTCGGGCTTGTAGGTGACTGACTGATCAACACCCACCAGCTGCCATGGCGCGTGTGTGAGTGTGTGTTTTTGCGAATGTGTGTACCAATTTCCATCTGATCTTGATGTTGTCTGAGAGTGTGTGTGTGTGCTTGTGTGAGTTTTGCTATCTGTGTTTTGCCAGTTTACATCTGATCCTAAGGATGCTTGAGTGTGTGCGTGTGCATGTGTGAGTGCTTGTGTGCGTGTGTGTGTGTGTGTATGTATGTGCGTGCCAGTGTCCATCTGATCCTGATATTGTTTGAGAGAGTGTGTGTTGTCATCATGTATTGGCATTGCTTTCCAAGGATTGCTTGCATTACATTTTGAAATGGAACCGAAAAGCCTTCATACTCTGATATTTCTGATATCATTGCTTTGTAATGTAGGCTGGGCCCAATAGCGACTATAGCCTGACGGTTTATTCTTGTGGTGTGGTGGTCGAGTTGTTGATCGTAACAAGGCTCTCCTGTCACCACATCAAACCCCCCTACATTATCATGGATGGCGTGTCACAGAAACACAATGTGGATTTAGAGAAGCTCCGGGAAGAATAATGGCCCCTTTTCTTCAGGTGCTGCAATCCAAGATTTGTCTCTCACTATGCCACGCTATTTAATTGAGCGCTGACGAACTCTGACCCCGGGCTTCCAGCTTCAACACGGAGTCATTCATTCTGCCTTTGTGCTCTGATGTTGTCGGCTACGTCCCAAATGGCACCCTATTCTCTATGTAGTGCACTGCTTTTGACCAGGGCCCGTGGGACCTAGCTTCCCATGCTTGGGAAACTGGATGTGCACTGACAGTGCTACAACATTGAGTCAATATGGTCGCAGTCTGCCCCAGCCAGCCAACAGAGTCGTGTTCAGTAGATGTTATTAAGTCCACATAGTTACTCGCTTTATTTCGTTTGAGGCCCGATTCAGACGCCTTTCCTACGCACATCTTTCCTACCCACTTCTCAGTAGTTGGTATTCAGACTTACCTTATGCAGGTCCGTAATGGGCTTTGCAGACGTGTTTCCCTTGCACACGCGGAATACATATAATGAAAACGCTGAAAACACTCCCACTTGCTGGCCAACAGATTTTCTCGTGGAGTTTGCATTCAATAGGGGTTTCAGTACATTTACTGTGTCTTAAGCCATCCCTTTAAATACGGTGTTCTTTTCATTTGAATTTTGACAAACTCACAAGAATACATCGAGAGAATGGGTTCAGAATATAGGGATCAAGGAAAGCCATCTAAATACAGTTGAAGTCGAAAGTTTACATACACTTTAGCCAAATACATTTAAACGCAATTTTTCACAATTCCTGAGATTTAATCTTAGTAAAAATGCCCTGGCTTAGGTCAGTTAGATCACCACTTTATTTTAAGAATGTGAAATGTCAGAATAATAGTAGAGAGAATGATTTATTTCAGCTTTTATTTCTTTCATCACATTCCCAGTGGGTCAGAAGTTTACATACACTCAATTAGTATTTGGTGGCATTGCCTTTAAATTGTTTAACTTGGATCAAACGTTGCGGGTAGCCTTCCACAAGCTTCCCACAATAAGTTGGGTGAATTTTGGCCCATTCCTCCTGACAGAGCTGGTGTAACTGAGTCAGGTTTGTAGGTCTCCTTGCTCGCACATGCTTTTTCAGTTCTGCCCAGAAATGTTCTATTGGATTGAGGTCAGGGCTTTGTGATGGCCACTCCAATACCTTGACTTTGTTGTCCTTAAGCCATTTTGCCACAACTTTGGAAGTATGCTTGGGGTCATTGTCCATTTGGAAGACCCATTTGCGACCAAGCTTTAACTTCCTGTCTGATGTCTTGAGATGTTGCTTCAATATATCCACATAATTTTCCTCCCTCACGATGCCATCTATTTTGTGAAGTGCACCAGTCCCTCCTGCAGCAAAGCACCCCCACAACATGATGCTGCCACCCCGTGCTTCACGGTTTGGATGGTGTTCTTCAGCCTGCAAGCCTCACCCTTTTTCCTCCAAACATAATGATGGTCATTATGGCCAAACAGTTCTATTTTTGTTTCATCAGACCAGAGGACATTTCTCCAAAAAGTACCATCTTTGACCCCATGCGCAGTTGCAAACTGTAGTCTGGCTTTTTTTATGGTGGTTTTGGAGCAGTGGCTTCTTCCTTGTTAAGCGGCCTTTCAGGTTACATCAATATAGGACTCGTTTTACTGTGGATATAGATACTTAGGTACCTGTTTCCTCCAGCATCTTCACAAGGTCCTTTGCTGTTGTTCTGGGATTGATTTGCACTTTTCGCACCAAAGTACGTTAATCTCTAGGAGACAGAACGCGTCTCCTTCCTGAGCGGTATGACGGCTGCGTGGTCCCATGGTGTTTATACTTGTGTACTATTGTTTGTACAGATGAACGTGGTACCTTCAGGTGTTTGGAAATTGCTCCCAAGGATGAACCAGACTTGTGGAGGTCTACAATTGTTTTCTGAGGTCTTGGCTGATATCTTTTAATTTTTCCATGATGCCAAGCAAAGAGGCACTGAGTTTGAAGGTAGGCCTTGAAATACATCCACAGGTACACCTCCAATTGACTCGAATGATGTCAATCAGCTTATCAGAAGCTTCTAAAGCCATGACATCTTTTTTCTGGAATCTTCCAAGCTGTTTAAAGGCACAGCCAACTTAGTGTATGTAAACTTCTGACCCACTGGAATTGTGATATAGTGGATTATAAGTGAAATAATCTGTCTGTAAACAATTGTTGGAAAAATTACTTGTGTCTTGCACAAAGTAGATGTCCTAACCGACTTGCCAAAACTATAGTTGGTTAACAAGAAAATTGTGGAGTGGTTGAAAAACGAGTTTTAATTACTCCAACCTTAGTGTTAACTTCTGACTTCAACATTATATCAACATATTTAGAAAGCTGAGAAACATCCCTTTAAAATTATATGACATATAATAGCACCCACTCAATCCAAATGTAATCAGTTAAGAGAACACCTGTGAAAATGTGTATCGTATATGAAAATCAATGTATTTTTTCCAAACGACTGCCATTTACAACTTTCTAATGAAGATAGAGAAAAAATGTAATCATTCCGAGTGTTCCTTGTTTGGTAAAGATTGAACATCTGAAATCAGAATAGAAATACCTTTTACTGTGAACAAGCTACAGCTGTTTTCGTGACCGACGGTATTTTTCAATAATTCTATGGAATGTTCCTTGATCAGACACTTTCTTATCTGGATAGTATATTAAACACAAATCTACACCAACATTACAAGTAGCATTTAATCTTATATATGATAAGGAAAGACAAAAGCAATGATTATAAAATGAATAAAACTAACTTTATTGAAAGAATGTTAGTGGAATACATTGTCTCATTCAAACCTGTAAAAAAAATGTTTTAAAACGGAAAATGAATGTTTCTTATTATTAAGTCCAGGTTGTCGTCTTTTCTGTTTGGTGCCTAATGGTCTGTATCCTTTGGTCAATGGAGGTTATCTGCCTGGTGTCAGCTTGGGAGATGTTTGTTTGATCCCAGGCCAGAAAAAACTTGATGAGTTCTGCCTCCTTCCACCAATACACTGCAGAGAGCTTGGGCTCAACATGACCAATGACCCTCATGACTTTGTAAGCACTGTCAAAGTCATTGGTCAGTGACCCAAAGTGTGTCGCCACTACTGAACATTTCTTTAATATGTCACATTTCCCTTATGTTCCCAAGAACTCTAAGGCTTCATGCCACAATGACTACTGCCCTATGAAGGGCTTTGAGAGGCTGATTATGGCACACACAAACTCCATCATCCCAGACACCCTAGACCCACTCCAATTTGTGTACCGCCTTAACAGATCCACAGACGACGCAATCTCAATTGCACTCCTTACTGCCCTCACCCACCTAGATAAGAGGGATACCTATGTGAGAACTCTGTTCACTGACTACAGCTCAGTGTTCAACACCATTGTCCCCTCCAAGCTCATCACCAAGTTTAGGACCCTGGGACTGAACACCTCCCTCTGCAACTGTATCCTGGACTTCCTGACGGGCCGTCCCCAGGTGGTGAGGGTAGGCAATATCACCCCCGCCACACTAACCCTCAACATGGGGGCCCAACGAGGGTATATGCTTAGTCCTCTCCTATACTCCCTGTGTTACAAATACACAGAGGCTTGTTGTGCAATTAAACTGATCGTCTTTACTTCAGATCAACATGTTCACAAGTCGTACAAAACTCACTCCTCCCATCCTCGCACAACGTGCCTGATTCATAATACTGAACACAACACCATGGCCACGACTGCGTGGCCGTGCACGACTCCAACACCATCATCCAGTTTGCTGACTACACAACGGTAGTAGGCCTGATCACCGGCGACGATGAGACAGCCTACAGGGAGGAAGTCAGTGACCTGGCAGTGCCGGAACAAACTCTCTCTCAACGTCAGTAAGACCAAGGAGCTGACCGTGGACTACATGAAACGGGAGGGCGAACACGCCCCCATCCACATCGACAGGGTTGCAGTGTAAGCGTATCAAGAGCTTCAAATTCCTCGGTGTCCAAATCACAGACATAAAATGGTCCACTCACACGCGCACAGTCGTGAAGAAGGCATGACGGTGCCTCTTCCCGCTCAGGAGGTTGAAAAGGTTTGACATGGGCCCTTAAATCGTCAAAAGGTTCTACAGCTTGTACAACTGAGAGCATCTTGATTGGCTGCATCACTGCTTTGTATGGCAATAGCACGGCCCTACATCACATTGGCGCTACAGAGGATGGTACATTACTGGGGCCAAGCTCCCTGCCATCAAGGACCTCTATAAATCGTTAAAGACTCCATCCACCCAAGCCATAGAGTCTCTGCTTCCGCACGGCAAGCGGTACCAGTGCATCAAGTCTGACACCAACAGGCTCCTGAACAGCTTCTGTCCCCAAGCCATAAGAGTGCTAAATAGCTAACAAAATGGCTAAACAGACTGAGTTGACCCTTGTGTATATATATTGTGGTGGCTAATTTCTGCATTACCAAATGAGGAGAGTTAAACACACCAGTCTGAGTTAACTACATCTTTAATACTTAAGATACTTTTGCAAAAGCCTCTTTGACCTTCAATAATGCACTCTCTCGAATGAACCAGGAAGGTGATTACACAATGGCTACAGAGATATTTTATAGCAAAGATACACCCCCTTCAACGTACATTGACAAACCACAGATCTTAGTAACAGTTCACAAAGGTTACGTTTTGTATGACAGATATCCATAAAACACAGCAGGCAGTAACTGCTATGTCAACAGGGTTCATTGTATAGCCCAGTATCTGGTCCCCTTAGAACCGTCCCTCCCTGGTACGGTATAGAACAAAAACACCATTTCATCCAATGGCATATATCAATTGTCAACTCTAGATACTCCCATCTCAAGCAAACCCCCTCTTGACCCTACTCCTGGACAGGCTCACTGGGGGGAGTGAGCCTCTAGGCCATATATTATCACAGGATAAGTGCGAGATCTAAGAGAGGACACACAATTCCCAGGCACTACCATAAACCTCCCCACAATAAAGAAAAGGAGGGAGTGACTTGCTCACAGACATTGTGGAGACAAGTCATTGGTTCCCCCTTAATCACGCCATCCCTTCACATGGTTTAAGAATAGGTAAAGACACATTCCCATGACGACAATATCATTCTGTTCTCCTCTCTTGCTGATATTCTGCAGAGCAACAGAGACATGTAAAAAACAAGTCTGACCTCTCCCCTCTCTGGGCCCCAAGTGTCTGAGCCCCAGCTAAGGGAAACGTGCAACTGAAACATACCAGAGTCCAAAGGACACTTTCTAATGACAAGTATCTCACATAAGCATATTATACTAATAAAACATCTTAATTATCTATGTTACCCAACTAATTCTGATTCATCCACGACAATATAATATTTTTGCTCTGTCGCTATGCACACTCACAGGGCCCTACACACTCACGCACACTGACACTCCAACACACACAAACACTCACTTCATAATTTGCTCACACATATGATATGCACATACATTTATACTGACTCTACACACACGCACACCCACTCACAAACAATCATCATACACTGAGTGTACAAAACATTAAGAACATCTTCCTAATATTGAATTGCAACCCCATGTTGACGCCAAAGCGTCCCACAGTTGTCAATTTGGCTGGTTGTCCTTTGGGTGGTGGACCATTCTTGATACACACGGGAAACTGTTGAGTGTGAAAAACACAGCAGTGTTGCCGTTCTTGACACAAACTGGTGCACCTGGCACCTACTACCATACCCCGTTCAAAGGCACTTCACCCTCTGAATGGCACACATACACAATCCATGTCTCAATTGTTTCAAGGCTTAAAAATCCTTCTTTAACCTGTCTCCTCCCCTTCATCTACACTGATTGAAGTGGATTTAACAGGTGACATCAGTAAGGAGTCATGATTTTTGCCTGAACACAGGGCATGGGTGTCTGTGGAGGCTGTTGATATCCCACTGGGCACAGCACATCGTTTCTGTCTATGTCATGTTTTGTACGCTCAGTGTAGGTTGTAATCGACCAAAAATATCAACCAAATATTTATCCACACTGAAACAATGTGGTGTGCCCAGTGGGACATCACCAGCCACCACAGACACCCGTGCTCTGTGTTCAGACAATGTCTGAGTCCCAAATGGTACCCTATTCCCTATAGTGCACTATTTTTGACCAGAGCCCAGACAATGGAAACGTCCCAAATGTCACCGTATTCCCTATATAGCGCAATACTTTTGACCAGAGCCCAATGTAGTGAATAGGGTGCCATCTGAGATGAAACCAATATGAACCACTCAGTACAAGAACCACTGAGACATCTACAGCCACAATGAAGAATTGTCGTCCTCCATAAAGCAGACGTTTTGATAATTAGCCAACTCTTCAATAAGCTTGGTGAGGCAGTGTGCTGCATGTTAAGATAATGTGCATGTTTGAAGTGGCTCCCGGTCTGACACTGCTATCAGACCGGGATAATGAGGATTGGAGTTAGGGCGTTTTAGTTCCCCGGCCTTACTGTCTTCAGACCAGTAATTTGTTTCTCTGATATGCTGATGGTTTTATTCCGAATCAGTCCAATGACTTAGACTTTTATTCAGGATGAAATTTTAAGGGAGCAATTATATACTTTTTTTTTTGGGGGGGGAGATAAGAAAATGAATAAGTTAAAGCATAATTCTAAATATAAGGGCTCTATTTTAACAAACCTAACACAATGGCAAATCTAAGGTTGTTATATATTTTTTTGCTATGTTCAAAGCCATTTATGAGAACAGTAGCTGGCGGAAGCGCAAAGGGTCTCGATTTTGATGAATAAACAAGTTGTAGGTGTGAAGAGGGCTTGGCCATGGCTTAACACTGCATACGTTTGTCTCAAGTTGTGTAGGTTAAACCTTTACTTAACTGGGCAAGTCAGTTAACAACAAATTCTAATTTACAATGACGGCCTACCAAAAGGCAAAAGGCCTCCTGCAGGGACGGGGGGATCTTTTTTTTTTTTTTTAAACACACATCACGATAAGAGAGACACCACAACACTACCATCAAGAGAGACCTAAGACAACAACATAGCATGGCAGCAACACATGAGAACACAGCATGGTAGCAACACAACATGACAACAGCATGGTAAGCAACACAACATGGCAGCAGCACAACATGGTAGCAGCACAAAACACGGTACAAACATTATTGGGCACAGACAACATCACAAAGGGCAAGAAGGTAGAGACGCGAAACAGCCACAAGTGTCAGTAAGAGTGTCCAGGATTGCGTCTTTGAATGAAGAGTTGGAGATAAAACTGTCCAGTTTGAGTGTTTTTTGCAGCTTGTTCCAGTCGCTAGCTGCAGCGAACTGAAAAGAGGAGCGACCCAGGTTAATTTGGATTGATACTACAGTTTGTTAAATAGCATAGGCTAAAGTAACCAGTGATAGCAACAGTAAAACATTTAAATAAAAATAAAAAACAACATCCGGTGAAATTGCAGAGCGCCAAATTCAAAATACAATAAACGCAATATTAAACATTAATGATAATACAAGTGTCATACATGACTCTTTAGCTTAGAATCTTGGCAATCTAACCGCATCGTCGGATTTCAAAAAGGCTTTACCACGAAAGCACAGCATTCGATTATCCTGAGGTCAGCGCCCCACAACAGCATATTATCCAAACAAGCACATGTCACAAAATCCCAAATAGCGACAAAATAAGTCACTTACCTTTGAAGATCTTCCTCTAATCGCAATTACAAGAGTCCCAGGAACACAATGAATGGTCGTTTTGTTCGATAAGTTCCTTCTTTATATCCCAAATAGTCCGTTTAGTAGGCGTCATTGAGTTCAGTAATCCACCCGTTCAGAATGCAGACATGGGAGTTCCAAAAGTTACCAGTAAAGTTTGTCCAAACAAATAAAACTATGTTTCTAATTCATTATTAGGTACTCTAATATCTAAATACACGATAATATTTCATACGGAGCAAACTATTTTCAATAGGAAAGGAAAAGAGCACAGCACGCTCCCTCGGTCACGTGCGCAATGAGACTAGCTTTGCCATAGAGCTCCCTGAGGATAAACAACTATTCCTCATTGGTTTTTCTTAAAACAAGCCTGAAACCATGTATAAAGACTGTTGACATCTAGTTGAAGCCATAGGAACTGCAATTTGGGAGGCGGAAGTCTTTGTTTTCAATAGCTTAACCTTTGAATTGGCTGGCAGGTCAACAGAAAAAAAATGTGTCCTCGGGTTTTTACCTGCCAAATCAGTTCTGTTATACTCACAGACATAATTTTAACAGTTTTAGAAAAGTTCGAGTGTTTTCAATCCAATACTACCATGCATATGCATATCCTAGCTTCTGGGCCTGAGTAGCAGGTAGTTTACTTTGGGCACCTCAGTCATCCAAACTTCCGAATACTGCCCCCTATCCCTAACAAGTTTTATCCAAACTATTGTCCCCGGCCACCTTGCCCTGTTTATAAGCAGCATCTCTTACAAGGCTGCTATCAATCCACGGTTTTTGATTCAGGAGCATTTTGAAAGACAACATCGGTATCACGTCTATGTATTTTTTGATGCGGTGATTGAGTCGGAGTATCCATTGATGTTATCTCCAGAGACGACCCGGAATATACAGTGCATTCTGAAAAGTTTTCAGACCCCTTGACTTTTTCCACATTTTGTTACGTTACAGCCTTATTCTAAAGTGGATAAAATAAATAAAAATGTCCTCATGAAAAAGCGAAAACAGGTTTTTGAATTTTGTGAAAATGTATTACAAATAAAAACCAGAAATTCCTTATTTACATAAGTATTCTGACCGTTTACTATGAGACTCAAAATTGAGTTCAGGTGCATCCTGTTTCCATTGATCATCCTTGATATTTCTACAACTTGATTGGAGTCCACCTGTGGTGAATTCAATTGATTGGACATGATTTGGAAAGGCACACTCCTGTCTATACAAGGTCCCACAGTTGACAGTGCATGTCAGAGCAAAAACAAGCCATGAGGTCGAAGGAATTGTCTGTAGAGCTCCGAAACAGGATTGTTATCGAGGCACAGATCTGGGGAAGGGTACCAAAACATTTCTGCAGCATTGAAGGTCCCCAAAAACACAGTGGCCTTCATCATTCTTAAATGGAAGAAGTTTGGAACCACCAACACTCTCCTAGAGCTGGCCACCTGGCCAATCTGAGCAATTGGGGGAGAAGGGCCTTGGTCAGGGAGGTGACCAAGAACCCGATGGTTACTCTGACAGAGTTCCTCTGTGGAGATGGGAGAACCTTCCAGAAGGACAACCATTGCTGCAGCACTCCACCAAACAGGCCTTTATGGGAGAGTGGCCAGACGGAAGGCACTCCTCAGTAAAAGGCACATGACAGCTCGCTTGTAGTTTGCCAAAAGGCACCTAAACTCTCAGACCATGAGAAGCAAAGATTCTCTGGTCTGATGAAACCAAGATTAAACTTTTTGGCCTGAATGCCAAGCGTCATGTCCGGTGGAAACCTGGCACCATCCCTATGGTGAATCATGGTGGTGGTGGCAGCATCATGCTATGGGGATATTTTTCAGTGGCAGGGACTGGATCGAGGGAAAGATGAACGGAGCAAACTACAGAGATCCTTGAGCGTTCAGAACCTCAGACTGGGGGCGAAGGTTCACCTTCCAACAGGACAACGCCCCTAAGCACACAGCCAACGCAGGAGTAGCTTCGGAACAAGTCTCTGAATATCCTTGAGTGGCCCAGCCAGAGCACGGACTTGAACCTGATATAACATCTCTGGAGAGACCTGAAAATAGCTGTGCACATCCAACCAGACAGAGCTTGAGAGGATCTCTAGAAAATAATGGGAGAAACTCCCCAAATACACTTGTGCCAAGCTTGCCAAGCTTCTGTTTTTTTATAAATTTGCTAAACTTTCTAACAAAATCAGTTTCTCTTTGTCGTTATTGGGTATTGTGTGTAGATAGATGTATTTATTTTTTAATCCATTTTAGAATAAGGCTGTAACGTAACAAAACATGGAAAAGTGAAGGGGTCTGAATACCTTCCGAATGCACTGTATGTATGGCGTGCGCCAAGTTAATAAATGTCAATATCTGTGACAGTGTCTAGTCTTGAAATATTTAGAGTAAAATTTACACAACAGTTATAAATGAGGCCCCAGGGCATAACCTAGCGAGCCTGATCGCAGTTTTCAACATTCCATTTCACTTCACATTTTATGATATCTGAATTGAAATAGGAAGGTGAATGCATCAATCAGGTTGGTTCCACTAGGCTAATCATAACCACCATTGATAATGTAATCAATTGTCACGTCTTCTCCTGCTCCCCCGCTCCGGCGCTCAACGTCACCGGTCTACTAACCACCGGTCCTAGCAACCCATCATTACGCACACCTGGCAACCAGCATTACGCACACCTGCGCCCCATCATGAGCCACACCTGGACTTCTTCACTACCTGATTACTTCCCCTTTATCTAGCACTCTTTTTTTTATCACCCATTAGGTAGTATTGTTTCCTGCTTTCATGTTTAGACACTACTCCTGTTTTTGTATTCACTCCATGTTCGTTCCTATTAAACTGTATCTGCTTCCTGACTCCCTGCGTCTCCATTACACAATACGACCTCACAGAATGGAAGTTGCAGCCAATCGAGACCTCTCCCAGATGGTCTGCGAACAAGGGGACCTACTTCGCCAACACCATGACCAGCTGGCGCAAATGGGGACGGCTATGGATCAGGTCATCTGCTTTCTTCAAGGTCTAGATCTTCCTCAAAGGACGTTACCCCAACAAGCGGAGGATCTTCTACCATGAGTCGACCCAGCACCCCAGCCCAGTCTGTCAAGGTCAGCGATGCCTGTTTGTCCTTTCCGAACAAATATGACGAGACATCCAAATTCCGGGACTTCCTCCTCCAGTGCTCCCTCTATTTTTCTCATCAAACGGGAGTCCCCACCACCGAGAGGTCCAAGGTTATCATGGTTATTTCCCTGCTGACCGGGCAGGAGTTGCAGTGGGCTGCGGCCATCTGGGAGAGAGGGGAGGAGGAGCTGGGTTCCTATGGGAGGTTCATGGCTCTGTTCATAGGAGTCTTCGATCATCCACCGGAGGGCAGAGAGGGGAGTGAGCGCCTACTCCAACTACAGCAGGAGGACCAGACCGCTGTGGAAGTACGCCCTCATCTTCCGTACAGTGGCAGCATCCAGCGGAAGAAATGAGCCGGTGCTGCGCACTTTATTCAGAAGAGGATTGCGCAAGGAGGTACAGATGGAGTTGGCATCCCGAGACGACACCCTCTCATTGGACTCACTCATCACAATGGCCATCCGTCTGTATAATCTCCTTCGGGAGCGTCAGCACTCCCATTGCCTCTCTCCCTCCTTCATTGACCAATCTGAGTCAGAGTCTGAACCCATGGAGGTAGAGGCCACACGCCTCTCCACAGCTGGGCAACGCCATCGGAGATAGCTGGGGCTCTGTCCCTACTGTGGTCAAGAAGGGCACCAGCTTCAACAGTGTCTTCTACGTCCCAAACCCCGGGAGCCACTAGAACAGATTGACGGCCCTGTGATCATCCGTCTCCTGGGGTAGGTGTGAGTATTCCATCATCATCAGTCTCCACCAAAGCCTTTTTAGTACCGATTTCACTAGCTGGCTGTCCCTTGTGTGTTTCCTACAGCTCTAGTGCACTTTTGTGCCACAGGGAATTTATTGACCAGGCCCTTGCCTCCTCCCTGAACATAACATCATACCCGCTCTCCTCTTTTTCTGATTCATGCGCTGGATAACCGACCACTGGGATATGGGACAATCACACACATCACAGCACCACTCACCATCACCGTGGGACCCCTGCACCAAGAAAACTGCTTTCCCTTACCCTGTGGTTCCACGTCGGTTGAGAGTCCTGTAGTTGCCCTCCAGGGCCGACATGCTAGAGGTTTACCAGGATCGCCAAGTGTCGGCTGGAGTGATGTAAAGCTCGCTGGAAATGCTTTCTCTGGAGTGATGAATCACGCTTCACCATCTGGCAGTCCGACAGATAAATCTGGGTTTGGCTGATGCCAGGAGAACGCTACCTGCCTCAATGCATAGTGTCAACTGTAAAGTTTGGTGCAGGAGGAATAATGGTCTGGGGATTTTTTTCTGGCTAAGCTCCTTAGTTCCAGTGAAGGAAAATCTTAACGCTACAGCGTACAATGACATTCTAGACGATTCTTTGCTTCCAACTTTGTGGCAACAGTTCGGAGAAGGCCCATCCTGTTTCAGCAAGACATTACCCCCGTGCACAAAGCGAGGTCCATACAGAAATGGTTTGTGGAGATTGGTGTGGAAGAACTTGACTGGCCTGCACAGAGCCCTGACCTCAACCCCATTAAACACCTTTGGGATGAATCGGAATGCCGACTGCAAGCCAGGCCTAATCGCCCAACATCAGTGCCCGACCGCACTAATGCTCTTGTGGCTGACTGGAAGCAAGTCCCCAGCGCAATGTTTCAACATCTAGTAGAAAGCCTTCCCAGAAGATTGGAGGCTGTTATAGCAGCATAGTGGTGGCCAACTCCATATTAATGCCCATGATTTTGGAATTAAATGTTTGACGAGCAGGTGTACACATTTGGTCTTGTAATGTAGGTGTCACGTAAACCACACTTTGTATTCAGGACAAAAAGTTAATTGCTTTGATGCATTTTTTGCAGTTGTACTTTAGTGCCTTGTTGCAAACAAGATGCAAGTTTTGGAATATTTTTATTCTGTACAGACGTCCTCCCTAGTATTTTGGAGTAACTGCAATATTGTTGATCCATCCTCAGTTTTGTGGGTCAATATCAATAATGTACCAGTGCTTCCTGATACTGTCCTTAAATGCCTTCCCCAATGGTGAGTATTGGGTAAAGCATGATGGGACATGTTCTGATTTTTCTTTGACTTTTGGTTGAAGGCTTTCCAACTGTGTTAAACCTTCAAAAAGACAAACAAGCGGAAAACATTTAAGCGTGATACTGTGGACTACAAGGAGCAGAAGGTATATTTTTGGAGGGATGGCCGGAGACAGCCAATTGGCACTCCCCCACGAGCAAGCTGGAAGGGTTTACGCCAGCCCAGCCATAATCCTAGAGGGCCACTAATGAGGCAATCAACCACCTCCCTCACATCTGACTCCAGTGACCAATCCAGAGCCAGAACATCTTTATTTTGGGAATCCCGATGGACGACGTCATCGAATCGGCCATCATCACGACCACCGCCCACCCTGCGTCCCCGCAAGAAATGCAGAAGAGGACTACGTACAAAGACGGTAACACCCGAAATCCCTACCCCACACACGGAGCAAGACACACACCTGTTGGACAGGTTTATTACCGTATCTGATACATGTTCATCTGCCCTAGGTAAGGGATCATTTTCCCAACATCTCAGGCCAAGGACTTTGATACAGTTATAGACTTTCAAAAGTTTCCGCAGTTTGAGATTGACCGAGTTTTTTTGGTAATGGGGTTCCTCCCTATGCACCTGCCAATGTTAATCTATTGAACTATATTAGTAACCAGACAGGAAACGGTGCTAATGTTTTTCCCATTGATAACCTGAATGACAATGAACCTGACTCTCGCCCTGATGACAAGGGAAAATACATATTTTAAGAGGAAAGTCGCATTTTTACCACCTAAAAGAAAACCCTCTTGAAACATATTGCCGCCTAGATGAGAAAGATGTACATCATCTCCTGGCTAAATAAAAAAGGTATTCCACAATATGTCCAAAGCAGAGAAAGAATCTCTTATGGTACTGAAAAATAACTCCAGTATCATTATAAAACCGGTCAACAAAGGAGGTGCAATAGTGATACTAAATGCAGAAGACTATGAAAAGGAAATTCTGGGACAATTTAGTGATGATGAATTTTACAAAAAACTCAAAGGACCCAACTAATCAATTCAAGTCTCTGACAAAATGTTTGAATGAAGGAGAAATTACAAAGACCGAATATGAGTTTATGAAAGTTGACTGCCCAACCACACCTGTCTTAATACGCTCTACCCAAAATTCACAAGGGCATGACACCACCTATACCATTGTGAGTAGTAATGGATCTCTGACAGAGAATACCTCTACCTTTATAGACCATTTTGTGAAACCCTGGGCAATCTCCCTCCTCACATCTACTAGAGACTATTGATTTTATACATTTTTGGAAATCTGTGGACCATATGTGGACCATAAATTCCATTCTGTGTACTTTTGATGTTACCAGTCTATATACTAACATCCCCCATCAGGGCGGCCTAGAGGCCCTCAAGTTCTACCTCAATGAACGTCCCCCTAATGCTCTACCCAGCACCAATTGGATTGTGGACTTGGCTGAACTGGTACTAGCCTCCAACTATTTTCTTTTCAGGGGAGACTTTTTCCTCCAGACCAAAGGGACAGTGATGGGGAGCACTATGGCTCCTAATTATGCTCTCCTATATCTAGGAATGCTTGAAAAACAGGTGGTGCTGAATCCAGACCCTTTTCTCTCCAATATTCTCCTAATTCAGAGATATTTGGATGACATTTGTGATCTATACAGGCACCCAGGAAGAACTTTTGGAATTCTCAGATGCAGACCACATCGAATAAACAATAGTTTAATATCCCAACAGGAGCAGGCAATAGACAGGTCAAGGGTCAGTAAACCAGAGGTGGGGCAACAGTACTTGGCGGTAGGCAGACTCAGCGTCAGACAGAGGTCGGTAATCCAGAGGTGGGCAATGGTACAGGTCGGCAGGCAGGCAGGCTCAGGGGCAGTCAGAGTGGTCAGGCAGGCAGGCAGGCTCAGAGTCAGGACAGGCAAGGGTCAAAACCAGGAGGGCGAGAAAAGAGAAACTGGAAAAAGCAGGCGCTGAGACACAAACCGCTGGTTGGCTTGAACAAACAATACGAACTGGCAACAGACTAGCAGAGAACACAGGTCTAAATGCACAGGGGATAATGGGGAAGATGGGCGACACCTGGAGGCGGGTGGAGATAATCACAAAGACAGGTGAAACAGATCAGGGTGTGACACTTACCTAAACACTATGAATGAACACCTTCACGTCACCATTAACTATGACCAATCACAAATTAGTTTTCTTGATGTGATGGTTATTAAGGACAAAACCTCCCTCTCTACAGATCTCTATAGGAAATCTACGGACAGGAATACCCTCCTAAGAGGTGACAGCTTTCATCCACGTCCACTTATTAAAAGTCTCCCTATAAGTCAATTCAGTCGTATCAGATTAATATGCAGACCACGGACCTCACACAAACATGCCAATGATTGTTTTGAAGGTTTAACACAGTTGGAAAAACTTCAACCAAAAGTCAAAGAAAAATAAGAACATGTCCAATCATGCTTTACCCAATACTCACCATTGGGGAAGGCATTTAAGGACAGTATCAGGAAGCACTGGTACATTATTGATACTGACCCTCAATTGAAAGCCATTTTTAAATATCCCCCATGCATGGGTTTTAAAAGACCCCCAAACGTGAGAGATGTTGTTGTTAAATCTGATTACCCACCAGAGAAAAGGGAAACTTTTTTAGACAAGGTTCCGGAGGGCAATTACAAATGTGGCCAATGTACTCAACACAGCTTTACGTACAAATGCAACTAATTTACCCACCCCCGCACAGGACAAAGATTTAAGATCAAGGGCCTGATTACCTGCATGTCCACCAATGTTATTTACATGTTGAAATGTCCTTGTGGTCTGTCTTACATAGGGAAAACCTGTAGAAGCCTTAAGACACGGATCAGTGAGCGCCGCAGCAATATACGGACAGGTGAGACAACAAATCCGGTTGCTTCTCATTTTGTACAAGCTGGACATCCTATTAGTTCTCTGAGATAAATTGGAATAGAAATGGTCAAGATGTCACACAGGGGAGGGGACATTGAGAGGAAACTTCTTCAAAGGGAGTCTTTCTGGATCCACAGGCTGAACACACTGTCTCCTCTTGGCCTTAATGAGGAGTTTGACTTGGAAATGTTTCTATAGTTTAATACGTCTAAATAGTTTTTTTTTTAATCCAAATTGAATATTGTATGTATATTACTGTAAATATTGATCACATTCCCTGTGTATGATCATATATGTTGATACATTGAATGTTAATATTGTGAAAATATTCAAAAAAATAATGTACCTCCTTTTTGTAAATAATGTACCTCCCTCCTACACAGTTGAGGTCGGATGTTTACATACACCTTAACCAAATACATTTAAACTAGGTTTTTCACAACTCCTGACATTTAATCCCAGTAAAAATTCCCTGTCTTAGGTCAGTTAGGATCACCACTTTATTTTAAGAATGTGAAATGTCAGAATAATAGTAGAGAGAATGATTTATTTCAGCTTTTATTTCTTTCATCACATTCCCAGTGGGTCAGAAGTTTACATACACTCAATTAGTATTTCGTAGCATTGCCTTTAAATTGTTGAACTTGGGTCAAACGTTTCGGGTAGCCTTCCACAAGCTTCCCACAATAAGTTGGGTGAATTTTGGCCCATTCCTCCTGACAGAGCTGGTGTAACTGAGTAAGGTTTGTAGGCCTCCTTGCTCGCACATGCTTTTTCAGTTCTGCCCTCATATTTTCTATAGGATTGAGGTCAGGGCTTTGTGATGGCCACTCCAATACCTTGACTTTGTTGTCCTTAAGCCATTTTGCCACAACTTTGGAAGTATGCATGGGGTCATTGTTCATTTGGAAGACCCATTTGCGACCAAGCTTGAACTTCCTGTCTGATGTCTTGAGATGTTGCTTCAATATATCCACATCATTTTCCTACCTCATGATGCCATCTATTTTGTGAAGTGCACCAGTCCCTCCTGCAGCAAAGCACCCCCACAACATGATGCTGCCACCCCCTTGCTTCATGGTTAGGATGGTGTTCTTCAGCTTGCAAGCCTCCTGATTTTTCTTCCAAACATAATGATGGTCATTATGGCCAAACAGTTCTATTTTTATTTCGTCAGACCAGAGGACATTTCTCCAAAAAGTACGATCTTTGTCCCCATGTGCAGTTGCAAACCGTAGTCTGGCTTTTTTATGGAGGTTTTGGAGCAGTGGCTTCTTCCTTGCCGAGCGACCTTTCAGGTTATGTCGATGTAGGACATATTTTTACTGTGGATATAGATGCTTTTGTACCTGTTTCCTCCAGCATCTTCACAAGGTCCTTTGCTGTTGTTCTGGGATTGATTTGCACTTTTCGCACCAAAGTACGTTAATCTCTAGGAGACAGAATGCGTCTCCTTCCTGAGCGGTTGTCACGACACCTACAGAAGGTGGCGCCCCTCCTCGCCCGGGCGGCGGTCGTCGTCGCCGGCCTACTAGCTGCCACCGATTTATGTTTCACGTTCTGTTAGTTAGGCCTAGGTTAGTTACGCACCTGTTTTGTGTTAGTTGTTAGTGGGGAAGGGTATTTAGGCTAGCTAGTTAGGTTTGTTCGTTGTCAGGGTTGATTGTTGGTTATGAAGTTCTGTGTTTTTCCCTCTTGGAGTTACGTTGTATTGTTTTTGGGCTGCGTCCCTGGTGAACGTTCTTTTAAGGGTGGTGCCTTTATTTTTGCACACCCTGCACTCCGTTCTTTGCATATTTTTCCGTGTGAATATTTTATTAAACTTTATTCCCGGAATCATCTGTCTCCTGCGCCTGACTCCAGCTCTCCTGATTCCTCAAGCCACCCGTTGTGACAGCGGTATGACAGCTGCGTGGTCCCATGGTGTTTATACTTGTGTACTATTGTTTATACAGATGAACGTGGTACCTTCAGGCGTTTGGAAATTGCTCCCAAGGATGAACCAGACATGTGGAGGTCTACAATTTTTTTCTGAGGTTTTGGCTGATTTCTATTAATTTTCCCATGATCTCAAGCAAAGAGGCACTGACTTTGAAGGTAGGCCTTGAAATACATCCACAGGTACACCTCCAATTCACTCAAATGATGTCAATTAGCCTATCAGAAGCTTCTAAAGCCATTACATCATTTTCTGGAATTTTCCAAGCTGTTTAAAGGCACAGTCAACTTATTGTATGTAAACTTCTGACCCACTGGAATTGTGATACAGTGAATTATAAGTGAAATAATCTGTCTGTAAACAATTGTTGGAAAAATTACTTGTGTCATGCACAAAGTAGATGTCCTAACCGACTTGCCAAAACTATAGTTTGCTAACAAGAAATTTGTGGAGTGGTTGAAAAACGAGTTTTAATGACTCCAACCTAAGTGTATGTAAACTTCCGACTTCAACTGTATATAGGACCTTCCACCCCCACCGGGAATATGGATGCCTGATGAAGACCTAAGGGTGGAAACGTTGTTAATAAATATCACCTGGGAGCATGAGCGGCTGTGTTTTCCTTTCTGTTTTCCATGAGTTTGCCCTCAACTCCAGCTCCTGCGGAAAGTACCTGGATGTGCGTATGTTCTTATTAAATACACTTTGGATGGTGTATCAATACACCCAGTCACTGCAAAGATACAGGCGTCCTTCCTAACTCAGTTGCCGGAGAGGAAGGAAACCGCCAGAGATTTCACTGTGAGGCCAATGGTGATTTTAAACAGTTAGAGTTGAATGCCTGTGATAGGAAAAAACTGAGGATGGATCCACAACTTTGTACTTACTCCACAATACTAACCTAATTGACTGAGTGAAAAGAAGGAAGCCTGTACAAATCACAATTATTCCACAACATGCATCCTGTTTGTAACAAGGCACTAAAGTAATACTACACATTTTTTTGCAAAACAATAAACATTTTGTCCTGAATACAAAGTGTTATATTTGGGGCAAATCGAATACAACACATTACTGAGTGCCACTCTCCATATTTTCAGGCATAGTGGTGGCTGCATCATGTTATGGGTATGCTTGTAATCGTTTTTCAGGATAAAAAAGAAACGGAATGGATTTGAGCAGGGGCAAAATCCTAGAGGAAAATCTGGTTCAGTCTGCTTTCCACCAGACAATGGAGGATTAGTTCACCTTTCAGCAGGACAATAATCTAAAACACCAAATCTACACTGGAGTTGCTTACCAAGAAGACAGTGATTGTTCCTGAGTGGCCAAGTTACAGTTTTGACCTAAATCTGCTTGAAATCTATGGCAAGACCTGAAAATGGTTGTCTACCATTGATCAACAACCAAATTTGGCAGAGCTTGAAGAATTTTTAAAAGAATAATGAGCAAATGTTGTACAATCCAAGTGTAGAAAGCTCTAAGACTCACTGCTGTAATCACCGCCAAAAGTTATTCTAACATGTATTGACTCATGAATGCTTATCTAACATGAATACTTATCTAATGAAGATATACTATATAGGTGTTTTATTGTTCATATATTTTTTTACAAATGTTAATGTTGTTAGTGTTTTGTGTAGATCGTATACAAAAAATGACAATTAAATCCATTTTAATCCAAGATAAACAGCCCTTAGCTGATTGAGAGGGTTGCTGTCCACCTGTAGTCTTCCCAGAGGAAGATTGGCCGTTTTTAGTATAAACGTTTCTGTCCAGATTTTGTGGAAACTTACACTGAATTACTTGATACATACGACCCCGGGACTGAGTTGGAAAACACAAAGTGGTTAGACGGAAAAAGGATCAGATGTCATCAGACTCAAAGTACCACAACTGAATATATCCTCAAGGTCAATACCATGATTTGTGTCTATTTCCTGACTATAACAACTGTTTCTTTCCCCCTCCAGCCCTATGACTGTGCGAAAGGGAAACAAGCGCCTGACCATCTCCATCCAGGAACACATGGCCATTGATGTCTGTCCCGGGCCAATCCGCCCCATACGACAGATCTCTGCCTACTTTCCCCGCCTCTCGCCCACTTCCTCCGTCTCTGAGTTGAATCCAGCCAACCCATCTGGGTTTCCCTCCACGCTCAGTCCCAGCAGCGGAGGAGGGGCAGTAGGGGGAGGAGGAGGGGGCGGCGGTGGTCTGTTGTCCCCACTGTTGGCAGGGGCAACAGGAGACGGCGAAGGGGGCACGTTGTCGGCCATGAGTAGCATGGACGCATCAATCGAGATTGACAGCTGTGACAGCGATGACAGCAGTGAGTGGAAGGGTTATGGAGTGGAGTATCAGAGTGGAGCAACAGGGTAGAGTAACGCAGTAGATACCCAGGGTGGAGTAAGTGGGTCGCACAGGGTGGAGTAACATGGTGGCGTAACGGAGTAACAAGGATAAAGTATCAGGGTGTAAAAAAGTGAAGTAACGTGGTTGAGTAATGAAGTGAAGTAATGAGGTGGAGACCAGAACCATAACACAGATTTGTGCGATAAAGGAGTCATACATTAACGTCTTATTTCTGTTACTGTCTTTCAGCCGCCTTGGGGACATTGGAGTTTGACCTGCTGTATGAGCGAGCCACCAGCTCCTTACACTGCACCGTAATCAAAGCCAAGGTAGCTACACTCAAACCCCCAGTCTCAGAGAAACTGTTCTCTCCAGGCATCTTTCTCTATCCTCCACCTGCCACTAGTGGTGGAAAAAGTACCCAATTGTCATACTTGAGTAAAAGTAAAGATACCTTAATAGAAAATGACTCTGGTAAAGTGAAAGTCACCCAGTAAAATACTACTTAAGTAAAAGTCTAAAAGTATTTGGTTTTAAATATACTTACTGTAAGTATCAAAAGTAAATGTAATTGCTAAAATATACTTAAGTATCAAAAGTAAAAGTATAATCATTTCTAATTCCTTATATAAAGCAAACCAGATGGCATAATTTTCTTGTTTTTTTTAATTTACGGATAGCCAGGGGCACACTGGCGGACTCACTGTTTAGTGAGTCCACCAGATCAGAGTCAGTAGGGATGACCAGGGACGTTCTCTTGGTATGTGCTTGAATTGGACCATTTTCCTCTCCTGTTAAGAATTGAAATTGAGTACTTTTGGGAGTCAGGGAAAATGTTTGGTGTAAAAAGTATATACTTTTCTTTAGGAATGTCGTGAAGTAATATTAAAAGTTGTCAAAAATATAAATAGTAAAGTAAAGTACAGATACCTCATAAAACTACTTGAGTAGTACGTTAAAGTATTTTTACTTTACTTTACACCACTACCTGCCACCCTCTTTTCTACCCTCACCATGGAGCTCCCTTTCTACCCCCCAACCCACCTCTTGTTTCAAAACACAACACACCACCCCTCTCTCTCCACAGTATACCTGCCCAGTGTTGGGCAGATTACTTGAAAAATGTAGTCTGTTACTGATAGCACTTACATGACAATGAAGTAATCAGTAATATAATCCTTTGGATTACTCAAAATGAGTAACGTAATCTGAATACATTTGGATTACTTTCACTTCTATCACCCCGACATATTTGAAAATGTTTTAAAAGCGTGCACCTAATATAGCATTATTTAATTTCATAATATTACTATTTCCAAATTGGGGACTAGTGTGAGAACATGACATCCTAGAATTCACATGTTCTATATTATATGTGTGAGAGCATAGTCACAGGGCTCCTGAGCAATGAGCAATGTATTAAGCAAGAATTTAGCTAGGACTGTCTGGGAGTGTCTGAGTGGGGAGCAGTGTTGCCAACTTAGCGACTTTGTCGCTATATTTAGTGAGTATTCAGACCCCTCTAGTGACACATTTTCAAAAAAGCGACTAGCGACAAAAATAGCAACTGTTTCTGGTGTTATTGGAGCCTTTTGGAGACTCTGGCGTGAAAGCACGTATCGTTCTTACTCTTCTCAACGAGCAGCGGGTGCTGCCGTGGGCCCCACCCCCGTCCCAAAGCACTCACATGCAGCCCAGTCCTCGTGCAGCAGTCCCTTCCAGCTGCAGTCAGAGCAGGAGATATTCACCCCTCCGAGTCCAGACTGGAAATGAACCGCGCATGCGGGAACGCTCCGCTGGCTGATCCCGCCCTGGCTTACATTCAGGGCGGGATGTAAATGTAAAAAACTGAACTAAAAAACAAAAAAAGTTTATTTATATAAAATAAAAAACTAAGTAACTCTGCCAGAGTGTCTCTTTTGGGTCACATTTGCCGTTCCCAAGCCTGGATAAAGGAGGAGGGCTGGAATTGTGACATAAAAAAAAACAAGAATCGACAGAAGAAAGTTCATTTGTAGTTCTAAACATATTTAGGGTGTTTTTTTACTCACTTTTTGTCTCTCCTACGACGTTATTCCTCTCCTACAGCGTCCATCACAATTACATGCACATGGCCAATTATGCAAATTTGGTGATGACGTCATTTAGCGACTTTTAGGACAGCCAATAGCAACTTTCCTTATTGAGGAGTTGGCAACACTGGTTGGGAGGGGCAATTTGAAAACTAGCTGTTATTGGCAGAGAGGTTTGGAACTCTCTTTCTTATTGGTCTATTAACTAATTTACCGCCTGGTGATGGCCAACCAAAATTCCAACATTTCAGGCTGTCTGTTCAAAGAGCTTGTTCACTAAAAGCACATTGTAATCATTTTCACAATTTCACAGTATTATTCCAACCTCATAGCGTGGAAATATATATAAAACAAAGTAAAATGACTTAAATGTAATGTAAATGTAATGTAAAATCAAGTTTTTGAATGCACTGGGCCTTTAATCTAACATATCCATGCAGGAATGCATGATTCCAGGTATTTTTATTTGAAACTTAAAACAGTGATTGTCATGAATGTTGGGTTTGACAATAATAGGCAATTGGTGCTACTATTTTATTATTGAAACAGGGTTCCAGACTTTTCTTATTTTTTATCACTAGATTAGTGTCTACATCTTTTTGGACACCAATATTCCATAGGTTAATTCATTTGGGGGCTAATTCAGCACCTGAGGAAGTGGTTAGTTAAATAGCCTAGCCCAGCTTTTCCCAAACCTGGTCCTGAAGACCCCGAAGGGGTGAACATTGTTTTTTGCCCTAGCACTACATAGCTGATTAAAATAATCAAAGCTTTATGATGAATTCATTATTTGTTTCAGCTGTGAAGAGTTAGGGACAAAAAAAAACTTTGGGGTCACCAGGACATTGTTTGGGAAACGCTAGCCTAATATTTAGGCTACTAATAGTTAGCCGTGTAATTGATATGAGTAAATTTAATGATTAGGCCTATGCACTCACTCACCTTGAATGGCTGACGTGAGTACACTCTGGTCAATATTAAGAGTTGATATATAAAATTCTGACCAAAAGAAAGCTGGGACCCTCTTCTCTTTTACATTAACAACAGTTGTTGCTTTCAAGACATTGCGCAATAAATAAATCGCAAGAAAAACAATCACAACAAAAATGATCCCACAACAGAGCACACAAAAGAGAGAGAGTTAAAGTGGACTGCTACAAAGCAGTCTGATTGACCAAAAGGCCAGGTGTAAATGTTTTCGAAGTCTTGCCTATTCATTCAACCAGTTTGAATACAAAAGAAGCCACCCACCATTGATGGGCAATCAGCAGAACACTATAATATTTGAGAGCATGTGAGAATCTTGAGGGTGCTCTAAATGACAGCAATGCTGACAAAGTTTTATCAATTTTCCCTCTTGATAGTAATCTAAGTAATCCCAAATGTAATCAGCTGTTTTTAAGAATGTAACTGTAATCAGATTTTTTTTGTAATCGCGTTGATTACAGTTACTTCAAATTTGTATTCGGATTACGCAATCCCCGTTACATGTAATCCTATACTACCCTGTCCCCTCTCCCTCTACCATTATTATCCCCTACTATAGTAAGATAGATTTTTGGTGAGGTTTTCTAATAAATTGTTCATATGCCCACCCGTGTAGGGCTTCGACTGCGCACAATCGATGTTGTTAGTTGGACTTGATATTCTCTCTCTCCTCCCCACCACATGCTCTATACCCCCCTCTTTCTCCCTCTCTCTATCCTCTTTTTTTCTTTCCCCATCCCCCTCTACCTCCAAGGGTCTGAAGCCAATGGATTTCAATGGCCTGGCCGATCCTTACGTCAAGCTGCACCTGCTCCCAGGAGCCTGCAAGGTCCACTTTTATTATTAGCACACATTACATACAGTATATTGATAGCCTTATCAAAAGTCACATTTATTTTGCACCTGTTAACAGTTTTACACATAATCATTGTTGGAGTAGGGAAATTCCTTGCCAATGGTTATTTATTATTGACAAGGTTATCCTGTACCATGAAATGTTTCCCAAATAGGTTGGTACATTGCCCGTTAGGGCCAATGTAGATTGGTATGGGTTGCTGTTACTGTTTTAACCCTGCTTTGTTGTGATCTTCAACACTCCCAGGCGAACAAACTGAAGACCAAGATTGTGCACAACACCCTGAACCCTGTGTGGAATGAAAGACTCACCTACCTGGGCATCACAGAGGAGGACATGTACAGAAAGACACTCAGGTAAATGTTATACTCGGGCAGGGGTGAAAGTAGATTTCATTTATTTCTGGTATGGGACCTCCTATATGTGCACGCGCTTGCACATGTACCAAAATAATGTAGGGGCCTAATCATGAAATGACATATAGAATCAATGCATTCAGTTGTCCAACTGACTAGGTATCCCCTTTCCCTTTCCCTATTCATTCAATAGGATCTCTGTGGGCCTAGTCGTAAAGATTTGTCATTTCACTTAGAAAGTGTTTTACATTTTATTGTGGCATAAACACAGCCAGTCATGATGTTTTCATCTGATTGTCAAACAATCACTTCAAAGGGCTCCTTTGCTAGGCTACCCATGCACATTCATCCACTCGTGACATATTTCCAGCCTCCAAAACAGTGGTGATTGGAAAGAGACATCTGATGCTGCTGGAGGACCTGGAATATGAAATTTTAATGCAATTGGCCTAAAAGCATTTTTGACCTCTTTTGACTTGTTAGAATTAATTCTGAAAAGAATATCGTCAGATTATTTTAGATTGACTCCCGAATGGCGCAGTGGTCTAAGGCACTGCATCTCAGTGCTAGATGCGTTACTACAGACACCCTGGTTCGAATCCAGACTGTCTCACAACCGACCTTGATTGGGAGTCCCATAGGGCGGCACACAATTGGCCCAGCGTCGTCCGGGTTTGGCCGGTGTATGCTGTTATTTTAAATAAGAATTAGTTCTTAACTGACTTGCCTAGTTAAATAAAGGTTATATTAAAAATGTAAAAATACTACATATTTGAAACGGTCTGTGTCAAGCTGCCTGTCTGCCTGTCTGTCTGTCTGTCTGTCTGTCTGTCTGTCTGTCTGTCTGTCTGTCTGCCTGTCTGTCTGCCTGTCTGTCTGTCTGTCTGTCTGCCTGTCTGTCTGCCTGTCTGTCTGCCTGCCTGTCTGCCTGCCTGTCTGCCTGTCTGTCTGCCTGTCTGCCTGCCTGTCTGCCTGTCTGCCAACCATGTGACAGTCATCTTTTCCCATTGAATGAAATGCATTAATAAAAACGTCAACCATGTGACAGTCATCTTTTCCCATTGAAAAAAAACATTAACCATTTGACACCTACCTTTTCCCACTGAATGCAATGTATTGACAAAAACAATATATTGTGCTGTTTTCCTTTTTCCAAAACATGCTGTAACGATAAATAATGGTTTAATAGCCTACAGTTTTCTTGACCTATTGTGATAGGCTCATGTTTTACCGTTACGGTGTACCCCCGCTATTTATTTTGCTGGGACGTCGTACCGGACGTACCGCCTTACTTTCACCCCTGTACTCTGGGCTCCCTTTCTATTTCTGTCCTCTTTGCTCTCTCTCCCTCTGTCTCGCTCTCTCATATAGGCTCGTGCTCAGACAGACACACACACACACAAAAACAATCACACACAAACACACTTTCTTTTTCATTTCTCAGTGTCTGATTCACTCTCATCTGCATGTTTTGTCAACCCCTTTTCTGTCTTCCCCTCCTCTCTTTCTCTCCCCTCCCTCCCTCTCCCTCACCTCATCCTTCACTATCACTCACTCCCTCTCTCTCTCTCCCCTCCATCTCTCGCCCTCCCTCCCTTCCCTGCTCCTCCCTCCCCATCTCCCTCTCTCCCTCACTCCCTTCCGTCTTCCCTCTCTCTCTTCAGCTGCAGTGACAGATTGAGGTCGTAGTCATTACCAGGGGGTATTTAAGTTCATTGACCCCTCCCCCAGAAGTGACGAAAGCCTCAGATTGTTCATCTGGGCGACTTCAAAACTTTCTCTAAAGCCGCACGTGGGCAACGCGGTTGTATAGAATAGACTATCGATCTCCTGCGAGAAATTAGATTGTCTCTCATGCTGGTGACAATGTCCGCATCGAAAAATAGTGCCCTATGTAGGGAATAGGGTGCCATTTTGGCACAGTAATAAATCATATATATATATATAACTCAGCAAAAAAAGAAACATCCCTTTTTCAGGACCGTGTCTTTCAAAGATAATGCGTAAAAATCCAAATAACTTCACAGATCTTCATTGTAAAGGGTTTAAACACTGTTTCCCATGCTTGTTTAATGAACCATAAACAATTAATGAACATACACCTGTGGAACTGTCGTTAAGACACAAACAGCTTACAGATGGTAGGCAATTAAGGTCACAGTTATGAAAACTTAGGACACTAGAGGCCTTTCTACTGACTCTGAAAAACACCAAAAGATAGATGCCCAGGGTCCCTGCTCATCTGCATGAACGTGCCTTAGGCATGCTGCAAGGAGGCATGAGGACTGCAGATGTGGCCAGGGCAATAAATTGTAATGTCCGTACTGTGAGACACCTATGACAGTACTACAGGGACACAGGACAGACAGCTGATCGTCCTCGCAGTGGCAGACCACATGTAACAACACCTGCACAGGATCGGTATATCCGAACATCACACAGCGGGACAGGTACAGGATGGCGGCAGCAACAACAACTGCCCGAGTTACACCAGGAATGTACAATCCCTCCATCAGTGCTCAGACTGTCCGCAATAGGCTGACAGAGGCTGGACTGAGGACTTGTAGGCCTGTTGTAAGGCAGGTCCTCACCAGACATCACCGGCAACAACATCGCCTATGGGCACAAACCCACCGTCGCTGGACCAGACAGGACTGGCAAAAAGTGGTCTTCTCTGACGAGTCACGGTTTTGTCTCACCAGGGGTGATGGTCGGATTTGCGTTTATCGTCGAAGGAATGAGCGTTACACCGAGGCCTGTACTCTGGAGCAGGATCAATTTGGAGGTGGAGGGTCCGTCATAGTCTGGGGCGGTGTGTCACAGCATCATCGGACTGAGCTTGTTGTCATTGCAGGCAATCTCAACGCTGTGCGTTACAGGGAAGACATCCTCCTCCCTCATGTGGTAGCCTTCCTACAGGCTATGTAATAGTCATTGTATACATCACAGAAGACTGAAATGTATTTTGAAAAACATAATTCCACTTTGACATTATGGGATAGTGTTTTATTTGAACCAGTGTCAAAAAAATCTCAAATTAATCAATTTTACACAGCGAAATGTGGAAAAAGTCAAGGGGTGTGAATACTTTCTGAAGGCACTGTATAGAGATGAATGAGATCTATTGAGATTCATTGCTCTCGGTGGGGAGTGGAGGTGCGGTGATTGTGCGATATTCATCAGTGACAATTGTTCAGGAACTTTCTTGCTTTATCTCTTTATCTGTCCTCTCAAGAATCTTAATAATCTAGGGGCTTATCGAATTTAGTTTTACCGTCTCTACCTATCCATGACCTGCATATAAAATCTGTATCAGGGAATATATTGGAGTGTCTGACACCAAACTGATTTGTCAATTAATCTAAAATCCACCATTGATACACTAAATGACCAAAAGTATGTGGGCACCTGCTCCTTGAACATCTCATTCCAGGTGCATGGACATTATGGAGTTGGTCCCCCTTTTTCTGTTTTAACAGCCTCCACTCTTCTGGGAAGGCTTTCCACTCGATGTTGGAACATTGCTGCGGGCACTTGTTTTCATTCAGCCACAAGAACATTAGTGAGGTCGGCCACTGATGTTGGGAGATTAAGCCTGGCTCGCAGTCGCCATTGCAATTCACCCCAAAGGTGTTTGATGGGGTTGAGGTCTGGGCTCTGTGCAGGCCAGTCAAGTTCTTCCACACCGATCTCGACAAACCATTTCTGTATGGACCTCGCTTTGTGCACGGGGGCATTGTAATGCTGAAACAGGAAAGGGCCTTCCCCAAACTGTTGCCACAAAGTTGGAAGCACAGAATCATCTAGAAAGTCATTGTATGCTGTACCGTTATATGCTGCAGCCCTAGACCATTATTCCTCCTCCACCAAACTTTACAGTTGGCACTATGCATTCGGGCTTGTAGCGTTCTCCTGGCATTTGACAAACGTTGGACTGCCAGATGGTGAAGCGTGATTCATCACTTCAGAGAATGCGTTTCCACTGAGTTCAATGGCGGCAAGCTTTACTCCACTCCAGGCGACGCTTGGCATTGCGCATGATGATCTTAGGCTTGTGTGCGGCTGCTCGGCCATGGAAACCCATTTTATTAAGTTCCCGACGAACAGTTATTGTGCTGATGTTGCTTCCAGAGGCAGTTAGGAACTCGGTAGTGAGTGTTGCAATCCAGAACAGACAATGTTTACGCGCTTCAGCACTAGGCAATCCCGTTCTGTGAGCTTGTGTGGCCGACCACTTTCGCTGCTGAGCCGTTGTTGCTCATAGACTTTTCCACTTCACAATAACAGCACTTACAATTGACTGGGGCAGCTCTAGCAGGGCAGAAATTTGATTAACTGACTTGTTGGAAAGGTGGCATCCTATGACAGTGCCCCGTTGAAAGACACTGAGCTCTTCAATAAAGTCATTCTACTGACAACGTTTGTCTATGGAGATTGCATGGCTGTGTGCTCGATTTTATATACGTCAGCAACGGGTGTGGCTGAAATGGCTGAATCCACTAATTTGAAGGGGTGTTCACTAATTGAAGCATCTTCATTTAAATAAATTATTTCACTGATTGAAGCTTCGGTTTGTGCCACTCTCCCAGTGCGAGGATTAAATTCAAACAGCCTTTTATCACCGCTACAGACATTGTGTTCACCAAGGAGCTGAAAATGTCAGCCACCATCATGGTAATAGGAAATTGATAATGTATTCTGAGGGCAATAGAGTGCCGCTCCCTTCCTCCCCCCTCCATTTTTTCTGCTTTCTCTCTGTCTCACTGACTCCCTATCTGCCTCCCCGCTATCTCTCTCTCTTTCCCTGCCTCCTCTCTCTCTCTGTGTCTCTGTGTCTCTCTGTCTCTGTGTTTGTTTCGAAGGTTTTCTTCTAGAGGACGTGAAGTAAAGGTTGCTTGTGTTCTGAGGGCTAATAAGACAATACAGTGTAAATTATCTCTGGAGCCTTCAGCAGCTATCGAGTGGTTTCCCCGGGCAACTGGCCTCTCGCACCTGACCTCACATAAGCAAAGTCCTGCATGGCACCCTATTCCCTACATAGTGCACTACTTTTGACCAGAGCCATATGGGCCCTGGTCAAAAGTAGTGCATTATATAGTGTCATGACGTTGCCCTCTTTGGACACTGCGAGCACCATCCCCCGACCTCTATACTCCTGACACCAGGCTCTGTAAGAGCGATCGTAAATTCCTACGAGGAGACCCTCTCCTCATGGCCCCAGAATAGAGAGAACAAAGGAGTTCTTCTACCTCACAGAACTGGAGAACCGAACGATATTCAGGTTCTGGAGAAGGTATAAAAGATCGGTGAAGAATCCAGCTATGAACTGGTCCGTTTGGTACAATTTTGTGAAACTCATGAGAGACAATACGGCCACATTACCATAATCATGTTTATACAATAGCCTCAGCTATGAGACTTACATCTTAATGGTTGTATAAAATGAATGAATAAGGATGAAGCTATTTGTGAGATGATGGGATGATTTGTAATGATGTTATGTGAGAGAGTTGTATTTCTGTTTAAAGTTTCACTATGTCCTTGGCACGCCCCCAGGGACACAGACAGGACCTGGCGTCATGAGACAGCCTTTTTCTATGTCCCGAATAAAACCCCCACCTATGTTTTCTATCACCAGACCGAGCTTACCTCAATTACAAGATGGCTAAAGGTTGGAGACCAGCTTACCTCGATAACGAGAGGGCCAAGGTTTGAGAGGAGACCAAGCTTTCCTCTTGCTGAACTTTTAACTATACCACATGGTTAAACTCTTAGACTATCGATACCGACAGAATAAGAACAAGTCTTTGATATTAATTACTAGTCTGCAGCTAGGAATTCGGTATCATTGAACGCGAAGACCGACAACCGCCGAAACATCTGTCCTATAACGACATTAATGAATGTCACTCTGAACTACCCATTCTAACCACGACAGAGAGAGAGAGAGAGGGCGGACAAACTCTCCAACAGAAACAAACTTTTCAACAGAGATCCCGACGACACACTGAGCGTAAATATATATTTTGATTGCAGTTATTCCCGAATGAGTGAGCGTTCATGTGTAAAGGATTAGCATTTCAATTGTTATAATTATCAACTCTGTAGTGCCTTCTCAGCTGACCCCCACTCCCCTTTTGTCTAACAAGCCGCCATGCCGGTTTAGCCCACTAGGGCACATTCCTCTATCATTTCTTTGTAACGATATCTACTGTTTGTTATGCATTTCTGTGAATTACTTAGTTAGTAAATAAATGATTTTAAGACAATTGATGTATAGTGAAGACTGGACTCATAGTGAAGACTGGGTTCGTGCAGATAACCAACAATTTACGACGTTTGGAATGAGACTGACGAGATAAATAATAATTCATTAATTCGAAGACTAATTGATCAGATATTAAAATATCTGAAAGTTATATTGGGAAAATTATAACTTTGTAATCTGAATATTTTCCTTGGTGCCCCGACTTCCTAGTTAATTACAGTTACATGATTAATCAGGTTAATCTCGTAATAATAATTACAGAGAGTTATTTGATAAATATGTCTTCAGTTTTAATGATGCCAAAGACACGACAATAGGGAATATGGTGCCACTTGGGACACAGCCATATTTGTACAGTACATCCTTCCCAGTTCCAGGCGGCTGAAGACAGCCAGGCAATTTGGCCGTCTTGGTCCCTTGATCAAGGATTTAGTTAAAGAGGAAAATCAGACGATCGGGTCAGTGGACTAACAGGCAGCACATTCTATCACACACTCTCTCTTTCTCTCTCACACACACACACACACACACACACACACACACACACACACACACACACACACACACACACACACACACACGCACACACACACAAATGCCTGTGCATACAAAATAGAAGGTAACACTTTATTTGGAGAGGCAGAAACATCTCAACTATCTACTAACCCTAACCTTAACCCTTACTCTTACCCTTATTCTAATCCTAACCATAACCTTAGTAAGCAGCTGCTACTCAACAGTAGTTTGTTGATAATATGACCATCTGTACAGATGGACTATCCAGATTATCCAAATAGTGTCTCTCCCTAGTTTTCCTTTCTCCCCCACATCTTTCCCTCGCTTTCATCACCTTCCACCCTCTCCCTTGATTTCACATGCACACCCTCTCTCTTTCTCTCTCACCCTCTTCTTTCTCCATGTGTGTTTCTGTCTGATTTAGGTGACATAGTGGCAGGATATAAAAACAACTGCAGAGCCCATAAATATGGATTAGATTAGCCTAGCATGCTGCACTTTCACTCTCTGAAATCCTAGTGGTGCCACATGCTAATTGTGTCTGCTATGTGTGCATGTATTATACATTATATTTGCCTGTATCTTTATCAGACACAGCATACATTTATCATTTTCACTATGGCAAAAACATACTCTAAGCCAAAGCAGAAAATGTATGTTGCGTAACAGCATTTTGTATTATCTTTTAACCTTTATTTAACTAGGCAAGTCAGTTAAGAACACATTCTTATTTACAATGACGGCCTAACCCGGACGACGCTGGGCCAATTGTGCGCCGCCCTATAGGACTCCCAATCACGGCCGGTTGTGATACAGCCTGGAATCGATCCAGGGTCTGTAGTGTCGCCTCTAGCACTGAGATGCAGTTCCTTAGACCACTGTGCCACTCGGGAGCAGAATTATGATACAGTTGTAATGCATTTTAAGTCTTGTCATGAGCATATGAGATTCATAATGTCTTATCATTATGATGACTAATGACAAAATACCAGCCATTTGAGTCAGTTGAAATGTGAATACATAGAGACACATAACACGTTGTAAACCATTATAATAAGACATTATAAAGACTGGTGCATGTTTATAACGAGTTAAAAAGCATTATACTTGCAGGTGTAACAGATGTGGATTTGTGAATCTCACTCCTCAGCCTGAAAACTTGCGACTGGTTAGAATGTATCAGGACAGCGATCACGTGTCTGCAAGGCAAATGTCCCGGGTTCTAGTCTTGGTGTGAGCTAGAGCGGAAGGAATTGGTACAGCTAAGCAATGCACAATGACGTCCGCTACACAGGCTGTTTCTTTCTAATTTAGTGCATGTCAGTCCTGTCAATGGTTAGTCATCATAATTGAGTTAAGTTAGTCATGACCGACTTTGTTGAATGTTCATGTCTACTTGTATGCTCTCTCTCTGTCTCTGTGCCCTATTCCTACCCCCTATTAAATCCGCATCGTGGAAGTTCAGCTTTCTGGGTAATTGTAATTTAAAGGCAATGTTACTGCTTTAGTGGAGACTGCATTCACGGTAAACGCTGCATGTCTGCTCAACTGGAAATTACAGATTGAATAGAGCCCTTAGTCATGACTGAGTTAGACACAAGTGACCAACTCTGCTTGACTTGTGTGTGTTCTCTCTCTCCCTCCTTCTGTCACTCCTCCATCCATCTGTCAGGGTGTCTGTGTGTGACGAGGACAAGCTGACGCATAACGAGTTCATCGGAGAGTCACGGGTGGCCCTGCGCCGCGTGAAGCCCGACCAAACCAAGCGCTTCAACATTTGCTTGGAACACCCACCGCCTGTGAGAAAGAGGGAGAGAGGGATGAAGGGAGTGAGGGACGGAGGGGGGATGGAGTTCACTTTATTGGACTTTTCAGGAATTTCTCTCACATCACTTCCCCACCCCGTGCCAAACAAAACCAGACAGAAACCGAAGTCAAAATGTCAGATCCAAACCACCAGCGATGAGAAGCTAGATAAAGGCAGATTACAATAAAAAGGGATAAGGGAGTGAACGTTATTTATAATAAGGGTTACAAGAGGAAAATCAGACCACTCTGAAATTAAAATGGATGGCCCCCTCTTCAGCAAAATATATTTTACCTAAACCCTCCCTGAACGTTTGGAAATAAACACTTTGCTAAACACAAAATAAAACAAATTGGATAGCCGAGAACATGTCTACCGTTTTCCCTCACTTCAACAGACCAGAGTGTTAGATATGCATCCTGTAGGCATTACATGGCAATGTAAGAATTTTGATAGCGCCCAGGGCTGTGGGCCAGAAGGTTGTGGGTTCGCAGACCACTGTAGACAAGAGTTGGGGTGGCCCCCGCGTGGCACAAGGCACTGCATCATAGTGCTAGCTGTGCCACTAGAGATTCTGGGTTTGAGTCCAGGCTCTGTTACAGCCGGCCGCAACCGGTAGACCCATGGGGCGGCACAAAATTGTCCCAGCATCATCTGGGTTAGGGAGGGTTTGCCCGGCAGGCATGTTCTTGTCCCATCACGCACTAGCGACTCTTATGGCGGGCCGGGCGCAGTGCACCCTGACACGGTCACCAGGTGTACAGTGTTTCCTCTGACACATTGGTGCGGCTGGCTTCCGGGTTAAGTGGGCATTGTGTAAGAAGCTGTGCGGCTTGGTTGGGTTGTTTTTCGAAGGATGCGTGGCTCTTCGCTTCTCCTGAGTCCGTACAGGAGTTGCAGCGATGAGACAAGACTGTAACTATCAATTGGATACCACAAAATTGGGGAGAAAAAGTGGTAAAAAAAAGAGTAGGGGTGGAAAGATCTCCTTTATAGTAATAGTATTGCATGAATCTATCATCGTATTTGCTGGTCTGAGAAACAATTTTTTATAAACCTTTCATGCAATTCTAAATCATTTTATAAATTGTCACGAACCGGCTCGAAGTTCGTAACAAAAAGGGAGACAACGTGGAGATGAATAACAAAATATATTTATTAACTGAAGTAAACTAAATACAATTAACAATGGTGTGTGTAGTCAGTAATCAGTAGTGTAAGTGAGTGGTTGCATGCATAAATGTGATAATGAGAGATGTTGAAAGGTGCCAACATAAATAAAAACGGGCACAAAAATGCCACAACCAAAATCTATCAGTGTCTGCATAGAGAGTCTCCCCAATGAATGGGGAAGAGGTGTATTTGTAGCCCAGGTGTGTCCCATTTTGCTGACGACTCTCCCGGCTCCACCCACCGATATTCTATTAAGGAAAACAAGAGCAAAGAGAAAGAATTCGGCAGACAGAGTGGGAGTGTCGTCATAATATAAGCAGAATATTTTTTAATACCACAAATTATCAGGTGTGACGGTAAGACAGTGATGCAGACAATGTAAAATTGACAATGGTTTAATAATCCAACAAGGGCAGGCAATAGACAGGTCAAGGCAGGCAGGGGTCAGTAAACCAGAGGTGGGGCAACGGTTCCCGGGCAGCAGGCAGGCAGAGGTCAATAATCGAGGTGGGGCAAATGTACAGAGCGGAAGGCAGGCTCATGGTCAGGGGCAGGCAGAGTGGTCAGGCAGGCGGGCTCAGAGTCAAGACAGGCAAGGGTCAAAGCCAGGAGGGTGAGGAAAAAGAGAGAGACTGGGAAAAGCAGGAGCTGAGACAAAAACGCTGGTTGACTTGACAAACAAGACGAACTGGCAACAGACAAACACAGGTATAAATACACAGGGGATAATGGGGAAGATGGGCAACACCTTGAGGTGGGTGGAGACAATTACAAAGACAGGTGAAACAGATCAGGGTGTGACACAAATTATGGAAATTGAGAATAGACAGAGGTCGATGTGTTCATATTAATCCAATGCCAAATCAGTGTGTCTTGTTTGCAACTAAATTGTCCCTGTTTGCAAATAATTCAATCTGAAACTATAAGGGCACAAGGCGAAACCCAGATGCAGACACAGGAGGCAGATGGTTAGAGTCTTAGTTGCTTATTTATATCGAAAAGGAGTAGGCAAGAGAATGGTCGTGGACATGCAAAAGGTCAAAACCAGATTCTGAGTCCAAGGTACAGAGCGGCAGACAGGCTTGATGTTAGGGCAGGCAGAAGGGTCAGGCAGGCGGGTCCAGAAAAAAACAGGCAAGGGAAAATAAGCAACACCTAGAGGAGGTGGAGACAATCACAAGAACAGGTGAAACAGATCAGGGTGTGACAGTACCCCCCCCCCCCCGTGACAGTCACGTCGTTCCCGTGTATTTTACAGCTTGTTTCTAGAATAAAGCACTGCGGACCAAAGTGTTGTTATAGATCCTTTTATATAATCAGATCTGTTTTATTTTCTTCAAAATCTTAAGCTAACAAGGGGTAGGCCTATGGCATAAAATAAGGTAGGCCTATGGCATACCCTCTCATAACCCCTCAATTCGAGTCTTGGTTTTAACTTAACAGCCGTTCACTGACACAGAGGTAGGCTATTTTAAGATTGAATAGTGGGTGGAGGAACTGACCGACAAACCTATGTTTATAGCAGCCTATAGGTTAATTTCATCTGTCAAACAGTTAGGCTTACCTCTTATTTCTTAATAGGTAAAAATAGGCTCCAACACAAAGCCCTCTTGTTGTTAGTAGTCTAATTAAAATGAAGACGGTTGAAATGCCTAGTCGAATTTGCCTTCTTTCAGCACTATGAGCTGTCCATTTCCGATTGCTGCTGCTTCAAGATTCAGCACCACAATGTAAATTACTCGAATCTGTCTTATTGTGAGGTCAATAACTGATAACTGATAAATATATAATGGGCAAGAAACATATTGTTTTTAATAAAATCGATTATAATAACAGAACATAAACTATAAGCTAGTCTTCACGCACGTTTTTGGACTAGGCTTAATATCCACCAAAAATTAAAGAAGCCTTTGACTCTCCTCCTGAACTGCCACCGTAGGTCTACACAGCACAGTCATTGGTTAGGCAGCACACAAAAACTTTTTTGATCAGGAGGAGCAGAGCAGCCAGGGGCTCAGGGTTGGAATATCCTTTACAGTGTGTAATGCTGCCTAGTTTTATTTAGACCACCCCAGCAGATATCTTAGAAAGATAACTTTGCTCTGTGCTTCTCCGAGCACGCACTTCGTAGCCTATAGGCTATGGATCCTTATTGAGACCACATTAAATAGCCTATAGACACACTTGATATTGCGTGCCCAGCGAAGCTGTGAAACCTATTATTATTCTCTGAATTCTTATTTTCATTTACCTCAAGGACCCAAAGGTCTCTCAGGATAGATTTTCCTACATCTTTAAAATTTTTGAAAACGTATTCTCATTCTTCTCTTAACTTAGTTTGAGAGAGCTAAAGGATTGGTTAAGATATGGCTGAGTTATTGATAAATCAGTAAATCAGATTTACCTGTCCATTTCAATTCTTTGTAAATCCGCTCCACAATGGCTTATCAACTTGAAACGTTTTAGGGTCAGAATTCTCTTTTGACTAACTGTAATGCTTAAAATAATCCTAACAAAACTTCTTTTGGACTTAAAGTAAGATTGACTCAAAATTTCACAATAGTCACTAAAGAGTTTGAGAAAATAACGTTCAATAACATTCAAAGATGGCCACACAATACCAGCAGATTCATATTAGCACATACGTCTTCTCATGAACCACAGGATCAAAAGACACCAATTTGGAATGTAGGCCCATGGTACATGTCTTAACTTGGTTTAAGAAAATCTTGGTCAAAAGATGGCGGAATTATTGACAAATCAAAAATCAGATTTTACATGTCCATTAAACCCAATATTAATCCCCTCCGAAGTGTCCTATCAATGTGAAACTTGTCATCGCTATCATGAATGTCTGAAAGTCAAACTGAATTTGGTATGGATGTCTAAAAAAAACAAGGAAACTATTAACAACTAATTGCAGTGCTACCTTAGATGGCTGCACCAGACTAGACTAGATGGCGGCACTATAAATGTTATTGGCACCAGTGGCACCATAGGATCCTAGAGCAATAACTATTGATCAAGTGGACTTTGTCTAATCCAAATGATTGTTAAATTATGCTGACGAATAATGTGGAAAAACAGGCTTTTAGAAATGTATTAATTTATAAAAAATAAAAAATGGAAATACCTTAGTTACATAAGTATTCAGACCCTTTGATATGAGACTCGAAATTGAGCTCAGGCGCATCCTGTTTCCATTGGTCATCCTTGAGATGTTTCAACAACTTGATTGGAGTCCACCTGTGGTAAATTCAATTGATTGGACATGATTTGGAAAGGCACACACCTGTCTAAATAACTCCCCAAATACAGGTATCGCAAGCTTGTAGCGTCATACCCAAAAAGACTTGAGGCTATATTTGCTGCAAAACTTGCTTCCACAAAGTACTGAGTTAAGGGTCTGAATACTTATGCAGATGCGAAATTTGCAAACATTTCTAAAAAAACAGTTTTTCTTTGTCATTATGGAGTATTGTGTGTAGATTGAGGGGGTAAAAAAAAATGTTTTAATCAATTTTAGACTAAAGCTGTAACGTAACAAAATGTGTTAAAAGTAAAGGGGTCTGAATACTTTCCGAATGCACTGTATGTGGTCTGAACGTTGTGAAAAGTGAATATTTTATTTGGGAAAATATGAAACCGGAAGTCCTGCCACTTGCTCTATCAGGGTATTACAGTTGTGAGGGTGTATTTAAGTATTTTGGAATGCTAATGTGGAGTGAACCGACTGAGATTGAAATCATTTACACAAGCATATTTCGACAAAATTAAGTCCCAGAATTCAAAGATGACCGCAAGATACCAGTACATTAATGCTGAAAATATTTCAGAAACATTAGTCAAATTGACCCCAGAATTAAGTAATGACTTTAAGAATGATTACCAGCTGCATTCAAAGATAACGAACCTACTTCACTTGCGTCATCCTTGTGATACTGAGAGATAAACATGCTAATGCTTTCACTGATTGCACATAAAGGAAGATAGTTCCTACATGATAGTGCTTGCATTGTTATCCAACTGATCATTTGTCCTTTCCGTCATCCTGTGAACTGTGTTCATTGCTGCTCGCAGCTATATTTATCTTTATTCCTCTTTCTCTCTCCAGCTTCCCTCCCCTTCTGCAATGAGCGCGGCACTGAGAGGCATTTCCTGCTACCTGAGAGAGGTACACCAAACACCCCTTCGCCTCTGTCTGTCTGACCATTTTTCAAACAAACTGCGCTGTGCCAACATTGCACTGCGCTTGACTTTTAAAGGCAGTGTTGGCTTGAGCAACACCGGATTCAAAACATAGAATCTTTCCATTTAAATTATTATACAAAATTCTTGCCACCAATATAATGTTATATAAATGGGGGATAAAACCATCCCAGCTCTGCAGATTTTGCTACGAAGAGTCAGAATCATTAGATCATTTGTTTTGGTACTGACCATATGTCGCTTGTTTTTGGTTGCAGGAATGGTTGAAGAAGTGCAACATTTACCTGGAGCTAACTCTGCAGATAGCACTACTGGGTGACTTGAAAAGTCATAGTCAATCGATCAATAATATAATAATACTTTTAACAAAAATGTTTGTCTTTTTTTACAATCTGTAGAAACTATGAGAATAGAAAGGTTCAGAACTTTCAAAACATAAAAAAAACTGAAATATGACATTCAGACCCTTTACTCAGTACTTTGTTGAAGCAAACTTTGGCAGAAATTACAACCTTGCGTCTTCTTGGGTATGACGCTGCAAGCTTGGCACACCTGTAATTGGGGAGTTTCTCCCATTTTTCTCTGCAGATCCTCTCAAGCTCTGTTCATTTGGATGGGGAGCGTCACTGCACAGCTATTTTCAGGTCTCTTCAGAGATGTACGATTGGGTTCAAGTCCGGGCTCTGGCTGGACAACTCAAGGACATTCAGAGACTTGTCCCGAAGCTACTCCTGTGTTGTCTTGGCTGTGTGCTTCAGGTTGTTGAAAGGTGAACTTTCGCCCCAGTTTGAGGTCCTGAGCACTCTAAGCAGGTTTTCATCAGGAATATCTCTGTACTTTGCTCCGTACATCTTTCCCTCGATCCCGACTAGTCTCCCAGTCCCTGCCACTGAAAAACATCCCCACAGCATGATGCTGACACCACTATGCTTCATTGTAGGGATGGTGCCAGGTTTCCACCTGACGTGACGCTTGGAATTCAGGCCAAAGAGTTCAATCTTGCTTTCATCGAACTAGAAAATCTTGTTTCTCATGGTCTGAGAGTCCTTTAGGTGCCTTATGGCAAACCAAGCAGGATGTCATGTGCTTTTACAGAGGAGTGGCTTCTGTCTGGCCACTCTACCATAAACACCTGATTGGTGGAGTGATGCAGAGATGGTTATCCAGGAAGGTTCTCCCATCTCCACAGAGGAACTCTGGAGCTCTGTCAGAGTGACCACCGGGTTCTTGGTCACCTCCCTGACCAAGGCCCTTCTCCACCGATTGCTCAGTTTGGCGGCCAGCTCTAGGAAGAGCCTTGGTGTTTTCTAATTTCTTCCATTGAAGAATGATGGAGGCCACTGTTTTCTTGGGGACCTTCAATGCTGCAGACATTTTTTGGTACCCTTCCCCAGATCTGTGCCTTGACACAATCCTGTCTCAAAGCTCTTTCGACCTCATTGCTTGGTTTCTGCTTTGACATACACTGTCAACTGTGGGACTTTATATAGACAGGTGTGTGCCTTTCCAAATCATGTCCAGTCAATTGGACTTACCACAGGTGGACTCCAATCAAGTTGTAGAAACATCTCAAGGATGATCAATGGGAACAGGATGCACTGTATAAGCAGGAAGTAGAAGCCTAAGTGTTGTTGTCCATTAGTTTACTCCAATTAGTGGAGGGGTGTTAGAGTTAGGGGAAAATAATGAAGGAAAATATATTTTAAAAATATACACTGCTCAAAAATATAAAGGGAACACTTAAACAACACATCCTAGATCTGAATGAAAGAAATAATCTTATTAAATACTTTTTTCTTTACATAGTTGAATGTGCGGACAACAAAATCATACAAAAATAATCAATGGAAATCCAATTTATCAACCCATGGAGGTCTGGATTTGGAGTCACACTCAAAATTAAAGTGGAAAACCACACTACAGGCTGATCCAACTTTGATGTAATGTCCTTAAAACAAGTCAAAATGAGGCTCAGTAGTGTGTGTGGCCTCCGCGTGCCTGTATGACCTCCCTACAATGCCTGGGCATGCTCCTGATGAGGTGGCGGATGGTCTCCTGAGGGATCTCCTCCCAGACCTGGACTAAAGCATCCGCCAACTCCTGGACAGTCTGTGGCGCAACGTAGCGTTGGTGGATGGAGCGAGACATGATGTCCCAGATGTGCTCAATTGGATTCAGGTCTGGGGAACGGGCGGGCCAGTCCACAGCATCAATGCCTTCCTCTTGCAGGAACTGCTGACACACTCCAGCCACATGAGGTCTAGCATTGTCTTGCATTAGGAGGAACCCAGGGCCAACCGCACCAGCATATGGTCTCACAAGGGGTCTGAGGATCTCATCTCGGTACCTACTGGCAGTCAGGCTACCTCTGGCGAGCACATGGAGGGCTGTGCGGCCCCCCAAAGAAATGCCACCCCACACCATGACTGACCCACCGCCAAACCGGTCAAGCTGGAGGATGTTGCAGGCAGCAGAACGTTCTCCACGGCGTCTCCAGACTCTGTCACGTCTGTCATGTGCTCAGTGTGAACCTGCTTTCATCTGTGAAGAGCACAGGGCGCCAGTGGCAAATTTGCCAATCTTGGTGTTCTCTGGCAAATGCCAAACGTCCTGCACGGTGTTGGGCTGTAAGCACAACCCCCACCTGTGGACGTCGGGCCCTCATACCACCCTCATGGAGTCTGTTTCTGACCGTTTGAGCAGACACATGCACATTTGTGGCCTGCTGGAGGTAATTTTGCAGGGCTCTGGCAGTGCTCCTCCTGCTCCTCCTTGCACAAAGGCGGAGGTAGTGGTCCTGCTGCTGGGTTGTTGCCCTCCTACGGCCTCCTCCACGTCTCCTGATGTACTGGCCTGTCTCCTGGTAGCGCCTCCATGCTCTGGACACTACGCTGACAGACACAGCAAACCTTCTTGCCACAGCTCGCATTGATGTGCCATCCTGAATGAGCTGCACTACCTTAGCCACTTGTGTGGGTTGTAGACTCCGTCTCATGCTACCACTAGAGTGAAAGCACCGCCAGCATTCAAAAGTGACCAAAACATCAGCCAGGAAGCATAGGAACTGAGAAGTGGTCTATGGTCACCACCTGCAGAACCACTCCTTTATTGGGGTTGTCTTGCTTATTGCCTATAATTTCTACCTGTTGTCTATTCCATTTGCACAACAGCATGTGAAATTTATTGTCAATCAGTGTTGCTTCCTAAGTGGACAGTTTGATTTCACAGAAGTGTGATTGACTTGGAGTTACATTGTGTTGTTTAAGTGTTCCCTTTATTTTTTTGAGCAGTGTATATATACAGTACCAGTTAATAGTTTGGAATCACCTACTCGTTCAAGGGTTTTTCTTTATTTCACTATTTTCTACATTGTAGAATAATGTGAAGACATCAAAACTGTGAAATACACATATGGAATCATGTAGTAAGCAAAAAAGTGTTAAACAAATCAAAATATATTTTATATTTGAGATTCTTCAAAGTTGCCGCCCTTTGCCTTAATGACAGCTTTGCACACTCTTGGCATTCTCCCAACCAGCTTCATGAGGTAGTTACCTGGATTGCATTTCAATTAACAGGTGTCCCTTGTTAAAATTTAATTTGTGGAATTTCTTTCCTTCTTAATGCGTTTGAGCCAATCAGTTGTGTTATGACAAGGTAGGGGTGGTACACAGAAGACAGCCCTATTTGGTAAAAAAATAAGTCTATATTAAGGCAAGAACAGCTCAAATATGCAAAGAGAAATGACAGTCCGTCATTACTTTAAAACAGGAAGGTCAATCAATCCTGAAAATGTCAAGAACTTTGAAAGTTTCTTCAAGTACAGTGGCAAAAACCATCAAGCGCTATGATGAAACTGGCTCTCATGAGGACCGCCACAAGAAAGGAAGACCCAGAGTTACCTCTACTGCAGAGGATAAGTTCATTAGAGTTAACTGCACCTCAGATTGCAGCCCGCATAAATGCTTCACAGAGTTCAAGTAACAGACATATTTCAACATCAACTGTTCGGAGGAGACTGCGTTAATCAGGCCTTCATGGTCGATTTGCTGCAAAGAAACCACTACTAAAGGACACCAATAATAAGAAGAGACTTTCTTGGGCCAAGAAACACGAGCAATGGACATTATATTAGTGGAAATCTGCCCTTTGGTCTTATGAGTCCAAATTTGAGATTTTTGGTTCCAACCACCGTTTCTTTGTGAGACGCAGAGTAGGTGAACGGATGATCTCCGCATGTGTGGTTCCCACCATGAAGCATGAAGGAGGAGGTGTGATGGTGTGGGGGTGGTTCAATGGTGACACTGTCAGTGATTTATTTAGAATTCAAGGCACACTTAACCAGCATGGCTACCACAGCATTCAGCAGCGATACGCCATCCCATCTGGTTACTGCTTAGTGGGAATATAATTTGTTTTTCAGCAGGACAATGACCGAACACCTCCAGGCTGTGGGGCTATTTGACCAAGAAGGAAAGTGATGGAGTGCTACGTCAGATGACCTGGCCTCCACAATCACCCGACCTCAACCCAATTGAGATGGTTTTGGATGAGTTGGACCACAGAGTGAAGGAAAAGCAGCCAACAAGTGCTCAGCATGTGGCAACTCCTTCAAGACTGTTGGAAAAGCATTCCAGGTGAAGCTGATTGAGAGAATGCCAAGACTGTGCAAAGCTGTCATCAAGGCAAATGGTGTCTAATTTGAAGAATCTAAAATATATATATATTTTTTACACTCTTTTGGTTACTACATGATTCCATATGTGTTATTTCATAGTTTTGATGTCTTCACTATTATTCTACAATGTAGAGAATAGTAAAAAATAAAGAAAAACCCTTGAATGAGTAGGTGTGTCCAAACTTTTGACTGGTTCTGTATATATATTTGATGGGATGTACAGACATTGTGGACAGTATGGGGGTAGAATATGTAGTATATCTGTAGAATACGTGGGATAGAACAGTATATATACAGCAATAGTTGAATAGGATGGCATTGACTAGAATTCAGTATATACATATTAAATTAGTAAAACAATATGTAAACATTATTAAAGTGAAAAGTGTTATATTATTAAAGTGACTAGTGTTCCATGTGTATGTACATAGGGCAGTAGCCTCTAAGGTTCATGGTAGAGTAACCGGGCGGTAGTCGACTCGTGACAGTGACTAAGTTCAGGGCAGGCTCCATCCATTGAGGGCTATTTAACAGTCTGATGACCTTGAGATAGAAGCTGTTTTTCTGTCTCTCGGTGCCAGCTTTGATGCACCTATACTGACTTTACCTTCTGGATGATAGCGGGGTGAATAAGCTGTGACATCGGGTGCTGTTGATGTCCTGGAGGCCAGGAAGTGTGCCCCCGGTGATGCGTTGGCCATCACCGGGGGCACGCTCTGGAGAGCCCTGCGGTTGCGGACGGTGCAGTTGCCGTACCAGGCGATGATACAGCCTGATAGGATGCTCTCATTGGTGCATCGGTAAACATTGATGAGGGTCTTAGGGGCCAAGCTGAATTCCTTCAGCCTCCTGAGGTTGAAGAGGTGCGTTTGCACCTTCTTCACCACTGTCTTTGTGGGTGGACCATTTCAGATTGTCAGTGATGTGTTCACAGAGGAACTTGAAGTTTTTCACCTTCTCGACTGCGGCCCTGTCGATGCGGTTGGGGGTGGGCTCCCTCTGCTGTCTCCTGAAGTCCACGATCAGCTCCTTTGTTTTGTTGACGTTGAAAGTGAGGTTATTTACCTGGCACCACTCTGCCAGTGCCCTCACCTCCTCTGTGTAGGCTGTGTCGTCATTGTTGTTAATCAGGCCTACCACTGTTGTGTAGTCTGCAAACTTGATGATTGAATTGGAGGCACGTGTGGCCACGCAGTCATGGGTGAACAGGGAGTACAGCAGGGGGTTGAGCACGCACCCTTGTGGGGTCCCTGTGTTGAGGATCAGTGTAATGGAGGTGTTGTTTCCTAACTTTACCACCTGGCGGCGGCCCATCAGGAAGTCCAGGACCCAGTTGCACAGGACGGAGTTCAGACCCAGGGCCCGAAGCTTAATGATGAGCTTGGAGGGTACTATGGTGTTGAAGGCTGAGCTGTAGTCAATGAAAAGCGTTCTTACCTAGTTATTCCTCTTGTCCAGATGGGATTGGGCAGTGTGTAGTGCGATGGCAATTGCATCATCTGTGGATCTATAGGGGCGGTATGCAAATTGAAGTGGGTCTAGGCAGTCAGGTACAGTGGAGGGGATATGATCCTTAACTAGCCTCTCGAGCTCTTCATGATGACAGAAGTGAGTGTTACGGGTAGTCATTTAGTTCAGTTACCTTTGCTTTCTTAGGTACAGGAACTATGGTGGCCATCTTGAAGCATATGGGGACTGCAGACTGGGAGAGGGAGAGATTGAATATGTCCATAAACACTCCAGCCAGCTGGTCTGTGCATGCTCTGAGGACGCGACTAGGGCTGTTTGTGAGGGTTAACATGCTTAAATGTCTTACTCACGTTGGCTACGGAGAACGAGAGCTCACAGTCCTTGGGAGTGGCCCGCATCAGTGGCACTGTGTAATCCTCAAAGTGGGCGAAGATGTTTAGCTTGACTGGGAGCAAGACGCCAGCATCTACGACTTAGCTGGTTTTCCCTTTGTAATCCGTGATTGTCTGAAGTCCCTGCCACATACGTCATGTGTCTGAGCCGTTGACTTGCAAATCTACTTTATCTCTGTACTGATGTTGTGCTTGATTGATTGCCTTACGGAGGGCATAACTGCACTGTTTGTATTCGACCATATTCCCAGTCACCTTGCTGTGGTTAAATGCGATGGTTTGTGTTTTCAGTTTTGCGCGAATGCTGCCATCTAGCCACGGTTTTTGGTTTGGGTAGGTTTTAATAGTCACGGTGGGATCATCATCACCTAAACACTTCCTTTCCGACTGTATGTAATAACACAAAAAACATTCTGGGCTAATAATGTAAGGAAAATATATCCTGCAAAGTTGCTTAGGAGCTACAAATAGAGCTGCCATTTCGAAATTATTTGTGTGTTTTTATATATATAAAAAAGTAGTACTCACACTTCAAACAAGTTATAGGCTAATATTGTCACCCATCAGACTATTCTGAATTGAATCTTGTCTTTACATATACTAAATAATATATGTATGAAATTAGTTTTGATTTAGAATGGACCATTATCATGCACCTGTCTCAGAACAGGGGCAGGGGGAAAAAAATACATGTAATCTATATGCATTTTCCCATGGCTTATTTTCATGCCAGCCAGGTAGGTTATACTCCTGTTGTAAAGCTAAGCAATGTGATTAATAATTGAAAGTTGAGAAATAAATATAATAGGCCTAGCCTATAGAAAGCTGGTGGAATCCTCCTCTTTTTAATAGAGGCCATCAAAAGTCTGTTTTCTCAAGCAATTGCATAGGCTATAGAAATGTTGCCCAACATGAGCTCATGGGCTCTCATGAAGTGCTTTATTTTTTTTAATACATTTGCATTGATGTCAGTGTGATTAGAGGGACAGTTACTTACTTACTGACTTTATTGTCCCCATGGGGAAATGTTGTTGCAGTGTCATGTACACGTTTAAAGTGGCGTTTAAATACAAAAAAAATGTACAATACAACTTTCATAACAGTTACATACCAATAAAACCTTTTTTTTGTTTTTAAGACTAGCCTGCTGGCCTTACTGAGTCGATAGGAACATTAGCCCAAGCTATTTAGAAGGGATATCACCCCTGGCACAAATGAGTGTCTAGTTCTGTTTTTCCTGTTGAGTACCAGAGTGCACAGAGTGCTGAGAGTGCTGAGTACTAGGCAGTTAGCAAGTTTGGTATGCTACTGATAACCATCAGCAGCATCAGAACTTGGAGAAGCCTAGTTTCCTTGACTAAAAGGTCATGTGGAATTTGACTGTGGTCATGACTCGTGAATGACAGTGTGGTGGTAGTATGGTCACTGTAACAGCCCTAATCAAAGGTTGGCAAATTTATCCACTCACAAAAATAACCTAAAATAGACATTCATGTAAGGGGGTAAAAATGTATGTGGAATATAGACGAATGTATGCATCACTATTAATACATGCATGTAGCTCGGCTCTGCCTGTGGCCATGGAGTGACTCATGCTTCACTGAGATGTTGCATCTCATCATTCTTAGCTTCTTTGAGTGGCTGCTCCCTCGCTTTTCTTTTCTATTCCTTCACCCGTCAATCTTAATGTGATGTGCCATGATGCGTACCGTGCTGTACTTGCTATCAGACTCTTCCATCACAATAGTCAGTCTATAAGACACACAAGAGGATGAATGAATGGATAAAATGTATTGATCCCCAGAGGGGAAATTGAGCTTGTCACCAGCATAAGATCACTGGCGGGCTTACCACTAGGCAGAAAAGGCAGTTGCCTCAGGCCTCACATCATCAAGGGGCCTTGTGAGCTGAGCATAATAAAACAATAATAACACTAGTAGCCCCTCCACCATGCTATGCCTGCTAGAGTGGCACCTCCTCTCCTTATTTTCCTTCTTCTTCGTCTGGTTTTCCGGCAGACCAGATGCTTTGTTGCATATTTCTGTCCTTTCACAGTTGGGAAAATGCATTGCACATTTTGTTCACAAAAAAAGGGAAAAGGGAAATGGGCAACACCACCTTTCTGTTCCTTCTGTCCCTCACGCTTTTTCAGCTACGGTTTATAAAGTAGCTTAAAAATGGACTTTTCCGCAGCTTCCTTCACTCGGATCAGACCAGGTCTATACGGAACTGGTCTAGTTGTCCTCGGGTCCGTTCGGAATGGGTCTCTATATTAAACAAATACATTTATGCATATCAGGTCCAACGTTTTGGACCCATGAAGACCTCTAACGTGACATGCCATACTTCTTTTGGCCAGACAGCATCAGATACATGGCCTACATACACTGAGCGTACAAAACATTAGGAACACCTTCCTAATATTGAGTTGCACCCCTTTTTGCCCTCAGGACAGACTCAATTCATCGGGGCATGGACTCTACAAAGTGTTGAAAGCGTTCCACCGGGATACTGGCGCATGTTGATTCCAATGCTTCCCACAGTTGTCAAGTTGGCTGGATGTCCTTTGGGTGGTGGGTTATTCTTGACACACATGGGAAACTGTTGAGTGTGAAAAACCCAGCAGCATACTCAAACTAGTGCGCCTGGCACCTACTACCATACCCTGTTCAAGGCACTTAAATATTTTGTCTTGCCCATTCACCCTCTGAATGGCACACATACAGAATACATTTCTCAATTGCCTCAAGGCTTAAAAATCCTTCTTTAACTTGTCTCCTCCCCTTCAACTACACTGATTGAAGTGGATTTAACAAGTGACATCAACAAGGGATCATAGCTTTCACCTGGATTCACCCGGTCAGTCTATGTCAAGGAAAGAGCAGGTTTCCCAATGTTTTTACAGTCAGTGTACAGTATAGTTAGACAGAGGGGCGCTGTTTCCCTTGTTTGGATGGTTTCTCTGGTAAGATAAACTCAGCAAAAAAAGAAAAGTCCTCTCACTATAAACTGCGTTTATTTCCAGGAAACTTTACATGTGTAAATATTTGTATGAACATAACAAGATTCAACAATTGAGACACAAACTGAACAAGTTCCACAGACATGTGACTAAGAGAAAAGGAATAATGTGTCCCTGAATGAAGGGGGGGGGGTCAAAATCAAAAGTAACAGCCAGTATCTGGTGTGGCCACAAGCTGCATTTAGAACTGCAGTGCATCTCCTCCTCATGGACTGCACCAGATTTGCCAGTTCTTGCTGTGAGATGTTACCCCACTCTTTCACCAAGGCACCTGCAAGTTCCCAGACATTTCTGGGGGGAATGGCCCTCACCCTCACCCTCCGATCCAACAGGTCCCAGACGTGCTCAATGGGATTGAGATCTGGGCTCTTCGCTGACCATGGCAGAACACTGACATTCCTGTCTTGCAGAAAATCACGCACAGAACGAGCAGTATGGCTGTGGCATTGTCGTGCTGGAGGGTCATGTCAGGATGAGCCAGCAGGAAGGGTACCACATGAGGGAGGAGAATGTCTTCCCTGTAACGCACAGCATTGAGATGGCCTGCAATGACAACAAGCTCAGTCCGATGATGCTGTGACACACCGCCCCAGACCATGACGGACCCTACCTCCAAATCGATCATGCTCCAGAGTACAGGCCTCAGTGTAACGCTCATTCCTTCGACGATAAACGCAAATCCGACCATCACCCCTGGTGAGACAAAACCACGACTTGTCAGTGAAGTGCACTTTTTGACAGGACTGTCTGGTCCAGCAACGGTGGGTTTGTGCCCATAGGTGACGTTGTTGCCGGTGATGTCTGGTGAGGACCTGCCTTACAACAAGCCTACAAGCCCTCAGTCCAGCCTCTCTCGGCCTATTGTGGACAGTCTGAGCACTGATGGAGGGATTGTGCGTTCCTGGTGTAACTTGGGCAGTTGTTGTTGCTGCCGCCATCCTGTACCTGTCCCGCAGGTGTGATGTTCGGATGTACTGATCCTGTGCATGTGTTGTTACACGTGGTCTGCCACTGCGAGGATGATCAGCTGTCTGTCCTGTGTCCCTGTAGCGCTGTCTTAGGCGTCTCACAGTACGGACATTGCAATTTATTGCCCTGGCCACATCTGCAGTCCTCATGCCTCCTTGCAGCTTGCCTAAGGCACGTTCACGCAGATGAGCAGGGACCCTGGGCATCTTCTTTTGGTGTTTTTCAGAGTCAGTAGGAAGGCCTCTTTAGTGTCCTAAGTTTTCATAGCTGTGACCATAATTGCCTACCGTACGCTGTTAGTGTCTTAACGACAGTTCCACAGGTGCATGTTCATTAATTGTTATGGTTCATTGAACAAGCATGGGAAACAGTGTTTCAACCTTTTACAATAAAGATCTGTGAAGTTAGTTGGATTTTTACGAATTATCTTTGAAAGACAGGGTCCTGAAAAAGGGGCATTTCTTTTGTTGCTGAGTTTAGATTCAGACACTTGTGAATTGAAGGAAAGTTAGCGGGTGCACAGTGCACTGTTGCTGGAATTATTTTGGATGAACGTGTGACCTACTTTTTGAAGTGATTTGATAGTCAAAGGTAATACATGTTTACAGTTAAATTACATGTCTTTACTATAAATCCCCAAATCCCTAAGTCTGTCCATGCATAAGATAGGACACGTACAGGGACAATATAGAATGAAGTTCAGAGCAACACTGTATTGAATGTACTGACGTGGACATGTTTCAACCCAAAGGCTATTGTCTTATGTCAGATACCGTGTTCGTCTGTACTAGCAACGTGTAGTAGTGGTGCACCTGTGGAAGACAATGTCCCAATGCAGTAATTCAGCAATGGCAATAACAACAAAAATGCTAATATGACACTGTATCCATAAGTATTAAATATACTTTATGTAAGGGATAAACGCCGAAGTCATATATACATTACCTTGGAAATAATGGACAACGCAGAGGGACGAGGCGGGACCGAGTCCCTTTGCAGAGTTCATTTTTCCAAGGTAATGTACAGAACGGAGCCGTTTGTCCCTCTCATACCACCCACAGTTGCTAGAGAAAACAATATGATGAAAGCACACATTTACCAGTAGAAAAAAAATATATGTTTATATTTTTATAAACTAATTCATACTTTCTCACCTTTTGCTTGCTAGAGTCGCGAACAAGTCATTCGTTCAATTAGTTTGATACTTATGGACGCGATCCAGTCGTTCGTTATTTATGTTCTGTTGCCATGCTCGCTGGCAACCTTCTTATCCCTTGCTTGCTAGCTAGCCAGCTAGCTACGGCTCACACAGTCACGACCTCTGCAGACAGAATAACAACAAAGTAGCTGTTTTCTAATGACGTTAATTTGGATACATCCATAACAATGAGCTGATAATGCCCAATTTTTCCTGGCATAGCTAGAAAAGTTTGCCTTCACTTCAGGACACGCAACACTGTTCATTACGAGGAGATCGCATTGTATATCAAACACAACTAGTTTGTTGCTAGCAAACCTGCCAATATGACAATCAAATTAAAAAAGATCAGTTTCTGAAAACAGCTGGTCAAATTAGAAATGTGGGAGTATTTGACAGCGTAGAGCCACTTGTGTCATGACTGCAACAGTAGGGACCAGAGAAATTAATTTCCAGGACGTTAGGTCATCAGATGCTCCAAAAAATATGTGTCTCTGCAAAAACAAATCAATGCTAGCTAGCTAAGTTCTTCCTCGTTGGACCTGCGTTTACAGTGTATCCAATTTTGGTTTGTTGGTTTAGCTCTCTGTTACTTTGTAGCAAGTACGGTCTCCATGTGTAGCCGCTTATTGCATAATGATTCCAAGGTCTCCCAGTATATTTTACAGCTGTCCCATTATCTGGTTTTAATGTTCATTCTAGAATGTCCTTCTAACCAATCAGAAACGAGTATTCAACAATGCTGTGGTATAATTCTCATTAACTGGGCATTCCAAGGTAGTTGATAACTTTTTTTGACCTTGCACGTCCTTTTTCCCAAAAACTTGCTGCTTGGTCCTTTCAGCTAGTAGTTGCTATGTCAACATCGTGTCTGACAAATGCTGTCACTGCTAACTTAAGTGCCTTCAGTACAGACACAAAAGGTCAATACACAGTCATCCCAACAGACTGTTGGCCTAAATACTGAAGAGCACAAAGTAAAAAGTTCAACAGTTCTTTGGCACTTGCTCATTTAAGAGGGAGATGATAGCAGCCCCTGGTTTGACTCTTTCCTTTTCTCTCTCACTATCCTTTTTTTTTCTCTACTACTTTCTCTCTCATTCTCTATCCTTTTCTCTATATCTGTTCCTATCTCTCACTCTCTCTTTTTCTCTCTACCACTTTTTCCTCAATGTCCCCTTTCCCTCAGTGGGAGAGTGAACAGCATAGGAGTCTGGAGGAGAGGGGTCGTCTGCTGCTCTGCCTGCAGTTCCTCCCCACGTCCGGTGTGGTCGATAAGGCCACGGAGAGGGCCCAGGGAGGGCTTTGTGTGGGTGTGCGACGCTGCGCCCACCTAGCCGCCATGGACGTCAACGGATTCTCGGACCCCTATGTCAAAACGTGAGTATAGACGTTGACCGTGATACCAATATACTAGACCTGGGTTGTGTTCATTAGAGCAAAATGTTTTGCAACGGAAATGAAAATTAGTCTTTCTTATTGTACAAGTTTAGATGGTGCTTCCCTGTTTCACACGTTTTCGGACCGTTTTTCTTGTTTATAAATGTTTTGTTTTCTTTTAAATACTTAAGCTGCGCTTGATTGAGCTTGAATTTTGTAACGGAGCGAATGGAATAGTCCCAAAAGTGGAAACTCCTACCATTCGGCACTCCAGGCAGGCTCAAAGGCTCAAAGTATCTGAAAGAAAACAAATACTTTATTTTTTCCGGTGGGCAAGAGCGGTAGAAAGAGATGCAGTGTACAGGGAGTCATGGTTATTAAGATAACTATCTTACTGTATATGCCCTTCGAGTAACATACAGAGATTTACGGACTGGAGCTGTTGCAGAATTGCATTTCAATAGTAAATTATTTGAAAACAAGTAGAGAGAGAGAGAGAGAGAGAGCATATGTACATTCATGTGTGTGTGTGTGCAAGCCATGGCTAGTGAGAGGGGGAATTTTTCCCAGCGTGACTGATGCATCCTGACAGAAATCGGAAAAAAAGGAACTGAACATTTCATCCCTTGTCAATGTGTTCACTTCAATTCCATCACTGGCCTTGAGCTTTCCCTGGAATTAGTAAAAGAAAACTGGCCATGCCAAGCTCACTTTACCTCCCTTTCACACATACATAAACACACACGTACACACTTTCTTGGAGAAATATGCCAAACCAGCTATTTCCTCCCTCAGGTTAAAGTACAAGCAAGTCATACAAATAGACATGCCACCGTTTCCCTACTGCCAGTTCACACAATCAAATGTCTCTCCCGCAGACGCTTTCACTCTCACACACAGACACGATCATGCATGCAGACACAAACTCATGCATGCAGACACACACAGGCATACACAGACGCGCAGCGTCTCGTTCTGTTTCTTCTCTCGCTCTCTCTCTCTCTCTACCTCGCTCTCTCGCTCGTCGTTCTGTATTAGCGCTCAATAAATTCCCCATCTGTTTTGTTGTGTCTGAGTGGGGGGAGAACATCAGGTCTTCGTGCTGCGGGGTGGTGGGTGGAAAATGTGTGTGAGTGAAATGCAGAACACTAGCTCCCTGTCGGTTTATATATTAGAGAATGTGTCAGAGCACAGAGAGAGAGATACTCGGCACAGTTAACGATTCTGCTGTGTAGCTTAAGACTTCAAGTCTCAGACCATAAGATAATACGAGTTCACGTTCAGAACTGTCCTTGTTATGACACACATAGCTAGAAACGTACTATACAATATAGATTCGGACATGGGAAACATACCGAATAGCACCCTATTCCCTATATAGTCCATTACTTTTGACCAGGGCCTATAGGATCTGATCAAAAGTGATGCAATTGAAAATGAATAGGATGCAATCCGAAAGTTATGTTTGGGATTTCATGTGTTTCAGAAGACATTATAATTCTGCAAAAGTTTCAGTGGATGGGGATTTGCAATTACAATAGCAGCAAGAAATCATGCAGAATGTACAGTAGCTTTAAACAGGACCTTGCCTTAGGAACGACAATGGCAAATGGCAACCTATTCCCTACATAGTGTACTACTTTGGACTGCATAATAAATTGAGTTTGTGTTTTCTTAATGGAGCGTGACAGCCTCACATTTCTCTGTATCAGGTACCTCAAGCCAGACCTGCAGAAGAAATCCAAGCATAAAACAGCCGTCATAAAAAAGACTCTTAACCCCGAATTTAATGAGGTTTGTGTGTGTGTGTGGTTCTTGTGCTTGTGTGCAAGTTATAATCTGCATGTTTGTGAATTGTGCAGTGTGTGTGTTTGTGTGTGTTATTGTGCTTGTGTGTGTTCTTGTGTTTGTGTGTTGGTGTGTGTTTGTGTGCCTGTTAGAATCTGCATGTTTGTGAATGGTGTTTGTGTGTGGCGTATGCGTGTTCTTCTGCTTGTGTGTGTCTGTGCCTGTTAGAATCTGCATGTTTGTGAATTGTGCGGTGTGCACCATGCAGTGGCATGAAGAAAGCTTATTAGGACTATAATCAGTCCTCGTAGACACAATTTAAAATGCCCAATTATATACCATTTTGTTGTACAATACAGCACTTACATTTCACATTGTAGTCATTCAGAGGATGCTCGTACTCCGAGCCATTTGCACTGCGAACATACTAATACATGTTTTTGGAGTTTCTCTGCTCCAGTCCTGGAGACAGCCACTGTTTGGGTTCTCATTTCAACCAATCACTTCTACAGCCTGAGTGCCAATCTGTTTTTGTTAGCCTGATCCCAGATCTGTTTGTGCAAGATGTTAGTTATGCTGAGCATACATTACACAACTTCTAAAAACATAACTTGGACGTGCTCACATTTCGCAATTTCCTTGTTCCAAATCTTTCATTCCGTCCATCCTCAACCCAGGATGTAAAAAAATGCCAACACGCAAACAGTGAGCTAAAAAATGTAAATACATTGGAATAATAATGAGAAACTGAATCTGTTACCATTCTCATAAGGAAATGTAAGAAATGCTGTTCAACAGTGTGTTTCTATGTTTCTTTCATTGCTTTACTTTTTCTACCCAAGTTACTAGACATGCATACACTACTTCTATATTAATTATCCTTATAGGGCCCATTTTTCTCTCTCTATCTCTCTATCTCTCGTTAATGATTGCCTTTTGACCCGCCATCCATCCCCTGGCTCTCTGCAGGAGTTCTTCTATGAGATCTCCTTCACGGAGCTGTCCACCAAAACCCTGGAGGTCACCGTCTGGGACTACGACCTAGGGAAATCCAATGATTTTATTGGTGAGTTGGCCACTGTCATAAGTGGGATTCTAGTTATGGGCGGCCTGGTTGCCAAATTGGGCAAGTTTCTTCATTTTCTTAACCAAGGCCGTGGTTTATTCAAAGACACGGTGGTGTAAAGTACTTAGGTAAAAATACTTTAAAGTACTACTTAAGTAGTTTTTGGTGGTATCTGTACTTTACTTTACTGTTTACATTTTTGACAACTTTTACTTTTACTTCACTACATTCCTAAAGAAAGAGTGTGCCCCTGGCTATCCGTAAATGTAAAAAACAAGACAATTGTGCCATCTGGTTTGCTTGATATAAGGATTTTTTTAATTATTTGTACTTTTACTTTTGATACTTAAGTATATTTTGGCAATTACGTTTACTTTTCATACTTGAGTATATTTAACACCAAATACTTTTAGACTTGTGTCATTTTCTATTGCGGTATCTTTACTTTTACTCAAGTATGACAATTGGGTACTTTTTCCACCCCTGGTCAAAGCACTGATTTCATCAGTGCAATTGCTCCAGTTCTTCAACAGTGGTAAGCGCAGATGCAAGCAGCTACGGCTTGGGTGGGGTACAAGAACACGACGGCACCCTTAAGCCTGTAGCTTTCTGCTCGCGTACACACAGTAACGCTGAAAAGAGATCGAGAATGATTGACTCGCAGGCTTGTGGGCATCAGCAAAGATTTACTAGCATTTGTGAGGGTTGGAGAACTATCGCTTGATCGCAGATCACAAGCCGCTGGTGACATTGATAAACAACAAAGACCTGGACAATGCACCCCTTTGATGTCAGTGGCCGCTATTCGACTTGATGAAGTTCAACCCCATTGAGAGAAGAACGGAAGAACCTGGTCATCACCGATGCCTTGTCTAGGCACCCCAAACCTGAGATGGATGATACAAGGTTGGAAGCAGATGTCCAGGCTATGGAAAGGATCATACAGTGCCTTCAGAAAATATTCATACCCCTTGACATTCCACATGTTGTTGTGTTACAGCCTGAATTCACCAATCTAGATATAATAGCCCATAATGGCAAAGAGAAATCATGTTTTAGAAATTTTAGCAAATGTTATTGAAAATGAAAATGCAGAAATATCAAATTTACACCCCTGAGTCATCACATGTTAGAATCACCTTTGGCAGTGATTACAGCTGTAATCAGCTGAGTCTTTCTGGGTAAGTCTCTAAAAGCTTTGCACACCTGGATTGTACAATATTTGCTCATTATTCTTTTACAAATTATTTAAGCTCTATCAAGTTAGTTGTTGATCATTGCTAGACAGCCATTTTCAAGTCTTGCCATAGATTTTCAAGCCGATTTAAATCAACAACATTCAATGTTGTTTCGGTAAGCAAGTATATTTGGCCTTGTGTTTTAGGTTATTGTCCTACTGAAAGGTACATTTGTGATGTTGGCAGCAGACCTCAGCGAGTTCAAGGGGAAAACATTCCTAGTCTTCATAGACTACTACTCTTGGTGGCTCAAGATCTTGAAATTCACAAAGACAACTAGTGAGGCAGTCATCTGAAAACTTCCAAGCATCTTCGCAAGGTTCAGAATACCTGAAAAATGGTGACAGATAATGGCCCACATTCTAAATCGCAGCAACTTTGAGATTTCTCAGCCAAGTACGACTTCAAACGCACAACTTCAAGTCCATAATATCCCCAAGCAAACGGGATGGTGGAATGGGAAAATGGCAAAATTCATCCTCAAACAGAACAATTCACAGCTCGTACTATGAGCTACAGGGACACTGCAAAGGAACCTACACGAGAAAGTCCAGCCAGACTCCTTATGGGAAGGAGACTCCACATGACAGCTCCTACTCTGAAACAAAACCTGAAGCCAGCATGGCCAAACCTGGCCACTGTAAAGCACAATGATGCCAAAGCCAAACGCGCCTATGAGAAAACATACAACAGGAGGTACTCTACCAGACCACCTTGTGCTCTACAGATTGGCTACAAGGTTTGCTTGAAAACGGATGGAGAGAAAGAGTGGAAAACGACCTGAGTCATCCAAAGTAAGCGCTTCACACCATAGTCCTTTGTCGTACAAACATAGCATGGGGACTCGACAAGACGGAACCTCCAACACCTGCAACGCGGTCAGAACGCACAGAACGCAGGCAAAAGTAGGCAAAAGTAAATTGACCAAAGTTGCTAAGCTTGCTAGATAACCTCCTTCAACGAATTACAGAATATCGCGTTTGATTATACAGATAGCTCATGAATAATGGGGAGATGAAGAGTGGAAATATACTGAACAAAAATATAAACGCAACATGCAACAATTTCAAATATTTTACTGAATGACAGTTCAATTACAGGAAATCAGTCAATTGAAATAAATAAATTAAGCCATAATCTATGGATTTCACATGCCTGAGCAGGGGCGCAGCCATGGGTGGGCCTGGAAGAGCATAGGCCCACCCACTTGGGAGCCAGGCCCACCAACTGGAGAGCCAGGCCCAACCAATCAGAATGAGTTTTTCCCCACAAAAGGGCTTTATTGCAAATATAAATAATCCTTAGAACCCCCCCCCCCCCCTATAGAAAATGTGTGGGCAGAATGATGGGGTCAACTTTGGGTCATGATAGGGGCTGCACCAAATGTTTTATGTATTATAATAATTGATTATGCTTATGTTGTATTATTAGAAGGGGAAGGGCTATAAGACCCCTCCCCCACTACATTTATAGGGTCCTGGACTCTAGATGAGCCATATATAAATTCATTATGAGGTTTAATGTTGTTCCACAGTTATTTTCTAGTCTCTGCTTCTTATAAGAAACGGTCTGAGAAATGTGTGAGTTATTGCAGTCAAAATAGGGTGTCTTTGAGAAAGAGCCTCAAGGCTAAAAGAGATTCATAGACGCAGAACCCTGCAGGGGAGTGAAAGAGATAAGACACTAGTCAGACATATCACTATAAAGCAACTTGGGGAGTGGAAAATTACTGCTGAGCCCTTAGAAAACACTGGAACTATAGTCTCTCCTGCAAGTTTGTAAAACTGTTTGTGCATGGCCTTGGTCTCATGAGTAGAAGGTATTGACGTAGGCAGTTACATCACTAGGGGTTGACTGCAAGCATATTAAAAGTAACTTGGACTTTTCCTATTTTGCAGAACTCAGGAGAGACATCGGTTGCATGTTTGATCTTTGACTTCTGTCTACAGCTGTATTTTTTATTCAAATTGTTATGATTTGTAAGTGTACATTTTGAGTATTCCTTATTTGTTAAGTAAATGATGGAGCCCAGAAAAGTGGAACCAACAAGAACTGAAAAGGCGTGTGCGAGCAAGGAAGCCTACATACAAACCTGACTCAGTTACACCAGCTCTGTCATGGAGGAATGGGCCAAAATTCACCCAACTTATTGTGGGAAGCTTGATGAAGGCTACCTGAAACGTTTGACCCAATTTAAACAATTTAAAGGCAATGCTACCAAATACTAATTGAGTGTATGCAAATTTCTGACCCACTGGGAATGTGATTAAAATAAATAAAAGCTGATATAAATCATTCTCTCTAGTATTATTCTGACATTTCACATTCTTAAAATAAAGTGGTGATCCTAACTGACCTAAGACAGGGAATTTGTACTAGGATTAAATGTCAGGAATTGTGAAAAACTGAGTTGAAATGTATTTGGCTAAGGTGTATGTAAACTTCCGACTTCAACTGTAGTTATACACGGTATGTTGCTTGTTTATATACTGTATGTGAACCTAGTTATTATGGGATCAGCCATCTTGCTTAAAAACTTCTTAGGGATAGGCGTCCAACTAGCGGGACACCAGCTGACAACATCCGGTGAAATTGGAGTGTGTGCAATTCAAATAAATAATCGTAATATTAAACATTCATGAACATTCAAGTATCTTATATAATTTAAAAGCTTAAATTCTTGTTAATCTAACTGTGTTGTCTGATTTCAAATAGGCTTTACGGCGAAAGCATACCATGCGTCTGAGGACGGCGTCCCTAATCAACATATTTTTCAACCAGCACAGGCTTCATAAATTCACAAATAGCGATTTAAATAAATCACTTACTTTTGAAGATCTTCCTCTGTTTGCAATCCCAAGGGTCCCAACTACAACATGAATGGTAATTTTGTTAGATAAAAGCCTTCTTTAAAACTCTACAAAGTCAGTTTAGTTTGCGCCATCGATTTCAGTAATCCACTCGTTCAACATGCAGACAAAGGAGTCCAAAAAGCTACCGCTAAACTTCGACCAAACAAGTCACACGACGTTTCTATTCAATAGGAAAGGAAAATTAGTAAGCGCGCGCCCTCTCCCTCGCACGCCGAAAGACTGATATTGTTCCAGTGCTCTTCTCACCAAAACTCCAAATTCTTGCTTGTTTTTCAAAAAACAAGCCTGAAACCTTGAATAAAGACTGTTGACATCTAGTGGAAGCCATAGGAATTGCAATCTGGGAGATTTACATAGAAACAATAGGTCTCCATTATAAGAGCCTGGGAGCTAAAAAAAAAAATCCAGTTGGATTTTCTTAGGATTTTCGCCTGCCATATCAGTTCTGTTATAGTCTGAAGTTTCTAAAACTGTTAAAATAATGTCAAAGTGTTTTCTATCCAATGCTACCAATTAAATGCATATCCTGGCTTCTGGGCCTGAGTAACAAGCAGTTTACTTTGGGCACGTCAGTCAGGCGGAAATTCAGGAAACTAGACCCTATCCCTAAGAAGTTTAAGGGGGAGATGTGGCAATATGCTGATAACCTAACATCATTAAATAGATTTTAGCCTAAGTTCAAGCACGCACTGCCAGACATGCGCAGTTAGACCAATGATGTTCAGCAATAAAGACCCATAAAGATATCTCCCTGTATATCATTTCATTTATACGTTTATACAAATTAATACAGTTTACCAGTAAGACAGCAGAACTTTACAGTCTCTTTTATTGAATCCCGGCCTAAGACTTGTTGGGCAACAACTAGAGGTATTCAATGGTTGCGTTCCAGGCCGACTACATTGCAGTCACCTGCCAGAAATCTCAACTCCTGGATAAGTGTTTATCAGCTAACCCCATTATAAATAATCTGCTCCTGACTGCAAAGTTAATAACTTGGAACGCATCAATGGTTGCCTGGCATGCCATCTATTGCTACACAAATTGTTTTGTAACTTCATTTTTCTGTCTACATCTGCTAGGAGGCGTGTCCTTAGGCTGTCACTCACAAGGAGAAACTCTCCAGCATTGGATAGACTGTCTGAAGAACAAGGGCACAAAGGTGGAGCGATGGCACACGTTGACCAATGAGCTGCCTGGATCCACATTCCATGAATGAAAAGGGGCCAATAATAATATCTCACCACTGTACTGTTTTTGGCCAAAATGTTTGGCTAAATTGGGATTATGGATGAAAAGGTGTTCATCATCGCATGTTATGAAGATGTATTCTGCATGACTTGAACATTTGAGTTCAGAAAGAAATGGTAGGGGTGTGGAGTTAGTTGAGCCAAAGGGGTAAATTAAGGCATCCTTGTTTCTAAGAAGCCATACACAACATTTATAATTTGGCCAAATACTTAGGAAGCGGTCATCATTTCATGGAGTCTGTGAAGAAGGGTTTCCTAAACTCGGTCCTCGGGACCCCAAAGGGTGCACTTTTTATTTTATTCCCTAGCACTACACAGCTGATTCAAATAATCAACTAATCATCAAGCTTTGATCATTTTAATTAGCTGTGTAGTGTTGAGGCAAAAAAACTAAACGTGCACCCCTTGGGGTCCCAAGGACCGAATTTGGGAAACGCTGCTGTGAAGGAAGAAACCAGGAAAAAGTGGGACTCAAGTCAGGTCCCAAAAAATTATTTTCACCAAGTCAAATTAATATGTGTTAGAGGTTTCATGGCGCTTGTATTTTAACCAAAGTAGATAATTTTAAGATTGTTCTATACATCAGTTGGGGTCTTTATGAGCTTCAATATGAGGTCCTAAACCTAGCATGAAGTTCATCCTTGTAGCTGTGTGGGCTAATATAGTCAAAGTGTTTGCATTTTGGGTAAGTTGAGCCAATGGCAATGGGGTAAGTGTTTTCTTCCCAGGCATAATGCAAGGCATTATCGCTGGGACATGAGGTAATAACAGGGCATGGCCTAGGTTAAAAATGCTTTAAATGATTCACAGACAAAAATTCATTGTGATTGTGTTGAATTGTGTTTGGAAAATAAAGATAGACATGGTTTTAAAAAGATAGTGGTAATATTTCATTCAGTACAGAAATGTGTAGCCAAGTTTGTCCCGCAGCTCAACTTACCCCATACCCAATGTAAGTTGTGCCAAGAGATCACTTTTTTGGGACAAACTAGGCTTTCAATATTTAACCTTTAATATTTATATTTAATATAACATCCTGAAATATATATAGAGATATCTTTGTTACAAAGAATACTATACTGTATGTCCCTTGATGGAATGAGGCTGAATGTTAAAAATGGCTCAACTTACACCACACTCCCCTAAGTAGAGAATATTTCCCTATACTTAGGCTATACATAATTCTCTTTTACGTTACAGAGGGCCATATCCATTCTGTATATTTCATTTTGCGCTCAGTGTTCAGAAACATAGCTCCCTAGGCTACTAAATAGACGTCCTGTGAAAAAGGGAAATTAAAATCATGTAAATCGTGTCTAAGGAAGAGAAAAAAATGAATTATTTTGTCAATTTACTCCTCATTATTCATACTGTTTCGTTTGTTAATTCTTCTAAAATTAGATTTCGTTCTTTCATTAACTTCTGATTTATCCTGACCTGGAAAATATCCCCCTGTATATCGCTTCTCACTGCCTGAATACCTCTCCCACAGCAATAACGTCTTGCCTAATGCTTCCAAAGAATTCTAAATGGGTCTTATTAGTAACAAACATTTTGTATCGACTGATGTAATTGCCATTAAATTATCTGCAAATTATAATTCATTTGATTAATAGTGCAAAGTAATAAGACAGTTGGTTCTTTGCATGTTTGATGTAATAAAAAGAAATGTGACTCTTACGTCTCCTCCATTTTTGGTGGAACAGACACAAATGATTGAAGAGCATCATTTCAAGATGTAGGCCTACATCTCTGTGCTGTTCCAGATTTTCTCGAGTCACATTGGGATGACTAACCTTGTAAAATAAATATGTACTTTGTTCAAGGAAAGCATTGTGGAAATGCTTTACTTTTGCCTTTTTTTGTTTTTTTGGACAGTCTAGGGCTGTGGCGGTCATGACATTTTGGCAGCCGGTAACTGTCATGCAATTGACCATTAATTGTAGAATAAAAAACATGAGCTGGCGCAAACCCAGAAAAATGTGTTCGTGTGGAGGTGCAAACTAACGGCGAATTAACTATAAACTATCAAAATAAAGAGAGTCGCACCCTCCTTACATAAACTCCCAGTAATTTATTAGGTATTATGCCAAAACGTTGGTAAATATAAATTACTGGGAGTTTATATATGGAGTGTGCAACTCTCTCTATTTTGATAGTTTATAATTGACCATTAATTAACATAAACATGTTTAGCAACTCCAGGCTTCCACAAATAGTCTACAAGCCACTGATGCAGACCTTTGGAACATCTACATTTTAAATATGGCCTATGTCATAACAATAAATACATGATTTATTTTAGGCAGGTCTAAATAAGCATAATATGATGAAAATATAGCCTATTTCAGAACAACAGAATAATAGTATATTCTGAGTCATCCTTTTGTTTGGCCCTGATCTGGCTATGCCATATGGACGTGGACTAAAATAGTTAATTTAGCAGATAATATTTTCTTATAGCAATTTCATAGTAAGAAGAATACATTTTAACATTGCTGAGTAAAATAGAAAGGATATTTTTCCCAAACAATTTCCAAAGGAGTGCGGACATGTGGCTATTCTGTGTTGAGCGGTTAACAAAGTGATCATTTGAAACATGTCCTCTTATATGCTTAATATATAAATTTTGTTGTGATACAAACCTTAGGCTATACACTGAGCGTAGAAAACATTATGAACACCTGCTTTTTCCATGAAGTAGGCTGACCAGGTGAATCCAGGTGAAACTGTTGGTTAAGGGCTTGTAAGTAAGCATTTCACGGTAAGGTCTACACTTGTATTCGGCTCTTGTGACAAATAAAGTTTGATTTGATTAGCTTTGATTTTGAACGCTATGATCCCTTATTGATGTCACTTGTTAAATCCACTTCAATCAGTGTAGATGAAGGGGAGGACATAGGTTAAAGGAGGATTTTTAAGACTGTAGACAATTGAGACAGGGATTGTGTATGTGTGTCATTCAGAGGATGAATGGGCAAGACAAAAGATAGAAGTGCCTTTTAACAAGGTATGGTAGTAAGTGCCAGATGCACCGGTTTGTCAAGAACAACAATGCTGCACTCAACAGTTTCCCGTGTATATGAAGAATGGTCCACCACCCAAAGGACATCCAGCCAACTTGACACAACTGTGGGAAGCACTGGAGTTAACATGGGCCAGCATCCCCGTGGAACGCTTTCAACACCTTGTAGAGTCCGTGCCCTGATGAATTGATGCTGTCCTGAGGGCAAAAGGGGTGGTGCAACTCAATATTAGGAAAGTGTTCTTAATGTTTTATATACTCAGTGTATGTTTTGATTTCTAATACATTCTAAGGCTGGATGATGCGATGATGCGACTCTCATGATGATTTGAAAAAAGTTGCATGAATGGCAAAGGCTCTGCTCTGTTTCTTGCGCAGGTGGGACACACTTCGTCGGTCTCTAATTGTCAATTTGACAAGCACTTAATAATATTGTCACCCATTAGACTATTCTCAATTTAATCTGGTCTTTATATATAGCCTACTATTATATGTGTAGGAAGGTAAAATAGAGACATAAGTGTACAAGAATGTAAAGTATGATTTGCACATGTAAAATATGAGTTGCACCTGTATAATCAGTTTTGCAGTTGCAAACATGTAACTTCTTTTGAGAATCAGTGCAACAACACTTGCAAGCAGGTAATGTGATGTGTGAATAAATACCAACAACACTTGCAAACATGTAACGTGATGTAACATGTAATCTTCTTCTTTGAATCAAAACTAAATTAGCCGATGTCAAATCTGTGCACTCTGAGTTTTGTCACTAATTCTGTGCTTTTAAGAGCTGCTCTGCAGGAAAGCAGCAGAGATAACGTTACAGCTCTGGTAGGCAGGGTTTTCTCTTCAGATCAATCAGGTGAGGTGGTGTCATTTTGGAACGTGCTTTCACGTTTCACAAGGTTCCGATCTGGAAGCAAGTTTGTTAAAATTACTAGCTAAATGATTATTCAGAGAATTTGAAAGCTAGAGCAAGGGGATGACGAAGAAGAATTAAAACGAGTATTTGGACATTCCCTTTCAGTCCTTATATACTGCTACACAGACAAGTTATATAAGCATGATTTACATTATTCATTATTCATTATAAACGTTGGTTCCTGCATGTGACTGATTGATAACTCACAAGGCTTCTTCTCTCAAAGCTGAGACCTTAAAACTGAGATACTCCTTTTGGTTCCCAGAGCAACGTTGTACAACGTTGCTTATCAGTGATTGTGTAGATTTCTCCCATGTACAATCAATCAGTCACTCGCATGAAGTTGGTTAGAGAAAAGCAGCATTGTGCTAAACATACGATCTGATACACACAGATAAACTTCCATCACACTCCCTCCTTTTATCACTCTGTGACAACTATTGTTACATTTTAAGCTAAGCATTAGATTATTACAAGTAAAACCAGACACTTCATCCTTTCAAACCCTTAATTCTGGGTTGAACAATCTAACTAGTAACTGATCCTTATTCTATAGCCCTTACACTTGTAAAACCATTGCAGTAGAATGGTTTAACTTAAGACCTTCATTTCATAGTGTTACACACATGCTTTATTACACAATTTCATTCATGTAAATTATATCATCATGAGCAGCACCTTCAATGAGTTCCTTATAGTCTTCATTATCTTCATTATTGTCATTAGCAAATGGCATTTATTTTAGGCTGATCAAATGAACAGTCTCTCCTGCAGTTGCGGAAGTGAACATAATAGTTGCTGAGACCTGTGAGACAAAAGAAGAGCGCAGAGCTTTACAACACAAAATCAATGTTATAACACACAAGGACAAATACTCCCAACATGGCCCATTTTGCAAGGTTCACAGACTATGATTCAAACATAGCTGACAGCCAAGCTGTCACCTCCCACTCGGTATCTTCATTGCCAGAGTAGCTTCTAACGGTTTCTGATAATGACATTTCAGCTGGAGCTTTTGACTTTCTTTACTTCCTTCGGGTTCTTAAGAGAGTGACAGTAAAACACTTGAAAAGAAAAAGAAAACACAAAATATAAAGTATTAGTAATGCGTTAAGCTATGCATAATCATATATGGCAAGAAACGAAGTTTGATAACATGACGATTCCCACTCTCCCTTCACCTGACTCTATACCTTTGGGATACTGTTCTGCTGGGATGCACAAAAACGAAGGCTCTAAAAACACCTACTCATGCTTTTACCCAGGCTTCCCTGTCAGGCTACAGGTGTGTGAGAGGTTTTCCCACGCCATATCACCCTCACTTCGCCCTCTATTTGCGTGCTATGTGCAGTCAGCTAGTATAATTAATGTTTTCCCAAACAAGCTCTTCCCCCTCCTGAGTCTAGGATGAACAATGAATCTCTGTGGCTAGGCAGGTGGCGTTATCGTCCCAGCCCAAGTCCAGAACCTTTGAAACTCCTCCACACATCTCCCGGTCTTCTTATCAGTCAGGGGAAACCTGACAGTCCACTAGTTTCAGAGACAGGCCCCCTTTGTACTTTGCCTCCGGTCACAAATACATTTACACATAAATCATTCCATTTAACCAATAACACATTAATTACTACTTCTAGACCAATTATATAGTTATAAACATCATAAAACGTGCTCAAGTCAATTAGTCAGTTTCCTAACAATCCCTCATCTGGAACAATGATCACTGAAATGTCCATGCCACCTAGAAAACATATTGACTTGAACAGGGAAGAGAGAGAATACATCTACACACAATAATTTCACACCACCCTTGATGAGAATGAGATTGGGACAAGGACCACAAAATCCCTACTATCAATGTCCCAAATATGGTAAACCTCCCTCTCAGAAGACACGAAAGATAAGGTTTCCCTGAGAGGAACCATCCCTAAACTCACTGGATTCTACAAATATTTAAATTTGAGTGATAGACTCAACGTGAAGCACTAAGGACTGTCATTCTCAATTTGGGTTGGATCATTTTTTAATAGTTCAGATTATGATTCGGAAAGGCAAGAAGGAGAGACAGAGTGCTGCCCCTAAACTGTGAGTAGAGCACTAAGTGAGGGGAGGGTCCACAGCTCATCCTGTAGGTGGTTTATGAAGACCTTCAACTTAGCACACACCGATAAAGGCAGAATGTACATTTACATACGAGAAACAAATATACAGTATGTACTGCTAACATTGACATACAGTATATTCATCTTATATTTCTAGCATTAACTTTTCTCATCACGGCCCCCATTTCTCCCTGTCTTACACTTGTCACATGTGCCGAATACAACAGGTGTAGACCTTACCATGAAATGCTTACTTACAAGCCCTTAACCAACAATGCCGTTCAATAAATAGAGTTAAGAAAATGTTAACTAAATTAACTAAAGTAAAAAATAAAATAAAAGTAACACAAGGCTATATACAGGGGGTACTAGTACCAAGTCAATGTGTGGGGGTACAGGTTAGTCGAGGTAATTTGTACATGTAGGTAGGGGTAAAGTGACTATGCATAGATAATAAATAGCGAGTAGCAGCAGTGTAAAAACAAAGGAGGGGGGTCAATGTAAATAGTCCAGGTGGCAATTGTATTAATTGTTCAGCAGTCTTATGATTTGGGGGTAGAAGCTGTTAATGAGTGGTCTAAGACACTGCATCGAAGTGCTAACTGTGCCACTAGAGATCCTGGTTCGAGTCCGGGCTCTGTCGCAGCCGGTCGTGACTGGGAGACCCATGAGGCGGCGCACAATTGGCCCAGCGTCGTCCGGGTACGGGAGGGTTTGGCCGACAGGGATGTTCTTGTCCCATCGCGCACTAGCATCTCCTGTGGTGCATGCTGACACAGTCGCCAGGTGTACAGTGTTTCCTCCGACACATTGGTGCGGCTGGCTTCTGGGTTAAGCGGGCATTGTGTCAAAAAAACAGTGCGGCTTGACTGGGTTGTGTTTCAGAGGATGCACAACTCTCGAACTTTGTCTCTCCCGAGTCTGTACAGGAGTTGCAGCGATGGGACAAGTTTGTAAACACTACCAATTGGATACCACGAAATTGGGGGAAAAAAGTGGTATAAAAAAGCAGCCTTTTGGACCTAGACTTGGCGCTCCGGTACCGCTTGCCATGCGGTAGCAGAGAGAACAGTCTATGACTTAGGTGACTGGAATCCTTGACAATTTTTGGGGCCTTCCTCTGACACCGCCTAGTATATAGGTCCTGGATGGCAGGATGCTCTCGATGGTGCAGCTGTAGAACCTTTTGAGGATCTGGGGATCCATGCCAAATCTTTTTAGTCTCCTGAGAGTGAAAAAGTGTTGTCAAGCCCTCTTCATGACTGTCTTGGTGTGTTTGGACCATTATAGTTTGTTGGTGATGTGGAGACCAAGGAACTTGAAACTCTCAACCCACTCCACTACAGCCCCGTCGATGTTAATGGGGGCCTGTTTCGGCCCTCCTTTTCCTGTAGTCTACGATCATCTCCTTTATCTTGCTCACATTGACGGAGAGGTTGTTGTCCTGGCACCACACTGCCAGGTCTCTGACCTCCTCCCTATAGGTTGTCTCATCGTTGTCAGTGATCAGGCCTACAGTCAGCAAACTTAATGACGGTGTTGGAGTCGTGCTTGGCCACTCAGTTGTGGGTGAACAGGGAGTACAGAAGGGGACTAAGCATGCACATCTGAGGGGCCCCAGTGTTGAGGATCAGCGTGGCAGATGTGTTGTTGCCTACCCTTACCACCAGGGGGGCGGCCCGTCAGGAAGTCTAGGATCCAGTTGCAGAGGGAGGTGTTCAGTCCCAGGGTCCTTAGCTTAGTGATGAGCTTTGTGGGCACTATGGTGTTGAATGCTGAGCTGTAGTCAATGAATAGTATTCTCACATCGGTGTTCCTTTTGTCCAGGTGGGAAAGGGCAGTGTGGCGTGCGATTGAGATTCTGTGGATCTGTTGGGGCAGTATGCAAATTCGAGTGGGTCTAGGTTTCCTGGATGATGGTGTTGATGTGAGTCATGACCAGCCTTTCAAAGTATCTCATGGCTACTGACATGAGTGCTACGGGGTGGAAGTCATTTAGGCAGGTTATCATTGCTTTCTTGGCCACAGGGACTATGGTAGTCTGCTTGGAACATGTAGATATTACAGACTTGGACATTTGCCAGTTGGTCAGCACATGCTCTGAGTACAAGTCCTGGTTTCCCTTTGTAGTCCATAATAGTTTGCAAGCCCTGCCACATCCGACGAGCGTCAGAGCCGGTGTAGTAGGATTCAATCTTAGTCCTGTATTGACACTTTACCTGTTTGATGGTTCGTCTGAGGGCATTAGGGGATTTCTTATAAGCGTCCGGATTAGTGTCCCGCTCCTTGAAAGTGGCAGCTCTAGCTTTTAGCTCGGTGAGGATGTTGCCTGTAATCCATAGCTTCTGGTGGGGAATGGTCACTGTGGGGACGACGTCGTCGATGCACTTATTGATGAAGCCAGTGATTGAGGTGTTATAACCCTCAATGCCATTGGTTGAATCTTAGAACATATTCCAGTCTGTGCTAGCAAAACAGTCCTGTAGCGTAGCAATCGCGTCATCTGACCATTTCCGTATTGAGCGAGTCACTGTTACTTTCTGCTCTAGTTTTTGCTTGTAATCAGGAGTCAGTAGGATATAATTGTGGTCAGATTTGCCAAATGGAGGGCGTGGGAGAGCTTTGTATGCATCTCTGTGTGTGGAGTAAAGGTGGTATAGAGTTTTTTTCCCCTCAGGTTGCACATAAGACATGCTGGTAGAAATAAGGTAAAACGTATTTAAGTTTGCCCACATTAAAGTCCGGCCACTAGGAGCGCCGCTTCTGGATGACCATTTTCTTGTTTGCTTATGGCCTTATGCAGCTCGTTGGGTGCTGTCTTAGTGCCAGCATCGGTTTGTGGCGGTAAATAGACGGCTACGAATAATATGGATTAAAACTCTCTTGGCAGATAGTGTAGTCTACAGCTTATCATAGGTTACTCTACCTCAGGCGAGCAATAGATCGAGACTTGTTTAATATTAGTCATCGCGCACCAGCTATTATTGACAAATAGACACACCCCACACCCCTTGTCTTACCAGACATGTTCTGTCCTGCCGATGCACGGAAAACTCAGCCAGCACTATATTTTCCGTGTTGTCGTTCAGCCACGACTCAATGAAACACAAGATATTCCAGTTTTTAATTTCCCGTTGGTTAATAATATTGAATGGAAATCATTCAGTTTATTTCCCAATGATTGCACTTTGGCCAATAGAACAGATTGTAGAGGCGGTTTACCCACTCTCTGACGTATTCTGCCCTCTTTATTTCCATTTTCTTTTAGAATATTATGAACACATTTTCAGTGAATCAGCCATATGATATGTCCACCCTGTTAATTACTTTCACTTGACTATTTTAATAATATTTACATTTTCATAAAGCTATTGTGTCCCCTTGTCAACCCTGTCCATTTGTTCTGGTCAAATTATAAAGAAATAACAGATTTTGTGTACAATGTGTGGTTTTATACAGAACTTAATCTAATTTGCACCTTATCTTTCTAAATTGGCGTCCCGCTAGCGGGACAACTTCCGGTAAAACTGGAGGGCACGCAATTCAAATAAATAAAAATAAAATTATGGATATTAAACATTTAGGTAAATATAAGTGTCTTATATCGGTTGACAGCTTAAATTCTTGTTAATCTTACTACACTGTCCGATTTACAGTAGGCTTTACAGCGAAAGCATGCCATGCGATTGTTTGAGGACGGCGCCACACATCTAAATATTTTTCCACCGACACAGGTTTCATAAATTCACAAATAGTGATTAAATATTCACTTACTTTTTGAAAATCTTCCTCTGATTTGTCATCCAAAGGGACCCAGCCATAACATGTAGTGTCGTTTTGTTAGATAAAATCCTTCTTTATATCCCAAAAGTCTGTTTAGTTGGCGTCATCGATTTGAGTAATCCACTCATTCAACATGCCAAGATAGGAATCCAAAAATCTATCACTAAACTTTGTTTCAACAAGTCAAAATACATTTGTATTTAATCCTCAGATACCCTAAAATGTAATCAAACTATAATATTTAATACGGAAAGAAGTATGTTCAATAGGAAAGCAATATTAGCAGGTGCGCGTTGTCTTCATGGCGTGCGCACACACGAATTTCCAAGCAGATGTCTTGTACTAAAACTCATTATTCTTACTCGTTTTGGAAGAAACAAGCCTGAAACCTTGAACAAAGACTACTGACACCCAGTGGAAGCCATATGAATTGCATTCTGGGAGCTATATTTAATTATTTCCCTGTACGTTCCATTGTAAGACCAAGGGCTCTCAAAAAATATATATTTCCGGTTGGTTTATCTTTGGATTTTCTCTTACCATATCTATTGTGTTATAGTCTCCTACATTATTTTAACATTTTAACACTTCAAAGTGTCTTCTTTCCAATGGTACCAATTATATGCATATACTGGCTTCAGGGCCTGAGCAACAGGCATTTTACTTTGAGCATGTCAGTCAGGCTGAAATTGAGAAAAAAGGACCCTAGCCTGAAGAAGTTTTAATCTCTATGGGATCGATGTCCCTATACCGGGATGGTTGAGCTAACGTGCGCTAATGTGATTAGCATGACAGTTGTAAGTAACAGCAAACTTTCCAGGACGTAGACATGTCTTATATGGGCAGAAAGCTTGAATTCTTGTTAATCTAACTGCATTTTCCAATTTACAGTAGCTATTATAGTGAAAAATACCATGCTATTGTTTGAGGAGAGTGCACAACAACAAAAAACTTTTATCACGGCAACTGGAGTGATTCATTTATACATTCACCTCTGAAGGTAAATAATGTACTTACATTCAGTAATCTTGCTCTGATACTTAGGGTCCCAGAGATAAAATGTAGCATAGTTTTGTTTGATAAAATCTATTTTTATATTCAAATGTAGAAAATGGGTTCTACAGTTTGAACCCCTGCTGTCTCTGGCTCCACACCCACCCCGCCCGGCCATCTAAATGTGTGAAAGTTAGTGTATAAACTAATGATATTCATGCATGACATTCCTGGAAGTGTGTAAACTTACATTTTGCATGACCATATCATTTTTGTATGTTCTCTATAGTTATGTACTTGAAAATGTATAATTTCACCAATTTGGGCAGGCTTGATACAAAATATTGCCCAGCATTGTAATGCTTCACTGGATCAATCTGAAACTTTGCACACACACTGCTGCCATCTAGTGGCCAAAATCTAAATTGTGCCAAAACTACAATATTATATCATGGCCTTTCTCTTGCATTTCAAAAATGATGGGGGAAAAAATTTGAAAATGCATGTTTTTATTGTTTGTATTACCTTTTACTAGAGCTAATGTGTTGTATTATCCTACATTAATTTCACATTTCCACAAACTTCAAAGTGTTTCCTTTCAAATGGTATCAAGAATGTGCAGAGAAAAATAGGAGAAACTCCCCAAATACAGGTGTGCCAAGCTAGTAACGTCATACCGAAGAAGACACGAGGCTGTAATCGCTGCCAAAGGTATTTCAACAAAGTACTGTGTAAAGGGTCTGAATGGTCTGAGTACTTTCAGTTTTTTTAATACATGTGCAAAATTTTCTAAAAACCTGTTTTTGCTTTGTCAATATGGGGTTTTGTGTGTAGATTGATGAGAAAAACAACAACTTCATCAATTTTAGAGTAACGCTGTAACGTAATAAATTATGGAAAAGGTCAAGGGATGTTAATACTTTCCGAACACACTGTAGGTTATCATGATTAAAATGGTGTAGAACTTCAATACATTTTGAGATATTTGGTGAAATAGACAGACATGTCCCTATCTCCCAAAAACAATGGCAGTCTAAAGGTTTTAAGAGCAGTATTTTATTTAACCAGCTTACTATTTCTCTGCTACCATTTGCCTTATTTGTGTTTAAAATGTTGTGGTTTGAACTAGGTCTCTATGTGAAAACGTGGCAATAACTTTTCATTCATTTCACAGTTCTACTCCTCTGATGGCATGGCAGGCAGGCAGCACACTCCTAAAAATGAACTGCTCAGGAAAGCAAAGGATCTTTTGAGCACTACCAGATAAAACCATTTTTTAATGAATTTTCTATGTCCAGTGTCTGTGTTTATATGTTAAGGGGGTGTTACTTTGGCAGATAATGTTAACCATCTAAAAAAAGTGTCTTTTTAAAGAATTTACAAAATGTATGGTGTTTTTGGTTTATGCCTATCGACCGTTAGTGTCATTGTTTTGCTATAAATGGTTATTTTATGGTTATAAGTGATAAGATGAACTAGCAAATATTTAATATTTTGCAATTCTGAGTAATTATTACTTCAGTAAGGATATACTCTTTATTCAATGACCTGAGGTATAGAAACTTTTGGATGGTCTGAAAAAAAACTAATGTACTGCAATTGGTAAATAAATACAATAGGTGGCAGCATAAGACCACGAATGACATTTCAGAAGATTCATTTTCTGCCTGGATACACCGCTCCCCCTCGTAGGAATAGTTTCAAGTTTTTATTTCACATGCACAAATACAATGAAATGCCTTTCTTGCAGACTCCAAACCCAACAATGCAATAATCAATAACAATGTAACACTAGAAAAAAACCTACAACAAATATGAAGAACACAAGTAAGTAAGCATACTATATACAGGGTTAGTTCCAATACCATATTTACAATGTGCAGGGATACTGGAGCGATGGAGGTAGATATGTATAGGGGTAAGGTGACTAGGCATCAGGATATAAGATAAACAGAGTATCAGCAGCTTGTATGTGAATGGGTGTGCGTAGAGTCAGTATAAATGTATGTGCATATTTGGGAGTGAGCAGATGATGGTGTGTGTGTGTGTGTGTGTGTGTGTGTGTGTGTGTGTGTGTGTGTGTGTGTGTGTGTGTGTGTGTGTGTGTGTGTGTGTGTGTGTGTGTGTGTGTGTGTGTGTGTGTGTGTGTGTGTGTGTGTAGGGCCCTGTGAGTGTGCATACAGACAAAAATAAAAAGGTCAATGAGGATACAAGGTTAACTCAGATAGTCCGTGTAGTTATTTATCAGTCTTATTGCTTGGGGAAAGTTGTTCAAGAGCCTGTTGGTGCCAGATTTGATGCACCAGTACCGCTTGCCGTGCGGAAGCAGGCAAAATCGTCTATGGCTTGGGTGGTTTGAGTCTTTAACGATTTTCTGTGCCTTCCTAACACACCGCCCAATATATAGATGTCCTGGATGGCAGGGAGCTTAGCCCCAGTGATGTACTGGGTCATACGCACTACGATCTGTAGTGCCTTGCGGTCAGAGGCCGAGCAACTGCCGTACCAGGCAGTGATGCAACCAGTCAGGATGCTCTCGATGTTGCAGCTGTAGAACCTTTTGAGGATCTCAGGACCCATGCCAAATCTTTTTAGTTTCCTGAGGGGAAATAGGCTTTGTCGTGCCCTCTTCACGACTGTCTTCGTGTGTTTGGACCATTCTAGTTTGTTAGAATACCTAGGATAGGATAAAGTAATCCTTCTAACCCCCCCCCCCCTAAAAGATTTAGATGCACTATTGTAAAGTGGTTGTTCCACTGGATATCATAAGATGAATGCACCAATTTGTAAGTCGCTCTGGATAAGAGCGTCTGCTAAATGACTTAAATGTAAAATGTAAATGTTGTTGATGTGGACACCGAAGAACTTGAAGCTCTCAACCTGCTTCACAACAGCCCCGTCGATGAGAATGGGGGCGTGCTCGGTCCTCCTTTTCCTGTAGTACACAATCATCTCCTTAGTCTTGGCTATGATGAGGGATAGGTTGTTATTCTGGCACCACACTGCCAGGTCTCTGACCTCCTCCCTATAGGCTGTCTCGTCGTTGTCTGTGATCAGGCCTACCACTGTTGTGTCGTTTGCAAACTTAATGATGGTGTTGGAGTCGTGCCTGGCCATGCAGTCATGGGTGAACAGGGAGTACAGGAGGGGACTGAGCACACACCCCTGTGGAGCTCCAGTGTTGAGGATCAGCGTGGCAGATGTGTTGCTACCTACCCTCACCACCTGGGAGCGGCCCGTCAGGAAGTCCAGGATCCAGTTGCAGAGGGAGGTGTTTAGTCCCAGGATCCTTAGCTTAGTGATGAGCTTTAAGGGTACTATGGTGTTGAACGCTGAGCTGTAGTCAGTGAATAGCATTCTCACATAAGTGTTCCTTTTGTCCAGATGGGAAAGGGCAGTGTGGAGTGCAATAGAGATTGCATCATCTGTGGATCTGTTTGGGCGGTATGCAAATTGGAGTGGGTCTAGGGTTTCTGGGATAATGGTGTTGATGTGAGCCATTACCAACCTTTCAAAGCACTTCATGGCTACGGACATGAGTCCTACGGGTCTGTAGTCATTTAGGCAGGTTGCCTTTGTGTTCTTGGGCACAGGGACTATGGTGGGGTGGTCTGCTTGAAACATGTTGGTATTACAGACTCAATCAGGGACATGTTGAAAATGTCAGTGAAGACACCTGCCAGTTGGTCAGCACATGCCCGGAGCACACGTCCTGGTAATCCGTCTGGCCCCGCAGCCTTGTGTATGTTGACCTGTTTAAAGGTCTTACTCACGTCGACTACGGAGAGCGTGATCACACAGTCGTCCGGAACAACTGATGCTCTTATGCATGCTTCAGTGTTGCTTGCCTCGAAGCGAGCATAGAAGTGATTTAGCTCGTCTGGTAGGCTCGTGTCACTGGGCAGCTCGCAGCTGTGCTTCCCTTTGTAGTCTGTAATAGTTTGCAAGCCTTGCCACTTAAGACGAACGTCGGAGCCAGTGTAGTATGGTTCAATCTTAGCCCTGTATTGACGCTTTGCCTGTTTGATGGTTCGTCGCAGGGCATAGCAGGATTTCTTGTAAGGTTCCGGGTTAGAGTCCCACACCTTGAAAGCGGCAGCTCTACCCTTTAGCTCAGTGCGAATGTTGCCTGTAATCCATGGCTTCTGGTTGGGGTATGTACGTACAGTCACTGTGGGGACGACTTCCTTGATGCTCCTCATTGATAAAGCCAGTGACTGATGTGGTGTACTCCTCAATGCCATCGGAAGAATCCCGGAACATGTTCCAGTCTATGATAGCAAAACAGTCCTGTAGTTTAGCATCTGCTTCATCTGACCACTTTTTTATAGACCGAGTCACTGGTGCTTCCTGCTTTAATTTTTGCTTGTAAGAAGGAATCAGGAGGATAGAGTTGTGGTCGGATATACCAAATGGAGGGCGAGGGAGAGCTTGTACGCGTCTCTGTGTGTGGAGTACAGGTGATCTAGAATTTTTTTCTCCCTCTGGTTGCACATTTAACATATGGGATTGAGGTCAGGGCTTTGTGATGGCCACTCCAGTACCTTAACTTTGTTGTCCTAAAGCCATTTTGCCCAACTTTGGAAGTATGCTTGGGGTCATTGTCAATTTGGAAGACCCATTTGCGACCAAGCTTTAACTTCCTTAAGAAAAAAAACGTTTTTTCTTTGTCATTATAGGGTATTATTTGTAGATTGATGAACTTTTTTTTTTTAAGGCTGTTACTTACCAAAATGTGGAAAAAGTCAAGGGATCTGAATACTTTCCGAATGCACTGTAGATTACTAAAATGATCAGATCCTACATTTAGCTAGATAGGATGTCATATTTTGTGTTTGGTCCACTATCACTGATCAGCTGATGGCTTATCCATCATGATCATACACCACACAACCATGTGATGGATATGCTGTAGACCCAAGAAATAATCACTCCCTCAGAGGACACACAGGAGTTGGCTATACGGCACAATCCAATGGAAGACTACGCTAACATTTGGCTGATTGTCAGAACAGAAATAGTTCAACTTCAATGTACTGGAGGACTACTCTAGAAATTCTAGGCTTTGTTACAGGAATGATAGAAAGCAGAATAGGACGTGGTTTGTTTGTGTAGCACCTGAATGCAAGGGCAAGCGGTTGGTTATGCATCGTAGGGGACCAAAATAACTTTAGGATGAGGCACTCCAGTTAGTGTGAATCATTGCAGACATAGGCACCAGTAAAGGTAAATATCAAAGATGTTTACACTGACACCCCGTCTAGGGAATAGGGTTCCATTTGGAACGCAGCCCTAACATTGAAAGATGATAAACTATTGTTCCTCCTGTGCGTTGGCCTACACTGAGCTGGGTCTGACAGAAGAGCTGGGTAGTGTGAGAGGTCTGGCTGTCAAACAGAGTGATCCTGAGGAAGGGATCCCACAAGCAGATGGGTCAGTATGTACCAAAACATGATGCAAATATTATTGATTAAACTCCATGTTGATGTTGAATAGAATACCCTTGTGACAGGGTTTCCCAAACTCGGGTCATTAAAAAAGAGTAGGGGTGTTAACCCCGGTGTTATGGCTAAATTCCCAACCTGGTCCCATTCCATCATGACCACCTAATCATCCCCCTCCTTCCTAATGGGCATATATCACCTCTCCACCTGATAGCTGATGTTTGGTGAGCGTTCTGGCAGAACAATAGTCGCTGTGCATCACCCAGGTGGGTGATGTACAGTGGCAATAAAAAGTATGTGAACCCTTTGGAATTACCTGGACTTCTGCATTAAATGGTCATCAAATTTGATCTGATCTTCATCTAAGTCACAACAATAGACAAACACAGTCAGCTTAACCTAATAACACACAAACAATTATATGTTTTCATGTCTTTATTTAACACACCGTGTAAACATTCACAGTGCAGGGCGGGAAAAGTATGTGAAACCCTGGATTAAATAACTCGTTGACCCTCCTTTGGCAGCAATAACCTCAACCAAACGTTTTCTGTAGTTGCGGATCAGACCTGCACAATAGTCAGGAGGAATTTTGGCCCGACTGCCCTGAAATGCCAGGGTGCCCTGCCTGTCAGGATCTGCCAGAGTGGTCCTCCTGTCCTCCGGTCCAGCCCGAGTGGTCCTCCTGTCCTCCGGTCCAGCCCGAGTGGCCCTCCTGCCCTCCGGCCCAGCCCGAGTGGCCCTCCTGCCCTCCGGCCCAGCCCGAGTGGCCCTCCTGCCCTCCGGCCCAGCCCGAGTGGCCCTCCTGCCCTCCGGCCCAGCCCGAGTGGCCCTCCTGCCCTCCGGCCCAGCCCGAGTGGCCCTCCTGCCCTCCGGCACAGCCCGAGTGGCCCTCCTGCCCTCCGGCCCAGCCCGAGTGGCCCGCATGTCTTCCGACCCAGCCCGAGTGGTCCGTCTGCCAGGGTCAGCCCGAGTGGCCCGTCTGCCCGGCGCAGCTATCGGTGCCACCAAAGTGGGCGACGCCGAAGGTGGAGCGAGGTCCACGTCCTGCACCGGAGCTACCTCCAGGATAGGTGGGTTGGGGAGGGAGGGTGTAGCACAGTGCCGTCGGTGACGGCAGCCACCCTCCCTTCCCTCCCTTATTGTTTAGGGGTTATTGTTTATGGGTTTTTTGTTGGTGTTTTCTGTTGGTAGGTGCATTCCGGGGTCTGCACCTTGAGGGGGGGTACTGTGACGTCCTGACCAGCAGATGGAGCTATTGTTTTAGTTTTGGGGTCAGGACGTGGCAGTTTTGTGTATGGGAATGTTTGTATTGTTGATTGGGACTTCCAATTGAAGGCAGGTGTGTTGAGTTGCCTTTGATTAGAAGTCCTATATAGGTGTGTGTGTTTTTCTTTGGGGTTGTGGGTGGTTGTTTTTACACTGCGTTTGTAGAGCCTGTAAAACTGTTGCTGCTGTCTTGTTTATTGTTTTTCACCGTGGATGCTTTACTCTTTTTTTGAATTAAACTATGAGTATCCACATACCTGCTGCGCCTTGGTCCATTTCTGAAGACAGCCGTTACAATATTGGTCTGGTTCATCCTTGGGAGCAATTTCCAAATGCCTGAAGGTACCACGTTCATCTGTACAAACAATAGTACGCAAGTAAAACACCATGTGACCACACAGCCGTCATACCACTCAGGAAGGAGACGCATTCTGTCTCCTAGAAATTAATGTGCTTTGGTGCAAAAAGTGCAAATCAATCCCAGAACAACAGCAAAGGACCTTGTAAAGATGCTGGAGGAAACAGATACAAAAGTATCTATATTTACAGTAAAACGAGTCCTATATCGACATAACCTGAAAGGCTGCTCAGCAAGGAAGAAGCCACTGCTCAAAAACCGCTATAGAAAAGCCAGACTACGGTTTGCAACTGCACATGGGGACAAATATCGTACTTTTTGGAGAAATGTCCTCTCGTCTGATGAAACAAAAATATAACTTTTTTGGCCATAATGACCATCATTATGTTTGGAGGAAAAAGGGTGAGGCTTGCAAGCCAAAGATGATCATCCCAACCGTGAAGCACGGGGGTGGCAGCATCATGTTGTGGGGGTGCTTAGCTGCAGGAGGGACTGGTGCACTTCACAAAATAAATGACATCATGAGGAAAGGGATTTGTGGATATATTAAAGCAACATCTCAAGACAGCTTGGCCGCAAATGGGTCTTCCAAATGGACAATGACCCCAAGCATACTTCCAAAGTTGTAGCAAAATGGCTTAAGGACAACAAAGTCAAGGTATTGGAGTGGCCATCACAAAGCCTTGACCTCAATCCCATAGAAAATTTGTGGGCAGAACTGAAAAAGCATGTGCGAGCAAGGAGGCCTACAAACCTGACTCAGTTACACCAGCTCTGTCAGGAGGAATGTGCCAAAATTGACCCAACTTATTGTGGGAAACTTCTGACCAACTGAATGTGATGAAATAAATAAAAGCTGAAATAAATAATTCTCTCTACTATTATTCTGACATTTCACATTCTCTCAATAAAGTGGTGATCCTAACTGACCTGCAACTGGGAATTTTTACTTGGATTAAATGTCAGGAATTGTGAAAAACTGCGTTTAAATGTCTTTGGCTAAGGTGTATGTAAACTTCCAACTTCAACTGTATACACTACCCTTCAAAAGTTTGGGGCCACTTAGAAATGTCCTTGTTTTTGAAAGAAAAGCAAACTTTATGTCCTTTAGAATAACATCAAAATGATCAGAAATACAGTGTAGACATAGTTAATATTGTAAATGACTATAGCAGCTGGAAACATCAGATTTTAATGGAATATCTACATAGGAGTACAGAGGCCTATTATCAGCAACCATCACTCCTGTGTACGTTGGTACGTTGTGTTAGCTAATCTAAGTTAATAATTTTAAAAGGCTAATTGATCATTAGAAAACCCTTTTGCAATTATGTTTGCACAGCTGAAAACGGTTGTCCTGATTAAAGAAGCAATAAAACTGGCCTTCTTTAGACTTGTTGAGTATCTGTGGCATCAGCATTTGTAGGTTTGATTACAGGCTTACATGGCCAGAAACAAAGAACTTTCTTCTGAAACTCGTCAGTCTATTCTTGTTCTGAGAAATGAAGGCTATTCCATGCGAGAAATTGCCAAGAAACTGAAGACCTCGTACAACGCTGTGCACTACTCCCTTCACAGAACAGCACAAACTGGCTCTAACCAGAATAGAAAGAGTGGGAGGCCCGGTGCACAACTGAGCAAGAGCACAAGTACATTAGAGTGTCTAGTTTGAGAAACAGACGCCTCACAAGTCCTCAACTGGCAGCTTCATTAAATAAACTCAGCAAAAAAAGAAACGTCCCTTTTTCAGGACCTTGTCTTTCAAAGATAAATCGTAAAAATCTAAATAACTTCACAGATCTTCATTGTAAAGGGTTTAAACACTGTTTCCCATGCTTGTTCAATGAACCATAAACAATTAATGAACATGCACCTGTGGAACGGTCGTTAAGACACTAACATCTTACAAGCGGTAGGCAATTAAGGTCACAACTATGAAAACGTAGGACACTAAAGAGGCCTTTCTACTGACTCTGAAAAAAACAAAAAGAAAGATGTCCAGGGTCCCTGCTCATCTGCGTGAACGTGCCTTAGGCATGCTGCAAGGAGGCATGAGGACTGCAGATGTGGCCAGGGCAATAAATTGCAATGCCCGGACTGTGAAACGCCTTTGACAGAGCTACAGGGAGACAGGATGGACACCTGATCGTCCTCACAGTGGCAGACCACGTGTAACAACACCTGCACAGGATCGGTACATCCGAACATCACACCTGCGGGACAGGTACAGGATGGCAACAACAACTGTTCGAGGTACACCAGGAACGCACAATCCCTCCATCAGTGCTCAGACAGTCTGCAATAGGCTGAGAGAGGCTGGACTGAGGGCTTGTAGGCCTGTTGTAAGGCAGGTCCTCACCAGACATCCCCGGTAACAACGTCGCCTATGGGCACAAACCCACCGTCGCTGGACCAGACAGGACTGGCAAAAAGTGCTCTTCACTGACGAGTCGTGGTTTTGTCTCACCAGGGGTGATGGTCGGATTCGCATTTATCGTCGAAGGAATGAGCGTTACACTGAAGCCTGTACTCTGGAGCGGGATAGATTTGGAGGTGGAGGGTCTGTCATGGTCTGGGGTGTTGTGTCACAGCATCATCGGACTGAGCTTGTTGTCATTGCAGGCAATCTGAACGCTGTGCGTTACAGGGAAGACATCCTCCTCCCTCATGTGGTACCCTTCCTGCAGGCTCATCCTGATATGACCCTCCAGCATGACAATGCCACCAGCCATACTGCTTGTTCTGTGTGTGATTTCCTGCAAGACAGGAATGTCAGTGTTCTGCCATGGCCAGCGAAGATACCGGATCTCAATCTCATTGAGGACGTCTGGGACCTTTTGGATCAGAGGATGAGGGCCATTCCCCCCAGAAATGTCCAGGATCTCCCAGGTGCCTTGGTGGAAGAGTAGGGTAACGTCTCAGAGAAAGAACTGGCAAATCTGGTGCAGTCCATGAGGAGGAGATGCACTGCAGTACTTAATGCAGCTGGTGGCCACACCAGATACTGACTGTTTCTTATCATTTTGACCCCCCTCCTTTGTTCAGGGACACATTCTTCAATTTCTGTTAGTCACATTTCTGTGGAACTTGTTCAGTTGATGTCTCAGTTGTTGAATGTTATGTTCATACAAATATTTACACGTTAAGTTTGCTGAAAACAAACGCAGTTGACAGTGAGAGGACGTTTCTTTTTTTGCTGAGTTTAGTACCCACAAAACACCAGTCTCAACATCAACAGCGAAGAGGCGACTCGGGATGCTGGCCTTCTAGGCAGAGTTCCTCTGTCCAGTGTCTGTGTTCTTTTGCCCATCTTAATCTTTTCTTTTTATTGGCCAGTCTGAGATATGGCTTTTTCTTTGCAACCCTGCCTAGAAGGCCAGCATCTCGGAGTTGCATCGTCACTGTTGACGTTGAGACTGGTATTTTGTGGGTACTGTTTAATGAAGCTGCCAAACTTCTTCTTATTGGTGTCCTTTAGTAGTGGTTTCTTTACAGCAATTTGACCATGAAGGCCTGATTCACACAGTCTCCTCTGAACAGTTGATGTTGAGATCTGCCTGTTACTTGAACTCTGTGAAGCATTTATTTATTTATCCTCTGCAGTAGAGGTAACTCTGGGTCTTCGATTCCTGTGGCGGCCCTCATGAGAGACAGTTCCATCATAGCTCTTGATGGTTTTTGCGACTGCACTTGACGAAACTTTCGAAGTTCTTGAAAATGTCCGGATTGACTGACCTTCATGTCTTAAAGTAATGATGGACTGTCGTTTCTCTTTGCTTATTTTAGCTGTTCTTGCCATAATATGGACTTGGTATTTTCCCAAATAGGGCTATGTTCTTTATACCCACCTACCTTGTCACAACACAACTGATTGGCTCAAACGCATTAAGAGGGAAAGAAATTCCACAAATTGATGCAGACAATTACATTGATGGAAGCAACAATCTATTCACAGTATTAAAGCTGATCCAATCCTTAATAATTTTTTTAAATATGAAATTCCACAAATTAACTTTAACAAGGCACACATGTTAATTTAAATGCATTCCAGGTGAATACCTCATGAAGGTGGTTGAGAGAATGACAAGAGTGTGCAAAGCTGTCAAGGCAAAGGGTGGCTATTTGAAGAATCTCAAATATAAAATATATTTTGTTTTGTTTAGCACTTTTTTGGTTACTACATGATTCCATATGTGTTATTTCAGTTTTGATGTTTTCACTATTATTCTACAGTGTAGAAAATAGTAAAAATAAAGAAAAACCCTTGAATGAGTAGGTGTTCTAAAACTTTTGACCGGTAGAATATACCTTGTGTTTTCATATATGGTTTTACACCAGAAAATTATACTCAATAATGCAAGTAGAGGTCATGATCCAGCAAGAAATTGAACATTCCGTCAAGGCTGGAAAGGGTTAACCTAATGATGCTCTTTCATGATTGTTTTAATCTTGTCTAGAGTAATGACATAGTCAACTGCTGAGGAAGAATTGATTCTGCCAGATCATCCTATACATAACCACTGTTTGTACTTAATACATTTTTTCACAACAGTTGGGTAAACTGCATTTTCATTTACCCTCCACTACTTCTCGATGTTTTCATATAAGAAACAGGAATTCCAGATAGTTTGTTTTGAAATGGCTCTCAGGTTGATGAGAGAATGGCCAGACTGATGTTATTGATAAACTTTCTGGAAAATGTACGTTAGTATCTTTCCATCTGTCTAGTAGGAGTATTTGGAAAACAGAAAGGAAAAAGCTGCTGCTCAAGCTCACAGGTGATATTTATTTACATCGTTTCGACCCTTAGGTCTTCATTAGGCATCCATATTCCAGGTGGGGTGGAAGGTCCTATATATAGGGACACTACTCAGAGACATCACTTCCTGAAACAGGAGGTAGAAAATGTATAACATAGTTTCACGACATTAACATTCAATGTATCAAAATATATTGATCACATTCTCTGTGTATGATCATATTTATAGTAAAATACACGCAAATAAGATATTAAATTAGGATTAAAAAAACAAAACAATTTAGATGGTTTCATGTCAAACTCCTCGTTAAGGCCAAGAGGAGAAAGTGTGTTCAGCCTGTGGATCCAGAGATTGCCTTTGAAGAAGTTTCCTCTCAATGTCTCCTCCCCTGCATGACATCTTGACCATTTCTATTCCAATGTATCTCAGAGAGCTAATAGGATGTCCAGCTTGTACAAAATGAGAAGCGACCAGATTTGTTGTCTCACCTGTCCGTATATTGCTGCGGTGCTCACTGATCCGTGTCTTAAGGCTTCTACAGGTTTTCCCTATGTAAGACAGACCACAAGGACATTTCAACATGTAAATAACATTGGTGGACATACAGGTAATCAGGCCCTTGATCTTAAATCTTTTTTTATTATCACTTGTGAACGATGCCCAGCTTGTGTGCAGAAAGGCAAGAAACAGTGCATGCCTTTTTTTGGCGACTTTTTCAAATCAGCCACACACCTAATGTAGCCTAGCCCATGGGCCTATAAGTTTTGATAAGGTTTGTATCACAACTAAAGTGGCCAAATAACTTTTTAAAATCAAGCATTTTAAGCTAAACGTTCTGATCTGTTGCATCAGACTCATTGCTTTTAAACGTTTTTTTTGATGAGTGGTTGTATTAATTTGGGATCTATCGCATCCCACAACTGTCCCAGACTTTGTTTGGAATATTCTTTGAATAGGCCAATTGAATAGGTCAACTTTTGAACTACGGAGGATAGTAGACTGACATAGGCTAGTGCTTTTGCTGTTCGCCTACTCATCTTGGTGGCTGACGAAAAGTAAATGTGGACAGTTCTTCTAACATCTTCAATATGCGCCTCGGGATTCAATAAGAAGGACGCGAGCACTTGCGTACCCGATGTGTCTGTCTTCACTTGTAGGCTACTTCGGAGCTGAGATGCCTGTGAGAAGGACCCAATCGTTTGACAGGCATTGGTTAATAAGAATTGAGATATCTGAGAGAGCCATGTGAGTGAGAGGTGCATCGGAGCACGCAACCGGGAGAAGGGAATTATGATTATTATATTCAGCCCAAACGGCCACTGGCAGCAAAAGGAATGGATTTTTCAGGGGGCATTTTGAGGTATTTTCAAGTGCTTGTCAAATTGTGAACGAGAGACTGATGAAGTGAGTGCAGCCTGCACAAGAAACAAAGCAGAGCTCATGCCTTTCATGCAACTTTTAAAAAATCATTTGTCGCATCATGCAGCTTTAGAATGTATTAAAAACCTAAACATATAGCCCAACGTTTGTATCACAATTAAAGTTTAATAATTAACTCTAAATTAAGCATATAGGAGGACCTGTTTCTCTGTTAACCGCTCAACACAGAATAGCCGCATGCCCGCACTCCCTCAGAATTATATGGAGAAAATATAATTTTCTTTATGAAATTACAGCCTGATGCGCTCGCATCTGTGAATTCAACTTCAATTGCACTACTTTCGCATGTCCCGTTTACAGCACGCAGCGGAGGAAAAGTGGACAGACATGCCACAGTCTTAGCTAGGCTACTAAAATGTTAGTCTGGCTTTGGTTTTTAAAGCTTGGCAATGAAACCAAAAAACAAAACACACTGCAAGAGAGAAATATGTAGGCCTATTACAGCAACATTTGAGCAATAGCCTAGGTTGGCTCAACTACAATACATTTAAATGAAAAACATGTTTTAAGTTTAAATGTTACAACAACCTATATCTTTGATATTTGGAGTCATTAAATATTTATTGATTAGGGTTGCAGAATAGTATGCACATCTGCAGGCATAGCAGCAAAGGCTGGACAAATATTCTCTCTCATACAAAAGAGATAACACGTTAAAACGCTATATACAGCATCCTATGTACATAACTGGACATTTTAAAAGGGCCATATTTTTTTGAATAAAATAATGGCGAGTTTTGGTCGCAGTTGCACATTTGTTTGTAAAAGCAAATAGGCTAGGGACTGCGGTTGAAAATTAGCCGGCTGGCTAAAACCGGCACTTTTACTGAAACGTTGATTAATGTGCACTGTCCCTGTAAAAATAAAATAAATAAACTAAACTAAACTATGTCTGGTGTGCAAATTCATTATTCTTTTCTCAATATGGCCATGCTGCTGATTAAGTTTGAAACCCCTGGGTTAGCGTATCTATTTATGTAACTAGCTATTTATTTAGCAAGCTAAAAACACGGAGCCTAACGTAAGCTACAGTAGTGAGCTGCTGGGAGGATGTCATGACATTGGCGTGGGTGAGTGACCAAATTTTCCCATCGTATCATTTTTCGCTGGCTACAACTAGAGATGCCGTAGGTGTCATTTGGTTAGCTAGCAATACATGTGAATCACTTTGCTAGCTAGCTGAACGACTGTTGTCCACAGTTAGCATATCTCTTAATTGTCAATCAAATGCATTAGGCGTCTATCAAATGGGAGGGCAGGCATAGGTAAACTGCAGAAGGTAAACAGGTCAACTGCAGCTGGACGAGCAGGCTACTGTAATGAAACAGCAAGCAGGGAGCAGGTCTCGAACCCTCGACCTTCAAGCCCGAAGTCCGGCGCGCTATCGACTGTGCCGCAAAAGCATGCTCAAGCGGCAGAGTCGATTTCCGCGCTTATAAACCCAGGGTCGTTACACTACTATTCCCCATCGTTTATCGGTGCAATGTCGACGGCCAACTAGCTGAAAAGGTTTGAGTGTTTATCTAAATGTTCGTTCCCTCGTTAGATTTTTAGCTCGTCTTAACTGTGCAGATTTGAAAAGCAGAGAACCGCAGAAGTAGAGGAAGATTTCGGATGTTTAAACTTTTTGTCTAAGTTGTTGGCAAAGTGGTCAAAGTAGCTGATTTGTGTCAAAAGTTGCATTTACAGTGAATGGAATGTTGGAAGTGATGAGTTCACAATGGGGCCGCTAAGAATGTTGAGGAAATGACATGAAAGTGGATGGAGGACAAAAACTACAAAAAGTGTACAAAACACAAAAGATATAAAAAAGTCGAACAAGATTTTTAATCCGGAACGGTCTACACGTTTTGAAGTTAAATGACATTTCTAGCTCAAACGGTGTAAAAGTAGCGTGCCAAATGATAAATAACTTTAAGTAATAAGTACAGTATGGTCAAAGATGCAGACACACACGTTCCCAACTGGGCACACTGGTTGAATCAACGTTGTTTCAAAACAAATGAAATGTTATTTTTCACTTGTCGAATACAACAGCTGTAGCCTTTAACGTGAAGTCCTTACTTACGAGCCCTTTCCCAACAATGGGGAGTTAAAAAGTAACGTAATATACTGATCAAAAATATAAACTCAACATGCAACAATTTCAAAGATTTTACTGAGTTACAGTTCATGTAAGGAAATCAGTCAAATAAACCCATTAGGCCCTAATCTATGGAGTTCACATGACTGGGAATAGGCCCACCCACTTGGGAGCCAGGCCCAGCCAAACATAATTAGTTTTTCCACACAAAAGGAATTTAATACAGACAGAAATAGTCAGTTTCATCAGCTGTCCGGGTGGTCTCAGAGGATCCCGCAGATTAGGAAGCCGGATGTGTAGGTCTTGGGCTGGCGTGGTTACACGTGGCCTGCGGTTCTGAGGCCGGTTGGACATACTGCCAAATACTTTAAAACGACATTGGAGGTGGCTTATGGTAGAGAAATTAACATTAAATTCTCTGGTAACAGCTCTGGTGGACATTCCTGTAGTCAGCATGCCAATTGCATGTTCCTTTAAAACTTGAGGCACATTTTAGAGCACAAGGTGCACCTGTATAATGATCATGCGGTTTAAACAGCGTTTTGATAGGCCACACCTGTCAGGTGGATGGATTATCTCGGCAAAGGAGAAATACTCACTAAAAGGGATGAAAGACTTTTTGTGCACAACATTTGAGATAAATAAGCTTTTTGTGTGTATGGAACATTTCTGGGCTCTTATTTCAGCTCATGAAACATGGGACCAACACTGCATGTTTATTTCATAATTTTGTTCAGTATACCAATATCAGGCTATATACAAGGAGTACGGAATCCATTTTAGGTAGTTGAGGTAGTTGAGATAATATGTACAGTACACAGAGGTAAAAGTGACTAGGCATTCAGGATAGATAATAAACAGTAGCAGCAGCATATGTGAAGAGTCTTTGTGGCCTCAATATTCGTGTTGGAGTGTCAGTGTAAGTACAGTGCCTTCAGAAAGTATTCACACAACTATACTTTTTCCACATTTGTGTTACAGCCTGATTTTCTATTGGATTAAATTGAGATTGTGTCACTGGCCTACACACAACACCCCATAATGTGAAACAATTTTTACAAATGAATGAAAAGCTGAAATGTCAGGAGTCAATAAGTATTCAACCCCTTTGTTATAGCAAGCCTAAATAAGTTTAGGAGTAAAAAATGTGCTAAACAAGCCACATAATATAAGTTTCAGGGACTCACTGTGTGCAATAGTGTTTAACATGATGTACCCAACACATAAGGTCCCTCATCCGAGCAGTGCATTTCCAAACTTCTTTCATTTAAGAATGATGGAGGCCACTGTGTTCTTGGGGACCTTCAAGGCTGCAGAAATGTTTGGAACCCTTCCCGCAAATCTGTGCCTCGACACAATCCTGTCTCGGATCTCCAGACAATTCCTTCGACCTCATGGCTTGGTTTTTGCTCTGACAGCTGTGGGACCTTATAGACAGGTGTGTGCGCCTTTCTAAATCATGTCCATTCAATTGAATTTACCACAGGTGGACTGTCAAGGATGATCAATGGAAACAGGATGCATCTGAGCTCAATTTCCCATCTCAGAGCAAAGGGTCTGAATACTTAAGTAAATAAGCTGTTCATTTTTATTACATTTGCCAACATTTCTAAAACCTGTTTTCGCCTTTTCATTATGGGGTATTGTGTGTAGATTGATTAAATAAAAAATGTTCCTCATCAATTTTAGAATACCATAGAGAGTATCATAACAAAATGTGGGAAAAGTCCAGGGGTCTGAATACTTCCATTTTGTTCAGTGTTTTCCTCTTTAGTGATGAGTTGAGGATTAAAGTTGTTGTTGCACTAATGCTCCTGCAAGCAAATGGCAGCTGTGCACTGCCCCTTCCCTCCCTCCTACACTCTAAACAGACTTTAAGACCAGTCTTTCTCCCGCTGAGGTACAGAGCATGCAGTTGTTAAGACAGATCCAGATTTGGTCAATAGGTCTGCATCAATTCATTGATTGTAGTCAATAAGGACAAAAGAAGAGCATTTAGATGAAAATGCATTCAAAGCTTCAACCCATGTGAGTCAGCATTCTCAAGGTGAGCAATACTCAGAAATGTTGCTGGAATACAGATTCAACCTCAATATCTACACATCAATGTCGAAAAACAAGATAAAAATGATCGATCTCACTAACTTTTACCAAGACGGGTTAAGTTTTGTTTCTTGGTGCTAATCGTCAAAGATATTCTACCTGCTCATTAGAACTATCAGTGGTTTTTGCCTGTAGGCCCCTCACCCCCAAATGTCTTGCTCTTCCTTCTCCCCCTCTTTGTTCCACTGCCTGACAACAGTAAGCACTTTTCATCCCCAAAGCTGACATACTCTAACTGTATGACAAGCATGCACTCCCACACTCAACAGTTTTCCCTCTTTCATTTCAAGTCATGCTGTGATAGACTAACAGACCAATTTTCATGCAATGTGTCTTTATTAAGAATGTGCCTGGGAAGGATACAAGTATCTCTAGTGCCAGGTTTTCTTATCCATGTCATTTTGGTTGTAAGTCTATAAAATTGTCATACATCAATGAAAATCAACATGCCAATATCCACATAGATTATAGTAGCCAATGGTAATACAGAGACTGCAAAAGACTAATTAACAAAGACCAGCAGACTACCTCTCCTGTCCACATTATAAGAGCTATAATGTTAACTCATAACTATGAAGACTCCACAATATATACGTTACCTTATCTGCAGAATAATATCAAGTCTTGATTACAATTAATTTTAACATCTAAACACTAACAGAGGGGAAAAATGCCTAATACATTAAATCATACAGAATGTTTGCATTAGGGTAGGAATTGCTGTTGATGGACTTTGAGGTCAAGGCATAGTAGTATCTAAATTAAAGGTAGTCTCAGAGATATGACAGATGCATTTAGTAAACAGCGTAGCGGGTCAATTTCTGCAACAACTAAGAGCGTTGAAGTGTGAGGCTAGACTTCTCTTCCGTGCACATGTGCAGATACTGTGTGTGACCGTGTGAGTGCGAAGCCTTGCATCTCGCTCATCAATATTTGCGATGCTGCTCATGGCAATGTCATTTCATCTACCTTAACTTAAAATAATTACTAATCAAAAGTGTTTGGGCAACAGGAGCTGTGGGAATGAAAGGTAGATACTAATCAGAAATTTGGCTTGGATTAAAGGGTAGATAATTTTTTTTTAAATCCATCAATTTATTCACTTAATTGTGGCGTTGTTGATTGAAAATTGATTCAATATTTTAAATGCAGGGTAAAACATTTTATTTTAGCCACCGCTAAGCAAAACACTATAGGAGTAACAGGGGCATAATTTGCATGTTCGAAATCTGTGGACAAATCACTTCAAGTAACTTCAAACACGTTACCATCCACAGTTATGAAATTAAAGTCATACTATCTATCTATCAAAAAATCCCTACAGCTGTGATGGAAACATGACGTTTTGGTCCAACTTTATAAATACCGACAGAATTTTTTCGTTCGACGTGGTGGGATCTTTTTGTGTTGGTAAAATTAAATATGCAGTGTTAACACTAGGCGCAAATATTGATATAATAACCATCATATCGAAGTGAACTTGGAGTCACGTGATGATATGGTGTGTGGTCCTCTCACTACAACTCGGGGAAACCATGCAGTTTATTAGGCTACAGACTAAATAAATTATGATGAACGTTCACGGTGATGAGACACACTCCTTCCCAATAAATAGAGGGTCTTATTCAGATGACATGATCGATGCTTGACTGCAGTTAGAAAATTAAAATATTCTCGCTCTTATCCATAATAATCTCATGTAGACTTGTCTACCTGTACTGTATCTGAGATCTGTTGGCTAGAGCGCACGTGCCAAAACCAGAGTTGACACAATTAGCTATTAAATGCAACAGTTTGTGACAAAACTTTCGGTCGAGTTAAAAATGCAATGGAAACACATTGAATTAAGCTTTAAAAATCAAATTGCATGCACTACATCGTCACACACTGATTATTTGTATCCGCAGCAATTCGGTTTGGTGGAAACACACCACTGGTGGAAAAATATTCACATTTTCTTTATGCAGATTATGAAAAATCTGTCACCAAATGGATGGAAACCTGGCTACTGACTTCATTTGAGTTGATTTGGCCACACCATTTTTACCATCAACAATGCCTCTTTTGCTTCCATTGTTTTCTAGTTAGCTGTGGCTTTTTAAACAAATCTGAATCCTGCACATAAAATGCCTGGATCAATCGACAACACAATTAAGCAAATAAACCAATGAAAATGTCAAGTGAACTGAACCTTCCCTTTAAAGTCCACCACTAGATACCCAGCATGGGGATCAGATACCCACTTGATTAAATCGGAAAGATGACAGATTATATTCTCTGGGTCCCCATACACTAGATACCCAGGGCTGTTACCGTATTTCCAGTATCACCAAAGTGAAGACTGGCAATTCATTTTATTGTGAGCAGCCACAACAGTGCAGTGACTATGTAATTTGGTATATGCATGGACACACACCACGGCCATCTATCATCGATAGCTCCGTACTTCAAAAGCATCAGATGATTAAACTTGTGGTTTAAAATCTAAACATTATCAAAAAGGTACAAGAAATAAAGTTTCACCGATTCACAATGGCAGAACTTTAACCATTCATGGATGCTGTAAATAACCTGCTATGATTTGTTTTTAGGTTTTTCCACTTCTCTGGTCAGCAATGCTCTCATTCATTAACAGTCAAAAGGCCCATCCTCAGTGTGGAAAATGGATATAAAGTCACTGAATTACATATCAGTTAGTGTTCCTCCTGTCACCCATTTTGCATCCATTTCACCTTATTTCCAGGTCCTAAGCCAAACACATGGAGATATATATTGTGGTCACCAAAAGCTTTAAAGCACAATAACAACTTAATTTTTTGGGCACAATTGTGTCCTTTACTTTGACTTTGCTTCGTGCCCATGAAATGTTTATCCCTTCCATCTTCTCAGCAGTTGTGTGTTGGTGAGCATCGTTCCCTCCTGCCCTCGCTCTTACATTACAAAATGGCTAACAGTAGCCTGAAAGACAGGAAGGATATGCACTGACAAACTAGAATCTAAGCCTATTCCGAAATGAAAGGGGAATTCTTCCTCTGAAATTAATTTCTTCTTTGAGTTTCTATTGCAAGGCAAATCCCTCAAGCACCTTCATGTACCGATGGGATTTTATGCCAAGCTGAATTTCTGATGTGTCCTTTCGTCAGGGCAATGAAGGATGGACTAAGCAGACATTTTGTTGTCCTCCAATGATTGTAGGTAGTCAAGCTCTGAAACAATCCTCCCAGTTTCTCTCACATTGATCACACATCCTTTAAACAATCTCTTCTATTGTTTTTGTCATCCTTTCTCACGACATCTCGTTTTGGTCTGTCTCTTTGATCATGGCCAGTGGTTGAGGTAACGGAATTATTCTGATCATCCGTTTCTCCACTGCGAGATCCATCATTGGAGAAGCCCAGACCAGTTTGGAGCGGAAGCATCTTGTATATAGTTTTTTCATTAACAAAGGATTACGTAATATCAATTATAGAAAGGTATGTAATATCAGGTGTATAATATTCATAGCATGTCCAGTTAATGACTACACTGTAAGAGACGGTAAAAAGGAACAGCCAGCTAGATAGATCGTGTTTCCGGATATCCAACTGTTAGATCCTGTTTCACGGCAAGACGATACTCAGGATTTCACATTTACTAAAAAAAAAAAAAAAAAAGAAGAAACACATCAGCAGTTAGTAAAGCAATTTTTCATTCTGCCAGCTCAATATGGAAGTAGAAGCAAACAGAGCTACAGAGAACAGTTACATAATGTATCAAAAAGGGCCACCGGCCCTTTAACTCCAGTTGTGTGTACAATATGCTAGTTTTAGTTCCAGTCGCTGTTCTCAGTGAGTTAATTAGGACATCTCTTTGGCTTTAAGACCCGATGGGATGGACATTTTTCACATTCGAAAACAGCCAAAGTACTGTTGTTAAACATTTGATTGAACTTAAGTGAACTAAACAATCCCACATGGGTAATTTCATTTCAGTGATTGACCCAGTTTATGGCTGTGGGAGTATTTTTGGAGTGAGCCAGTGGACACACACAAAAGTCCTGGGCCCAGTTCCCCAAAAGCATCTTAAGGCTAAGTATATTGTTTAGAACCTTTGCAGGAGCAAAATCTCTGAGCTGTTTCCCAAAACCATCATTATCAAAGTTGCACTTACATTTTAGTTAATTAGCAGACGCTCTTATCCACAGCGATTTACAGGAGCAATTAGGATTAAGGGCATTTCTCAACGGCACGTACAGATTTTTCACCTAGTCGGCTTGGGATTCCAAGCAGAGACCTTTCGGTTACTGGACCAACAATCTTAAGCGCATCACTTGAAAACGCTTGTTATTTACCGACTGCCTCAGACCGCTAAGTGAGTCGTTAGATGCTCTTTTGCATCACTTTATACACAGAAGTTCTCCACTAAACATAGATAAAAAGCTTGATTCTGTCTCTCAGTGACCACTGATAACTTCAGAACGAAGTTGACTACAAATACAAAGTTGCCAATGTCTTTGCAATTGTTACGAGCAAAAGATAAAGATATGTTTCAAATGAAAACTGAGATGAATGCATTAAAAAATAAATACAGTATAGGCTACATAGGCCTATAAATTACATTTTTTGTTAAAATCAATTTCATGTTCAGTCAACTGAGTTCTATTTAGCTAAATGTAGGCTACACTTTGTCATTTTTTCCTCAAGATATTTCATGATCTGTAACATGTGCGCAATGATGTGCCAAATCTGTGATTATGTGCATTATAGGGTAGGCTAAGCATTAGAATAAGCCACCTCAATATTTGCAACCTTATAGGTGATAGCTGACCCATCATAAATATTGTGAAATAATTCTAATGTTGAGGTAAAATTAGAATGGAAAAAGCTGATGGGAGAGCATCGTTGACTTTTTTTTTTACATAAGGAAAAACAACGACACACTTCGCGAATGTTCTTTCTGCGTGGAGTTTTGGGAAGCATGTTACATCTTCGGAAGTTGTCGGAAACGATGTGTCGTTAAAACACTCGTGAGCCTAAGTTCCATTGCTATAGGGAAACTGGGCCCGGTTTGATTCCTCTAAAACGCAACCTTCCTTCCTCCCTGTAGATCAGGGCTGTCAAATTCATTTCATGGAGGGCAGTGTCTGGCTCATTTTTGTTATTACCTTTTAATTTGTGTCCAATGAAGACCTAGACAACCACATGAGGGGAGTTCCTAACTAATTAGTACAAGGGAGAGGTGAAAACCCGCAAACACTTGGCCCTTCAGGGAATGAGTTTGACACCTGTGCTGTAAATGACCAATGATCTTTAAGTGATTGGATGATTAGATAAGTGAAATCAAAGTGATCACCCTAATGTTTTTGGGAAGGATATCAAACCCTCATAAGTCCCATAGGCCCCTGAGCTTAAGTCCATGCATTAGCTCTGGGAGCTAACAAGTCTTCAGGTCTCAGGAATGATTACTCATCACACAAGCGTAATTAACAGAACCCTTTTTGGTACACTGTCACTAATCCAAATCAGACATCAGGGAAGGAAGGATGGATTGCATTTCAAGTCCTCGAACAGTGCCAGCCAAGGGATTTGTTGGAAAGGCTTTGAGACTTCTGGTAGGAATCATAAATTAATAGAGTAGGGCCCATATTCATAGTCTTGAGTAGGAGTGTTGATCTAGGATCAGTTTTGTCTTAAAGATCAAAGACAAAACTGATTCTCGATCAGCACTCCTACTCTAACTCTTTATGAATACAAGCCAACTGAGGTTGGCCAACTGTGATACTCACTCGCTAGGTTTACAATGCAGGCAATGATGATGACTGTCCCTCCTATCAGTGACACTGTAGAGAGCATCCTGGCGAGACGACCTAATCGTCGAGCTCCATCCAGGTTGCCCTGCTCCAGACTGTTCTTGGACTAGGAAAGGAGGAAGGAAGTAGTTGGTTAGTTATGGACTGCTTAAAGGCCCAGCACAGTCAAAAATATGATTTTCTCGTGTTTTATAAACACTACATGACCAAAAGTATGTAGACACCTGCTCGTCGAACATCTCTAATCATGGGCATTAATATGGAGTTGAACTGATGTGTTGGAAAGGTGGCATCCTATGACGGTGCCACGTTGAAAGTCACTGAGTTCTTCACTAAGGCCATTCTACTGCCAATGTTTGTGTGCATGGCTGTGTGCTCGACTTTATACACCCGTCAGCAACAGGTGTGGCTGAAATAGACAAATCCACTAATTTGAAAGGGTGTCCACATACTGTTGTATATATACACACTGTGCAATCGGGAAGTATTCAGACCCCTTGACTTTTTCCACATTTTGTTACGTTACAGCCTTATTCTAAAGTTATTCAATTGTTTTTTCCTTCATCAATCAACACAAAATACCCCATAACGACAAAGCAAAGACATTTTTTTAACAAAAATATCACATTTACATAAGTATTTCAGACCCTTTACTCAGTACCTTGTTAAAGCATCTTTGGCAGTGATTACAGCCTTGATTCTTCTTGGGTATGACGCTACAAGCTTGGCCCACCTGTATTTGGGGGGTTTCTCCCATTCTTCTCTGCAGTTGCTCTCAAGCTCCGTCAGTTTTTTCATGTCTCTCCAGAGATGTTCGATCTGGTTCAAGTCCAGGCTCTGGCTGGGCCACTCAAGGACATTCAGAGACTTGTCGAGAAGCCATTCCTGCGTTGGCTTGGCTGTGGGCTTACGGTCATTGTCCTGTTGGAAGGTGAACCTTTGCCCCAATCTGAGAACCTGCTCCAGAGCTCTCAGGACTTCATCAAGGATCTCTCTGTACTTTGGAAGGAGAGTGAAAGGGGAGGGGGATTATACAGCTACAATTATGGGCTAGAGCATTGGATACAAATAACCTTTCCCTCAATCCTGACTAGTCTCCCAGTCCATGCCGCTGAAAAACATCCCCAAATCATGATGCTGCCACCACCATGCTTCACCGTAGGGATGGTGCCAGGTTTCCTCCAGATGTGACGCTTGGCATTCAGGCCAAAGAGTTCAATCTTGGTGTCATCGGACCAGAGAATCTTGAGTATCAGTCCTCTAGGTGCATTTTGGCAAACTCCAAGTGGGCTGTCACTTGCCTTTTTTTTTACTGAGGAGTAGCTTCCGTCTGGCCACTCTACCATAAAGGCCCGATTGGTGGAGTGCTGCAGAGATGGTTGTCCTTCTGGAAGGTTCTCCCATCTCCACAGAGGAACTCTGGAGCTCTGTCAGAGTGAGAATCGGGTTCTTGGTCACCTCCCTTAACATGGCCCTTCTCCACCGATTGCTCAGTTTGGCCTTGTGGTCAGCTCTAGGAAGAGTATCGGTGGTTCACAACTTCTTCCATTTAAGAATGATGAAGGCCACTGTGTTCTTGGGGACCTTAAATGCTGCAGACATTTTTTTGGTACCCTTCCCCAGATCTGTGCCTTGTCACAATCCTGTCTCGGAGCACTACGGATAGTTACTTCAACCTCATGGCTTGGTTTTGCGATGACTGTGGGACCTTATGTAGACAGGTGTGTGCCTTTCCAAAATATGTCAAATCAATTGAATTTACCACAGACTGCAATCATGTTGCAGAAACATCAAGGATGATCAATGGAAACAGGATGCACCCGAGGTCAACTTCAAGTCTCATAGCAAAGGGACTGAATACTAATGTAAATAAGGTATGTTCTTTTATTTTTTTTATACGTTCTCAAAAAAATTACAAAAAACTGTTTTTGCATGATGAGGATTTTTTTAATCCATTTTAGAGCAAGGCTGTAATGTAACAAAATGTGGAAAAGGGGAAGGGGTCTGAATACTTTGAGGGCACTGTATAGTGTATATTTCCACACTTTGAGCTTGGAATAATACTGTGAAATTGTGAAAATTAATGATAATGCCCTTTTAGTTTAAGAGCTGTTTGAAAAGACCACCTGAAATTTCAGCCTGTTTTAGTGGGATGGAGTTTTGGCTTTCCATGGTGACCATGCTGCAAATTAGTTAATAGACCAATAAGAGCAATTATTTCAAACCTCTCTGCCAATAACAGCTATTTTTCAGCTTTCACCTGCCCGCTCCCAGATAGTTCTAGTAAACAACTCGCCCCTTTGCTAAGAAGCTATGTGTTTCTTTTTGACCAGAATTCTTTTAATAGAGATAAAAACAGACTAACACTAACAGCACAAGGTATTCTGAAGCCTGACACAAAGCTGGTAGCTTGGTCCCAGATCTGTTTGTGCGCTCTTGCCATCTCATATGGTCATGAAGTGGCATGACAATGACCATAGAAGTTGGCTATACACCACAAACAGATCTGGGACCAGGCTACAAAGCTGGTGCTAATCGTCAATAACATCACAGCAGTCTAACATGAATAGAAGTAGTTTCTGACACAAAGGTACAGAAATGTCTGATGAATATGAAACCACAAGCATAAAGGCAAAGGTCTTCAAAGCTGTACTAAAAATAGTATTTAGCAAACATTGCAGATCATTTGACACTAAAATGTGACAGAAAGAGGAACACAGTTGTCTAGCAGTAGTCCTGCAGTTCAATCCCCGGTCTTGCCACTCCCTTACTGTGCTATATCCTTCTCACCAATCTCCCCATCTACATTTCTAACCTGTCAAAAGAAAGAGGCTTACCATAACAGAGTAGACAAACCCCACAATGTTGATTGGCCAGACAGGGCAGAAGCAAGCCAGCACAGCCAGTATTAGGTAGTCTTTAGGCTTGGTTCTGTCAATGGGTGGGTTGGTGGCGATGCTGGAGTGGCGTGAGATGGAGGGCCGCGGGGAGAAGGCGGTGTAGCCGATGGAACCGGCACGACTCCCCTTCCGGGTCTTGCTGTTGTGGGGGTGGTGGGAGTAAGAAATGGACTGCTGCCTTCTGGGAGGAGAGGAGATGACTGGGGAGGTGGTGTCAGCAGGGGCTGGGTGTATACCATTACCTAGAGAGGGGGGGGGACGTGGATGAAAAGCATCAGTAAATGATTGAACTAGTGTCCCCTGAGCACTAGTAGACCCGAATCTTATGTTAAATGTATTTGACATGCCCCGAACTAACCGTCCAAGCAAGCGTATGCTGTACAACTGTCCTGGATTCCGCGGGCACACAAATAACTTAAATGAGTCCGAGCTTAAAAAGCTTGGGCTGTGTGGTCTAGTGGTTAGTGACCCCTGGCACAAAATACCAGTCGGCATGGGGTCGAATCCAACCCAGTGCCCTACTGACTTGCAACTCTGCTTACTTTCCTATCTTCTCTCCACTATCCTATGCACCAATAAAATACGTAAGGAGCGGGACTGCGCCACTGCATAAAAATGTTTTATGTCTTACTGTTCTCCATTTTCTCATTGATCACAATGACCAGTTCCCCTGGCGTGGCTTGGCTCAGGCAGGGCCCAAAGCTGGTGGTGGTGCTATGGATCTCTTGTTCCTCCATCTCTGGTGGGGACGTGACAGTCACAGCGATGATGGTAGCTGGGCTTAACAATGATGCATCTTGGTCCAATAGTGACGGCTGTTCCTCGCCTGGCCAAATGGTGGGGGCTGGGTTCGTGTTTGTGTTCAGAGCCATGTTGATAACAAAGGAGTGTGCTTGTGGGCTTCTGCTTACCTTCTATACACCTGGGGGTTAGACAAAGGGGTTGAACAATGACAAAACAAAACCTGCTTACCAACTATTGTTTACACTCTGTTCAGAGCAATTTGGTATTTTACTTATTGAATCTGTACTCACTGGCATATGAGGGCACATAATCATAACCTCCTTTAGTATTCCTGGGGACTTAGGGTCTGATGAGAAATTCTTACCAGTTTTTTTCAATGCTCTGCTTATGTAATAGTAAATATAACAGGAAAGGCTAAGAGGCCAAACATCTATTTTAAACACTGATCTGGCCATTTGCTGCACAGGGGAGAATTAATTTTAAAAAATGAAGTAATGTAAAAATGTACAATAAAATGTCACCAATTTATTATTCAATACAAAGATATAAAAAGGCAGCTGGGCCATGTTTTTATCAAATAATGCTAATATTATTATTGACAAAAGGTCTATGTGCAGGTGTGTACAGACCTGCTAGTATTTCTTGACGTGTTCATAACCACTTTCTGAGCACAATGGGGCATATGATTGCAGCCTATTTAGCACAGTACAATGGGACAATTTGTATATATATATATATATATATATATAAGGTAACAGGGACAAAGCCACAGGGAAGAGTGAAGACATATGGAAGGAGAGTGAAAGGGGAGGGGGATTATACAGCTACAATTATGGGCTAGAGCATTGGATACAAATAACCTATTTGAAGGAATAGGCAAATTATAAAAAGCAAACGTTTACCAAAAGGGTAATGACTGTGGGGGAAAAAAAACGATGCATATGCAGCAATGTAGGCTTGCATGGAAAACAAAAACAAAACGGGATAGGACATAAGTACCCACATTTTCAATTCAAAGCCGTTATCACGGCCTCTTGGCATTCTACACAAAACATTGTATTGAAGATAATGGCATAAGCAAATTGACGATGCTAAAATATTAGAAACTCACCTTTTATCCAACGGATTCTTCAAAATACCCGAAATGACCCGTGATTTTGCATGATAGTATTTTCATAAGCGAACCCAATTGCAATTCAGCGATTTATTATTCGTTACAGCCTTCAGTATGTTTGCATGCGCAACTCTGAAGTATGTTCCCCAAATACGAGCATCTCTTTTGTAATATTCTGGAAGACGTGTACAGTACTGAATTACGTGATGTAGAGCCCTTTCGAAATGCTGCGCTTCGGGGGTGGGGAGGGTGCAGAGAATGTGGATCAGATAAGAGGGGGGGAAAGCGTGAAATGAATAAACTGAAATCAACCCAGCCTACGTGCAGTGGGAGGGATGGATTGACAGCGCAGCACCCGACAGAAACGCATCCTTTCTGTTGAGTGCCTAATTTCCTAATGCCACATTTACATTTTACTATAACGCCTTCCCATATTAAGGTATGTGTAATAATTAGGGTTATCAAAATGGAGATGCCCGTCCACGTGTTCTGCTATTGTCATATTTCACCAATGGTAATATTATTTCTTACAGTGTTGTTGGCTATACATTTTTTACAAGCAAGCCACATCCTCGAACAACACATACCATTAATATGGTGTGTAAATAAGGACTGAAACATCGATAAAAGTAGAGACATTTATTGAACGGCAATATTGCGCCATCGGCTGGAATAGCGCAAATACTACAAAAACATCTCAAAATAAAACATGGACAAATATCACATTTTCGTGAAATATAATAAAAAAGACATACTAGTAAACGCTTGCAGACCACCTCTTATAAGAGGTGTATATACACAGACATATCACGTTATACAGTTCTAAATGCAGAGTCAGAGTGGCAAATAATCAGAGAACATTCTTCAAAAACATAGACACATTAAAATGTGTTAGAGAAAATTAAAAAAAAAGGCAAAATGTTGGAAGGACAAGAAGAGTAGACAAAGACCAGATAGCAGAATCACGTCCCCATCATGCTGAGAATGTTGGCCTGTGAATGAAGAGAGAAAACAGTCACGCACCATAAAAGCCTTGTTTAAAGCTTTATTCTTTAAATGGACCAAGAGGACACCCGAAGCCTAATGGCCAAACGATAGTTAGCGCCTGGGTTGAATTCATTAGTGTAATGTACACTGTAGCAAAACGCTTAGCTGTAGAAAACGTAAACATGCGTTCAGGTAGTCCCTCCCGTTTTGCCACTTTGTTTCGGTTTTATTCCTAGTGAATACAACCATGGAAATATCTTACACCTGGGCCATTCACGTCTGCTACAACAGTGTTTTAAGGTGTTCCACAAATACTCCAGAGAACATTGGGTTTTCAATGCCTCGGGTTATCAATACAATTCGTGCTTAAAAATCCATCAAAAGGATATCCCAGCTAACAACAAACGTTCCCACAACTTTAGAGAACGTTACCTTAAGTCTCAATAGGTCATTACCTAATGTTTTCATAGGAACGTTCCAGTGCTGTGCAAGGACTGTTTCCATGAGACCATTCCCTAAATATCAAAACAGAACCAACCCAGAACGCGGTTACCATGTTCTCAGAATATTCAGTACTAATGGTCTAGACATGTTTCATTGGAATGTTGCAAGAATATTCCATTGTACAGTTTGAGGGTTAAGAGAATATTTCATCAACATCACACCAAACAAACAGAACATGGACGCCATGTTCTCAGAATATAAGATATTAATGCTCTGGACACGTTTCATGGGAAAATCATTTTTGTCTAGTTCCCAGTTTGTTCCGGGGACCTACCTAAAGACTCCGAAAGAAATGTTATCCCTCCCAAAAAAGGACTTGTTTCTTTACACACCACACCTTGTTACTGCTGCCAAGCCCATTAGGGCCCTGATTGGTGAACCACAGATCCATTTACAGCTCTTTGTTTGTTGGCAAGTTTTGGGACACCCAAACAGTGCTTTTAACATACTGTTTTCAACTTACACACTTGACATACATGATTCCATTGTGCATGTTCATTTAAACAGTTATTATTATTCAACATGTCCTCACCTGGGATTTGAACTCACAACCTCTTGGTTCACAGCATTCCGATCTTACTGCTATGCCACCATGTCTGCATCTAGTTATCTAATGTTGGTGGTGCATATTCCTCAGTTTTAAAATGTTACTCCTTAATCACCATGATAAATAAAATCGTTTTTATTGAGTTTACTTTTAACAGAGATGAGATTTACTTTGAATTGCAAATTGTACCAATATAGGTCAAATCAGTCAGTGACACTGCACAGTGGCGTAGTAGAAAAATACTGATTTTAGAGATGAATAATGTTACGGTCCCCACTACTACAACAACAAAAAAAATACTTAAATACAGTCATTTAAAATACTGTAGCATTTCATGAATTCCTATAGAGAACTGCTCCTACTGGGGAGAGCCAATGTCAGACTGTTGGCTTCAAAGTCTCACAAAGGCCAATGCATTGAATCAGCAACCCAGGGTTTATAGACATCATTGTGTTGAAAGCACTGTGTGTGTGTGTGTGTGTGTGTGTGTGTCTCCTTAACCTTGCCAACAGACAGAGCTGTAAATGGATCACTGGTTTACCAATCAGGGCCTTGATGGTCTCGGCAACAGTAACAAGGGGTAATGTGTAATGAAACAAGGTTTTCTATTGGAACCATCAGGCGACATCCTAAAAACCTCTTTAGGGACGTCCCCGGAAGAATCCGCAAACTAGACAAAAACCTCCACGGTGCAATGACAGACTGCCCTATGTTTCAAAACGTCCTAGGACACAGGAATGTTATTGTTAACGTTCCAATAAAATGTCTCTCCTTTTTGGAGAACATGGCAACCATATTCTGTTTATGTTTGGTATGATGATGTTGGAATACTCAGCTAACCCTCAGAAAACTGGACACAAAAATGTTCTTGCAACATCCCATGAAGTGTGTCCCGAACATTAATATTGGGTACTCTGAGAACATGGCGATCATGTTGTTATGTTTGGTATGATGTTGATAGGATATTCTCCTAACCCTCAGAAAACTGGACACACAAATGTTCTTGCAACGTCCCATGAAACGTGTCTTGAAAATTAAAATGAGATTTTCTGATAATTTTGTTTGACATTAAAAATGATTCTCCGGTACTTTGTATACCTTTTAGCCAATAGTTCTGAAAGTAGCGCTCACGAGCCAAAATACCGTACTACGTCAAATGTGCAGATATATTGCACAATGTCATTGCTCTCGCTCTGCTCTGGGTGCATCATGTGCATCTTGCTAGCTGTCACTCATATGGCAAGAGGATGAAGCTTATTGGCTGGCCCATGTGGGGGGAAAATGGAGCAGAACAGCATCCAGAAAAACAGTTGCATTCAAACTAGGGACTTTGTGGCCAATTGAGGTAAAACAGTAATTCAGCTCATGGATTATGCATGTATGAACGACACATTGACACATCCAGCCCAAATCAGCACATTTCAAAAATACTTAGGAGAATATTTTCTTAAATATATGCTCCTAACTAACACCAAAACATGCTAAATAGGTTCTCAGAAGGTTTTTGCTAATATAGATTGAACGTTCCCTTAATTAACTAACGGAAAACTGAATACTCAAACATTTAGGGTAACATTACAAAACGGTCTCTGCCCCTAGAATTGTTAGCCGAAATAGCAGTGAAGCTCAGCAAAGAGATCCTTGATGAAAATCTGCTACACAGTGCCCAGGACCTCAGACTGGGTTTCTACAATAGAGTTCTCACCATTTCTCTTATTTACTGAAGACTGACTGGAGCATAAACCTGGAGCATAAACCATGTTCATACCCTGATACTATCAGTAAGACCTCCTGTTCAAGTGTTGGGGCATTTTCTTTTTAAAGCGTTACATTTTCTTGCCAACATCTATACAATGTAGCAATGTTACATTTTCAAAACAAAACACCAAAAGACAATGGAATGATTGCCCTGGTGTGTTTTCAGATTACGATACCACAATGAAAGATGGGGAAAGCGTATTGAGACGACCCCAGATCTATTCTATGGAATCTGCTTGTCAGTCTTACCTTAATGAAGGAGGAGAGTCTTTTGGCTGTGATTCCCTCGATTTTGGTTAGATCCTCCAGCTGGAATAAAGATTGATATTGGCATTAGAACCAGAATTAATGAAACTCAACTCAAATTGTATGTACAGAGCATTTGGAAACTATTTAGACCCCTTGACTTTCTCCAAATTTTGTTACGTTACTGCCTTATTCTAATATTTTCCTCAATCTACACACAATACCCCATTATGATGAAGCGAAAACAGGTTTCAAAATGTTAGCAAAGTTCATAAAAATGAAAAACAGAAATGTTATTTACATAAAAAAAAATCAGACCCTTAGCTATGACACTCGAAATTGAGCTCAGGTTCACCCTGTTTCCATTGATCATCCTTGAGAGGATTCTACAACTTGGAGTCCACCTGTAGTTAATTCAATTTATTGGACATGATTTGGAAAGGCACACACCTGTCTATATAAAGGCCCCACAGTTGACAGTGTACGTCTGAGCAAAAACCAAGCCATGAGGTCAAATGAATTGTCCGTAGAGCTCCGAGAGAGGATTGTGTCGAGGCACAGATCTGGGGAAGGGTACCAAAAATTGTCTGCAGCATTGAAGGTCTAAGAACACAGTGGCCTCCATTCTTAAAAATGGGAGAGGTTTAAAACCACCAAGAACCTTCCTAGAGCTGGCCGCTTGGCCAAACTGAGCAATCGGGGGGAGAAGGGCCTTGGTCAGTGAGGTTACCAAGAACCCGATGCTCACTGACAGAGCTCCAGAGTTCCTCTGTGGAGATGGGAGAACCTTACAGAAGGACAACCATCTTTGCAGCACACCACCAAATCAGGCCTTTATGGTACAGCGGCCAGACGGAAGCAACTCCTCAGTAAGAAGCACATGACTTTGCCAAAAGGCACCTAAAGGACTCTGACCATGAGAAACAACATTCTCTGGTCTGACGAAAGATTGAACTCTTTGGCCTGAATGCCAAGAGTCACGTCTGGAGGAAACCTGACAACATGCCTACGGTGAAACATGGTGGCAGCATCATGCTGTGGGGATGTTTGAGCAGCAGGGACTGGGAGACTAGTCAGGATCGAGGGAAAGAAGAATGGAGCAAAGTACAATGAGATCCTTGATGAAAATCTGCTCCACAGCGCTCAGGACCCCAGACTGGGGCGAAGGTTTACCTTCCAACAGGACAACAACCCTAAGCACACAGCCAAGACAACGCAGGAGTGGCTTCGGGACAAGTCTCTGAACGTCCTTCAGTGGCCCAGAAAGAGCCCGGACTTGAACCCGATCTAACATCTCTGGAGAGACCTGAAAATAGCTGTGTTGCGACACTCCCCATCCAACTTGACAAAGGTTGAGAGAATCTGCAGAGAATGGGAGAAACTCCCCAAATACAGGTGAGCCAAGCCTGTAGCGTCATACCCAAAAACACCAGAGGCTGTAAATCGCTGCCAAAGGTGCTTCAAAAAAAGTTCAGAGTAAAGGGTCTGAATACTTATGTAAATGTGATCGTTTCAGATCTTTCATAAATTTTCACAAAAATCCACTTTTTTTTTTACTATGTCATTATGGGTTATTGTGTGTAGATTGATGAGAGAAAAAACACAACTGAATACATTTTTGAATAAGGCTGTAGAGTAACAAAATGCAGAAAAAGTCAAGGGGTCTGAATACTCTCTGAATGCACTGTGCTTGTGTATGTGTATATACAGCTCTGGCAAAAAATGAAGAGACCACTACAAAATGATCAGTTTCTGTGGTTTTACCATTTATAGGTATGTGTTTGGATAAAATGAAAAGGTTTATTTTATTCTATAAACTATTGACAACATTTCTCATTTAGAGCATTTATTTGCAGAAAATGACAACTGGTCAAAATAAAAGATGCAGTGTTGTCAGACCTCGAATAATGCAAAGAAAATAAGTTCATATTAATTTTTAAACACAATACTAATGTTTTAAATTAGGAAGAGTGCATAAATCAATATATTTGGTGGAATAACCCTGATTTTCAAATCACAGCTTTCATGCGTCTTGGCATGCTCTCCACCAGTCTTTCACATTGATGTTGGGTGACTGCAACTTTTGGCGCAAAAATTCAAGCAGCTCGGCTTTGTTTGATAGCTTATGACCATCAATCTTCCTCTTGATCACATTCCAGAGGTTTTCAATGGGGTGGGGTTCAGGTCTGGAGATTGGGCTGGCCATGACAGGGTCTTAATCTGGTGGTCCTCCATCCACACCTTGACTGACCTGGCTGTGTGGCATGGAGTATTGTCCTGCTGGAAGAAACAATCCTTCGAATTGGGGAACATTGTCAGAGCAGAAGGAAGCAAGTTCTCTTCCAGGACAACCTTGTTTGTGGCTTGATTCATGCGTCGTTCACAAAAGACATCTGCCCGATTCCAGCCTTGCTGAAGCACCCCCAGATCACCACCGATCCTCCACCAAATTTCAAAGTGGGTGTGAGAAAACCATCAAGCGCTATGATGAAACTGGCTCTCATGAGGAGCGCCACAGGAAAGGAAGACCCAGAATTACCTCTGCTGCAGAGTATAAGATCAGAGTTACCAGCCTCAAATTGCAACCCAAATAAATGCTTCGGAGTTCAAGTAACAGACATCTCAACATCAACTGTTCAAAGGAGACTGTGTGAATCAGGCCTTCATGGTTGAATTGCTGCAAGGAAACCAATAATAAGAGACTTGCTTGGGCCAAGAAACATAAGCAATGGACATTAGACCGGTGGAAAACTGTCCTATGGTCTGATGGGTCCAAATTGAGATTTCTGGTTCCTCCCGCCGTGTCTTTGTGAGACGCAGAGTAGGCGAACGGCTAATCTCCGCATGTGTGGTTACCACCATGAAGCATGAAGGAAGAGGTGTGATGGTGTGGGGGAGCTTTGCTGGTGACATAAGGCACCCTTAACCAGCATGGCTAGCACAGCATTCTGCAGCGATACGCCATCCCATCTCGTTTGCGCTTAGTTGGACTATCATTTGATTTTCAACAGGACAATGACCCAAAACACACTTCCAGGCTGTGAAAGGGCTATTTGACCAAGAAGGAGAGTGATGGAGTGCTGCATCAGATGACCTTGCCTCCACAATCACCCGACCTAAACCCAATTGAGATGGTTTGGGATGAGTGAAGGAAAAGCAGCCAACAAGTGCTCAGCATATGTGGGAACTCATTCAAGCCTGTTGGAAAAGCATTCCAGGTGAAGCTGGTTGAGAGAATGCCAAGTGTGCGCAAAGCTGTCATCAAAGTAAAGGGGTGGCTACTTTGAAGAATCAAAACTATATTTTGACTTGTTTAACAGCTTTTTGGTTACTACATGATTCTATGTGTGTTATTTTATTTATTTATTTATTTCACCTTTATTTAACCAGGTAGGCCAGTTGAGAACAAGTTCTCATTTACAACTGCGACCTGACCAAGAAAGCTCAAAGCAGTGCGACACAAACAGAGTTGCACATGGGATGAACAAACGTACAGTCAATAACACAATAGAAAAGTCTATATACAGTGTGTGTAAATGTAGTAAGATTAGGGAGGTAAGGCAATAAATAGGCCATAGTGGCGAAATAATTACAATTTAGCAATTAAAACCCTGGAGTGATAGATGTGCAGAAGATGAATGTGCATGTAGAGATACTGGGGTGCAAAGGAGCAAAAAAATAAATAACAGTATGGGGATGAGGTAGTTGGGTGGGCTATTTACAGATGGGCTATGTACAGGTGCAATGATCAGTACGCTGCTCTGGCAGCTTATGCTTAAAGTTAGTGAGGGAGCTATGAGTCTCCAGCTTCAGTGAATTTTGCAATTCGTTCCAGTCATTGGCAGCAGGGAACTGGAAGGAAAGGCGGCCAAAGGAGGAGTTGGCTTTGGGGATGACCAGTGAAATATACCTGCTGGAGCGCGTGCTACGGGTGGTTGCTGCTATGGTGACCAGTGAGCTGAGATAAGGCAGGGCTTTACCTAGCAAAGACTTATAGATGACCTGGAGCCAGTGGGTTTGGCGACAAATATGAAGCGAGGGCCAGCCAACGAGAGCAAACAGGTCGCAGTGGTGGGTAGTATATGGGGCTTTGGTGACAAAACGGATGGCAGTGTGATAGACTGCATACAGTTTGCTGAGTAGAGTGTTGGAGGCTATTTTGTAAATTACATCGCCAAAGTTGAGGATCGGTAGAATAGTCAGTTTTACGAGGGTATGTTTGGCAGCATGAGTGAAGGATGCTTTGTTGCGAAATAGGAAGCCAATTCTAGATTTCATTTTGGATTGGAGATGCTTAATGTGAGTCTGGAAGAAGAGTTTACAGTCTAACCAGATCCCTTGTCCACATAAGTCAGAACCGTCCAGAGTAGTGATGCTAGACAGGTGGGCAGGTACGGGCAGTGATCGGTTGAAGAGCATGCATTTAGTTTTACTTTCATTTAAGAGCAGTTGGAGGCCACGGAAGGAGTGTTGTATGGCATTGAAGCTGGTCTGGAGGTTTGTTAACACAGTGTCCAAAGAAGGGCCAGAAGTATACGGAATTGTGTCGTCTGCGTTGAGGTGGATCAGAGAATCACCAGCAGCAAGAGACACATCATTGATGAATACAGAGAAGAGTCGGCCTGAGAATTTAACCCTGTGGCACACCCATAGAGACTGCCAGAGGTCCAGACAACAGGCCCTCCGATTTGACACACTGAACTCTGTCTGAGAAGTAGTTGGTGAACCAGGCAAAGCAGTCATTTGAGAAACCAAGGCTGCTGAGTCTGCCGATAAGAATGCGGTGATTGACATAGTCGAAAGCCTTGGCCAGGTCGATGAATACGGCTGCACAGTAATTTCTTTTATCGATGGCGGTTATGATATCGTTTAGGACCTTGAGCGTGATTGAGGTGCACCCATGACCAGCTTGGAAACCAGATTGCATAGTGGAGAAGGTTCCGGTGGGATTCGAAACGGTCGGTGATTTGTTTGTTAACTTGGCTTTCGAAGACTTTAGAAAAGGCGGGGTAGGATAGATATAGGTCTAATACAGTTTGGGTCTAGAGTGTCTCCCCCTTTGAAGAGGGGGATGGCCGCGGCAGCTTTACAATCTTTAGGGATCTCAGGCGATATGAGAGGTTGAACAGGCTGGTAATAGGAGTTGCAAAAATTGCGGCGGATAATTTTAGAAAGAGAGGGTCCAGATATTCTAGCCCAGCTGATTTGTAGGGGTCCAGATTTTGCAGCTCTTTCAGAACATCAGCCATCTGGATTTGGGTGAAGGAGAAATGGGGGAGGCTTGGGCAAGTTGCTGTGGGGGGTGCAGAGCTGTTGACCAGGGTAGGGGTAGACCGGTGGAAAGCATGGCCAGCCATAGAAAAATGCTTAATGAAGTTCTCGATTATCGTGAATTTATCGGTGGTGACAGTGTTTCCTAGCCTCAGTGCAGTGGGCAGCTGGGAGGAGGTGCTCTTATTCTCCATGGACTTTAGTGTCCCAAAACTTTTGGGAGTTTGTGCTACAGGATGCAAATTTCTGTTTGAAAACGCTAGCCTTTGCTTTCCTAACTTCCCTGAAAAGTTGCATATCGCGGGGGCTATTCGATGCGAATGCAGTACGCCACAGGATGTTTTTGTGCTGGTCGAGGCCAGTCAGGTCTGGAGTGAACCAATGGCTATATCTGTTCTTAGTTTAAAAAAAAAAATGAATGGGGCATGCTTATTTAAGATGGTGAGGAAAGCACTTTTAAAGAATAACCAGGCATCCTCTACTGACGGAATGAGGTCAATATCCTTCCAGGATACACGGGCCAGGTTGATTAGAAAGGCCTGCTCACTGAAGTGTTTTAGGGAGCGTTTGACAGTGATGAGGTGTGGTCGTTTGACCACGGACCCATTACGGATGCAGGCAATGAGGCAGTGATCGCTGAGATCCTGGTTGAAGACAGCAGAGGTGTATTTAGAGGGCAGGTTGGTCAGGATGATATCTATGAGGGTGCCCGTGTTTACGGATTTAGGGTTGTACCTGGTAGGTTCCATGATAATGTGTGTGCGATTGAGGGCATCTAGCTTAGATTATAGGACGGCTGGGCCGGCAGGTAGCCTAGTGGTTAGAGCGTTGGACTTTACAAGATCAAATCCCCGAGCTGACAAGGTAAAAATCTGTCCTTCTACCCCTGAACAAGGCAGTTAACCCACAGTTCCTAGGCAGTCATTGAAAATAAGAATTTGTTCTTAACTGACTTGCCTAGTTAAAGGTAAAAAAAAAAAAACCCAGTTCAGGTCACCTAACAGTACAAACTCTGAAGATAAATGGGGGGCAATTAATTCACATATGGTGTCCAGGGCACAGCTGGGGGCTGAGGGGGGCCTATAACAAGCGACAACAGTGAGACTTGTTTCTGGAAAGGTGGATTTTTGAAAGTAGAAGCTCGAACTGTTTGGGCAGACCTGGATAGCATGACAGAACTTTGCAGGCTAACTCCACCCGCTTTGGCAGTTCTATCTTGGCGGAAAATGTTGTAGTTGTGGATGGAAATGTCAGAATTGTTGGTGACCTTCCTAAGCTTTGATTCAGACACGGCTAGGACATCGGGGTTGGCGGAGTGTGCTAAAGCATTGAATAAAACAAACTTAGGGAGGAGGCTTCTAATGTTAACATTCATGAGCCCATCAGTTTTAATTTATTAACTATTATTCTACAATGTATAGAAAACAGTAAAAATAAAGAAACCCTGAAATGAGTAGGTCTCCATACTTTTCACTGGTACCACACACAGAGTGCATTCGGAAAGTACTCAACCAACTTGCCTTTTTCAACTCGTGAATTTGATTGAAAATAGCTATGATGCACTTTGTATGTTAAGGTATTGACATGAAAAAAATTGGCATATTATTACCAATGACTTATCAACAGCTGTAACAAGTTGTCCAGTGTAGGAAATCCTCACCGGTACCCAAGTTTATAGAAAGACCCATTACCAGAATGCTAACAAAATTTGCACAAAATAATAGAGAAAGCACATAGCTAAATGCTAACGAGCAAAACAAACCGGTACCCCGGTATGTAGCCCAAGCCTAGTGACAGTAACCAAAGGATAATCAAAAACCTGTGTGTACACCCAAAAGATGATACAATGCTTATCTATTGTAAATCAGGTAAAACAAACAGCTTGTGACAGCAAGTAAGCGCGACATTCTCAAAACCCCTTTGGTTACCGTCTGTCATTTTGAGTTCCATTACACTTAAATGTATGTAAAACCTAGGACTCACATACCATGCAATGCCCCTTGTAACTATTGTCTGATCTGTTTATGTTGTGTTTGAACCATTTGTGATGCTGTGCTGCCACTGGTATTTGATGTTCTTTCTTTTTACAGTGTAACTGGGTGCCTTGAAAGGACGGTGCTTCAAATAAAATGCCTCGTTATCATTCTGATGAAGGCTTAGATGACAAGATGGCTGAAACATTGGTCTCAAAGTATTTGTTTTACTTCAAGAGCGAGAGCTACGCCCGTTTCCCCCCACTATCAACATTACATTTTTTTGTTTTTAAGAAATGGGCTAGCTGTAAAACGCTGAAACTTAATATGGGCCCAAACAACACAGACCTGGGAGAAGGACCCTTGAATCTCCCTCCAGCCCAGAATGAGCTTGGCCTTCTTGTCCCCAATCTGCTGCAGGCCCTTCAGGTCTTTGAGGGACCCGGAGTTGAGCACCTGCAGGATCTTGTGTCGGGACTGGTCCAGCACTGACTTGTCCAAATGAGACTCCCAGCCGGTGTCCTTCACATTCTCTTTTCCCTCTTGGACCTGAGAGCGAGAGAAGGTGGACGGCAGAAACAGACATATATACACATCAGAATTATTATTTTTTGCCTGCATATTACAGTGCACACCAACACGGGACAAAGGGTTCAGAACAGCTGTTTAATATTGCATGTTATGTGGCTTTGTTCCAATAGTCACACTAGAATTACCACTTAGCATCAATCAATGTACTGGGTGTGCATGCTAAGTGGTAGGCTAGTGTGGTTTTTGGAATGAAGCCAGTTTCATTTTACATAGTCAAACAACAAATGCTGTTGCTGACCTCACTCTGCTCCAGATTCTTCTGTTTCTTCATGAGGCCGACAGATGGCTTTTTGACCACCGGACAGTGCTGGAGAGGTTGTAGCTGGGACACTTAGGGGAAAAAGAGATGTCACACACACACAACATAGATTCCTTTCAATACTACATACAGGAAAAGCATAGACCCTGGCTATTTACAGAGCAGCAAATTAAACATTTATATAAAAAGCGCTATATGAACGTGCCAGAAAACATGCTTAAGCAAAAGACATTGGAAGATGCTCATTGGAAATGCACCACTGCCAGACTCCAAGGTGCTGAAGTGGCTACAGATTGTATTAGTCATCATTATTTGATTGGTTTGGGCAGATTCATAGGCAGACTGCATGGTCATATCAAGTTCCCGATCTAATCAATAGCCTTACTGTTTTACAAGACATTGCGCAATACGATATCAATTGTTGACACTTAAAGGGATAGTTCAGATTTTTTTTAGGATTGGGTGAAATGTGTCTTGAGTTGTCTACATACCAGTAGTGTCAGCATCCACAAAAATAATCCATACAAAACTTTGTTTGAAGTTACTTTGAGGCGATGTTTTGGCATGAAATGCAGACAATGCATTTTGAAACCCAGATTTTTTCTATTTGGGATGCTAACCATTAGCCAGTGGTGCCTGGAGTAAAGAACGCATTATCGTATATTATCACTATGGGCATAAAAAGACTAAGGTAAGATGAATTTAAGCCAATCATAAAAATAATATATAAAACATAGCTTTAAAATTGGCAGGGCCATGTTCATTAGGCACTAAACGGAAGAAAACTGACTAAAATAGGGAGGGACTACCTTGAAATTAATGAGATGCTATTTTTCAGGTTCCGTTGAGAAACATTTTAAGCTGTTTTCCATTGCGTGCCCTTATGAACACGACCCAGATGTGTTAGAGAGGTTAAGCTTAGAGAGGTTCCTGGGGTAAACACTCTGGATTAGTGGGTGGGTGGGCTCACTGACCTTGTAGGGGCGACACAACAGCCTGCTGTTTTTTGGGTTTGGCCGCCGTGGACTGTTTTCTGTGTAGTGGGGGTAGATGCGTCCTGAAGAGGGGCGAGTCTCCCGATGACCCACTGTCCGAGCTGTTGCGAGTGGCACCATTTCCTGTCACTTCGAGCACCTTGGCTTTGCTCTCAAACTCCTTCTGCTTCTCTTTCAACTCCTGCACAGACAGCAGGAGTGAAGAGTTTTGTAGCCATAGAATTACAAATGAGAACTAATAGGATCTCTGTGATTGTGGGACAATGCACATTAAATCAACATTTCTGTAAATGTGCCAGATTTAGTCCAGCCAGCTAATCTTCCTATTTATTGTGTAAAGGTGATTCAGTATTTAGAATTAGGGATGAGCATTTGAAATTATTTCACTATTTGAATATCATGAAACTTTTGGACGTGGCTTTTGACCATTCCTTTGGGTTCCTCATGTCTAACTATTGTTAAAAAAAAAGTTTGGTCCAAATCAGATAGGTTTGGTACTATATTTATTGAATATTATAAGAATTTGAAGCATTTGAGGTAGATATGTACATGAAGGCAGGGTAGTGACTAGGCATCAGGATAGATAATACTAAGAGTAAAATAAAGAACAGTAGCAGCAGCATATGATGCATGTAAAAGTGGGAGTGTTTGTGTTGTGTCGGTATGTGGGTTTTGTGTGAGTGCCAATGTAGTGTGTGTATATAGTGTCACCCCCTCCTCCAAAAATTCACCTCTGGCAGGCGTTTCAGGTCACTCACGACCAAAACCTCCCGCCACCTGAAAAAAAGTTTCTTCCCGGGGATGTTGCCTTCACCAACCGGCCCAGAGAGACTAATGGAGTATACACTCTATGCTGCACACATCAATCCATCTGTGAACAAAATAACTGGACTATACTGCATTGGCACTCTGTTAATCTCTCTGCATTTAGATAGTGCCTTCAGAAAGTATTCACACCCCTTGACTTTTTCCAAATTTAGTTGTGTTACAGCCTGAATGGATTAAATAGATTATATTGAGATTGTGTCACTAGCCTACACACAATACACCATAAATGTCAAAGTGGAATTATGTATTTAAAATTTTTACAAATTGATTGAAAAATTTTAAGCTGAAATGTCTAAGTATTCAACCCCTTTGTTATGGCAAGCCTAAATAAGTTCAGGAGTAAACATCTGATTTAACAAGTCACAAAAGTTGCATGGACTCACTGTGTGCAATATATAGTGTTTAATTAACATGATTTTGTAATGTCAGTACCCCACACAAAATTATCTGTAAGGTCCCTCAGTCGAGCAGTGAATTGAACCAAAGACAAGTGAGGTTTTCCAATGCCTCGCAAAGAGCGGCACATTTTTGGTAGATGGGTTAAAAAAAAGAAAAGAAAAAAAAGCCGACACTGAATATCCTTTGAGCATGGTGAAGTTATTTAAATCACACTTTGGATGGTGTATCAATACACCCAGTCACTACAAAGATACAGGCTTCCTTCCTAACTCAGTTGCCGGAGAGAATGGACACAGGAATTACCCCATAAATATATATATTCCAAAACAATAGAATCATGTGCAAATATTGTACAATCCAGGTGTGCAAAGCTCTTAGAGACTTATCCAGAAAGACTTACAAATGTAATCACTTCCAAGGGTGATTTTAACATGTATTGACTCAGGGGTGTGAATGCTTATGTAAATTAGATTTCTGCAGTTAATTTTCACTTTAACCTCTTACATCTGCTCCAATATCCAATGATGGGCGTGGCGCGAAATACAAATTCCTCTAAAATCCGAAAACTTCCATTTTTCAAACATATGACTATTTTACAGCTATTTAAAGACAAGACTCTCGTTAATCTAACCACACTGTCCGATTTCAAAAAGGCTTTACAGCGAAAGCAAAACATTAGATTATGTCAGCAGAGTACCCAGCCAGAAATAATCAGACACTCATTTTTCAAGCTAGCATATAATGTCACAAAAACCCAGAAGACAGCTAAATGCAGCACTAACCTTTGATGATCTTCATCAGATGACACACCTAGGACATTATGTTATACAATACATGCATGTTTTGTTCAATCAAGTTCATATTTATATCAAAAAACAGCTTTTTACATTAGCATGTGACGTTCAGAACTAGCATACCCCCCGCAAACTTCCGGGGAATTTACTAACAATTTACTAAATTACTCACGATAAACGTTCACAAAAAGCATAACAATTATTTTAAGAATTATAGATACAGAACTCCTATATGCACTTGATATGTCCGATTTTAAAATAGCTTTTCGGATGAAGCACATTTTGCAATATTCTAAGTACATAGCCCAGCCATCACGGGCTAGCTATTTAGACACCCGGCAAGTTTAGCCTTCACCAAAATCAGATTTACTATAAGAGAAATGGTCTTACCTTACCTGTTCTTCGTCAGAATGCACTCCCAGGACTTCTACTTCAATAACAAATGTTAGTTTGGTCCCAAATAATCCATCATTACATCCAAACAGCGGCGTTTTGTTCGTGCGTTCTAGACACTATCCCAATGGTAAATCGGGGTCGTGCGCATAGCGCATTTCGTGACAAAAAATGTCTAAATATTCCATTACCGTACTTCGAAGCATGTCAACCGTTGTTTAAAATCAATTTTTATGCAATTTATCTCGTAACAAAGCGATAATATTCCGACCGGGAATCTGCGTTTCGGTAAAAAGAGGGAAAAACAGAAAGGCGGGGGCGGCCAGTGCACACGCCTAAGCCTTTTGTCTGCTGATAGACCACTTAGCAAAAGCGCTCGTGTGTTTCAGCCAGGGCTTTGAATTACGTCATTCAGGTTTTTCCCGGGCTCTGAGAGCCCATTGGAGCCGTAGGAAGTGTCACGTAACAGCAGAGATCCTTTGTAATGAATAGAGATGACAAAGAAGGGCAAGAAATGGTCAGACAGGGTACTTCCTGTACAGAATCTTCTCACGTTTTGGCCTGCCAAATGAGTTCTGTTATACTCACAGACACCATTCAAACAGTTTTAGAAACTTTGGAGTGTTTTCTATCCAAAGCTAATAATTATATGCATATTCTAGTTTCTGGGCAGGACTAATAATCAGATTAAATCGGGTATGTTTTTTATCCAGCCGTGAAAATACTGCCCCCTAGCCATAAGAGGTTAATGCAGGCAAACTCATGATAAGCTGTAGACCACACTATCTACAAAGAGATTTCCCATTTATATCATTCGTAGCCGTCTATTTACCACCACAAACCGATGCTGGCACTTAAGACTGCACTCAAAGAGCTGTATAAGGCCATAAACAAGAAAATTCTCATCCCGAAGCAGGGACTTTAATGCAGGCAACTCCGTTTTACCATGTGCAACCAAATTCTAGACCACCTTTACTCCACACAGAGATGCATAAACAGCTCTCCCTCGCCCTCCATTTGGCAAATCTGACCATAATTCTATCCTACTGATTCCTGCTTACAAGAAAAAACTAGAGCAGGAAGTACCAGTGACTCGCTCAATATGGAAGTGGTCAAATGACGCGGATGCTACGCTACAGGACTGTTTTTCAAGCACAGACTGAAATATGTTCTGGGATTCATCCAATGGCATTGAGGAGTAGAACACCTCAGTCACTGGCTTTATCAATAAGTGCATCGACGACGTCATCCCCACAGTGACTGTACGTACATTTCCCAACCAGAAACCATGGATTACAGGCAACAGCCGCACCGAGCTAAAGGCAAGAGCTGCCCCTTTCAAGGAGCGGGACAGTTATCCAGCCAATTATAAGAAATACCACTATGCCCTCAGAGGAACCATCAAACAGGCAAAGCGTCAATACAGGACTAAGATTGAATCCTACTACACCGGCTCTGACGCTCGTCAGATGTGGCAGGGCTTGAAAACTATTATGGACTACAAAAGGAAACCCAGCCGCAAGCCTACCAGGCGAGCTAAAATGCTTTTATTGCTTGCTTTGAGGCAAGCAACCCGTAAGCATGCAGGAGAGCACCAGCTGTTCCGCACGACTGTGTGATCACACTCTCCGTAGCCAATGTGATCAAGACCTTTAAATAGGTCAACATTCACAAAGCCGCAAGGCCAGACGGATTACCAGGATGTGTACTCAAAGCATGCCCTGGCACGTGACATTTTCAACCTCTTCCTGGCCGAGTCTGTAATACCAACATGTTTCAAACAGACCACCATAGTCCCTGTGACCTACGTCGGTAGCCATGAAATGCTTTGAAAGGCTGGTCATGGCTCACGTCAACACCATCATGCCTGAAAGCCCTAGACCCACTCCAATACGCATACCGCCTCAACAGATCCATAGATGACACAATCTCAATCGCACTCCACACTGACCTTTCCCACATGGACAAAAGGAACACCTAGGTGAGAATGCTGTTCATTGACTACAGCTCAGCATTCAACACCATAGTGCCCAAAAAGCTCATCACTAAGCAAAGGACCCTGGGACTAAACACCTCCCTTTGCAACTGGTTCCTGGACTTCCTGACGGGCCGCCCCCAGGTGGTAAGGGTAGGCATCTGCCACGCTGATCTTCAAAACTGGCTCGTTAACAGCTTCTACCCCCAAGGCATAAGACTGCTGAACAACTAATCAAATGGCGACTGACTATTTATATTACCCCCCCCCCCATTTGCTTTTACACTGCCGCTACTCACTGTTTATTGTCCATGCATAGTCACTTTACCCCTATCTACATGTACAAATTACCTCGACTAACCTGTACCCCCGCACATTGACACGGTACCCACTGTATATAGCCTCATTATTGTTATGTAAATGTGTTATTTTTTACATTTGTTTATTTAGTAAATATCTTATTAACTCTATTTCTTTAACTGCATTGTTGGTTAAGGGCTTGTAAGTAAGCATTTCACGGTAAGGTTGTATTCAGCGGATGTGACAAATATAATTTGATTTGATCTAGACATGACCCCATCACCGACTGAAGTTGCAGCTCTGGCAACCATTGTACCCTTTCCAAATAGCCTATATTTTCTTTTTGAATTATAAGGAAACTTGACACTTTTTAATGTTTCAATAGGCCTCAAGTGTTGTTGGATGGTTGTTTGACAGTCGCTGAGGCTTGATGTGTCTGTTAACATTAAACACTTTCAGATGCAGCAGGTTTAGCTACTTATCTAGCTATCATTGCTAACGTTAGCACCAAAGATACAGGCTGAGAGATCAGGATTCCTTAATGATTTGCCTTTAAATTTCATAATCAATGTTGTGTTCTTCTAACAGGCATACATGTTGTTTGGACTGTTGTTTAAGACAGTGGCAAAGATGAAACTCGGCTGTTATTGTTGCAAACACTATCATTTTGGTTGTAGCATGCTAACTAGATACAGTAACGCTTAAGGTTAGCCTAGCTAGTTACAACCAAAAATCATTTGAAGTTAGATGCCATTGCAGTTGGTGACAACATGAATATAAATATAGCATGACATTCATGCAAGCATTATAATATATTTACAACCCAAAAGTATTGTTAAATGCCCTCATAACTTATGACATAAGCAACATATTTAGACTAAGCTTCAAATGGGCTTGTTAGCCAGTTAGCTAAGCAAAAGCCGCTTTCAAGTGCTAGTCAGAAGTAGGAAACTCAAATGTCCGACTTGCTAATTGGTTAAACTCAACACGTTTATAACTACAACCAAATAGCAAGTTGAAAATGTCAGAGTTTCCTAGTTCCGACTAGCAACATACCTGCAGCCTAACTAGGCAGAGCATTGAATCATGGAGACTAAATGCACCTTACGGACATAATCAATCCCTATCCCAGTCTGCTGTCCCCACATGCTTCAAGATAGCTTTCTTGGGAAGAGAAACAATGGTGGCTAAGGTAACTGAACTAAATGACTATCGCCCCGTAGCACTCACTTCTGTCATCATGAAGTGCTTTGCGAGACAGTCAAGGCTCATATCAACTCCACCCTAGACCAACTTCAATTTGCTTACCATCCAAATAGGTCCACAGACAATGTAATCGCTATCACACTGCCCTATCCCATCTGGACAAGAGGAATACCTATGTAAGAATGCTGTTCATTGACTACAGCTCAGCATGTAACACCATAGTACCCTCCAAACTCATTAAGCTTGAGACACCGGGTCTCGACCCCACCCTGAGCAACTGGGTCCTGGACTTCTTGACGGACCGCCCCCAGGTGGTGAGGGTAGGAAACAACAACACCTCCACTCCGCTGATCCTCAACACTGGGGCACCACAAGTGTGCGTTCTCAGCCCCCTCCTGTACTCCCTGTTCACCCACGACTGAGTGGTCATGCAAGACTCCAACTCAATCATCACGTTTGCAGACGACGCCACAGCGGTAGACTTGATTACCAACAACAACGAGGAGGTGAGGGCCCTCGGAGTGTGGTGTCGGGAAAATAACCTCACTCAACGTCAACAAAACAAAGGAGATGATCGTGGACTTCAGGAAACAGGCCAAAGATTTCAATCTTGGTTTCATCAGACCAGAGAATCTTGTTTTGCATAGTCAAACTCCAAGCGAGCTGTTATGTGCCTCTTACTGAGGAGTGGCTTCCGTCTGGCCACTCTACCATAAAGGCCTGACTGGTGGAGTGCTGCAGAGATGGTTGTCCTTCTGGACGGTTCTCCCATCTCAACAGAGGAACTCTGGAGCTCTGTCAGTGACCATCAGATTCTTGATCACCTCATAGACCAAGGCCATTCTCCCCCGATTGTTCAGTTTGGCCAGTGGTCTGCTCTAGGAAGAGTCTTGGTGGTTCCAAACTTCTTCCATTTAAGAATGATGGAGGCCACTGTGTTCTTCGGGACCTTCAATGCTGCAGAAATGTTGCGGTACCTTTCCCCTGATCTGTGCCTTGACACAATCCTGTCTCGGAGCTCTACGGACAATTCCTTCGACCTCATGGCTTGGTTATTGCTCTGACATGCAGTGTCAACTGTGGGGACGATATATAAATAAATAAATATATATATATATATATATATATATATATATATATATATAGATAGAGAACTTATTGGGAAGGATCTTAGACCATTCCTCCATACAGAAGAATCCTTCCACATTCTTGATATCCTTCGTCTGCGCTTATGGACTACCCTCTTCAATTCAACCACAGCTTTTCAATGGATTTCAAGTTCGGAGACGGCATATGTTGATTTTGTGGCCAATTAATCCATTTGGTGGATTTTGATGTGTGCCTGGGGTTATTCAGGCAGCTACAAAGCAGATTCCACCTGCCCCACTGTTCAGTTTACCTGCACCGGGAACATCAGCAACTTAATGTCAACCCCTGCATGGTATGTCCTTGTATGTAAAAATGTCACACAGATAATTTAATACAGACAGCCTTTTCATTGTTAAAATAGGCATACCACCCCCCCAAAGTGAACACTCACACAAGTGACCTAATACTAACGTCCGTCCAGATATTCAAATAACCGTACCCATCGCTAGTGAGAATGCGAATATTCAGTATCTCATGACAGTTCGGTCTTATTAACTAGGAAATCAGCTTGAACACTATTCTGAGTGTGTGTGTACACTCTGTGATAAAGGGTGCATGCTCTTTACCTGGATCTCTCTGTGCATGTTGAGTCTTTCCTTTACTGGGGTGCCCATCAACAGCTTCTCCAGAGCCATCAGCCGGTTCAATACAGATGGGTCTGTGGGGCTGAGAAAGAGACGAGAGAGAGAGAGAGCGAGAGATAAGCAGGGGAAAGTGACAAAGAGGAATGTGACTAAGCTCAGATAGGAGGGAGCTTCCAAAGTTGCTCTGTAAGGAGAGAAAAAAAGAGAAAGAGCCCATGCCTAGTAGTAGAATGAATTGTTATGAGTACAGTAATACACAAAAGGCATAGAAAAGACAGATTTGTCTCTTTCTATAAGGGTCGCCAACAGGCACAGCAGTCAGTGGTGTTTGTTACAGGGAGAGAATTCCTTTCAGCACCAGCTACCAAATCCTGGCCTACTGCACTTGACGCCAAAACCTGTTAAGATGCTGTCAGAGAGAGGATAGATAGATAGATTTACAGTCATGTAGAAAAGTAAGTACACCGACTGGAAAGGTAATTTTTTAAAATTATTATCTTTTACATATTTCGACACATGGATAGTTGAGCTAAATTCCAACCACATTCATTGATAAAAGGTGACCCAATTTTAACAAATCACAAAACAAAAAAAGTTAACAAAAATGCAATTACCTCATGCGGAAATAGTTTGTACACCCCTACCTTTACCATCACATAAAATGGCTAAAATATGATTAGAAATTTATTAGAAAATCAGATTAAGTTGGGAGGGTCCAGTCTTCCATAAAGATCAGAAACTTAGTCTGGTTTGGTCTTAACCATATGGGTGTGTGGTAACATCATGCCAAGATCAAAATACCTATTCGAGGCCCTCAGAATAAAGATTATTGATGCCCATGAGTCTGGGAGGGGTGACAAATCAATTTCCAAGCAGTTCGAAGTACATCATTACACTGTCTGATCATCTACAAATGGAGAAATCTCCAGACCACTGACAATCTACCTAGGACAGGTCGTCCCACCAAATTCTGACCAAAAGATGATCATAGAAGTCTAAGAACCCCAGGGTAACATCAAGGGATCTACAAACCTCTCTTGCCACTAATCAATGTCAAAGTGCATGAATCTGTCAGAAAGAGACTGCACATATTTGGCCTACAAGGGAGGTCAGGAAGAAGCCTCTGCTCTCAAAAAATAATATCAAGACACGACTGACATTTGCCAGACAACACCTGGGTTAAGAGCAAAACTACTGGAACAATGTGCTCTGGACAGATGAGTCAAAGGTGGAGTTGTTTGGCCTCAATGCCAGATGGCAGCGTTTCGTTTTTGCCAAACATGGCTTTAAAACAGAAGAACATCATACTAACCGTAAAGCATGGAGGCAGTGGCATTATGGTTTGGGGATGATTTGCTGCCTCAATGATTGCAAGTTGGCTAGGCCCTGAGTCAACCATGAATCCCATATTGTTCCATTGAGGAGAATGTGAGGCCCTCTGTCAAAAAGCTGAAGCTGAACCAAACATGGCTCATGCAACAACAGGACAATGATCCAAAACACACAAGCAAAGCTACAACAGAATGGCTCAAAAATAAGAAATGGTGGGTTATGGAATGGCCGAGTCAAAGCCTGGAGTCAAAGCCTGGATTTCAATCCTGTCAAAATGCTGTGGGGGGGGGACTTGAAGCGAGCCGTGCATGTAAAAAAGGCCACGAACATGACACAGTTGAAGCAGTACTGTAAAGAAGAGTAGGCAAAGATTCCTCCCAGTCAATGTAAGAGACTAATAGACAGTTACAAGAAACAGCTACATTAAGTTATTTCATCCAAAAGGAGGCAACACCAGCTATTGAAGCTAGGGGTGTACTTATTTTGTCCGCATTTCTGTAGATTTTTCATGAATAAATTATTGCAAAGTATAATCTTTCAGTGTCCATTTGTTAAATTAGGTTACCTTTATCTGTCAATAGTGTTGAAGTGAAGATTACATATCCATCTGTCCAAATATGTACCAAAAGAAAATACAACTTTCCAAGGGAGTACTTACTCACAGTCACTACCATGAAAGAGATCAGTTAGTCATGTGGAAAAGTATGTTTATATGCACACTAACAATTCAATATTAAACTGATTATGGCAGTAGGTAGATTATGCAATAGTCCTGTAAACACCGTACTGTGCTTATCTTAAATCAGCGTATGGTCATAATCGACGTAAGCATACAGCGATGAAAATACCTGGTTTTCTAAGATACCTTTCGAATTATTAGGACATGTAAACATCTTAAATCGGCTGTTCCAGCAGTGCATTTGATCTGCGCATGTGTGCTAGCACCAGCCGAGCGAGCCTCTCTTTACCGTGAGGGAAGTGTGTTCGGAAACAACTGAATGTCTGCGTCTTGAGTCATTTTTACATACAAATTACAAGTTAATTCAAAAATTCTAATATGCTTCCCAAAACTAACATGTTCGCTGTGGTAGAACATGTATTTTAATTGACAATTTTCTGCATTTATCAGACTGCCATCAGGTTGCCTGATTTCAGATGTGTCCATGTAAACAGGGTAATTAGGGAAATCGTTCATCTTGCAATGCATGTAAATGTTTTAATCGAACTATTATATCAAATCTGATTATCCACACAATCATATTGTGTGCATGTAACTGTACTCACAGTTTGACATATTCCAACATTATAAAGGCAACCTGCTTACAACTAGCCACTTCAAAACTGTTATGTTAATAAATGTTTAAATACAATAAATAATATTATATACACGCACGCAGAAGCCATCTGACAAAGAAACGCATGTCGGTGTCGTAGCATGCCACCGGCATATCTCTACAGTACAAGTCAAAAGCTTGGACACACCTACTCATTCCAGGGTTTTTCTTTATTTTTTACTATTTTCTACATTGTAGAATAATAAAACTATGAAATAACACATATGGAATCATGTAGTAACCAAAAAAAAGTGTAAAACAAAATCTAAATATGTTATATTTGAGATTCTTCAAATTAGCCAACCTTTGATGACAGCTTTGCACACGCTTGGCATTCTCTCAACCAGCTTCATGAGGTAGTCACCTGGAACGCATTTCAATTAACAGGTGTGCCTTGTTAAAAGTTAATTTTTGGAATTTCTTTCCTTCTTAATGCGTTTGAGCCAATTAATTGTGTTGTGACAAGGTAGGGGTGGTATAAAAAATGTTATTTTACTAAATAGGGCTAAGTCCATATTATGGCAAGAACAGCTCAAATAAGCAAAGCGAAACGACAGCCCATAATTTTGTTTACCTTTATTTAACTAGGCAAGTCAGTTATGAACAAATTCTTATTTACAACGATGGCCTAGGAACAGTGGGTTAACTGCCTTGTTCAGGGGCAGAACAACAGATTTTTTATCTTGTCAGCTCAACCTTCCGGTTACTAGTCCAACGCTCTAACCACTAGGCTACCTGCCGCCCCATTACTTTAAGACATGAAGGTCAGTCTATCCGGAAAATGTGAAGAACTGAAAGTTTCTTCAAGTGCAGTGGCAAAAACCATCAAGCGCTATGATGAAACTAGTTGTCATGAGGACCGCCAGAGGAAAAGGAAGACCCAGAATTACCCCCGCTGCACAGGATAAGTTCATTAGAGTTATCTGCACCCAAATAAATGCTTCACACAGTTCAAGTAACAAACACATCTCAACATCAACTGTTCAGAGGAGACTGTGTGAATGAGACCTTCATGGTCGAATTGCTGCAAAGAAACCACTACTAAAGGACACCAATAATAAGAAGACTTGCTTGGGCCAAGAAACACAAGCAATGGACATTAGACCAGTGAAAATCTGTCCTGATGAGAAAATTTGAGATTTTTGGTTCCTCCCGCCGTGTCTTTGTAAGACACAGAGTAGGTGAATGGATGATCTCTGCATGTGTGGTTCCCACCTTGAAGCATGGAGGTGGTGGTGTGATGGTGCTTTGCTGGTGAGACAGTCTGTGATTAATTTTAAATTCAAGGCACACTTAGCCAGCATGGCTACCAAAGCATTCTGCAGCGATACGCCATCCCATCTGGTTTGCGCTTAGCGTGACTTTCATTTGTTTGTCAACAGGACAATGACCCAACACACCTCCAGGCTGTGTAAGAGCTATTTGACAAAGAAGGAGAGTGATGGAGTGCTGCATCAGATGACCTGGCCTCCACAATCACCCAACCTCAACCCAATTGAGATGGTTTGGGATGAGTTGGACCGCAGAGTGAAGGAAAAGCAACCAACAAGTGCTCAGCATATGTGGGAACTCAATCAAGACTGTTGGAAAAGCATTCCTCATTAAGCTGGTTGAAAGAATGCCAAGAGTGAGCAAAGCTGGCATCAAGGCAAAGGGTGGCTACTTTGAACAATCTGAAATATATTTTGATTTGTTTAACACTTTTTTATTACTACATGATTCCATGTGTTATTTCATAGTTTTAATGTCTTCACTATTATTCTACAGTGTAGAAAATAGTAAAAATAAAGAAAAACCCTGGAATGAGTACATGTGTCCAAACTTTTGACTGGTACTGTATAACACATTGATTAAACACTGGAATGACTTAACTAAAGGCAAAGAAACATAACGATTACATATTAGTTATGGTGAACTGGGTCAGGTGTGTAAATTAAGGACGCACTGATGTGGACATTGAGCCAATATTGATCATTTCTTGGCCATAATGACCAACACTGAGAACAAAATGATTTTCTGTAATTCTCGGCTAATACGGAAATGAAGACTAATATATTGGGAAACCCTATTTGCACAATTAAGGTTGGTATAGTTTATGTTGCTATAGTTCATTTTTTTGTGTAGGGAAGATATAGATTGTGTTCAATAGGGAAGGGCCTCCAACCTGTGTAGCTGTGCTGGGGGTGTAGGCTCCTCCTGGCTGGTCTTCTTCACGTCTTTTAGCTTCTTTTTCTGGGGCTCACCGGACCGCCCAGCCTCCTGCTCCTCCCTGGACCTCTTCACTGCAGCAAAGAGGGGAGGGGGACGTCAATGATATTACATATCAAAATTAATGTTGCAAAATCCTGGTGCCTCATAAATAACCACTGCGTAAATTTGTCACCAAGACTGAGCATGCAAATACATTGAGATTTAGCAATGCCATACATACATGTTTCCCGTAAAAAAAAAAGATAAAAATCAGACCCGTGGTAAAAACTTGTGCGTTAATGAGATTATAACTCGCACATAATTCAACTTTTATAGTGACAATAATGCCCTTATTAGCTGTATATTTTGGACCTAATGGAATTAGACCAAGTCAGTATCTAAAGGAAATAGCGAACTTGATCAAACGGTTAGGAGCACGTAAAACGTCAGCCATCCCCTCCGACGCCATTCTAACAATGTCTTCGGGAGGCATTTCTGAAAGACCAACAATTGCAAATTGTTGTGGACTTGTAAACAGATCATTTGAATGCAATAATGTTTTGCATTAACTTTTTATGGAAACTAAATATGCTGCACTGACCACGAATTCTGAAATAGTGTCTAAAAATACATCTGAGTATACTACAGTAGACCTACTTACAGTGAAGGCCTACACACTTCAATGCAAAAGATAAACTGTCTGTTCACTTGTTAAATTATACTGTGTGTTATAAACCACGCTGCCTGTCAGATGCATATAGCAAAAACTATAAATAATAGCCTATCTAATAGGCCCAATTAAATGATATGTGGATGGTAAATTGTTGTATGGCTACTTGGGAAATATAAACTCAACCTTCAACATAACCAAAAATGGTGAGGAATTTATTCTGCAACGGTTCTGATACAGTGGCAAGAAAAAGTATGTGAACCCTTTGGAATTACCTGGCTTTCTGCATAAATTGGTCATAGAATTTGACCTGATCTTCATCTAAGTCCCAACAATAGACAAACACAGTCTGCTTAATCTAATAACAAACAATTATACCTTACGTTTTCATTGAACACACCGTGTAAACATTCACAGTGCAGGGTGGGAAAAGTATGTGAACCCTTGGATTTAATAACTGGTTGACCCTCCTTTGGCAGCAATAACCTCAACCAAACATTTTCTGTAGTTGCGGATCAGACCTGCACAACGGTCAGGAGGAATTTTGGACCATTCCTCTTTGCAAAACTGTTTCAGTTCAGCAATATTCTTGTGATGTCTGGTGTGAACTGCTCTCTTGAGGTCATACCACAGCATCTCAAATCAGGTTGAGGTCAGGACCCTGACTGGGCCACTCCAGAAGGCGTATTTACTTCTCTGTTTTGGGTCGTTGTCCTGTTGCATCACCCAACTTCTGTTGAGCTTCAATTGGCGGACAGATAGAAGAATATAAGGCTAAACTTAGGAATTCATTTTCCCGTCGATGATAGCAAGCTGTCCAAGCCCTGAGGCAGCAAAGCAGCCCAAACTATGATGCTCCCTCCACCATACTTTACAGTTGGGATGAGGTTTTGATGTTGTGTGCTGTGCCTTTTTTCTCTGCACATAGTGTTGTGTTCCTTCCAAACAACTCAACTGTAGATTTATCTGTCCTCAGAATATTTTGCCAGTAGCTCTGTGGAACATCCAGGTGCACTTTTGCGAAATTTCAGACGTGCAGCAATGTTTTTTTTGGACAGCAGTAGCTTCCTCCGTGGTGTTCTCCCATTCTTGTTTAGTGTTTTACGTATCGTAGACTCCTCAACAGAGATGTTAGCATGTTCCAGAGATTTCTGTAAGTCTTTAGCTGACACTCTAGGATTCTTCTTAACCTCATTCAGCATTCTGCGCTGTGCTCTTGCAGCCATCTTTGCAGGACAGCCACTCCTAGGGAGAGTAGCAACCGTGCTGAACTTACTCGATTTATAGACAATTTGGCTTACCGTGGACTGATGAACATCAAGGCTTTTAAAGAATTTTGTAACCCTTTCCAGCTTTATGCAAGTTAATTCTTAATCTTGCTTCTTCTGAGATCTCTTTTGTTCAAGGCATTGTTCACATCAGGCAATGCTTCATGTGAATAGCAAACCCACATATTGTGAGTTTTTTACATTGCAGGGCAGCTCTAACCAACATAGTCTTATTGATTGGACTGCAGGTTAGCTGACTCCAAATAGCTTTTGGAGTAGTCATTAGCCTCTACGGCTGACCATGCTTTCCACCTGGCTAAACCTACCCCAGTCAACTGCCAGGCACCCTCCACAGCAACCCACCAAAGCCCCCACAATTTCTCCTTCAACCAAATCCAGATAGCTGATGTTCTGAAAGAGCTGCAAAATCTGGACCCCTACAAATCAGCCGGGCAAGTCAATCTGGACCCTCTCTTTCTAAAATTAACTGCCGAAATTGTTGCAACCCCTATTACTAGCCTGTTCAACCTCTCTTTCGTATCGTCTGAGATTCCCAAAGATTGGAAAGCTGCTGCAGTCATCCCCCTCTTCAAAGGGGGTGACACTCTAGACCCAAACTGCTACAGACATATCTATCCTACCCTGTCTTTCTAAGGTCTTCAAGAGCCAAGTTAACAAACAGATCACCGACCATTTCGAATCCCACCGTACCTTCTCTGCTATGCAATCTGGTTTCAGAGCTGGTCATGGGTGCACCTCAGCCACGCTAAAGGTCCTAAACAATATCATAACCGCCATCAATAAAAGGCATTACTGTGAAGCGGGATTCATCGACCTGGCCAAGGCTTTCGACTCTGTCAATCACCACATTCTTATTGGCAGACTCGACAGCCTTGGTTTCTCAAATGAATGCCTCGCCTGGTTTACCAACTACTTCTCTGATAGAGTTCAGTGTGTCAAATCGGAGGGCCTGTTGTCCGGACCTCTGGCAGTCTCTATGGGTGTGCCACAGGGTTCAATTCTCGGGCCGACTCTTCTCTGTATACATCAATGATGTTGCTCTTTCTGCTGGTGATACTCTGATCCACCTTTACGCAGACGACACCATTCTGTATACTTCTGGCCCCTCTTTGGACACTGTTACCTAACCTCCAGACGAGCTTCAATGCCATACAACTCTCCTTCCGTGGCCTCCAACTGCTCTTAAACGCAAGTAAAACTAAATGCATGCTATTCAATCGATCACTGCCCGCACCTGCTCGCCCGTCCAGCATCACTACTCTGGACGGCTCTGACTTAGGTATTTGTAGTTGTCCACTTATTCTAGGTGTCTGGTTAGACTAAACTCTCCTTCCAGACTCACATTAAGCATCTCCAAGCCAAAATTAAATCTAGAATCGGCTTCCTATATGGCAACAAAGCATCCTTCACTCGCCAAAAATACCCTCGTAAAACTGACCATACTACCGATCCTCGACTTCGGTGATGTCATCTATAAAATAGCCTCAAACACTCTACTCAACAAATTGGATGCAGTCTATCACAGTGCCATCCGTTGTGTTACCGAAGCCCCATACACTACCCACCATCACGACCTGTACGCTCTCGTTGGTTGGCCCTCGCTTCATACTCGTCGCCAAACCCACTGACTACAAGTTATCTACAACTCCCTGCTAGGTAAAGCCCCGCCTTATCTCAGCTCACTGGTCACCATAGCAGCACCCACTCGTAGCACGCGCTCCATCAGGTATATCTCACTGGTCACCCCCAAAGCCAATTCCTCCTTTGGTCATCTTTCCTTCCAGTTCTCTGCTGCCAATGACTGGAACGAACTGCAAAAATCTCCGAAGCTGGAGACTCATATCTCCCTCACTAGCTTTAAGCACCAGCTGTCAGAGCAGCTCACAGATCACTGCACCTGTACATAGCCCATCTACCTACCTCATCCCCATACTGTATTTATTATCTTGCTCCTTTGCACCCCCAGTATCCCTACTTGCACATTCATCTTCATCTACCATTCCAGTGTTTAATTGCTATATTGTAATTACTTCACCACCATTGCCTATTTATTGCCTTAACTCACCTCATTTGCACTTTCTTTTGTTCTACTGTATTATTGACTATGTTTTGTTTATTCCATGTGTAACTCTGTGTTGTTGTATGTGTCGAATTGCTATGCTTTATCTTGGCCAGGTCGCAGTTGCAAATGAGAACTTGTTCTAAACTAGCCTACCTGGTTAAAAAAGGTGAACAAATACATTTTAAAAAAAGGGGTTCACTATTTTTTCCCAACCTACACTGTGAATGTTTAAATTATGTATTCAAAATACGCAAGAAAAATCCAACAACTTGTGTGTTATTAGTTTAAGCAGACTGTGTTTGTCTGTTGTGAAAGATTAGATCACATTGTTTGACCAATTTATGCAGAAATCCAGGTAATTCCAAAGGGTTCACATACTTTTTCTTGCAACTGTATGTATTATGCTTAGATATGAAATATTGTCTACACGAGAAACTTGACATTACAATATTCATATGTACAGTTAGTCGGAAGTACACATACACCTTAGCCAAATACATTTAAACTCAGTTATTCAAAATTCCTGACATTTAATCCTAGTAAAAATTCCCTGTTTTAGGTCAGTTAGGATCACCACTTTATTTTAAGAATGTGAAATGTCAGAATAATAGTAGAGAGAATGATTTATATCAGCTTTTATTTCTTTCATCACATTCCCAGTGGGTCAGAAGTTTACAGACACTCAGTCAGTATTTGGTAGCATTGCCTTTAAATTGTTGAACTTGGGTCAAACGTTTCAGGTAGCCTTCCACACGCTTCCCACAATAAGTTGGGTGAATTTTGGCCCATTCCTCCTGACAGAGCTGGTGTAACTGAGTCAGGTTTGTAGGCCTCCTTGCTCGCACACGCTTTTTCAGTTCTGCCCACAGATTTTCAATGGGATTTAGGTCAGGGCTTTGTGATGGCCACTCGAATACCTTGACTTTGTTGTCCTTAAGCCATTTTGCCACAACTTTGGAAGTTTGCTTGGGGTCAATGTCCATTTGGAAGACCCATTTGCGACCAAGCTTTAACTTCCTGACTGATGTCTTGGGATGTTGCTTCAATATATCCACAATTTTCCTACCTCATGATGCCATCTATTTTGTGAAGTGCACCAGTCCCTCCTGCAGCAAAGCACCCCCACAACATGATGCTGCCACCCCCGTGTTTCACGGTTGGGATGGTGTTATTTGGCTTACAAGCATCCCCCTTTTTCCTCCAAACATAACGATGGTCATTATGGCCAAACAGTTCTATTTTTGTTTCATCAGACGAGAGGACATTTCTCCAAAAAGTATAATCTTTGTCCCCATGTGCAGTTGCAAACCGTAGTCTGGCTTTTTTAATGGCAGTTTAGGAGCAGTGGCTTCTTCCTTGCTGAGCGGCCTTTCAGGTTATGTCGATATAGGACTCGTTTTACTGTGGATATTGACACCTTTGCACCCGTTTCCTCCAGCATCTTCACAAGGTCCTTTGCTGTTGTTCTGGGATTGATTTGCACTTTCGCACCAAAGTACGTTTATCTCTAGGAGACTGAACACATCGCCTTCCTGAGCGGTAGGATGGCTGTGTGGTCCCGTGGTGTTTATAGTTGCGTACTATTGTTTGTACAGATGAACGTGGTACCTTCAGGCATTTAGAAATTGCTCTCAAGGATTAACCAGACTTGTGGAGGTCTACAATTGTTTTTCTGAGGTCTTGGCTGATTTCTTTTAATTTTCCCATGATGTCAAGCAAAGAGGCACTGACTTTGAAGGTAGGCCTTGAAATACATCCATAGGTACACCTCCAATTCACTCAAATTATGTCAATTAGCCTATCAGAAGCTTCTAAAGCCATGACATCATTTTCTGGAATTGTCCAAGCTGTTTAAAGGCAGTCAACTTATGTAAACATCTGACCCACTGGAATTGTGATACAGTGAATTATATGTGAAATAATCTGTCTGTAAACAATTGTTGTGTCATGCACAAAGTAGATGTCCTAACTGACTTGCCAAAACTATAGTTTGTTAACAAGAAATTTGTGGAGTGATTGAAAAACGAGTTTTAATGACTCCAACCTAAGTGTATGTAAACTTCCGACTTCAACTGTAGGTCTAGCTTACAATTGTCAATGGAAAGGGTGACACATTATTCAACCGTTAAACTGCGCTTCGGATTGGATCGCATAGAGCAAAATACTTGAAATAGCTTATCTAATTTACTACTGTGATGTGGGTTCAATTAAATGAGAGATGGGACGAATGGTAGCCTATATTAACTTGTTGTAGGCCTATAGACTACTTCGAAGTAGCCTATGAAACCAGCATAGTCAGAAAAGATGAGGAATTTATTCTGCAATGATCATGGAAATGTCTACTCCTAATTATTTTGGAATGCAAAGACAAGAAAAAAAGTTTCACTCTTCACACTAACAGCAAATGTTTGCATCTTATTATAGTTAGCTAGGCTACCTAAGAGTCATGTATTCCCCATTTGCACAAGGCTACTACTTTTGCCTTGCGATGTAATACTTCAACCACTAGAAACTGTGAATACACATTATCTAAAGTTTGCGGGAGGATAAGCACATTCTCACGTCGAGTTCGGTTTTTATAAAATGTAAACTTTCTCAAAAGTTCCCAGGTTAAGAAATCTTGGTAAGAGGGTTCCCTCCCAGCCTATTCCCTGTTTCTGGGAATCAACCAACCGGGATTTCTGAAGAACCTTAACTTTGGGATAGTTACCGTAATACATTACAGCTTACTAGTGTTGCACGGTACTCTGTAAATTCTGTATTTTTTCAAAAATAAATAATGGTCCTGTACTAGGGTCTGTTACGTTCAGTTCTTCTTTCAAATGTGTCTCACGTGATCAGGGGTCATCAAGTCTAAATGAGCGTAGCCCCTTTAAAGCATGAAGAGCAAAGTGCCTGCTCCATTTACTCAATCATTGCTAGAGCTGTCTAGGCTGCATTGTTAGCTCCCCAGTCACGCTGCACAGAAGTTAACACACTTGAATAATGCCCCACGGCATGTAGAAATGTTTAAACTGTTCATTACTGTAGGCAAAACAATGTCCATAGAACCTAGAATACTTTTATGATGCAAGATGATACCGCTAGGCTACAATTAAAACTGGAAGCTAACTTTCCTTGCTAGCTTACAGCTGAATTCACTTCTCTAGTACTTTTTTGTGATAATATGCATACCATAACACAAAATATGTTGATGTCAAAGCTGATTGTGATCAAACGTTATTAACTCGTCTCCCTCGTCACCAAAAAAAAATCTAAATCACTTCGTATTCTACCTAGACTTCCGTCTGGCTTCTACTAGATTCCATAAGCACAGTCAGATTCGACAGCCACATTCTTCCTCGTAAACGAGTCATTACTTTCTTAAAAAAGAGACTGCACACACTTGTATAAAAGAGAATGCTTCTATGTAAATGTTGTTGATCAGTACAATAATATGTTCTAATAGTTGCCAATATAAGAAGTCCTAAATGGAAGGGATTGTTAGTAATCTGTAGCTAAAACAAGCTCAACTCAATGCACGCACACACTCCATTTGAATAATATGCATTCACCTGTATCGTGAATAGACCGAGGCTACATCTTGATTTACTCCGTTCATCAGTAGATTTACCATTCAAATAAATTATTACCATTAAGTTGTTTGGAAGTTAGATTGGCAAAAACTATGTCAAATTGATTGTATGATTGTATAATGGAGTCATTAATACATGGCTGTCTTAAAAAAAAAATTATAATAAATAAATAAAAATGTTTCATTTGTGATTAATACAATTTTATGTCAAACAATAAGAACCACCAGGAAAAAGGGGTGAGTCATTTTGGCTCCACAGGGTTCATGTCAAGACTCTAATCCATCAAAATCTATAATTGTGCTGTGCCATATTACTTGCTGCCTGCAATGAACGGGCCCATAATATAAATACCTCTGAATTTCATCCCCCTTTCTCACCTTGTACAGACGGCACGGTCACCGTCTCCCGTACGAAGGGCTTGTTGACGATCTGCTTGGACTTGGCGGCAAAGTTAAGTGCTGTGAAGGTTTCAAAGTAGTATGTGTACTCGGGCGCGATGTTGGTGATCATGACCGAGTGGGACGAGCCGCCCAGCGAGTCCTGCAGAAGCCTCGTCAGCTTGCTGTCACGGTAGGGCACACGCCCGCCGCCGCCCGCGTTGAGTGAGTCCACCACCTTGCTGAGGGTGAAGAGGGAGAGGTTGATGGCGCCGCTCTCCTTTAGGCGGATGCCTTTGTTGCCTGTACGCCGGTTGTCCTCCGAGCCGGCCAGGTCCACGAGGTAGAGCTTGCCTGTCTGCTGCCGGTGCGGGGGGTTGCGCTGTGTCCGCACCACCTGGGGAGAGGCAGAAGGAATTATTAACTTTATTTATTCAGGGAAGCCCAATTGAGACCAGCTGTCTCATTTTCAATAGTGCCCCGAGGACATAAAAGAAAATATAAAACTTCAAGATACAATACGAAGTACACTAGAACATCAATCACAGCAATCACAAACAAGTTATCAAAAGTCAATCAAAACAATTCCACACCTCATGAACTCATTTGTCAGAGTTTTAAACTGAGGAAATCCAAACACAATGCATTTTATAAGCGATTCCAAAATGTGGCGTGTTGAAACTAAAAGCGGATTTACCTAGGTCGGTGGAGACCTGAGGAACCTCAAGAGTTACCAAACCCGTTCACAGGGTTGCTTATGTCATGTTTTTATACTTTAAGAACTAAGTAAGGTAACTGGGAAGCTTGTATAGTATAGTTTGGCAAACAAAAAAAGGTTGTAATGAAGTGATCTACGGGTCTTTAATGAGAACAAGCCAACTATCTGGCAACAGCTCTGGAAGGCATTTCTGCAGTCAGCATGCCAATGGCACACTCCTTCAAAACTTGAGACATCTGTGGCATTGTGTCGTGTGACAAAACTGCACATTTTAGAGTGGCCTATTATGGTCTCCAGCACAAGGTGCACCTGTGTAATGGTCATGCTGTTTAATCAGCCTCTTGATATGCCACACCCGTCAGGTGGATGGGCCATCTTGGCAAAGGAGAAATTCTCACTAACAGGGATGCAAGCAAACTCGTGCACAACATTTGAAAGAAATAAGCTTTTTGTGCACATGGAACATTTCTGTGATCTGTTATTTCAGTGCATTTAACCTGAGACCAACACTTTACTTGTGAGTTCATTATTTTGTTCAGTGTAGTTACTCCACAACACTAACCAAATTGACAGAGTGAAAAGAAAGAAGCCTGTACAGAATCAAAAATATTCCAAAACGTACATCCTGTTTGCAATAAGGCACTAAAGTAAAACTTCAAATAATGTGTCAAAGAAATTAACTTTATGTCATGAATATGAAGCGTTATGTTTGGGGCAAATCCAACACATCACTAAGTACCACTCTTCATATTTTCAAGAATGATGATGGCTGCATCATGTTATAGGTATGCTTGTCATCAGCAAGGACTAGGGAGTTTTTTTTTTAGGATAGAAAGAAACGGAATATAGCTAAGCACAGGCAAAATCCTAGAGAAAAACCTGGTTCAGTCTGCTTTCCAACAGACACTTGGAGACAAACGCCTTTCAGCAGGACAATATCCTAAAACACAAGGCCAAATACGCACTGGAATGGCTTACCAAGATGGCATTGAATGTTCCTGAGTAGCATAGTTACAGTTTTGACTTAAAATTGGCAAGACTTGAAAATTGCTGTCTAGCAATGATCACCAACCAACTTGACAGCGCTTGAAGAATGTTTAAAAGAAAATGATTGTATAATACAGGTGTGCAAAGCTCTTAGAGGGTTAACCAGAAAGACTCACAGCTGTAGTCGCAACCAAATGTGATTCTAACACTCAGGGGTTTGACAACTTATACAATGCTCAAAAAAATAAAGGGAACACTAAAATAACACATCCTAGATCTGAATGAATGAAATAATCTTATTAAATACTTTTTTCTTTACATAGTTGAATGTGCTGACAACAAAATCACACAAAAATAAATCAATGTAAATCCAATTTATCAACCCATGGAGGTCTGGATTTGGAGTCACACTCAAAATTAAAGTGGAAAACCACACTACAGGCTGATCCAACTTTGATGTAATGTCCTTAAAACAAGTCAAAATGAGGCTCAGTAGTGTGTGTGGCCTCCACGTGCCTGTATGACCTCCCTACAACGCCTGGGCATGCTCCTGATGAGGTGGCGGATGGTCTTCTGAGGGATCTCCTCCCAGACCTGGACTAAAGCATCCGCCAACTCCTGGACAGTCTGTGGTGCAATGTGGCGTTGGTAGATGGAGCGAGACATGATGTCCCAGATGTGCTCAATTGGATTCAGGTCTGGGGAACGGGTGGGCCAGTCCATAGCATCAATGCCTTCCTCTTGCAGGAACTGCTGACACACTCCAGCCACATGAGGTCTAGCATTGTCTTGCATTAGGAGGAACCCAGGGCCAACCGCACCAGCATATGGTCTCACAAGGGGTCTGAGGATCTCATCTCGGTACCTAATGGCAGTCATGCTACCTCTGGCGAGCACATGGAGGGCTGTGCGGCCCTCCAAAGAAATGCCACCCCACACCATGACTGACCCACCGCCAAACCGGTCATGCTGGAGGATGTTGCAGGCAGCAGAACGTTCTCCACGGCGTCTCCAGACTCTGTCACGTGCTCAGTGTGAACCTGCTTTCATCTGTGAAGAGCACAGGGCGCCAGTGGCGAATTTGCCAATCTTGGTGTTCTCTGGCAAATGCCAAACGTCCTGAACGGTGTTGGGCTGTAAGCACAACCCCCACCTGTGGACATCGGGCCCTCATACCACCCTCATGGAGTCTGTTTCTGACCGTTTGAGCAGACACATGCACATTTGTGGCCTGCTAGAGGTCATTTTGCAGGGCTCTGGCAGTGCTCCTCCTGCTCCTCCTTGCACAAAGGCCGATGTAGCTGTACTGCTGCCGTTTTGTTGCCCTCCTACGGCCTCCTCCACATCTCCTGATGTACTGGCCTGTCTCCTGGTAGCGCCTCCATGCTCTGGACACTACGCTGACAGACACAGCAAACCTTCTTGCCACAGCTCGCATTGATGTGCCATCCTGGATGAGCTGCACTACCTGAGCCACTTGTGTGGGTTGTAGACTCCGTCTCATGCTACCACTAGAGTGAAAGCACCGCCAGCATTCAAAAGTGGCCAAAACATCAGCCAGGAAGCATAGGAACTGAGAAGTGGTCTGTGGTCCCCACCTGCAGAACCACTCCTTTATTGGGGGCATCTTGCTAATTGCCTATAATTTCCACCTGTTGTCTATTCCATTTGCACAACAGCATGTGAAATTTATTGTCAATCAGTGTTGCTTCCTAAGTGGACAGTTTGATTTCACAGAAGTGTGATTGACTTGGAGTTACATTGTGTTGTTTAAGTGTTCCCTTTATTTTTTTGAGCAGTGTATAATCAAGATAGTGTTTTCTTTTTCATAGATTAAAAAAAATGTTTTAACAATTGTTACACATTTTTCTTCCACTTTGACATGAGTAGTTTGTGTAGAGCATTGACAAAAAAAATAGCAAATTAAATCCCACTTTCTAACAAAATGTGGAAAAAGTCAAGGGGTGTGAATACTTTCTGAAGGCACTGTATATTTAGTCTTGTCTGCATCAAGGACAAGTTTTAAACCAACTTTTTCTAAGGTAACAAAGTCAGATCACAGCTCTAATATAGCCTGGTCAACAGTTTGGGCAATAGCATAGATAAGTGACATCTGAATACAAATGAGTATTATAAACAGACCAATATTATTCATATAAATAGTGAAGAGAACACGTTCCAATACCGATCCCAGCGTTACACCTTTTGTAATATATATGAAACTAGACTTTGGTTTACACCATCAGAAATCACACAGTGTGTCCTATCTGACAGATAGGCTTCAGTTTGAGAACTGATCTAGGCCTCAGTTTGAGAACTGATCTAGGCCTCAGTTTGAGAACTGATCTAGGCCTATTTCAGTCAGCCTTTGAATGAGAATGTAATGGTCAAGAGTGTCAATTACCTTGGAAATGTCTATAAATAAGGCAGCATAATGGTTTTTATGCTCTAAGCAATTTAACAGATCTAGAATAAGCGTAGCAGCTGAAACGGTGCCATGACCAGGTCTAAAACCAGACTGGTGCACAATTAGAATAGGATGAGAGAAAAAAAAGTAAAAAATTATTCGCTGAGAGTTGGGCAGGGATTCTAAAAAGGCAAGATAAATACGGTTCAATTTTTCTAAGTCAGAAGGATCTCCTATGTGTAGGGGGAGGACATGTTCCGCTTTCCAGATCTTAGGAACACCAGAAACAACTGTTAAGTTAAAAATATAGGTTAACGATTCTGCAATAAGTGGGGGAGAGAGCTGCATGGCACTTAGTACATCATATATATAACGGTTGAAATAAAAATAGTGAATATGGGAGTTCATCATTCATTATTTACCGTCACTTTCGAGGTGAATAAAAGGACTCCCTCTACTGGAATTAGAATTTCCAGAAACTATTCTTTCAAATAGATGGCCTCTTTTTTCTTTTTTTTATACAAAAGCATGCTTATCTGCTACCTCACCCCGACATTATACATTGGGTTAGGGACAGGTAGGGCCTGTTTTTGCATCAATAACTAGGGTTACGGGCATGGCTCAGGTATCACTAACATTTTGAAGCTGAGCCATTTGCTTGATTTGCTGCGTAGTACAGTGATATCTGACTAAGATCATAACATGGTGTCAGAAGTGCTTTAACCTCGCCAAATATAAAACAGGAGAGATTATTTCTCAGAAAATAATGTTCCTTGAGTTTTGTCAGAGTTTAGAGTGACGAAAGGAGCCAACTCCTCTCTAATGTCTCGTCATTGAGCAGAGCAGCCCAAGCGGAGCTATGGATACTCACAGAAACAGAGCCGCCATGAGCAGAGCGTGACTGACAGAGAGGAACAGCTAATGGATTTAATAACAAAGTTATTTCGGGCAGTGCCTTAAATTTGGCAGAAGCAATTGGGCCTGGGTAGGTAGGTCCTGAACATTGCAGGCATGGGTAGGGCTTAAAATGAATGTCCATGCAGGACTCTGATTTGCAACAATGTTAGAGAAGTGAAACAATTTAGGGCCTGATCCGAGTCAGAGATCGATGACAATGCCCCAGTCACACAACCCCAGATGAGACATGAAATTATGCGCATTAAAATCCCTAAAATGTCTTTGTAATAATACATGGATGGTATTTAGGTAGCTTAGCATCTCTTATGCAAGCAATGGGACACTGGTCACTGAGCTCATTAGCAAAAATTCTATGGATGCATCGGTCCTCGATTCTTCAGCCAGAAAATCTATTTAAACATCACCATTAACAGATTCACCATTTTTTGTTGTTGTTGCTTATATTGCCTTCCTTCCACCCTCCTAAAAATAAGCTACATTTTTTGACAACAGTTGCGTCCTCTCCTTCAGTGTCGAATTAAGCATGCAACTGTGTTGACAGTCATTGATCTACAAGTAATTTCACATACCGAACAACTCCAGGGAATATCAGTAGCCTGCCTAGTCAAACCGCGCACTGTGCCCGACGCGAAGTAGGCAGCCTGTTCCTGATCTTGCACGTCTGGGTGGCACCGTTAACATCAGGCTTTATTAGCTGAGTGACAACCTACAGTACCAGTCAAAAGTTTGGACTCATTCAAGGGTTTTTGTTTATTTTTTACATTGTAGAATAATAGTGAAGACATCAAAATTATGAAATAACAGATGGAATCCTGTAGTAACCAAAAAAAGTGTAACAGATCAAAATATATGATATATTTGAGATTCTTCAAAGTAGCCACCCTTTGCATAAATTTCAAATAATCTGTTTTAACTTTGTCATTATGAGGTATTGTGTGTAGATTTATGAGGGGAAAAAAACTATGTAACGAATTTTAGAATAAGGCTGTAACGTAACGAAATGTGGAAAAAGTCAAGCGGTCTGAATACTTTCCGAATGCACTGTGTATCTCGATTTTTTGTGTTTCTTTCGAGAAAAAAAGAAAGACAACACCTATTTAAATGATTTCTTCATTAAAATGAAGAAATAAACAATGCCACTTGTCTTTCTGTATCAATTAAGCCTATATGTGCAAAATAAACAAATGAACACCATCACTTGCCAGGCTGTCATTGAACATAAGATTTTTAAATATGAAAACATGCCTCATGTATCCCTGAAAATGTGCAAAATAAAACAAATACTACATTTCTGTCAAACAAAATTATATTTTACTTTGCTCCTATAGGTTTCTGGAGAGGAACTCGAGCCTGTCTACCGACTCTGGCTTGAGGCATGCCCTACGGCATGTTACAATGTTCCCACCTGTGCTGAAGACCCTATCTGAAGGGGCACTTTTAGCAGGAATGCATATGTACTTCTTTACAAGATCGCTCAGTCTTGTGAAGTAGGCCTTATGAAGCCTCCACCACTCAAGCGAGTCAGTGTCTGGGTCTGTGTCAGGGGACATCAATTAGCTTGAAAGATCAGTTTTGATGGTGTCATCCTCTGACTGGGAGGCAGACGTTACGGTCTTCTTGAAGATGCTTGCAAGTATTTTCTTGCTCTTCTTAGCCACAGGTTCAGCTTCTGGGCGCACATGCACAGCTGTGCCAGGCTGAGGTGTGCTCTTCTCAGCTAGCAGAGACTGGAGCTCCAAAACAGCTCTTCGTTTGATGCCCTCAACCTTGTCGTCTGCTATGCATTTTCTCCTGGACCAGGGATCCGGTTCTGCTTCTACACCTGCATTGCTTGCTGTTTGGGGTTTTAGGCTGGGTTTCTGTACAGCACTTTGTGACATCAGCTGATGCAAGAAGGGATTTATAAATACATTTGATTGATTGAAGCCATATCCAGGTGATCATCTGTGGCAGGGTCATCATACTTGTCATTTAGATACTCCAGTGTGGCGCTCTTGATTTGCTTTGTGAGACCGTTCTCACCCTCCTCTGGCTGCAGGTGTTGAACAGATGCAACACAGGCTTACCAGACAGCACATCAGTGAATTCTTGTAGTGGGTTTATGGCTTTGTTCACTGACTCCAAAACGTTGATATCCTGCCAGCTGGGCACCAGGTGCCTGCTTTTCTTCTCTGAGCCCATGACCCGTGCTATGGCCTTCTCCTGCTCCAGGACTCATTCAACCGTCTTCTGTCTTGAACCCCACCTGGTTAGGACTCTGATGAGTTGGTAGATTGAGCTCAGCCTGTACCAAAACCATGTCTCTGCTATTTTTGAAGCTGAAGGAGAAGCTGATAACAACCTTTTTGCATACCCCGGTGGCACGGTCAATCCGAGGGTCTTTCACACCATTCTCTGTAAAAAAAAATAAGAATGTAAAAACTAGTAAAAGAAACAAAAATAATATTTACAATGGCAACATTTTTAGTAATGTAACAAATACAGCATTCCCACACATCGTGATGTAACAGTTTTTGATAAACCTTATTTCTATCCGTATTTCTATTTAACAAAGAAAACGTATTGGCAAACACTTTCACCCTGTATAATACTACTACATTGTTTAAGAATGTTTAACCATTGTAGCTGTTTGCATAGGCCTACATGTTTACATATTTAATTGTTTTGATTGAAAACATTTCAAATCAATTACATTTAGTCCATATTGTTGTTATTCTTTAAACATGCCTGTGGTTAATTTGCTATTGGATTGGTAGAACTACAACCAGCTACAAAGGTAAATTATTATTATTATTTACAGCTGGTCTGAAGATTCATTTTTTGAATGCATTTTCATTATCCAATGTCACACTTACCGATAGCGAGGTGAAGCCCGTGTCCAAAGCACTGCAGACGGGTCCACTTGTTCAAGCGCAATGCTTTTATCATGCATGTCTTCGCTCAGCTTCCATGCCAGTGTGTCTTCGAGACCCTGGGCTATTATTTCACCCGTATGGTCATCTGGGAAGTATGATGTCTAGAGGCATACATTTAGCAATGTCTATTCTTCATCTATATAATGGACTGTCAAGCTTAGATATGGCTCCAACGTTCTGCTCGACAATAGATCGGTTGTGGTGGAAAACTACGACACATTACACCACTGCGAAAGAGTCACAGAGAAGCTGGCTAAAGTACTTAAGTAAAAATGATTTAAAGTACTACTTAAGTAGTATGTGTACTTTACTATTTATATTTTTTTGACAACTTTTACTTCACTACATTCCTAAAGAAAACACATTTTCCCTGACAACCAAAAGCAGGACAGGAAAATGGTCCAATTCACGCACTTATCAAGAAAACATTCTGGTCATCCCTACTTACTAAACACACGTGCTTCATTTGTAAATTACTTTTACTCAAGTATGATAAATTGGGTACTTTATCCCCACCACTGCTCTTTCGCAGATAGCAATGTATAACCGTGGCAATGCTTCTTCCGCAAAATATTTGCAGCTTGGTAGCTGATATTTGGGGTCAATTATGTTTAGCAGCTTTTTGAAGCCAGGCTTTTCCACTGTATAGATGGGGACCATATATTTTGCTATGTGATAAGTCACCGCATCTGTTATCTCCTTCCACCTCAAACTTTTCTTGTCATATGGAATGACATTTGAAAATTATGCGGCTATGGTATATTGTCTTTTACCAGACGTTTTGGGAGTGGGACAACTGGAAGCATCAGCATCGTGTAGTTTCACGTATTCCTCCCATTCCACTGAGTGTTTCTGTCTCAGGTGCTGGAAGAGGTTAGTTGTGCTGCCACACCTGGTGGCAATTGTCTTGAGACACTTTGCACAGGACATTGATTTGCTGAACATCTGACCTCAAACCCAAACCACTTCCATATGACAGAACAAACATTGCGACCCTTGGGAATGATTTCATTCTCACGAGAGGCTGAGCTGGCTATCTCATTGTCCATTTTGATAGAATGTCTGCCGCTACACTTCATGGGCATGGTTACAACTTGGGAAAGGCTGTCGAGGATTGCTATTTGTGGACAACTTTTTAGCATGTGCTGTGACGCCGTTGGTTCATGGTTCGGTTCACTATGGGCTGACAGAGGGCGAGATGCCGCATTTGCCAACGTTATAATGTAACCCCTCGTAAAAACAACCAAACCTCAATTCTTGTGATACAGCCATTTGACATATCGCACAAAAACAAATTTGAATTAATCAAATTAAATCGATATATCGCCCAGCCCTAGTTTCATGTGACAGAGGAAAATATTAGTTCGAAATTAAGTCAGAAGGGGGAGATGCATCAACAAGCATGGGTTATTAATATGAACTATGATCTATATGAATTATAAACATACGTTTCAAAATGCTGAGCACCTCCGCTCAGATTCAAAGTGGTTGATGTGTTGTGAGCAAAAGGCACTCTCCTTCACCCTCCGGTTTTGTGACCATTTGATCTGAACAAACTGTGTCTCGAGTATACCGACAGAATCAAGCCTTTAGACGTTCATGTTAATTATCCTTCATTATATTTGTCAAATATATTTATGTAATTAAAAGTCTCATTAAAGTTTGACTACATTTTCTGGCGCCTTCATGTCAGCATCGTTTTGTACATGAGACTGTAGCCAATATGCACATAAGACTACATGGAAAAAATGTATTTGAATATTATTCCAATGTTTGTCTCTCTGATCCAATTCTGATTGGAGTAATCGTTTGATTGGTGATTGTTGTTCGATATTTCTGTTACTTGTTCTGGACAAGATGAGACAGGCGTTAAGGCTAAGCCCTGATGCGCTCTTGAAAACGGTGAATTACTGGAATAAAATTAAGCTACCGGAGGCAACTCGCATCTGGCTATAGGCTACCTGCTGAACAGGGCTAACAATAGATTTGATTTTGATTCTTCAGGTTCACCGTGAGCAATAGTTTTGGTAGTTTTGCCTCAGGCTAAACAATCAGCGTATATGGTCATCTTGAGAAATGGAGGGTAAAACTGATCATTTCATAACTGAGCACATCATTCACTTTGCGAAGCAAAACCAAGAGAAAAGAAGCTCACTAAAAACGTCCGAACGGTCAAAACCATTTGATTTTGAGATGAGGTGAAATTCAAAGTTGTGCTATATATACACAGTATTCATTGGCTATGTCATAGCTAATTTGTAAACAAATATTGATTCATTACTAGCCCAAACACTTAATCTGCAAAAATGACAAGTTAATTACTGGGTGATGGTGATTTCAGAACGGACACACATACACACAAAAAAACATGCTACATTGCTGCCACCCCATGATGATAGTGGGGTGGTAGATGCCTAGTATCCCTTATGGCTCAGATCAGGTGCCTACATCGTACATACACCATAGACACACACACACACACGTCAGCTCAGACAGATCCAGCGCAGAGGCCAGCTCATGAGCTCCATCAGCAGCAGAATTTAATTTAGAATGGAAAATGAATGCGTTTACGCAACAAATGTTAGTGCATTGATTCATACTCTAATCAAACCGAATCGTTTCAAACTAAAACGCATCGTTCCTGTATCGGAGCCCATGTATTTAGATATGTATTGAATGGTCTTTAAAGGGAAAGATTTGTATCCCTAAAATATTCCATTGGCAGTAAACTTATGTGGGGCATTTGTTAGAATAATATCTAAAATAGTTCATTTTTCAGGGTGTTTAAAGTTGGGACAAGTTGTTTTAGTTATCAGCCGAGTTATCTTTGTACTGAGCTAAATCTCTCTCAGCCAATCTGACACTGGCATCAACCAATCCAGATTAAAAATCATCCAAAATGAATCATTCAGATTTAACATAGTCAGACAGTAATTCAGACAATTTGCTTAAAGCACAAGGAGAAGCGATAAATTCCCACTAGTGTCAGTTGGACATTATTACCAAGGCCCACATTTAGAATTAAACATTCTAATTGAGGAAGAAAAGAAGAATGCGAGAACGATAAAGGTATGGTGGGGAAGGAGCAAGGGAGAAAAGTGGAGAAGGATAAAGGTATGGAGAGCGGAGGGAAAGAGGAAGGGAGAGGGTTGGGAATCATTTCGTGCTCCATCTATGGCTCTGCTAGAGATATCTAAATCTGTGTTCAGACTGCTAAATATGAGTTGCCTTATTCACTAGCCACACGGACTGTCCTATTAAAGACAGAGGTCTTTACCTCCCCGAGATTGTCCCAACAGGCATAGCAGCAGCAACCAGAGGTTTGCTTTATGTAAATCTATCTATGTCATGTCATGCATCTAATACTAAGTAATTCATGGGAAATATATAAACCTATGGGAGTCAGAGTGTGTAGAAACCTTGATGAGTAGAATGGCGTGGCTGCGGCTGGAGCGCTGGTTGAGCTTGGTGGAGGCCGTTGTGCGGTTGAGGCTGGCAGGGATGAAGTGAGAGTGGAAGTTGGAGAAGGAGGAGAGGGGTGTGTGGGTCAGGCCCGGGATGAGGATGTTCCTGTCCTTGTCCTCTCGGATGGGCAGATCCTGAGCACTGGGGGACAACAGGTCCAGCACCTGGAACAGGGAAGGAGGCAGGGACAGACCATGAGATGTAAAAAACACTGCCAAAAAAAGTCTCAATATAATAAAACCAAATCATTGAGTCAACATTCGTTTCACTTTCTATTCTTTGTGTCCACCTCATTCTCAAAAATGCATTGGAGGAGAGGATCTAAGGTCCCTCCCTTCTGACTTTCTCCCCTGATGTGTTTTGAGGAGGCGAGGAATGACAAATTGATTAAGGACATATTGGCAAACACATGAAAGCACTCACAATGCGTCGCAATAAATACCAGCAACAATTATAACCAAACAAAACAGCTAAGCATATTTCATAAAACATCAGACCACCCAGTCCTACCTTTTCGTTGTATATTTCCAGGTAGGACATGCCGATGCTGTAGTCCCAGCCTTCGTGCTCCCTCTCCTTGGCTTTCACCAGGTTGAAGACACCTCGGACCGCCCGTGGGATCACCCCTGGCTGTTCCTGACTGCCCAGCATAGTGTGGGTCTTCCCTGGGTGAGGAGATAGAGGAGCAGGCGGTTGGTGCTGACTGGTGGATAATGGAGTTTTCTAGCACGCTTCCCGATATACAACATTGCTGCTAACCACTCGTTTAGCCATTACTGATAATGCAAATTAGAGCAGTGGTTTTCAAGCCGTGATCCGCGGCCGGTACCGAATGCATTTATTTATTTTTTTACATATATTTTTCCCATTTGTAATAAGATGCCTTCAATATGTTACGTTCACTGCTAAAACAGACTCAAAATTTGGCCAGATTTTTATTTTTGCAACTTATGACTGATTTGGTGGTCCCTGTAAATGCAAAGGTTGGGAACCGCTGCATTAGAGTATACTCAAAGCTGCACATACACACAGTGCTGATAAGCAGCTCTAGAAACAATGATATAAATATGATGGAAGAGCAAAAAAAATGCAGTGGAAGGCCATATAGGACCAATCTTATGAGAGTGAAAGTATTGATGCTTAACCTGAAATCAGTCCGTGGCAATAACTCATTGACAGTACCTTGTATCGCCCTCAAAGGAAAACATAAAGGACAGCCCTTTGACATACCAGCTCCAGTTGGGCCATAGGCAAAGACGCTGGCGTTCTGTCCTTTCAGTAGGTGGGGTAGAATGGGCTTCACTGAGGAGAGGAACACCTCCTGTTGAGTTGTCTCCTCACCGTGGAAGACGTCAAACCTGAAACCCACCACAGAATTTTAAGGGACAGTCTGTTGCCTGTGGTATTTTGTCCCCCCCCCCCCCCACACACACACACACACACACACACACACACACACACACACAGAAGCAAGTGATCCATCTGGTCCCCAAACACACCTATGTTCAACCACATTTGGATTTTTATCAAGTATCAAAATAAACTGGCATGTGATGACTAAAGGTTGATATTGTTTCAGGCAAAAAGGCACTGACTGGTATTGCAGAGTCTCTGTGGCGTTCCTCCAGTTGATTATCTCCAGGGTCTCCGTATCCAGTCTTCTTACGCAGGCCCCTTCGCCCTTCTGGTCCTGCATGCGCATGTAGGGCCGTAGGCGCACCGCAACCCGAACCCTGGCTGTCTGTTTGGTTCCTTTCGCAACGTCCTCAGCCACGCGCTGGGCCGCCATGTCTACGAAACAATAAATTACATTTACTTAGCTAGAAACGGATAATGAGAGCCTAATAAACACGGGTTAGCCAGCTAACGTTAGCTAGCAAGCAAGCTTGAAACACATAGCCAGCGGTCTGCCACCCTCTTTGTTGTTAGATGTCGTTAGCCAGTTCAGTTGTCGAGAATCTAAAGCGAATAAAACACTCAACCTTACCGATAGTTTTCTCCTGTTCTCTATAAAATGTGGTTTGTATAAAAAAAGTGCAAGATGTTTGCTAGAGTAAATGATGCCAGAATTTGTTGATAAAAAAAAAGACTTAAACGATCGTAAAATGGCCTTCCGCCCAATATTTTCAAACGATAAGGCACAGGGGCCGTCACCAAACTGAGCCAATCGACACTCTTGGTCGTATGACCTATGACGTATACTTCCTCCACCACTTCCTCGTCCCAATAATTAAATTGTCAAAATCACGTAAATGTTGCAATTTCCAAGTAAGCAATATAATATGCATTTGGTCGATTTGAATATTGTTACTTGAAATCATGAAGCTTGGAAATTGAGAATTATTTTTGGGTGCATGGATTCCTTGCGCCCCGCCCCCACTGTCTGTGTCTCGTTTCTCCAGAAAATGGCGCTGTGTTTACGTCTGTGTGTCTCCCATCTGCTTCGTTTTGAATGTTTAGACTTTTGAGGCATTTATCAATTACTAACTGGTAGGATCATTTGCGTTGTCTACCCGATCTATCTGCGAAAACAAACTGACAATTGGATTAAGGTAGCAAACGCAATATCTTGCAATAGTTTCTTACAGTGACAATTGCAATGTATGTTCCTGCTCACTAACATATAGTTAGCTGACTAAACTCCACTCCATGGTGAAGGAAGTTTATGATGAACTCCACCAACGGAGTGAAGCAGAGACCAGGCTTTGTGGAATTCAAGTCCGACTACAATCGATTCGTCCAAGGTCAATACTTTAAACGTTTATTTCTGAAACGCTTAATTTACATATATTTCTCCTCAGTGTAGTTGCATGGTTTTGTTTGTTTGCAGAAATCCATACTTTTTCAATAACTTGTTTGCTCATTACTGTTGATCTAAAATGGCAACTCATCGCATGTGCCAGTTGAATCTCAACAAGGAAACCAGTCTGTGGTTGTATTTGATTAACGTTTATTGAAAAAGTATGGATTTCAGCAAACAAAGAAAGGCAGGCAACTACAGAGGACACACATAAGTACGAGGTACATGTTTCGTAATTCAATTATTTTGAAGTATTGACCTTAGGCAAATCGATTGTAGTCGGACTTGAATTCCACAAAGCCTGGTCTCTGCTCCACTCCTTTGGTGGAGTTCATCATAACTCCACTCCATGGTGAAGAAGTTTTAGTCAGCTAGCATACAGTTAACTTAGCTAGCTGACTTCAATAACATGTCATGTGTAGCTAGGCTAATAGTAGGCAAAACAAACATATTTTCACGATTTCACTATCATCCAAATCTATCAATCATATCATGTTTTTTGGCTCATTCAGTCGTTTTTACCTGATTTTAAGTAGAATTCTGTCCAAATGAATAATCAATATGTTGAAATACATTGATATGTTGAAGACCAAGACAAAAAAAATACTCTCTATACACATGTCAGATGTGTGTTCAGCTTACTTGTATTTTGCTAAATTAGTACATTTAAAAAAGATCACTCAATAATATTTGCCAAGCGGTCACTCCAGACTGAAATTGATGAGCTTGTTTTACTGTAATTAATAGTGTGCACGCAAATTAATCAACCAGATCAATATTGTATTGAAATCAATGGAACTTACCCGTGGCAACATGTCCCGTTTAAACTCTTCTAAGAGACAAACCGCAAACTTCGGTATACTACATATACCGGTCGATAAGTATTCAACCTTTTTGTTATGGTAAGCCTAAATATGTTCAGGAGTAAAAATGTGCTCAACAAGTTGTAATAAGTTGCATGGACTCACTCTGTGTGCAATAGTGTTTAACATTATTTTTTTAATGGCTACCTCATGTCAGTACCCCACACATACAAGTATTTGTAAGGTCCCTCAGTTGAGCAGTGAATTTGAAAAATAGATTCGACCACAAAGACCAGGAAGGTTTTCCAATGCCTCGCAAAGAAGGGCACCTATTGGTAGATGAGTGTAAAAAGATAAAAAGCTGAATATCCCTTTGAGCATGGTGAAGTTATTAATTACACTTTGGATTGGTGTATCAAAACAACCAGTCATTACAAAGATACAGGCGTCCTTCCTAACTAAGTTGCCAAAGAGAAAGGAAACCACTCAGGGATTTCACCATGAGGCCAACGGTGACTTTAAATTGTAATGACTGGGTGTTTTGATACACCAATCCAAAGTGTAATTAATAACTTCACCATGCTCAAAGGGATATTCAGCTTTTTTATTTACATTTTTTTTTTACAGAGTTTAATGACTGTGATAGGAGAACTGAGAATGGATCAACAGCATTGTAGTTACTCCACAATACTAACCTAAATTATATTGTGAAAAGAAGGAAGCTTGTATAGAATAAAAATATTCAAAAACATGCATCCTGTTTGCAACAAGTAATCATAGCAAGTAATACTATAAAAAAATGTGGCAAAACAATGAACTTTTTTGTCCTGAATACAAAGTGTTATGTTTGGGGCAAATACAACACATTACTGAGTACTGCTCTCCATATTTTCATGCATAGTGGAGGCTGCATCATGTTATTGGTATGCTTGTAATCATTATGGATGTTCAGGATAAAAAAGAAATGTAATGGAGCTAACCACAGGCAAAATCCTAGAGGAAAACCTGGTTCAGTCTGCTTTCCACCAGACACTGGGAGATTCCATTTTTCTTCTTCTTCAGCAGAACAATAACCTTAAACACAAGGCCAAATCTAAGCTGGAGTTTCTTACCAATAAGACAGTGAATGTTCCTGAGTGGCCGAGTTAGAGTTTTTATTTAAATTTACTTGAAAATCTATGGCAACCTGAAAATGGTTGTCTAGCAATGATCAACAATCAATTTGATCGAGCTTGAAGAATTTTGAAAAATATAAATGGGCAAATGTTGCACAATCCAGGTGTGGAGACTTACCCAGAAAGACTCACAGCTGTAATCGCTGCCAAAGATGCCTTTTTTGTTGTTGAAATAAGTCAAGGGGTATGAATACCATCTGAAGGCACTGTATTTCTTATTACCTTAGCCATGGAGACAGTTTAAAAGTATTCATAAACAGAATTTAACCAGGGAATGTAGACTAGAGCTTCCATAGGGACTGTGGAGCAGGCTGAACGTTCAGCGTCCATGTAATAGCCAGGCTATTTTTCTGACCCGAAATTTCTCCATAAGCTGTGTTGAAGACACTTTCTCAACATAGATCATGTCTTTTTTATATGCATATCTTCTGTCCAAGGAGTGGGTTTGTAGCAAACATTACTGTTACTGGTGCTAACATGTAACTCAACTCAAACTCTCTCTAGCATAGTAGCAACATCAAGATAATGCAGGCTGCAGAGGCTACTGCAGACTCCTCACTGAGAGAGGGAATAGAGGTGCTCGGAGTGGGGGACAATGAGAAAACCACTGGTAGGGAAGAGGAAGGTGACGAAGACGGGACAGATGTGGCAGCTGCAAAAGCAGAGGAGACCAAATCAGAGGATGCAAAAGGTAGGCCCCTCTGGGGTAATGCTAACTACACATTCACAACTTTATGGGAAGAAAGAAGCCTCTACCTAGCTAGCTGCTTTAAGTCCTAAGTGTCCTCAATGGGCTCTATTTTCAGCTAGCGTTAAGCCAGCGCAATTGTGAAACGCACGCTTGTTTGCAATTTCGACCTGTTAAAGCCTGTGTTCTTCTATAATTTACCTGTCTTATATGAGCTCGCTTGCTCTGAGGTGGGAGGGATGTCAATATCTGAGGTGTGTCCTTAAAAAGGTGTGCCAAAGTGTAATTTTCAGTATGCGCTGGTGTGGATATTTAAGACTAACCGAAAGCTGGTCTTAGCACTAACAAGGTTCGTTATGACAGGATTTTGACAACGAAAGTCCATCCTATCCAGCCGTGGTGCACAGTGCCCATACGCACATGGAACAAGAGAGATGTGCTTTTTGTGGCCGTAAACCTCGTATTTAGAAACATATTTTTTCATAGCCTCCCCTCCTCTCAATGAAGGCAGTTTATTTATTTTGTCATGCCCAATGCATTCGCCAGGTAGTCAAGATTATCGATAAAAGGTTTGCCTCGTGAGACCGCTTTGAAATAAATCTTAATCACCAAAGCTTTATTAAAAGATGAATTGTGGTAGCAGCAAAACAGTGAGCGGACATCCCCTTTTTATCTATGTAGGCTATTACATTATTTTAGCCAGCTCCTTTTATAATCCGGTGACACTCCTATTTAGAAACATTGAAGTTATTTTCCTGTAACAATTGCTTGTTTTAGTTTGATAAAAAGAAGCTCTTAGTAGGCTACCCTTACTGAACTATAACGAAAGCTGGTTCAACAGAAATGTGTCTGGTGTCTTTCTTATCCTGGCCATGCATTAGCCCAAGTAGTCTATCCATAAAAGGTTTTTAAATGGTCTACACGTGAGGCTTTTGCCAACATGCTTTTGCATTATTCACAATTCACATAGGCCTACCTGCAATGCATACTCCATTTAGCTTGAATACCTCCCCATTTCCAAAGAGCGCCTCTTGTCCGGCTACCAAAGACGCGCTCCTCCAAACGTAGGCTGTTAACATTTTTCAGTCCGTTAACGCCATATGAATGGCAGGCCTAGTATATATCTTGCTTATTGAGATTGTGCCTCACATACAATAACATTTACGTTGGTATACGTTAGTATATTTAAAGATTTACGCCTAGTATTTTTTATTTGAGAAGTGCGATGCGTGAAGGCCTATACTCGTTAAAGCCAGTTACAATGTTGACTGTCAACACTCCAAACATATTGAGCAAACACCGGATTTTTTTTGTAACTGTCGCCTATGCTATTTAATCCCTTACACTCGTGGGAATTGGCCTATATAGATAAGGCTAAATTGAGATCTTTCAGAAGAAATATGGAAATGCATAACCATGGTAGCAATTCAAAGGGAACAGTTTGGAGATTATGGGACAGTTATTAGACTAAAGGTGAGGACACAACAGTTCAGAAGACTGAATCCGAACATTACACTATTGATTTTACGTGCATTCTACATTCGCTGTACTTTTCACCTCATTTTGTTGATAACAAAATCTGAAAGTACTCTATATACATTCAGTAGCATAACAAGCAAATGTGGAGTAAGTGCAACAAGGTTTTGAGTGTGTACAGTTTAGTAATTTTAATGCACTTTTGTGAATCAAAGAAGAGTCTTCAACTATAAGGCACTTTTTTTCAGCTCTCCTAGCTGTGCGGTTGAGGAAGTATATAAAGCACACTTGTAGATGTTTTGAACACAACCCTGCATCTCTGCCTTTACACAATGTACTGTTGTTGTTTACGCAATCCAAAAGCTGTCCATTATCTGGGTCAGGTGGGTATAATTTGAAAGCTTGTTCTATTGCCAACATGACTAGCTAAATGATAAAATACGATATTACAGTGTTAGGCTTTCACTAGGTAATTCAGAGAAGCAGATCGTAGTTTTGGTGAGAGTAGAATGGAGTCATGAGTGCATTCAGTTGCATGTTCCACGGCAAATTTTCTTCACAATACAACAAATATAACCTAATTCTGTTCAGGACAACTCAGTATATAGCGCTGTACATCAAACATAGTGATCATAAACGTTGACACTGTATATTACATTTGTTTTATGATTATGGAAATGTGAAGTGCACATTTAGACTCACGGATGTTTGGCTTGCATGTATGACATCAAAGCGGTATTTATTATAATCCTCAACGTCTCATCCTTCAAAATACATAGAGTCCTCGTAATTTACAGCATTTCCCTCACTCAGACAACAAAAACATTTGTTAAAGTTGCTCAATTAGCGGGAGGGAGGGGGCAACCTCTTGTCTCGCGCGGTGCTTAAGTTCAGAACGGCTGTCAGTCAAAACCAATACAGAGCTGTGAAGCGGAGAACCTGTACAGCCACTGCGTTCCAATTTAGGAGCTTATCAGTGTCCAAATCTGCCATTTTCAACCCGTATACTGTTATGAATGTAAAGGGTTACTAATCTGTAGTGTCAATCCACAATGAACTAGGACGAGAATATTCCGTGCCCTCAGCCGAATTGGAGTTGATGACCGTCAATAACCTACAGAACGTATTGACGCAAAGACCGTCAAAAACCTAAAGAACTTCAGATAAACGCATGCAGTATTAAGCCATGGAACGCCTTGCTTGGCCAGTGAGTGGCCAAGCCCTCGTCACAACTACAACTTGTTTATTTACCAAAACCCAGCAATTCGCGCCACTGCCAGCAATTGCGCTCATAATAATTGCTTGTGAAAATAGCGAAAGTATTTCTGGCTCACCCCCGGACCCCACTCCCGAGTGGCGCAGCGGTCTAAGGCACTGCATTTCAGTGTTAGAGGTGTCACTACAGACCCTGGTTCGATCCCGGGCTGTATCACAACCGGCCGTGATCAGGAGTCCCGTAGGGCGGCGCACAATTGGCCCAGTGTCGTCCAGGTTAGGGGAGGGTTTGACCGGGGTTTGTTGATTTGAGGTCATTGAGGATTTTCTTAAATGGCCACAGATGCTAAAATCTAAGGTCATTAACCCTTTGAAAATAATTTACTCAAGTGACATGATTAATAATTTTGCTCACAATGTAATTTCCCTTCATTTAAATTGAGTAAGACCTATGACACGTATTTAGACACACCAAATTATCAGTGGAATCCTCAAATTTGACATACAGTGGCAAGAAAAAGTATGTGAACCCTTTGGAAATACCTGAATTTCTGCATAAATTGGTCATACAATTTGATCTGAACTTCATCTAGGTCACAACAATAGACAAACACAGTCTGCTTAAACTAGTAACACAAATAATTATATGTTTTCATGTCTTTATTGAACACACCGTGTAACTGGTTGACCCTCCTTTGTCAGCAATAACCTCAGCCAAACGTTTTCCTCTTTACAAAACTGTTTCAGTTTAGCAATTTTCTTGGTATGTCTGGTGTGAACTGCTCTCTTGAGGTCATGCCACAGCATCTCAATTGGGTTGAGGTCAGGACTCTGACTTGCCCACTCCAGAAGGTGTATTTTCTTCTGTTGAAGCCATTCTGTTGTTGATTTACTTCAGTGTTTTGGGTCGTTGTCCTGTTGCATCACCCGACTTCTGTTGAGCTTCAATTGGCAGACAGATAGCCTTACATTCTCCTGCAAAATGTCTTGATAAACATAGGAATTCATTTTTTCGTTGATGATAGGAAGTTGTCTAAGCCCTTAGGTGAAAAAGCAGCCCAAACCATGATGCTCCCTCCACCATACTTTACAGTTGGGATGAGGTTTTGATGTTGCTGTGCCTTATTTTCTCCGCACATAGTGTTGTGTGTTCCTTCCAAACAATTCAACTGTAGTTTCATTTGTCCACAGAATATTTTTCCAGTAGCGCTGTGGAACATCCAGGTGCACTTTTGCAAACTTCAGACGTGTAGCAATGTTTTTTTTGGACAGCACTGGCTTCTTCCGTCATGTGTCCTCCCATGATCACCATTCTTATTTTATGTATCGTAGACTCATCAAGAGATGTTAGCACGTTCCAGAGATTTCTGTAAGTCTTTAGCTGACACTCTAGGATTCTTAACCTCCTTGAGCATTCTGCACTGTGCTCTTGCAGTCATCTTTGCTGGACGGCCACTCCTTGGGAGAGTAGCAACAGTTCTGAACTTTCTCCATTTATAGATAATTTGGCTTACCGTGGACTGATGAACATCAAGGCTTTTAGAGATACTTTTGTAACCCTTTCCAGCTTTATGTAAGTCAACAATTCTTAATCTTAGGTCTTCTGAGATCTCTTTTGTTTGAGGCATGGTTCATATCAGGCAATGCTTCTTGTGAATTGCAAACTCAAATTTTGTGAGGTTTTTTTTTTTATATATAGGGCAAGGCAGCTCTAACCAACATCTCTGATCTCGTCTCATTGATTGGACTCCAGGTTAGCTGACTCCTGACTCCAATTAGCTTTTGGAGAAGTCATTAGCCTAGGGGTTCACATACTTTTCCCCAACCTACACTGTGAATGTGTCAGAGGAAGGCCCTAAAAATTGTGAAAGACTCCAGCCACCCTAGTCATAGACTGTTCTCTCTGCTACCACACGGCAAGCGGTACCGGAGCACCAAGTCTAGGTCCAAGAGGCTTCTAAACCGCTTCTACCCCCAAGCCATAAGACTCCTGAACATCTAGTTAAATAGCTACCCAGACTATTTGCATTGCCCCCCCCACTCTGTACCGGCACCCCCCTGTATATATTGTTATTTTTTTTACTGCTGCTCTTTAATTTCTTGTTACTTTTATCTCTTATTCTTATCTGTATTTTTTGAAACTGCACTGTTGGTTAGGGGCTTGTAAGTAAGTATTTCACTGTAAGGTCTACACCTGTTCTATTCGGCACATGTGACTAATAACATTTGATTTCAATGTTTAAATTATGTATTCAATATAGACAAGGAAAAATACAATAATTTGTGTCTTATTACTGTAAATTCCGGACTATAAGCCGCAACTTTTTTCCCACGCTTTGAACCTCGCGGCTTAAACAATGACGCGGCTAATATATGGATTTTTCCCGCTTTCAATTTTTTTCTCTCCAAAAAAACACATTCTGTGACGTGCTCAGTTTTTTGGCGGCATGAAGCTTTCATTAGACCAATGAAATTGCCGAACGGGTTAAGGTCAAACAACTTTTTTGTTTACTGTTTAGATTAAATCGAGCGCTCTCAAACTTCCCATCGTTCTGATTACAGTAGTCATTTTGTCACCCTCATCATGGCAAAGACACGGAGAAATGCATATGATGCAGCTTTCAAGTTGAAGGCGATTGATCTGGCTGTTGGAAAAGGAAATAGAGCTGCTGCACGGGAGCTTGGTCTTAATGAGTCGATGATAAGACGTTGGAAACAGCAGCGTGAGGAATTGACTCAGTGCAAAAAGACAACTAAAGCTTACTGCTAATTAAAAAAAAATTGTTACAAGCCGTGTTGCGTTAAAGCCTATTTATTTTTGTTACAAGCCGTGTTTCGTTAAAGCCTGTGTAAAGTTAATTTGTTTCAATGTACCGGTAGGCACCTGTGGCTTATAGACGTGCGGCTTATTTATGTTCAAAATAATATATATTTTTTAAATTCAGTGGATGCGGCTTATATTCAGGTGCTCTTAATAGTCCGGAAATTACGGTAGTTTAAGCACACTATGTTTGTCTATTGTTGTGACTTAGATGAAGATCAGATCAAATTTGACCACCAATTTATGCAGAAATCCAGGTAATTCCAAATGGTTCACATACTTTTTCTTGCCACTGTACCTAAAGGTTGAGATTAGCTAATAATTTTAAAAAATCTAGACCCCTACCCCGATAAGTTTTCCACTGGAGGGGATGCTCAATGTCCTTGTATATCTTTCTAAAGAGTTATTTTCAAAGTGGTAACACCAATGACATAAAACTTAGGGATACATTATATTTGTAAAAAAAAAAAAGTGCATTTTAATAGCTTTCTTTGTTTTATTGATCTACAGTATACAATATATTAAATACATCCTCCAGCGATTGAACTTTTACTATAGAAAAGCGATATTCCAAGTAGAAATACAGTAAAGTACACACACTAAAGGTAAAAAAATAAGTTTTGAGGAGTAGGGCATTCAAGGAGTTGGTCTGATGGGAATCCTTGATGCCATCGACCTCCCCGCTTGCTTGAGGAACAATAGAGGAGCAATGTCCTGACTTAGCTGGACCACCTATTGAGATGTGCCTTTAAGTAAATCAGGTGTTACATGTGATGAAAAGGAGACTGGAGTGCCACTTTAGGCCTACTTTTGTTTACTTTCTAGCATTCAAAATAATAGATGGATATCTCTTAATCCCAAAAACATGTCACTAAAACTCTACTAGGTCACTACAGGGACAAGCCAATTCGTTTTCATTAAACAATGCCATGTTAACGGAGACAAAAAAACAACATCAATGCATTTAAGACACATGTTAATGTCGTTTTGAAATATCTCTTTACATTATAGTACTTTGGTACTATAATTAAAAAGGAAAGAAAAAAATGAATCACCATTGTAGACCCTTGGTTTTGTGTGAGGTATTTTTTGAATTGCAGAGAAGTAAAAAAATGTTTTTTTAAATGCTTCCAATTTTTATGCAGAAAACCATTCACAACAAGTCCCCCTACTTTTCATGAAATATTTGCATAACATCACAAACGCTGCTGCTGCGGTCATTCTCTTTCTTTTGAGAAGGCAGTGGCAATATGTTGTTCAAAGTGGCTAGATAGGACACTGTATTACATTTACATTACATTTAAGTCATTTAGCAGACGCTCTTATCCACTGTAATAAGCAAGAATTTTGTTAGGGCTTTCTGGGAGTGGTCTGAGTGAGGAGGGGAAAACTGAAGTAACCAGGCAGGCCAAAACACCAGGCAGGCCCACCAAAACTATCTTTTCAAGCAGCTCTTTTGCTGAAAGGGCATAATCATAATTATCACAGTATTATTCCAACCTCATAGTGTGGAAATTTATATAAAACAGGAAAATCACATTTTTGACTGCACTGGGCCATAGGGCATCTCAGACATGAGGAAATTAAAGCGTATGGGCAAGGTTGCCAAATATATTGGCACCATTGCCCATATGGAAACGTAATATATGTATTATTACTTGTATGTTTTATATGGGCATATATGGTGGAAACATATGCTTATGTATCCACACATACAGTACCAGTCAAAAGATGGACACACCTACTCATTCAAGCGGTTTTCTTTATTTTTACTATTTTCTGCATTGTAGAATAATAGTGAAAACATAAACTATGAAATAACACATATGGAATCATGTAGTAACCAAAAACGTGTATATTTTAGACTCTTCAAAGGAGCCACACTTTCCCTTGATGACAGCTTTGCACACTCTTGCTATTCTCTCAACCAGCTTTTTATTTTATTTATTTATTGAACTTTTATTTAACTAGGCAAGTCAGTTAAGAAGAAATTCTTATTTACAATGACGGCCTACCCTGGCCAAACCCTAACCCGGACGACGCTGGGCCAATTGTGCGCCGCCCTATGGGAGTTTACATAGCCAAATACACATTTAAACTCTGTAAAAATTCCCTGTCTTAAGTCAGTTAGGATCACCACTTTTATTTTAAGAATGTGAAATGTCAGAATAAGAGAGAGAATGATTTATTTCAGCTTTTATTTCTTTCATCGCATTCCCAGTGGGTCAGAAGTTTTACATACTAATTGAGTGTATTTGGTAGCATTGCCTTTAAATTGTTTAACTTGGGTCAAATGTTTTGGTTAGCCTTCCACAAGCTTCACACACTAAGTTGGGTGAATTTTGTCCCATTCCTCCTGACAGAGTTGGTGTAACTGAGTCAGGTTTGTATGCCTCCTTGCTCGCACACACTTTTTCAGTTCTGCCCACAAATTTTCTTAGGATTGCGGTCAGGGTTTGTGATGGCCACTCCAATACCTTGACTTTGTTGTCCTTAAGCCGTTTTGCCACAACTTTGGAAGTATGCACCAGTCCCTCCTGCAGCAAAGCACCCCACAACATGATGCTGCCACCCCAGTGCTTCACGTTTGGGATGGGGTTCTTCGGCTTGTAAGCCTCCCCCTTTTAACTCCAAACATAACGATGGTCATTATGACCAAACAGTTCTATTTATGTTTCATCAGACTAGAGGACATTTCTCCCAAAATTACGATCTTCGTCCCCATATGCAGTTGCAAACCGTAGTCTGGCTTTTTTATGGCGGTTTTGGAGCAGTGGCTTCTTCCTTGCTGAGCGACCTTTCAGGTTATGTCGATATAGGACTCGTTTTACTGTGGATATAGAAACTTTTGTACCTGTTTCCTCCAGCATCTTCACAAGGTCCTTTGCTGTTGTTCTGGGATTGATTTGCACTTTTCGCACCACAGTATGTTCATCTCTAGGAGACAAAACGCGTCTCCTTCCTGAACGGTATGACGGCTGCGTGCTCCCATGGTGTTTATACTTGCATACTATTGTTTGTACAGATGAACGTGGTACTTTCAGGCATTTGGAAATTGCTCCCAAGGATGAACCAGACTTGAGGTCTCCAATTTATTTTCTGAGGTCTTGGCTGATTTCTTTAGATTTTCCCATGATGTCAAGCAAAGAAGCACTGAGTTTGGAGGTAGGCCTTGAAATACATCCACAGGTACACCTCCAGTTGACTCAAATGATGTCAATTAGCCTATCAGAAGCTTCTAAAGCCATGACATAATTTTCTGGAATTTTCCAAGCTGTATAAAGGCACAGTCAACTTAGTGTATGTGAACTTCTGACCCACTGGAATTGTGATGCAGTGAATTATAAGTGAAATAATCTGTCTGTAAACAATTGTTGGAAAAATTATGCATAAAGTAGATATCCTAACCGACTTGCCAAAACTTTAGTTTGTTAACAAGAAATTTGTGGAGTGGTTGAAAATGAGTTTTAATGACTCCAACCTCAGTGTGTGTAATCTTGAACTGTATATAAGGTAAAGAGCACATAGGCCAGTTAGGGGTTGGGTTTGGGGTCATAAAATTTTATTAAATAATCATGTGAAAAGCTTATCAGATTCAGTCGAATAACATGCTGACCAAGCCAGTCGCGTGCATGTTGATTTTGTACCCCCACACCAGACATGATCAGGACACGCAAGTTGAAATATCAAAACAAACTCTGAACCAATTATATAAATCTGGGGACTGGTTGAAAAGCATGAAACATTTATGGCAATATAGCTAGTTAGCTTGCTGTTGCTAGCTAATTTGTCCTATTTAACTAGCTTACTAGTTACTAGCTTACTGCTAGCTAATTTGTCCTAGGATATTAACGTTGGGGTGTTATTTTACCTGAAATGCACAAGGTCCTCTACTCCGACAATTAATCCACAGATAAAACCGTAAACCAAATTCCTTTCTCGTCATCTCTCCTCCTTCCTCAGGCTTCTTTTTTTTACTTCTTTGGACTTTATCGCGGTTGGCAACCAACTTTCCGGTGCATAACTACAACCGACTTGAGTGTGGACTTCAGTTCATCTTTCAATCACCCACGTGGGTATATGCTCCAAAAAAGCAATGAGGAGATGGGAGAGGCCGCAGCGTGTTGAGCGTCACAAGTAGAACCTATTTCTATTTTAGTGCTTGGTCACGCAGACGCTCGCTGAGGTGCGCAATGATTGAATAACATGTATGTGTCCATTTTTTTTACACTGCTCGCGCACACGACGCGAGTGGTGTGGTCAGCATGTTAGAATCCTTGACCATTAAGGCAATATTTGCAATGATTGATATGTAAATTAAATTAAGGGATAGTTAACCTTTTTTATACCTTTTATAGTCAGTCAGATGGTTCCTTACCCTGAAAGTAGTCTATGGGCGAGAAACTGTAATCCATGATTTACAGTTGTTTTAAATAGCCACTATTAACTTGAGGGGATTTGGCCACAAACATTGAACTTTGACTAATGGCACCCATCACCCCAATAGTTGTTTTGTTAGCCATCTGACTATAAGGTATAAAAAAACTATCCCAACTATCCTTCAATTTGTTGAATTGAAATTGACCCCAGCCCTATTATGGTGTATTACTTTTTAATGGGATCCTGCGAGATTGAGATTTAGGTCAGATGAAACCATGAATTCTATTTTTATGTTTCTGCGTGCAGGTTGGAGATTATTTTAGTTAGCTTAGCACAATTGTTAAATTTTTTCTGGTATATTAACCAGCAGATCACAATGTTGTATCTGTGTCAATGCCGCTGCCCATCTGCTTACAGATGCCATAATGAGACAGATACAACGCTGTGATCTCTATACATCTCTATGTGACAACAGGACAGAGCATGAGGAAGTGGATAGAATATTTTTTTTTATGATTCGGTCAAATTAACTACTTTATAAAATATTGATTACTATGTTTTAGTGATGCACCTATATGACATTTTTGGCCGTTACCGATATCCGATATTTTCCTTGCCAAAAAGAAAACAATACCAATAACCGATATATAAAAAAATTGCGGCCTTTTTAAGCATTCTAGTACATTTAAATAGTTAAAACACACACATGGACGCAGCGGTCTAAGGCACTGCATCTCAGTGCAAGAGGCGTCACTATAGTCCCTGGTTCGAATCCAGGCTGTGATTGGGAGTCCCATAGGGCGGCGCACAATTGGCCCAGCTTCGTCCGGGTTTGGCCGGTGTAGGCTGTCATTGTAAATAACAATTTGTTCTTAATTAACTGACTTGCCTAGTTAAATGAAGGTTACATACACACACACACACACACACACACACACACACACACACACACACACACACACACACACACACACACACACACACACACACACTGACCAAAAAGTTCTTTTGTTTGCATTTACGTATGTCCCCATTACCAGTAAAACATAATGAAAACCTATTTCTTTCACTTACTTGCTGTGCTGTTTCATTGTTCATTTGTTCAGTCGTTTCATTTTCAACCAGGATTTCTATGGAACGCCGTTTGGGTCTTTGCGTGTCAAAAAAGATACTATTTGATGTGTCAAATATGTTTGTTGACCAATCAGGACCTGAATATGACTGCACGTCACGTAATTTAACTCGTTCATTATATTTTACGTAGTTATTACACTATCACTCGTATATCATATGTCACAAAGATTCATTGATACGTATGCTATGATGCTGGTAAAGTTGTCTCGCGCAGCTACAGTGCTGGTCATTAAGAAAAAAGCTATCTAGCTCATGGATGCAAACAATGTTCTTCCCCAAAAACATAGCAAAATGACAATCTGTTTCAGTAGCTATATAGCTAGGTGTCATCTAAAATAACCCTAATATATAAGACAGTTCTTATTTGATTAATGGTGGTCGGATCCATCTATGTGAAGCTAGCCACAATAAGGATTAGCCACAATAGTGGACTTTGCAGTTTGCCTTCAAAATAAAAGTATGGCATAATTCTACTATTTGTATTTATTTACATCACTGTCAATGGCATACTTTTATTCTGAAGGCAAACCGCAAATTCTACTATTGTGCCTAATCCTTATTGTGGCTAGCCTCACAACACATAACCCCGGTCCATTTCACTAGCCAAATGAAGCTAGCTGGCTGCTTTATAACATTAGCTTTGCACAACAAAGTTAAGTAGCTGACTAGCTATTTATTTTCATGAACTGTTCAATTTCAATAGGTGAACAACAAGTGGCAACCTAGCTAATACTTACTCAGAAGGATTCCTAAATCATTGGTAAGAATAAATGAAAATGACTGCAGTTTCTACTTGTCATAGTTTAAGCTGGTTGTATTGGTGCTAGCTAGGTACCAAGCTAAAGCTAGCTACCCCAGAAGTTGCGGTCGAACAAATTATGCTTTATTACCAACGCGGTTTTGTAAACACATTGTTCGTGGCCGGTGTTTGTATGTTTGCTGACTTTTTTTGCACAGCTTTGACAGTGCTACTGTATCTTTTTTGACACGCAAAGACCCAAACGGCGTTCCATAGTATGTTTGTCGTGAAGCTAATAGCAGTGACGCTATTACTGTGTAACTCCGGTAGGGCAACATCTGAAATATAGCGCACTTGGTAGTGTGTACCGGTGCTCGACCAGTCGGCGAAAGCCAACATCACCCACGACAGAGAACGGTTGATTGTCAAGGGCAATGAATTCCATTACCTTGGCTTTAATGGATTTCACCTTTGAGTTGTCTTGCTGAAAATTTGTTACTCTTTCAAATGACTGCTTGACTGCTCGATCCACACAGCAGACATTGTGGGCTAGGTTAGGAATGCTGTGTTGCGCAAAATTTTACGTGGATTCATTACATCATGTACCTTCGTTATATAGGTATGCACGTCAGCTTTGACATCGGTTTTGCACATCGGGCGTTAAACTAGGCATTGGCCGATAGCGATGTTGGCATTTTTGCTAATATCGTCCGATTCCGATATGTTCATCGATATATCGTGCATCCCTACTATGTATAGCTTCGTAAGACTAAAATGACCAACCACCCAGCTTTGGAGTAGTTGAAAGTCTGTTTTTGAGAGGAGCTGGCTACTGTGGGAGACTTCTAGTAATTGTGCTAAGCTAACTATGTGCTAGCTTCAATCATCTCCTAACTACACGCTGAGACAGAAATGAGTTCGTCTGACTGAGAAAAACAACCTAAATCTCGCAGTATCCCTTTAAGCCATATCAGTGTCTGGAATAATATTCACCATTCTTTCTGCCATGAGTCATTTATAAGTCATTATTTTTAAAACAATATCTTGACAATACCCGCACATTGTCAAATGCTCATTTCCAATCGATGATTAAAAACGTATTCACCAATTATTGCGGTCATGTTTTCAGGATCTGGTCTGTCTTTTTTCTCCCCATCTTATCCCCTTATAGCTTTTGCCATCCAGAATTGTTCAACTGAAAAAGGTTCAATGTGTCAAATAATTATCCAAAGTCATGATGACACAGCCCGATATTTAAATTTGAGTTAGGTCTGAAGATGACTCTGGCTTAGCTGTACAATGCTACAAATATTACAAACATATAACGATTTTCCCATAGGATTAGAATGAGTAGAACTGACATTCCCATCCAAAACAGTGTTGGTTTGTGTGAACAGCAAGTAGACCCTTTTTCACAGACGATCTATCTCTGGCCCAACACCCGTTGTCTTTATACAGTGCATTCAGATAGTATTCATACCCTAGAAGACTCGAAGGCTATAATTGCTGCCAAAGGTGCTTCAACAAAGTTCTGAGTAAAGGGTCTGAATACTTATGTAAATGTGATGTTTTAGTTTATTATTTTTAATACATTTGCAAAAAATTCATAATAACCTGTTTTTGCTTTGTCATTATGGGGTATTGTGTGTTCGTTGGGGTTGAGGTCAGGGCTCTGCAGGCCAGTCAAGTTCTTCCACACCGATCTCGATAAAGCATTTCTGTATGGACCTCGCTTTGTGCATGGGGGCATTATGATGCTGAAACAGGAAAGGGCCTTCCCAAACTGTTGCCACACAGTTGGAAGCACAGAATCGTCTAGAATGTCATTGTATGCTGTAGCGTTAATATTTCCCTTCACTGAAACTATGGGGCTTAGCCCGAACCATGAAAAACAGCCCCAGACCATTATTCCTCCTCCCCTAAACTTTACAGTTTGCACTGTGCATTCGGGCAGGTATCGTTCTCCTGGCTTCAGCCAAACCCAGATTTGTCCGTCGGTCTGGCAGATGGTAAAGTGTAATTTATCACTCCAGAGAACACGTTTACACTCCTCCAGAGTCCAATGGCGGCGAGCTTTACATCCCTCGAGCCAACGCTTGGCATTGCGCATGGTGATTTTAGGCTTGTGTGTGGCCACTCGACAATGGAAACCCATTTCATGAAGCTCACAACAAACAGTTCTTGTGCTGCCGTTGCTTCCAGAGGCATATTGGAACACGGTAGTGAGTGTTGCAACCGAGGACAGACGATTTTACGCACTTCAGCACTCGGCGGTCCCGTTCTGTGAGCTTGTGTGGACTACCACTTCGCGGCTGAGCTGTTGTTGCTCCAAGATGTTTCCACTTCACAATAACAGCACTTAAAGTTGACCGGGGCAGCTCTAGCAGGGCAGAAATTTGACGAACTGACGTTTTGGAAAGGTTGCATCCTATGACGGTACCACGTTGAAAGTCCCTGAGCTCTTCAGTATGGGCCATTCTACTGCCAATGTTTGTCTACGGAGATTTACATGGCTGTGTGCTCGATTTTATTCACCTGTCAGCAAAAGGTGTGGCTGAAATAGCCGAATCTGATCATTTGAAGGGGTGTCCACATACTTTTGGTGATGCAGTGTAGCTCAGGCAGTAGGAAGCTCTCTCATCCATTTATATGCAGAGGATACAGTCTTATACTCAGCTGGCCCCTCCCTGGATTCTGCGTTAAACGCTCTGCAACAAAGCTTTCTCTGCCCTTGACCTTGTTTTGGAGGTGTTCAGAACAAGGTTATGTGGATCAGTAAGAAGAATGCTCCAAAAAAACAAACAACCGGTGTCATTTCTACCTCTGAGGGTTTAGAGCTTGAGGTAGTCACTTCATACAAGTACTTGGGAGTATGGCTAGACGGTGCACTGTCCTTCTCTCAGCACATATCCAAGCTGCAGGCTAAGGTGTAATCTAGACTTGCTTTCCTCTATTGTAATCACTCTTTCACCCCAGCTGCCTAACTAACCCTGATTCAGATGACCATCCATAGATTGGCAGGTAAGGGTGCTCTTAAGCAGCTTGATGTTCTTTACCATTCGGCCATTCAGATTTGCCAACAATGCTCCTTATAGGACACATCACTGTACTTTATACTCCTCTGTAAACTGTCCATCTCTGTATACCCGGCGTGAGACCCACTGGTTGATGCTTATTTATAAAACCCTTTTAGGCCTCACTCCCCCTATCTGAGATATCTACAGCAACTCTCATCCTCCACATACAACACCCGTTTTGCCAGTCACATTCTGTTAAAGGTCCCCAAAGCACACATCCCTGGGTCGCTCCTCTTTTCAGTTCACTGTAGCTAACGCCTGGAACGTGCTGCAACAAACACTCAAACTGGACAGTTTTATCTCCATCTCTTCATTCAAAGACTCAATCATGGACACTCTTATTGACACTTGTGGCTGCTTTGCGTGATGTATTGTCGTGCTTACTTTTTTGCCTTTCGTACTGTTGTCTGTGCCTAACAATGTTTGTACCATGTTTGTGCTGCTACCGTGTTGTGTTGCTGCCATGTTGTGTTGTCTTAGGTCTCTCTTTATCTAGTGTTGTGGTGTCTCTCTTGTCGTGATGTTTTTTTTCCTACATTTTTATTTTTAGTCCCCCGTCTCAGCAGGAGGCCTTTTGCCTCTTGGTATGCTGTAAATAAGAATTTGTTCTTAATTGACTTGCCTAGTTAAATAAAGTTGAAATAAAAATATTAGCATCCAGGCCAGGAGCTAGTACTTGATACACAGCCTTTAGCCAAGATAATTGCTGACAAATGCTTCTTGTAGCCGTCAATGACCTTGCTGCACCTTTCTACTGGCAATTTGTCCCACTCATCAGCTGTGTTTGAGGGGTGCTTAAGCCAGTATACCACGGCTAAGGGTTGTTCTTAGGCACGACACAACAAAGTGCCTGGACACAGCCCTTAGCCGTGGTATATTGGCCATACATCACAAACCCCAGAGGAGCCTTACTGCTATTATAAACTGGTTACCAACTTAATTAGAGCAGTAAAAATAAATGTTATGGTATACGGTCTGATATACCGTGGCTGTCAGCCAATCAGGATTCAGGGCTCGAACCAACCAGTTTATAATTTAGTTTAGAGTCTAGACCAACTGCTACCATAGGTTTTCTATGGGATTCAGATCTGGACTCATTGCTGGCCACTCAAGAACAGTCTAGCATGAAAGACCCACAACCTTCGACAGAAACCAAGGTTTTGGACACTGGGTTGAACATTGGACTCCCAAAAAACCTTGCACATTCAAGGCCCTCCGCACCAGAGGTCGCAAAGAAACCCCACTGCATTATCGAATAGAGGTCGACCGATTTATGATTTTTCAACACCGATGCCGATTATTGGAGGACCAAAATAAGCCGATACCGATTAATCAGCCGATTGTTTTCTATTTAAAAAAGTTATATATATATATATATATATATTATTTGTAATAATGACAATTACAACAATACTGAATGAACAATACTCAATGAACACTTATTTTTATTTAATATAATACATCAATAAAATCAATTTAGTCTCAAATAAATAATGAAACATGTTCAATTTGGTTTAAATAATGCAAAAACAAAGTGTTGGAGAAGAAAGTAAAAGTGCAAAAGCTAACGTTTAATTTCCTTGCTCAGAACATGAGAATATATGAAAGCTGGTGGTTCCTTTTAACATGAGTCTTCAATATTCCCAGGTAAGAAGTTTTAGGTTGTAGTTATTACAGGACTATTTCTCTCTATACCATTTGTATTTCATATACCTTTGACTATTGGATGTTCTAATAGGTACTTTAGTATTGCCAGCCTAATCTCGGGAGTTGATAGGCTTGAAGTCATAAACAGTGCAATGCTTGAAGCATTGCGAAGAGCTGCTGGCAAACGCAGTAAAGTGCTGTTTGAATGAATGCTTACGAGCCTGCTGCTGCCTACCACCGCTCAGTCAGACTGCTCTATCAAATCATAGGCTTAATTGTGATATAATAACACACAAATACGAGCCTTAGGTCATTAATGTCAAATCCGCAAACTTATCATTTAGAAAACAAAATGTTTATTCTTTCAGTGAAATACGGAACTGTTCCGTATTTTATCTAACGGGTGGCATCCATAAGTCTAAATATTGCTGTTACATTGCACAACCTTCAATGTTATGTCATAATTACGTAAAATTCTGGCAAATTAGTTCGCAACGAGCCAGGCGGCCCAAACTGTTGTGTATATACCCTGACTCTGTTGCACAGAACGCAAGAGAAGTGACACAATTTCCCTAGTTAAAAGAAATTCATGTTAGCAGGCAATATTAACTAAATATGCAGGTTTAAAAATATTTACTTGTGTATTGATTTTAAGAAAGGCGTTGATGTTGATGGTTAGGTACACATTGGTGCAATGACCGTGCTTTTTTTTCGCAAATGGGCTTGTTAAATCACCCGTTTGGCGAAGTAGGCTGTGATTCAATGATAAATTAACAGGCACCGCATCGATTATATGCAACGCAGGACAAGCTAGATAAACTAGTAATATCATCAACCATGTGTTGTTAACTAGTGATTATGTTAAGATTGATCGTTTTTTATAAGATACGTTTAATGCTAGCTAGCACCTTACCTTGGCTCCTTGCTGCACTCGCACAACAGGTAGTCAGCCTGCCACGCAGTCTCCTCGTGGAGTACAATGTGATCGGTGTCCAAAAATGCCGATTACCGATTGTTATAAAAACTTGAAATCGGCCCTAATTAATCGGTTGACCTCTTATCGAACCTCCGCCATGTTTGATTCTTTGAATGCTTAATTAGGTCGTCGGAAAACCTAGCGCTGATCTGCATTGCCAAAGAACTCTCATTTTGTTTAATCTGCCCACAGAACAATATAGCAGGATTTAGGCATGTTTAGGTGGGATTTCTTTCAGATGTTTACCTACTACCAAGATCAGGTGGTTGCTTAAATTCATTGTAGCCTAGGTCTAATACACTGAACAAAAATATTAATGCAACAATTTCAAAGATTTTACTGAGATACAGTTCATATTATTTTTGTTTTTATTTAACCTTTATTTAACTAGGCAAGTCAGTTAAGAACAAATTCTTATTTACAATGACGGCGTGCCAAAAGGCAAAAAGGCCTCCTGCGGGGACGGGGGCTGGGATTAAAAATAAAAAATAAAATAAAAAAATACTTAAAGACAACAACAGTGTGGCAGCAACACATGACAACACAGCATGGTAGCAGCACAAAACAGGGTACAAACATTATTGGGCACAGACAACAGCACAAAGAGCAAGAAGGTAGAGACAACAATACAACACGCAAACTGTCAAATCAAATGTTATTGGTCACATACACATGGTTAGCAGATGTTAATGTGAGTGTAGCGAAATGCGTGTGCTTCTAGTTCCAACAGTGCAGTAATATGTAAAATTCACAACGACTACCTTATACACACAATGTAAGGGGATGGAGTAAGAATATGTACATATAAATATATGGATGTGCGATGGCATAGGCAAGGTGCAATAGATGGTATAAAATACAGTATATACATATGAGATGAGTAATTTAGGATATGAAAACAGTGTCTTTATTTAAAGTGACTAGTGATACCTTTTTATTAAATCCATTTAAGTGGCCAGTGATTTGAGTCTGTATGTTGACAACAGCCTCTCTGTGTTAGTGATGGCTGTTGAACAGTCTGATGGCTTTGAGATAGAAGCTGTTTTTCAGTCTCTCGGTCCCAGCTTTGATGCACCTGTACTGACCTTGCCTTCTGGATGGTAGCAGGGTGAACAGGCAGTGGCTCAGGTGGTTGTTGTCCTTGATTATCTTTTTGGCCTTCCTGTGACATCGGGTGCTGTAGGTGTCCTGGAGGGCAGGTAGTTTGCCCCCAGTGATGCGTTGTGCAGACCACACTACCCTCTGGAGAGTTTTGCGCTTGAGGGCGGTGCAGTTTCCATACCAGGCGGTGATACAGCTTAACAGGATGCTCTTGATTGTGCATCTGTAAAAGTTTGTGAGGGTTTTAGGTAACAAGCCACATTTCTTCAACCTCCTAAGGTTGAAGAGGCGGTGTTTCGCCTTCACCACACTGTCTGGACCATTTCAGTGTACGCCGAGGAACTTAACTTTCCTCCTTCTACACTGCTTTCCTGTTGATGTGGATAGGGGGGTGCTCCCTCTGCTGTTTCCTGAAGTCCACGATCATCTCCTTTGTTTTGTTGACGTTAAGTGAGGTTATTTTCCTGACACCACACTCCGAGGGCCCTCACCTCCTCCCTGTAGGCTGTCTCGTCATTGTTGGTAATCAAGCCTACCACTGTAGTGTCGTCTGCAAACTTGATGATTTGAGTTGGAGGCTTGCATGGCCACGCAGTCGTGGGTGAACAGGGAGTACAGGAGAGGGCTGAGAAGACACCCTTGTGGGGCCGCAGTGTGGAGGATCAGTGGGGTGGAGATGTTGTTTCCTACCTTCACCACCTGGGGGCGGCCCGTCAAAGTCCAGGATCCAGTTGCACAAGGCAGGGTCAAGACCCAGGGTCTCAAGCTTAATGATGAGTTTGTAGGGTACTATGGTGTTGAATGCTGAGCTGTAGTCAATGAACAGCATTATTACATAGGTATTCCCCTTGTCCAGATGTGATAGGGCAGTGTGATGGCGATTGCATCGTCTGTGGACCTATTGGGGTGGTAAGCAAATTGGACTGTGTCTAGGGTATCAAGTAGGGTGGAGGTGATATGATCCTTGACTAGCCTCACAAAGCACTTCATGATGACAGAAGTGAGTGCTATGGGGTGATAGTCATTTCAGTTACCTTAGCTTTCTTGGGAACAGGAACAATTGTGGCCATCTTGAAGCATATTGGTACAGCAGCCTGGGATAGGGATTGATTGAATATGTCCGTAAACACACCAGCCAGCTGGTCTGCGCATGATCTGAGGACGTGGCTAGGGATGTCATCTGGGCCGGCAGCCTTGCGAGGGTTAACACATTTAAATGTTTTACTCATGTCGGCCATGAAGAAGGAGAGCCCACAGTCTTTGTTAGCGGGCCGTGTCGGTGGCACTGTATTGTCCTCAAAGCGCACAAAGAAGTTGGTTAATTTGTCTGGGAGCAAGACGTCGATGTCCGCGATGGGGCTGGTTTTCTATTTGTAATCCGTGATTGACTGTAGACCCTGCCACATACGTCTCGTGTTTGAGCCGTTGAATTGCGACTCTACTTTGACTCTATACTGACGCTTTGCTTGTTTAATTTCCTTGCGGAGGGAATAACTTAGAGGCCAGGTCATGAAGGAAGGCTTGCTCATTAAAGTTATTTAGCAAGCGTCTATGACAAATCAGGACAGGTCGTTTCACTGAGCAGCCATTACAAACACAGGCTGTAAAACAATGATCACTAAGGCCATTACAGAAAACACCAGAATGATACCTACCACGATTATTTGTGAGGACAACATTGAGGAGAGTATCCTTTTCTGGGTGTTTGGAGCCATACCTTGTGGGGTTGGTAATAATCTGAAAAAGATTTAGGGAGTCCCATTGCTTTAAGTCTTGGTTAGGTGGTTTAAGCATGTCCCAGTTTAGGTCACCAAGCAGGACAAATTCAGGCTTAAGGCAGGTAGGGTACAGGCCAGTGCTGATTTGAGGACGATAACACCCAGCAACAGTCAACGAAGAGCTATTTGAAAGTTGAATCCTTAAAACCAGCGAATCAAATTGTTTGGGGATTAACTTGGTGCAGAAAACCCAGGCTTTTACGAGAGCAGAAATCAGTGAAACAGAGCACAAGTCAGAATTGGGGCTAGCAACAGTAGATGGGCCAGGGTGTACGTGCACATTTCCAGATATCATCAGCAGTAATACAATCAAGGCACGGCAGAGGACAGGGAGGGCTATGCAGTGTTGATTTATAACATTTGAAGATACAGCCGGCGAGAGGTGGTTTAGAATAGGATGCCAAATGCCTGTGTAACCAATAGAGAGTCAGAGTCCAGAGTGTAGGAACAAACAGTCTGTCCCACAGTTGGGTAAACAAGAAATATCATAGTCAACAAAGCACACAGGAGTCATGAGGCAGATAGCAAAATGCACAAGAAAAAAATATATAATGACCTGGGGCTAGCCATTGTAAGTTCAGAGTCACTCGCCCCAACAGTGCATGTGTGCTGGAGGCGAGCAAAAGCTTGGGAGAGAGGGGGGAGTGTGGTGGGGGTACCTGTACCAGACTGGGAGACAAGCCAGGGCAGACCGTGAACAGATCGCCCGGTGGAATCCAAACAGCAGTGCAGCAGGCAATGGGAGTCGGTGTCATACCCATTTTGGAGAAGCTTTTACTTCTTTTGGCAGATTTCTTGTAGAAAATGCCAGTGGATGGTTGCTGAACAGCAGGGGGAAGGTTCAAGGCCTCTGGATTTGGGTGGAGTTACCTGTCATTTGTTGGGCTCAAAGGCCTCGACACCTCTCACTTCACACCTCAGTACTAATTGAAGTTGTATCTGGTCTGTCTCAGTTCCAGGTTGGATGGTGTCCTTGGTAGTGTTAATCCTTCCAGGTAATTTTGTCCAAAATTAGGTTGTAGGTTTCGAGTTTTGATCTGGAGTGAAGGTTATGCTATGGAGAGTAGCATCCTGTATATGTCCCTGCCGAAAAATTCAAGTTTCTTACTCCAAATCTATCTTTTTGCAAAAAACATGTTGAAAAATGTGAGAGCTCACTGTCTCTCTCTTTTTCTACTCATATAAGGCAATCAGTCAATTGAAATAAATTAATTTGGCTCTAAATCTATGAATTTCACATGACTGGGAATACATATATGCATCTGTTGATCACAGATACCTTAAGGTAGGGGCGTGGATTAGAAAACCATTCAGTATCTGGTTTGACCACCATTTGCCTCATGCAGCGCAACACATCTCTTTCGCAAAGAGTTGATCAGGCTGTTGATTGTGGTCTGTTGAATGTTGTCCCACTCCTCTTCAGTGCGAAGTTGCTGAATATTGGTGGGAACTGGAACACGCTGTCGTACACGTAGATCCAGAGCATCCCAAACATGTGCAAATCGTTGACATGTCTGGTGATTATGCAGGCCATGGAAGAACTGGGACATTTTCCGCTGCTAGGAATTGTGTACAGATCCTTGCGACATGAGGCTGTGCATTATCATGCTGCAACATGAGGTAATGGAGGCAGATGAATGGCACGACAGTGGGCCTCAGGATCTCGTCACAGTATCTCTGTGCATTCAAATTGTCATCGATAAAATGCAATTGGGTTTGTTGTCCGTAGCTTATGCCTGCCCATACCATAACCCCACCACCACCATGGGGTTCACCCACACGTCTGCCATCTGCCCGGTACAGTTGAAACTGTGATTCATCTGTGAGGAGCACACTTCTCCAGTGTGCCAGTGGCCATCGAAAGGTGAGCATTTGCCCATTGAAGTCGGTTACGACGCTGAACTGTTGTCAGGTCAAGACCCTGGTGAGGACGACGAGCATGCAGATGAGCTTCCCTGAGACGGTCTCTGACAGTCTGAGCAGAAATTCTTTGGTTGTGCAAACCCACAGATCATCAGCTGTCCGAGTGGCTGGTCTCAGACGATTCCCCAGGTGAAGAAGCTGGATTTGGAGGTCCTAGACTGGCGTGGTTACACGTGGTCTGCGGTTGTGAGGCCGGTTGGACGTACTACCAAATTCTCTAAAACAACGGCTTACGGTAGAGAAATTAACATAAAATTCTCTGGCAACAGCTCTGGTGGACATTCCTGCAGCCATCATACCAATTGCATACTCTCTCAACCTGAGACATCTTTGGCATTGTGTTGTGTGACAAAACTGCACATTACAGAATGACCCTTTGTCCCCAGCACAAGGTGCACCTGTGTAATGATCATGCTGTTTAATCCGCTTCTTGATATGCCACACCTGTCAGGTTGATGGATTATCTTGGTGAAGGAGAAGTGCTCACTAACAGGGGTGTTGAGGCTCCCGAGTGGCGCAGCGGTCTAAGGCACTGCATCTCAATGCTAGAGGCGTCACTACAGACTCGATTCCAGGCTGTATCACAACCGGCCTTGATTGGGATTCCCATAGGGCAGCGCACAATTGGCCCAGCATCGTCCGGGTTAGGGTTTGGCTGGGGTAGGCCGTCATTGTAAATAAGAATTTGTTTTTAACTGACTTGCTTAGTGAAATAAAAGGTTAAATAGAATTACAGAAAAGCTTTTTGTGGGTACGGAACATTTTGGGGATCTTTTTACATTTTACGTTTTCTATTTAGGGCCTATGCAACCATACTAATTATGGATTCATAGTAATTAACTTCTAATTTACACATCTGTCTTTACTGTTCCCTTGCCAAAGTCACACATCGCCACTGGCCTCTCGCCCACCCCACCGAATACCCGATTCGAAAAATAACGACAGATTGCGGCAGGATGATATTTCACAAAAGTGGGAAAGGTGTCATAAACAAGACATGCTCGTATTTAGTTTTTCCGTAATTTTTTCCCAAAATTTTATTTATAGTTATTTCATTTATACTTGGGATATCGTTTTGTAACAGGAAAGGTAAAAATAATAGCTGGAAGGCGTCCTTGGATGAGTTTTTCATGGTTGCAAATACCACCGCAATTCAGGAATGACACACTAACTTACTAACACACATGCATGCTTCTGTCCGATTTATCTGTTTTTTCCAGATGGAGACAAAGGTGGAGATGCGATGGAAGGAGAGGGGGAGATGGAAGCAGACAGCAAGATGGAGGGAGGCGATAGAAAGCAGGTGGAGCGAGAGTGGGAAATTACCTATAGCGATGACGAAATCGAGGACCCCAAAAACTGGATGCCCCCTCCTGACGAAATCAAAAGACTGTATGAGCTCCTTTCAAAAGGGGAGAAGCTGGAACTGAACTTTGTACCCCTTCCTCGAAGACCGCCTACACCTGAGAGGACCCCCTCGCCCGAGAGGGATGATGAGGATGAGGCGGCAAAAGAGAGGGAGAGGGAGGATAGAGAGCGCAAGTGAGTTGTGTATTCATTTATATCTAAGGTTGGTTATGTTTCCTTCAAGCTCTGGTCCAGGAGGACTACGGTAAGCAGTTGTGTTCATTGCGGTACTCAATGGAAAACCAAAATGAGCAGTTCTTATTGAATAAGTCTAGGGGCTCTATTTTCAAACACACTTTAGTTTGCAATTGCGTCATGTAAAAACTGGCGCACTGGCATTTTATTAAAATATCACGAGCAGCAAAACAGTCAAGACATTCCCCTTTTTTATTTATATTGGGCATTATTTTTGTCCAGCTTCTGTGAAAAGTTTGGATGCCCAATGCATGAAAGGTGTTAGCGACTATGGAAGCGTGTTTAGGAACAAGTTATTTAACGACTTATTGTTTTTCGTTGATAATTTTGTAAAAAAATGCATCTTCCACTTTCTTTTGTTGAATCGTGGGAATTACGATCACTGTCCAAGGTTCTGGATCCGCTTGTAAGATATATTTGCCTGTTTTTTTTGTTTTTCAACCTTTCATGTTGCAAAGTCACTACTGGTCATTTCAATGGCGATGGTAGGCTATTGCTACAATGCCTTCAGAAAGTATTCACACCTTTTTACTTTTTACAGATTTTGTTGTGTTACAACCTGAATTTGAAATGGGATAAAATGTATTACACACAATACCCCATAATGTCAAAGTTTAATTATGTTCTTCCAAAATGTTCCAAATTAATTACAAATGATAAGCTGAATTGTCTTGAGTCAATAAGTATTCAACCCCTTTTATGGCAAGCCTAAATAAGTTCAGGCGTAAAAATGTTCTTAACAAGTCACATAATTAGTTGCATGGACTCACTATGTGCGATTTAATAGGTTTTAACATGATTTTTGAATGACTACCCTAGTCGAGCAGTGAATTTCAAAAACAGATTCAACCAAAGTAGACACTAAATATCCCTTTGAGCATGGTGAAGTTATTAATTACACGTTGGATGGTGTATCAATACACCCAGTCACTACAAAGATACAGGCATCCTTCCTAACTTAGTTGCCGGAGAGTAAATAAACCACTCAGGGATTTCACCATGAGGCCAATGGTGACTTTAAAACAGGAGTTTAATGGCTGTGATGGGAAAAACTGAGGATGGATCAACAACACATTCCACAACATGCATCCTGTTTGCAACAAGGCATTAAAGTAATACTACAATTTTTTTGTAAAACAAACATTTTGTCCTGAAGTGTTATGTTTGGGGAAAATCCAATACAACACATTACTGAGTACCACTCCATATTTTCAAGCATAGTGGTGGCTGCATTATGTTATAGGTATGCTTGTAATTGTTTTTCAGGATAAAAAGAAACGGAATGGATCTGAGCACAGGCAAAATCCTAGTGGAAAACCTGGTTCATTCTGCTATCCACCAGACACTGGAAGATTAGTTCACCTTTCAGCAGGACAATAACCTAAAACACAAGGCCAAATCTACACTGGAGTTGCTTACCAATAAGACAGTGAATGTTTGAGTGGCAAAAACCACAACGTGCACCCCTTGGGGTCCCCAGGAACAAGTTTGGAAACACTGCTGTAGGCCATTTTAAGAAAATAGGCTATAAATGGACTAACATTCGAATTGGATTTGCTGACAACGCAATACATAAAATACACAACTTGAAGCAACCACACATTTAGCCATGAAGCAAGTTCTAATTGGCCAGTGAAGGGGTCAAGCCTGACAAACCTACAACTTGTTTATTTGTCAAAACCTAGCCCTTTCACACCACAGCCAGCTGCTGCGCCCATAATTCAGGTTGTGAAAATAGCAAAAATATTTGACACCCCCCCAAAAAACCTATTGTGCTACCACCAATGCTAAGATTTACCATTGGTTAGGTTTGTTGAAATAGAGGCCTAGGTACTCCCCCTGTTATAATAAAGATAAACTATGGCAGTATGGCTGACTAGTATTTTCTTTCTTTGTCAGGGCCCCATCTCCCACAGAGTTTGATTTTGATGAAGAACAGATACAACAGACTCCAAAAAATGCTTTCATCAACCGACGCAGGACACCAGGTATGACTCACTGCTCATGACTTTCACTTACCTCATTCTTTGTTTTGGAAGATACCTTTCATTCTACAGTAACTCTCACGCAACTTAGGGTCTACAAGCACTTGCCTATTGCCTAATATCGAGTCATATTCACCATGTGATTTGATGAGATTCAATTAGACTGAACCAGAGTGCAGCTAAAACTGGTGCTGGGGCATAATTGTCAAGAAGGTGGCATAATGCATTGTTCATAAAAATATGTACACTACATGACCTGCTTGTCGTACATCTCATTCAAAAATCATGGGCATTAATATGGATTTGGTTCCCCCCCTTTGCTGCTATAACAGGTTCCACTCTTCTGGGAAGGCTTTCCACTAGATGTTGGAACATTGCTGCGGGGACTTGCTTCCATTCAGCCACAAGAGCATTAGTGAGGTCGGGCACTGATGTTGGGCAATTAGGGCTGGCTCGCAGTTGGCGTTCCAATTCATTCCAAAGGTGTTCAATGAGGTTGAGGTCATGGCTCTGTGCAGGCCAGTCAAGTTCTTCCACACCGATCTCGACATCCATTTCTGTATGGACCTCGCTTTGTGCCCAGGGGCATTCTCATGCTGAAACACGAAAGGGCCTTCCCCAAATTGTTGCCACAAAGTTGGAAACACATAATCGTCTAGAATGCGTTAAGATCTCTCTTCACAGGAACTAAGGGCCTGAACCATGAAAAACAGCCCCAGACCATTATTCCTCCTCCACCAAACTTTACAGCTGGCACTATGCATTCGGCAGGTAGCATTCTCTTGGCATCCGCCAAACCCAGATTCGTCCGTCGGACTGCCAGATGGTGAAGCGTGATTCATCACTCCAGAGAACGAGTTTCCACTGCTCCAGAGTCCAATGGCAGCGAGCTTTACACCACTCCAGCCGACGCTTGGCATTGTGCATGAGGATGTTAGGCTTGTGTGCGGTTGCTCAGCTATGGAAAACCATTTCATGAAGCTCGAACAGTTCTTGTGTTGATTCCAGAGGCCGTTTGGAACTCGGAAGTAAGTGTTGCAACCGAGGACAGACAATTTTACGCACTTCAGCTGTCCCGTTCTGTGAGCTTGTGTGGCCTACCAATTCGCGGCTAAGCCGTTGTTACTCCTAGATGTTTACAGTTCACAATAACAGCACTTAGTTGACCAGGGCAACTCTAGCAGGGCAGAAATTTGACGAACTGACTTGTTGGCATCCTATGACAGTGCCACGTTGAAAGTCACTGAGCTCGTCAGTTAAACCTCTTGGGGCTAGGGGGCAGTATTTTCACGGCCGGATGAAAAACGTACCCAATTTAAACAGGTTACTACTCTGGCCCAGAAAATAGAATATGCATATTATTAGTAGATTTGGATAGAAAACACTCTGAAGTTTCTAAAACTGTTTGAATGGTGTCTGTAAGTATAACAGAACTCATATGGCAGGCAAAAACCTGAATCAGGAAGTGGGAGAAATTAGAAATGTAGTTCTTATTTTGAATCCCTTGAGAAACTACAGTGACACCTCCTAAGGCTTCTATTGGCTGTCAACGCGCGTCACCTGTTACCGGGCAGAAAATTGTGGCTCAGTCAATCAGTGGCCAGTCAGAGGACAGGTGTCCCGTGACGCGCGTGCACGCGAGTTCGCTGTTCGTTATTTTTCTTCTGGGATCAATACCTATTGTCCGGTTGGAAAATTATCGCAATTTTACGTTAAAAAATACCCTAAAGGATTGATTGTAAACATCATTTGACATGTTTCTACAAACGGTAATGGAACTTTTGAATTTTTCGTCTATGGATTTGGGCCCACGCCACATGGCATTGCATTGTAAAGTGTTCTGGATGGGTCAACAAAACGGAGGTATTTGGACATAAATGATGGACTTTGCAGAACAAATGAACATTTCTTGTGGAAGTGGGAGCCCTTCCGAGTGCATTCCGCTGAAGATCAGCAAAGGTAAGAAAATATTTCAAACATATTTTTTGAGATTTGTCGACACCGTGGTTGTAGGCTAACTGTATAGCTTAGCATTGAAGGCTAAGTTCTGTACTCAGAATATTGAACATTGTGCTTTTTCCGTAAAGTTATTTTGAAATCTGACAAAGCAGTTGCATAAAGGAGTAGATTATCTCTAATTCTATAAATAATTGTTATACATTTTGTCAACGTTTATGAGTACTTCTGTAAATTGAGGTGCCGATTCAGCGGGAGTTATGGAGAGAAAACATTTTCTTAACCTCTACGGGCTAGGGGGCAGCATTGAGAATTTTGGAAAAAATATGTGCCCATTTTTAACTGCCTCCTACACCAACTCAGAAGCTAGAATATGCATATTATTGTTCAGGTTTGGATAGAAAACACCCTAAAGTTTCTAAAACTGTTTGAATGGTGTCTGTGAGTATAACAGAACTCCTATGGCAGGCAAAAACCTGAGAAGGTTTCATGCAGGAAGTACCCTGTCTGACAAGGTGTTGTTGTTCTTGCTTCTGTTTATTGAAGAGTCAGGATCTTAGCTGTAACGTGACAATTCCTAGGGCTCCAATAGGCTCTCAGAACCCGGGAAAAACCTGAACGATGACGAGGCAGCTTCAGGCTGAAACACATTATCGCCTTTTCCAAGTGTCGCATCAGAGGACCATTGAATTAGGCGCGTGCGCGATTCGCCCCCGTGGAGTATTTTCATTCGGCTGTTTAGCTAATTGCAGATTCCCGGTCGGAATATTATCGCTTTTCTACGAGATAAATTGCATAAAAATGGATTTTAAACAGCGGTTGACATGCTTCGAAGTACGGTAATGGAATATTTAGAAATTTTTTGTCACGTTCTGCGCCATGTGTACGACCGTGATTTACCATTCTGATAGTGTCTAGAACGCACGAACAAAACGCCGCTGTTTGGATATAACGATGGATTATTTGGGACCAAACCTACATTTGTTATTGAAGTAGAAGTCCTGGGAGTGCATTCTGACGAAGAACAGGAAAGGTAAGACCATTTTTCTTATAGGAAATATGATTTTGGTGAAGGCTAAACTGGTTGGGTGTCTAAATAGCTAGCCCGTGATGGCTGGGCTATGTACTTAGAATATTGCAAAATGTGCTTCATCCGAAAAGCTATTTTAAAATCGGACATATCGAGTGCATAGAGGAGTAATGTATCTATAATTCTTAAAATAATTGTTATGCTTTTTGTGAACGTTTATCGTGAGTAATTTAGCAAATTGTTAGTAAATTCCCCGGAAGTTTGCGGGGGGTATGCTTTTTCTGAACGTCACATGCTAATGTAAAAAGCTGGTTTTTGATATAAATATGAACTTGATTGAACAGACATGCATGTATTGTATAACATAATGTCCTAGGTGTGTCATCTGATGAAGATCATAAAAGGTTAGTGCTGCATTTAGCTGTGGTTTGGGTTTTTGTGACATTATATGCTAGCTTGAAAAATGGGTGTCTGATTATTTCTGGCTGGGCACTCTCCTGATATAATCTAATGTTTTGCTTTCGTTGTAAAGCCTTTTTGAAATCGGACAGTGTGGTTAGATTAACGAGAGTCTTGTCTTTAAATAGCTGTAAAATAGTCATATGTTTGAGAAATTGAAGTAATAGTATTTCAAACGTTTCAAAAATCGCGCCACTGGATTCAACTGGCTGTTACGTAGGTGGGACGAATTCGTCCCGCCGGTCCCATAGAGGTTAACGTCACGCGCCAATGTAAAATGCTGTTTTTGGATATAAATATGAACTTGATCGAACAAAAAATGCATGTATTGTCTAACATGATGTCCTAGGAGTGTCATCTGATGAAGATTGTCAAAGGTTAGTGCTTAATTTTAGCTGTATATCTGGTTTTGTGACGACTATCCGTGCTTGGAAAATGGCAGTTTTTATTGCTAAGGTGCTATCCTACAATAATCTAATGTTTTGATTTCACCGTAAAGCCTTTTTGAAATCTGTCAATGTGGTTGGATTAACGAGTAGAGTATCTTTAAAATGCCGTATAATACTTGAATTTTAATTTTGAGATTATTTTGTTTTGAATTTCGCGCTGTGCTATCTCACTGGTTGTTGTCCAACCAATCCCGTTAACGGGATTTTATCTCGAAGGGGTCCTCAAGAGGTTTTAAGGCCATACTACTGCCAATGTTTCCCTTAGGAGATTGCATGGCTATGTGCTTGATTTTATACACCTGTCAGTAACGGGTGTGGCCGAAAATAGCCGAATCCACAAATTTTGAAGGGGTCTCCACATACTTTTGTATATATAGTGTATCATGCATAAAATGTATGCCCTAATTTTCAAACTAGTTTTCTTCAAGAAAACACTTTTTCCTGTGAAAACACAGAATACTAACTCTGTGCTCCACGTGCTTGACAATTTTCTTTGTTGAGCCAATTTCACCGTCTGCTTCAGCGGGGTACCCGGCTCATGCCCGGAAGGCAGCCTGGTTATTAGTGCTGAGCGATTAGTGCTTTTTTAAATTTGTTAGATTATGAAAGAATTATCACAGGTTTACGATTATTTACATTAAATGGACTATGCATTATGTGGGTTGAATCCTGTAACACAGAATAAATTAAAATAAGTCCCATGATAGTAGTGACTGCCCATTACTGCCACTTGTTAACCATCATTTGTTCACATTTAAATCTGTTTTAGTGTATTACATTTGTTTTATTTCATTCCAAGTCATCTCTATAGAGGTTCTGCCTGTGCCCTAACAAAATCACAATTTTGTAGTTCTTAAAATTAAATAAGGCGTACTTTTTACTGCTGAATACCACATATCAATCACTTAGATCATGTATGAAAGAAACACAGATCAGACAAGTTGATGTGCAACAGATTATGGTCATTGTAGTTAAGGACCACATTTTATGAGTTAAACTACCATAAATTCTGGACTATAAGCCGCAACTTTTTTCCCACGCTTTGAACCTCGCAGCTTAAACAATGACATGGCTAATATATGGATTTGTCCCGCTTTCAATAAAAAAAATTCCAAAAAACACATTCTGTGACGTGCTCAGTTTTTTGGTGGCATGAAGCATTCATTAGACCAATGAATGAAATTACCGAACGGGTTAAGGTCAAACAACTTTTTTGTTTACTGTTTAGATTAAATCGAGCGCTCTCAAACTTCCCATCATTCTGATTACGGTAGTCATTTTGTCACCCTCATCATGGCAAAGACACAGAGAAATGCATATGATGCAGCTTTCAAGTTGAAGGCGATTGATCTGGCTGTTGGAAAAGGAAAAAGAGCTGCTGCACGGGAGCTTGGTCTTAATGAGTCGATAAGACGTTGGAAACAGCAGCGTGAGGAATTGACTCAGTGCAAAAAGACAACTAAAGCTTATTGCAAATTTTTTATTTTTTGTTACAAGCCGTGTTTCGTTAAAGCCTATTTATTTTTGTTACAAGCCGTGTTTCGTTAAAGCCTGTGTAAAGTTAATTTGTTTCAATGTACCGGTAGGCACCTGCGGCTTATAGACATGTGCGGCTTATTTATGTTCAAAATCATATATTTTTTTTAATTCAGTGGGTGCGGCTTATATTCAGGTGCGCTTAATTACGGTATGTAGAATATTGGCCTGTTGGAAACTACAACTCCCTACTATATTGCACAGTTCAGGCTGGATCTGATTCATCTCTAGAGAAACTTGTGTGACGTGAAATTCAAATAATTGACCCGATGTAAGTCAGTTAATTGTTTAAAAATTTAATTTTCACAGTTACTCACTCAGCACTACTGGTTAGCAAACAAATACGATCACCTTTTCAACCCGGGAGTAACTCCACCCACCAGGTGAACTAAAACAAATACCCTCAATGGTCAACCACTACCCTCATTCTCGGGTTTATTCATGCATTGTCCTCTTTTTGCAGGGTCCTCGGCTCGGTCCTCTGTCAAACGGGAGGCTAGGTTGGACAAGGTACTGTCAGACATGAAACGCCACCGCAAAATTGAGGAGCACATTCTCCGGACTGGACGAGACCTCTTCAAGAGCGAGAAGAGCAGCCGGGCCGGGCCCGAGGAGGCACTCTCTCCCAACAGTCAAAAAGAGCGAGAAAAGGAGAGAGAGAGAGACAGCGACCCCAGCAAAATCTTCTCGCCAAGACAGAGGCGATACTGAGACAGGAGGAAGAACTGCAGGCCAAGAGCTTCGACGCTTGATTTTTTTTTTAATGCCATTACCAATTTTGTATGATTGTGCGTTTTGTATCCTTGTAATAAACATGACTTTTTTTTTGTTTTTATATATATAAATCAGTGTCTTGATATAACACCCAGACAAGTTCAGAACAGAGGAGTATATTTTAGCTATGAGTTAACAATATAGGCTCAGAAGTTTATACAGTACATTAATAATACGTATGCATAAATATGCATTCAATTCAAAACCACAAATAAATAAAATAAGCATATACAGTAAATCAGTTGAAATGCATTTTTTCCCCCATGGCAAGAACCACTAACCAATAAACATAGAACAAAGGTATAGTTTATCGCCGTCTAGACGTTATTGTCCCATCTTCTTTCTTGCATCCAAGGTTACTGGACCACGTTTGTTTTCCTAGTATTTTATTTCCATATTCAGGGGAAGTATAGTTATGTTTTCTGAGTGATAGGGCTCCTGAAACCAGTGGCTCAATTAAATTTGCTCAGTACAAATAAGAAACTGAAGAAGCGTAAACAGACTCCTAAAGCAGTTTCAAGAGCTTTAGAAAGGTCAACCTATACTAAATGCTACCAAGACAGTGTATTGATTATTTTCTGGTCGATTTATGCAATTCACTAATTACAGCAGTGGTAATATAACATGTTTTAGATTTTTTATTAAATATTCTTGGGCAGAATACTTGTGTAACGTCAGCCAATGAATGACAGTATGTGGAATAAATAGGGCTGCTTTTTTTGTTGTTGCACTGGCACTAACTCATTTTCCTAATATGCTTCAATACCACTCACTCAAAAGTTAAGGACCCACGTAGTGCATAGAAACCCAAAGGCCCACAAAATTGGCCATTTATTTTGTTCCTCAAAATTACATTCTCTACACTGAATAAAATAACACTGTTGCAAGGCGGCAGAGTTTAAATGCCAACAGGTGAAATAATTCATGCATTTGCTACCTGAACTACAGGAGATCAAAATGGATAAAAAAATAAAAACACAGGATGGGAGATCAGAAACAGAACTACAATCCAAATCAACGTAACGCTAAGAACACTTGTCACATTCTCAGTCCAAGGAAAAATGAAATATCCCACATTAAAATAAATAAAATGTAGTACACACAAACAATTGAGATAAGGCAGCATAATACAGTCTTATGAGGTTATCTCCCTTCCACCCTGGTCACATTTGTTAAGAGTGTACAGAGGATACAGATAAATACTAACAAGTCAAAGTACTGCTTGGCGAGGTTGTTTCTTGTTACAGAGCCGAATTAGGCCTTTCCATCTACATCAATAAACATACCAGTATAATACATTCCTAACTCCTGTGCTAATTTACCTCCTAGGCAGACAGGATTTCATTTGATCTACTTGAGGACGCTCTCCACTTCTCACTTGCTATACTTCTTTCAGGCTAATCTCTCCATTCTCAACGCGCATCAGGGGGAACAATAGCTTCTGATGTTTTTGTTGTGTGCTGTTCAATGTGCAAACGCTCCCTTCAATTCCTTTATTCGCACAAGCAGAATATCGGTATTGAGTATAGATTCTGGCAACAAAAACAGTACCATTTGAAGCATTTGTTTTTTTACGCTTGCAAAACTCATGCTTGTTCAAAGTCTCACTACCTTTCTTTCCCTTTCAACTTCACCCACCGGTACATTATCCCCACCTCCTTCCTTACCTCTCACCCTCCCGCCCACTTCTCAGTGAGAGTCTGAGTTTTGCTCTGTGGCATGAGTGCTGTACCCATTGGCGGGCTGGAACGGCGCCTGTCCGTCCAAGTCATCCTTGGCGGTGATCGGGGGCCTCCGGGAGCGGGAAGAGCCAGTGAAGAGTCGCATGGCCCCTCGGCAAATGAGGGAGAACCAGTAGACCTGGGGGGCCATGAGCATAGCTGCGCCCAGGTTAACTTGCCAGGGCACGTTGAAAGGAACCATGTGGAGGGGAATGGACGCGTACCTGGAGGGGGGGGGAATTATAAAGAGAATGGGCACATGGGGGATTTTGAGTGGCCACATACAGTTGAAGTTGGAAGTTTACATACACTGAGGTTGGAGACATTAAAACTCGTTTTTCAACCACTCCACAAATTTCTTGTTAACAAACTATAGTTTTGGCAAGTCGGTTAGGACATCTACTTTGTGCATGACACAAGTCATTTTTCCAACAATTGTTTACAGACAGATTATTTCACTTATAATTCACTGTATCACAATTCCAGTGTGTCAGAAGTTTACATACACTAAGTTGACTGCCTTTAAACAGTTTGGAAAATTCCAGAAAATAATGTCATGGCTTTAGAAGCTTCTGGTTAATTGACATATTTGAGTCAATTGGAGGAGTACCTGCGGATGTATTTCAAGGCCTACCTTCAAACTCAGTGCCTCTTTGCTTGACATCATGGGAAAAATCAAAAGAAATCAGCCAAGACCTCAGAAAAACATTTTGTAGTGGGTCAGAAGTTTACATACACTCAATTAGTATTTGGTAGCATTGCCTTAAAAATGTTTAACTTGGGTCAAACGTTTCAGGTAGCCTTCCACAAGCTTCCCACAATAAGTTGGGTGAATTTTGGCCCATTCCTCCTGACAGAGCTGGTGTAACTGAGTCAGGTTTGTAGGCCTCCTTGCTCGACACACGCTTTTTCAGTTTTGCCCACAAATTTTCTATGGGATTGAGGTCAGGGCTTTGTGATGGCCACTCCAATACCTTGACTTTGTTGTCCTTAAGCCATTTGCCACAACTTTGAAAGTATGCTTGGGCTCATTGTCCATTTGGAAGACCCATTGTTGCTTCAATATATCCACATAATTTTCCTGCCTCATGATGCCGTCTATTTTGTGAAGTGCACCAGTCCCTCCTGCAGCAAAGCACCCCCACAACATGATGCTGCCACCCCCGTGCTTCACGGTTGGGAGGGTGTTCTTCGGCTTGCAAACCTCCCCCTTTTTCCTCCAAACATAACCATGGTCATTATGACCAAACAGTTCTATTTTTGTTTCATCAGACCAGAGGACATTTCTCCAAAAAGTACGATCTTTGTCCCCATGTGCAGTTGCAAACCATAGTCTGGCTTTTTTATGGCGGTTTTGGAGCAATGACTTCTTCCTTGCTTAGCGGCCTTACAGCTTATGTCGATATAGGGCTTGTTTTACTGTGGATATAGATACTTTTGTACCCATTTCCTCCAGCATCTTCAAAATGTCCTTTAATCTCGTTCTGGGATTGATTTGCACTTTTCGCACCAAAGTATGTTCATCTCTAGGAGACAAAACGCGTCTCCTTCCTGAGCGGTATGATGGCTGCGTGGTCCCATGGTGTTTATACTTGCATAATATTGTTTGTACAGATGAACGTGGTACCTTCAGGCGTTTGGAAATTGTTCCCAAGGATGAACCAGACTTGTGGAGGTCTACAATTTATTTTCTGAGGTCTTGGCTGATTTCTTTTCATTTTCCCATGATGTCAAGCAAAGAGGCACGGAGTTTGAAGATAGGCCTTGAAATACATCCACAGGTACCCCTCCAATTGACTCAAATTATGTCAATTAGCCTATCAGAAGCTTCTAAAGCCATTACATATTTTTCGGAAATCTTCCAAGCTGTTTAAAGGCACAGTCAACTTAGTGTATGTAAACTTCTGACCCACTGGAATTGTGATACAATGAATTAATCTGTCTGTAAACAATTGTTGGAAAAATTACTTGTGTCATGCACAAAGTAAATGTCCTAACCGACTTCTCAAAACTATAGTTTGTTAACAAGAAATTTGTGGAGTGGTTGAAAAACGAGTTTTATTGACTCCAACCTTAGTGTATGTAAACTTCCGACTTCAACTGTAGAACTAACAAAAGGGGGGCGGAGGCATTAAAGGGATAGTTCACCCATATTTCATCATTCTTTATTTTCATCAGTTTACCTTAAATGGCTCAATTTGACGTAAATTAGTTGCCTGACGACTCATCCTGAATTAAATTTTCCTGCTATATCAAATCGCTCTATACATCAGTCTGAACCAATTCTAGATGTCTTTTGTGCTGAGGCCAAAATGACATGATTCATGTAGGCCGTCTCTGGCCCAACCCATCGGTTTCTGGGACCAATCAGAACGGTTTGAATGTGTCTGCATTCGAGAAGTCATTGGGGAGACCCACAAAGAAACATTAGTGGGCGTGGCGTTTGGCCAGAGTGATGTGGATGGGTAGCCAGGCTACTAAATGAGATCCACACATGCTATGCTCCCATTGATGTCAATAAATGATTAATGCAAAAGCCAGAGTTCCTTGAGCTTATCTCAACTCTGAATCTGGCCCTAAATGTACATGGACTCCAAATGAGAAAATGTTGAAAGTATTATGAAATGTAGATGAACTATCCCTTGACAGCCACCCACTACAATGCTACTCTCTTCACAAGCCCCCAAACCCTGATACAAGAGTTAGAAAAATAAGAGATGTGACCAAATCACCATGCACATCAGTCCTTTAAGCTCAGCATGGAAGCAGAGCGTGATAGAGAGTGAGGGACAGACAGAGACATACCTGCCATACGCGTAGTAGAGGTAAGGGAAGAGGAGGACTCGACAGATGAAAAAAGTGACCAGCATAGTAGCCCCATTCACTTTGTGCAGGAGAGTGTGTTGCTGTTTGTACTGAGAGGAAAAAGAGGGAGAGAGAAAGAGAGAAAAAAGGAGAAAGAGCAAGCAGTACAGATTGGTGAAAGCTGAAAAATAGTTAATAGGCCTATTGCTCTACTTTGCATGGGCAGCAAAAAGTGGAAAATGGAGGACAAAGTATACTTGTCATGCTTCAAGTCAAAGGCGGGCTTGTATAGAATACAGTGCTTTAAGGTGTGGGAGAAAAACATGTCATTATACACAGTATATTCTGCAAAAACATCTGTTTCCACCAGCTTGCTAGACTTCTCTGCTCCAGCAAGCTAAGCGTTTGATCGACAGCTAGCGCAACTTTGGCAAGGTAACAACACCGAGAAGATTATGATAACAGTTCAACATTTGAGAACCTCAACATTTTCATTTCACATCTAGAAGTATAATTTGTATCTATCAAATGTATAACACCACACCAAACTGTACTGTGTAGTTTACTTTAAATGGTTCCTTTTGCAAAGAGGTTATAAGAAGAATCTGGCCCCAACTCTACACAACACACTGTAGGGAAGGAAGGGGAGGGCAGGGGTGGTGTGTGATGTAAAGGGAGGAGGAGAGGTGGACAGGCAGATATTGTATCCGCAGTTAAATCCAGTAGAATACAGGGGGCTATATTCAAAGGCTAACAGATGTGGGAGCATCAGATGTCAGTAAAATCAGCATACAGTGCATTTGGGAAGAGTTCAGACACCTTGACTTTTTCCACATTTTGTTATGTTACAGCCTTATTCTAAAATAGAAATTTAAAAAATCCTCAATCTACACACAATACCACAATGACAAAGCAAAAACAGGTTTAGAAATATTAGCAAATTTATTTCAAATAAAAAACATATACCTTATTTAAAAAAGTATTCTGAACTTTTGCTATGACACTCGAAATTGAGCTCCGATGCATCCTGTTTCCATTGATCATCCTTGAGATGTTTCTTCAACTTAGTCCATCAGTGGTAAATTCAATTGATTGGATGTGACTTGGAACGGTACACACCTGTCTATGTCAGGTCCCACAGTTGAAAGTGCATGTCAGAGCAAAAACCAAGGCATGAGGTCGAAGGAATTATCCGTAGAGCTCCGAGACAGGATTGTGTAAAGGCACAGATCTGGGGAATGGTGACAAATCATTTCTGCAGCATTGAAGGTCCCCAACATTCTTAAATGGAAGAAGTTTGGAACCACCAAGACTCTTACTAGCGCTGGCCGCCCGGCCAAACTGAGCAATCGGGGGAGAAGGGCCTTGGTCAGAAGGCACCTAAAGGACTCTCAGACCATGAGAAACAAGATTCTCTGGTCCGATGAAACCAAGATTGAACTCTTTGGCCTGAATGCCAAGTCTGGAGGAAACCTTGCCCCATCCCTACGGTGAAGCACGGTGGTGACAGCATCATGCTGTGGGGATGTTTTTCAGTGGCAGGGACTGGGAGACTAGTCGGAATCAAGGGAAAGATGAACGGAGCAAAGTACAGAAGATCCCTGCTCCAGAGCACTCAGGACCTCAGACTGGGGCGAAGGTTCACCTTCCAACAGGACAACGACCCTAAGCACACAGCCAAGACAACGCAGGAGTGGCTTCGGGACAAGTCTCCTAATGTCCTTGAGTGGCCCAGCCAGAGCCTGGACTTGAACCCGATCAAACATCTCTGGAGAGACCTGAAAATAGCTGTGCTCCCTATCCAAGCTGACAGAGCTTGAGAGGATCTGTCAATAAAAGCCTTTGACACTTATGAAATGCTTGTAATTATACTTCAGTATTCCATAGTAACATCTGACAAAAATATCTAAAGACATTGAAGCAGCAAACTTTATGAAAATGTACATTTGTGTCATTCTCAAAACTTTTGGCCACGACTGTACATATGAAATGTAAAACAGTATGTAAACATTATTAAAATGACGAGTGCTCTATGTCTATGTACATAGGGCAGCAGCCTCTAAGGTTCAGGGCAGAGTACTGGGTGGAGGCCGGCTAGTGATAGCTATTTAACAGTCTGATGACCTTAAGATAGAAGCTGTTTTTCAGTCTCTCGGTCCCAGCTTTGAAGCAGCTGTAATGACCTCGGCTTCTGAATGAGAGGGGTGAACAGGCCGTGGCTTGGGTGGCTGAGGTCCTTCATGGTCTTCTTGGCCTTCCTGTGACACCGGGTGCTGTAGATGTCCTGGAGGGCAGGCAGTGTGCCCCCGGTGATGCGTTGGGCAGACCACACCACCCTCTGGAAAGCCCTGCGGTTGCGGACGGTGCAGAAATCCGTCAGCCTCCTGAAGTTGAAGAGGCGCTGTTACCATCTGTGTGGGTGGACCATTTCAGAATGTCAGTGATATGTACGGCGAGGAACTTTTTACCTTATCTACTGCGGCCCTGTCGATGTGGATGGGGGCGTGCTCCCTCTGCTGTCTCCTGAAGTCAACAATCAGTTCCATCATTTTGTTGAGGGAGAGGTTATTTTCCTGGGACCACTCCGCCACGGCCGTCACCTCCTCCCTGTAAGCTGTCTCATTGTTGTTGGTAATCAGGCCTACCACTGTTGTGTCGTCTGCAAACTTGATGATTCAGTTGGAGGCGTGCGTGCGCACCCTTGTGTGGCCCCTGTGTTGAGGATCAGTGTAGTGGAGGTGTTGTTGCCTACTGGGGGAGGCCCGTCAGGAAGCCCCCAAGGCCCAAGCTTAATGATGAGCTTGGAGGGTACTATGGTGTTGAAGGCTGAGCTGTAGTGAATGAACAGCATTCTTATATAGGTATTCTTCTTGTCCAAATGGGATAAGGCAGTGTGCCGTGCGATGGCATCATCCGTGGATCTATTGAGGCGGTATGCAAATTGCCGTGGGTCTAGGTTGTCGGGTAAGGTGGAGCTGATATGATCCTTAACTGGCTTCTCAAAGCACTTCATGATGGCAGAAGTGAGTGCTACGGGGCGATAGTCATTTAGTTCAGTTACCTTCACTTTCTTGGGTACATGAACAATGGTGGACATCTTGAAGCAAGTGGGGACAGCAGACAGGGATAAGAAGAGATTGAATATATCCGTAAACACTCCAGCCAGCTGGTCTGCGCCTGCTCTGAGGATACAGCTGGGGATGCCGTCTGGACCGGCAGCCTTGCGAGGGTTAACACGCTTAAATGTCTTACTCACGTCGGCCATGGAGAACGAGAGCTCACAGTCCTCGGGAGCGGGCCGCGTCAGTGGCACTGTGTTATTCTCAAAGCGGGCGAAGAAAGTGTTTAGCTTGCCCGGGAGCAAGACGTCGGTGTCCGTGACGTGGCTGGTTTTCCCTTTGTTAACCATGATTGTTGGAAATCCCTGGAATTGTGACTCCATTTTGTCTCTGTACTGTCATTTTGCCTGTTTGATTGCCTTACGGAGGGCATAACAGGACTGTTTGTATTCGACCATATACCCAGTCACCTTGACATGATTAAATGCAGTGATTCGTACTTTCAGTTTTGCGCAAAGGCTGCTATCTATCCATAGTTTTTGGTTTTAATATTATATTAATAATATAATAATAATATTATATTTCATATATTGGGAACAACATCCCCTATACACTTCCTGATGAACTCAGTCACCATGTCAACCCGGAACATATCCCAGTCTGCGTCACCAAAACAATCTTGAAGCATGGATTCCAATTGGTCAGACCAGCATTGAATAGACCTTACTAGGTCTATTCACTTCCTGTTTGAGTTTCTGCCTATAGTTAGGGAAGAGCAGAATGGAGTTGTGATCTGATTTGCCGAAGGGGGGCGGGGGACAGCCTTGTGGCCATCCCGGAAGGGAGAGTAGCAATAGTTGAGAGTTTTTGGAGCGTGAGTACTGCAGGCAATGTGTTAAGAGAACTTCGGTAGGTTCTTACTCAGATTTGCTTTCTTAAAGTCCCCAGCTACAATAAATGCAGCCTCAGGATATGCGGTTTCCAGTTTGCACAAGTCCAGTATAGTTCCTTGAGAGCCGTCGTGGTATCGGCTTGAGGGGGAATATAAACGGCTGTGACAATGACCGAAGAGAATTCTCTCAGGAGGTAATGCGGTCGGCATGTAATTTTGAGGTATTCAGTATTCTAGGTCAGGTGAACAAAATTACTTGAGTTCCTGTACGTTACCACAATCATACCATGAGTAGTTAATCATTAAACATACACCTCCACCTTTCTTCTTCCTGGAGAGCTGGCTGTATGGACGGGGACAGTATATCCGGAGAGATATGATTCCATGAAACAAAGTATGTTACAGTCCCTGATGTATCTCTGGAAGGAGATCCTTGCCCTGAGCTTGTCTACTTTATTGTCTTGGGACTTAACATCAGTGAGCAATACACTCAGAAGCGGTGGATGGTGTGCACACCTACTGAGTTGGACTAAAAGTTCACTCCGAATACCTCTTCTCTGCCGGCGGCGTCTTGGAGCAGCCTCTGGGATAAGTTCATCCTTGGGGGGTACGAAAAAAGGATCCAGTTCAGGAAAGTCGTATGTCTCTTTGAAATGCTGGCGAGTTACTACCGCTCTGATATCCAAAAGTAATTTCTGTATGTAATAACACAAAAAACATTCTGGGCTAATAATGTAACAAATAACAACAAAAAATAAAACTGCAAAGTTGCTTACGAGCTAGAAACAGAGCGGCCATGTCTATCGGCGCCATCTTGATACTTTGGAGTAAATTAGACCAAATGATGCCTGTGCGCAGCGCATTGAGTAAAGTGCTGATAGATTAATTTTTGGCGGCGCTGCGTACAGGCGTCCCCTGCCAGGCAGTGTCGCTGCACGAGGTGGGATATAGGATTCATATAAATTTGTGCAATTAGCAGCTATGAAACAAAACAGCAGAAATACTTTGAAAACAGCTACTGCAGCATTTTTCTGCTATAAATCGCAACTTGCACATGTGCTCATACTTTTGACTATTTTATCAAGCCTTAAAAATACTTCTTTAACCTATCTCCCCCCTTTCATCTACACTGATTGAATTGGATTTAACAAGTGACATGAATAAGGGATCATAGCTTTCACCTGGATTCACCTGGTCAGCCTATGTCATGAAAAGAGCAGGTGTTAATTTGTTGTATACTGCTGTAATTGAGGTAATTATATTACAGATGTGCTGTTATACAACACACACACACACACACACACACACACACACACACACACACACACACACACACACACACACACACACACACACACACACACACACACACACACACACACACACACACAAGACAGAGTGATGAGCCACATGCCAGGAACCAACAGTCCAATTAAAAGTCTGAGAAATTGAAACGCGAGTGGGACACCTAGAGATGTGTACAATTCAAAAAGTACTTTGAACACAATAGTTCAAAAACTGAAGTACCTGGATGAGGATTTTTCCCAGACAGACCCACGGAGTGCTGACTTCTGCCAAGAACATGACGCCTTGGAAGTAATCCCCCTTGCCCTGTCGCCAGAACTGGGGGAAAGAGGAAGAAGACAGTTCATTGAAAGTCATGTTTTATCATCATGAATAAACCTTCAACAAACCTTTTTACCAGTGTAAAGTAAGCCTTGTCCATAGGGCAGGAGCCTTTATCCTGTTTTTGTAGCATGATGCAGCTTGATGTACAAGTACACCCCCAAGACAGGAGGCTAGTCTGTCACAGGGCCTTACCCCCAATCCATCTGTATCCCTAATGCTCAGTACCAAGCAGAGAGGCATCAAGACGATTTTTCGAGTCTTTGGTTGGACTCGGCCGGGGATCAAACAGCCAACTTCCCAATATCCGGGCGGACACTCAAACCACACGGCCACAAAGATTTGCCTGTGTACCCTACCAAATATCTTTAATAATGACCCACACAAGATACTTCCAATAAACACTCACTCGCTCACACGTCATTCTCCCAGCATTTGAATGTCGTCATTGGGCGACAGTTACCACAGAGACGGGGAAGCACACGGTGACCATGACGATGTGGTGGAGTACCATGAGGAACTCGCGCCGCAGGTAGCTGGTCAGGGCCGCACCCAGGGGTTTGGCGCCGCTGTCCGCTTCATGACCCTTGATGCGCAGCTTGTACCAGTAGCACATGAACATGGCGTAGATGTCGTACACAAAGTAGGGCACGGCAAAGAGGATGTAGGCACTGGTGAGCCAATGCCTGATACAAAGAAGAAGAAAAAGAGGTAGAAAAAAGGGGTTACGGTAAAGTAACTTAGTTGAACAGTGGGCATTCAATAAGCAAGGCTACAATATTTGGATTTGATTCATTCGTATGTAAAAAGGTTTTACAAAAGTAATATAGTTTGGGGATGGAGACTAGGGAGTGGTGGTATGGTTTACAGCAAGGGTTTTCTGGGTGGGGAAGGACCAATGGAAGGGTTTCCGTGTGGGTCCTGCTTTTTGTCACACATCCATGGGCTCATCAACACTAAAGACAACAATTATATCATTAACATTATTTTCTGAAAAATAATGGCAACACTAGCTATTCTCTCTTGGAATGTGAAAGGCCTAAATGGTCCTATCAAACATTCCATCTGTCTCAATATTCTAGGAAGAAACCCTATTGATATAACAATGCTCCAAGAAACACACCTGCTCCAAAAGTACACACATAGAATGCAGAACCATTTGTACAAACTGGCTTATTTTTCTTCAGCCCCAAACAAAACAAAAGGTGTAATCAATGATACAAAAGAAACTCAAAATCACCATATTGGGTAAAGGCAAAGACCAGGAAGGCAGAATCACTTAAATATCCATAATGGAAAGAAAATTGCCTTTTTTAATGTGTATACTCCAAATTCATATGATCCTACGTTTTTTGATTCTATGAGCAGCATATTGTTAGGATTAACTGAATTCCAATGGGTTAACAGGACAGACATGAATGCCATTTTGGACATGTGAGACAAAATCTACAGTGTCTTCAGAAGGAATTCACCTTCCTTTGTTTATACATTTTTTGTTGGATTTAATTGTCTTTTTTTTTTACAATCTAAACAAAATACTCTGTCAAAGTAAAAAATAAAAAAAATAATCTAAATGGAAAATAAAACACTAATATATCTTGATTAGATAAGTATTCAACATGTTACAATCACCTTTGGCAGCGATTACAGCTGTGAGTCTTTCTGGGTCTAAGAGCTTTGCACACCTGGTTTGTACCGTATTTGCACATTATTCTTTAAAAAAGGTATTTTAGCTCTGTCAAGTTGGTTGTTGATCATTGCTAGGCAGCCATTTTCAAGACTTGCCATAGATTTTCAGGAACATTGTCGTCTTGGTTAGAAAATGCAGTATATATATATATTTGGCCTTGTGTTTTAGGTTATTAACCTACTAAAATATGATTTAGTCTCCCAGTGTCTGTTTGAAAGCAGACAACCAGGTTCCTCTAGGATTTTGCATGTGCTTACCCCTATTCTGTTTCTTTTTATCATAAAGAAAACTCCCTAGTCCTTGCCGAGGAAAAACATACCCATAACATGATGCAGCCACCACCATGCTTGAAAATATGAAGAGTGGTATGTTGTGTTTGTCCCAAACATAACGCTTTGTATTGAGGACAAAAAGTTCCTTTCTTGTCAAATTTTTTGCAGTATTACTTTAGCGCCTTATTGCAAACAGGATGCATGTTTAGGAATATTTGTCTTCTGTACAGGCTTCATTCTTTTCACTCAGCCATGTATGTTAGTATTGTGGAGTAACTATAATTTACAAAAATAACAAAAACGCATCATGCAACAATTTCAATGACTTTGCTCAGTTAAAAGTTCATATGAGGAACTCAGTGAATTTAAATTAATTAATTAGGTCCTAATCTATGGATTTCACATGACTGGGACTACAGATATGCATCTGTTGGTCCCAGATACCTTAAAAGAAATGGGCCTCAAATTGCCATCGATAAAATGCAATTGTGTTCCTTGTTCGTCTTCCAATACCATAAACCCCACCGCCACCATGGGGCACCCTGTTCACAACGTTGACATTAGCAAACCGCTCGCCCACATGACGCCATACATGTGGTCTTCGGTTGTGAGGCCGGTTGGACGTACTGCCACATTTTTTTTTAAATGATGTTGGAGGTGGCTTATGGTAGAGAAATTAACATTCAATTCTCTGGCAACAGAGAGAGTATGCTAATTGCATACTCTCTCAAAACTTGAGACATCTGTGGCATTGTGTTGTGTGACAAAACTGTACATTTTAGAGTGGCCTTTTATTGTCCCCTGCACAAGGTGTACCTGTGTAATGATCATGCTGTTTAATCAGCTTCTTGATATGCCACACTTGTCCTATGGTATATCATGACAAAGGAGAAATGCTCACTAACAGGGATGTAAACAAATGTGTGCACATTTGAGAGAAATAAGCTTTTTGTGCGTATGGAACATTTCTGGGATATTTAATTTCAGCTCATGAATCATGGGACCAACACTGTGCATGCTGCGTTCATATTTTTGTTCAGTGTACAATGTTGTTCATCTATCCTCAGTGATCTCTTATCACAGCCATTACATTTAAATGTAAAAAAAATGAGTAATTATAATAATAAAAATAAATACATTTAAAATAAAATCGTCATTGGCCTCATGGTGAAATCCCTGAGCGGTTTCGTTCCTCTTCGGCGCCTGTATCTTTGTATTGACAGTGTATTGATACACCATCCAAAGTGTAAATAATAACTGCAACCATGCTCAAAGAGATATTCAATGTCTGCTTTTTTTTATTTTTACCCATCTACCAATAGGTGTCCTTCTTTGCAAACCATTGGAAAACCTCCCTGGTCTTCATGGTTGAATCTGTGCTTGAAATTCACTGCACGACTGAGTGACCTTACAGATAATTGTATGTGTGGGGTACAGAGATGGGGTAGTCAATTTAAAAATCATGTTAAACACTGTTATTGCACAAAAAGTTGAGTCCATGCAACTTATATGGCTCATTAAGCACATTTGTACTACTGAACTTATTTAGGCTTGCCATAACAAAAAAGTGTTGAATACCTACTGAGTAAAGACATTTAAGCTTTTAATTTAATTAATTATTTTGTAAACATTTCTAAAAACATAATTCCACTTTGACATTATGGGGTATTGTGTGTAGATCAGTGACACAAAATCTCAATTGAATCAAATTTTATTTTTTTTATAAAAAAATGTACAGCCTTTTGTTTAAGTAAAAGGGTGTGAATACTTTCTAAAGGCACTGTAATAAGACCAACTACTAGCCACACGCAGCCAATGCTCTCCAACATATACTCTCTGATTACAGCCAGCCTCATTGATGCCCGGCGAGCACATAGTCCAAAAGCAAACGAGTACACTTTCTACTCAAACAGGCATAAAACATTCTCCCAAATCAACTTTATATTATCTGCAACTCTATTTTCTAAAATGAAGAAAGACATTCAACATATGAGCTTGTCTGATCACCATGCCAACTACTACCAATTTCACACTTCAGAATCTCCTAAAAGAGCCACAAGGTGGCGTTTTAATGTTTCATTACTACAAAATCCTACATTCTGTCATCAATTTGAAATTGAACTAAATTAATTCATAATGCTCAATAAAAATTCAGTCAATGAACCCCAGATTCTATGGGATGACACCAAAGGTTTTATAAAAATACTTCATTTGCATCTGAGTTGAATAAATCACAATTAAATAAGATAGCAGAATTGGAAATGTTGATAACTGCGTTGGAGCGTTCTCAACAAACACTTTTTTCAGACCAGGTATCTATTACTCTCTCAACAAACACTTTTTTCAGACCAGGAATCTATTACTCTTTCCAAAGTCAAGACAGAACTTAATTTATTGATAACACAGAGCAGAATTTGCCGTCCACTTAGTTAGGTTCAACCACAATTTCCATTGTAATCGTCCCAGTCGTTTACTGCACAACAAGCTTCGCAGTAATGATCAATTAGCTGAAACAGCAACTATTGAATCTGAAACTGGGGAATTACTATCAGAACCCAAATGAATCAAAGATTCTCCCAGCTCTATAAAGAACTGTACACCTCTGATTGTAAATACACACCAAGCTAGACTAAGTCCTTTCTAAAAGAATTAAGAACTCTTCTCTCAACAGAAAAAGCTGCATTGCTGGGAACCCAAAATCGCTCTCAATGAACTCAAAAGGGCATTGCATAGTATGAATAAATGGCAAATCACCTGGATGGGATTCCCCCTGAGTTCTATTTACATTTTTATCGGTAAGGATGCTACTCAGTGGTCTCACTATCACTCCTTGGCCTGTTTTATCTCGATGCAGAAAAAGCTTTTGATAGACTAGAATAGTCATATCTCTGGTCGGTCTTGAATAGCGGGATCCGGGTTACCGAGATTTCCTGCCCAAACCCACTCTCTTTTCACAGGATAAATAACTGCGAGAAACCGGTAAATTATAAAAATTATTTATATGAACAGCATGACGTGAAATGGAACTTCAATTAAATGTAATGTCTAAATCTGTCTTATCTAAGGGCCACAGCCTACTCTCTGCAAGATCAATCATCAACGCTCAGGTTGGGAACAGACAGCGCATTTCAGTATAGAGTGCAGTTCACAATGCATGTAGGCCTTTCATCTCATCATGGTAACTTTTTTCTTGTGAAAGGTAGGACTACATTTGCTGCAGCATAGCCTATGTATTAGTAATATAAGGGCTGAATGAATGCATGTTTCATTTACACAAAAGGGCACAACAAAGCCTATTCCCCCTCAGGAGACTGAAAAGATTTGGCATAGGTCCTCAAAAGGTTCTACATCTGCACCATCGAGAGCATCCTGAATGCTTGCAACACTGCCTGGTATGGTCTAGGTCCAAAAGGCACCATGGCACCATCTGCACCATTGAGAGCATCCTGTCTGAATGCAACACTGCCTGGTATGGTCTAGGTCCAAGAGGCTTCTTAACAGCTTCTACCTCCAAGCAATAAGACTCCTGAACAGCTAATCAAATGGCTACCCAGACTATTTGTATTGCACCCCCCTCTTTTACGCTGCTGCTACTCTGTTTATTATCTATGCATAGTAACTTTAACTCTACCTACATGTACATATTACCTCGACTAACCGGTGCCCCCGCACATTGACTCTGGACCGGTATCCCCTGTATATAGCCTCGCTATTGTTATTTTACTGCTGTTCTTTAATTACTTGTTACTTTTATTTTTTACTTAGCTATTTTTTACTTAAAACCTGTTGTGGATAGGGGGCAGTATTTTCACGGCCGCATAAAAAACGTACCCGATTTAATCTGGTTACTACTCTTGCCCAGAAACTAGAATATGCATATAATTAGTAGATTTGGATAGAAAAGGAGTTCTGTATCTATAATTCTTAAAATAATTGTTATGTATTTTGTCAACGTTTATGATGAGTAATTTAGTAAATTCACCGGAAGTTTTCGGTGGGAATGCTAGTTCTGAACATCAGATGCTAATGTAAAAAGCAGTTTTTTGATATAAATATGAACTTGATTGAACAAAACATGCATGTATTGTATAACATAATGTCCTAGGAGTGTCATCTGATGAAGATCATCAAAGGTTAGTGCTGCATTTAGCTGTGGTTTGGGTTTTTGTGACATATATGTTTGCTTTGAAAATGGCTGTGTGATTATTTTTGTTTGGGTACTCTCCTGACATAATCTAATGTTTTGCTTTCGCTGTAAAGCCTTTTTGAAATCGGACAATGTGGTTGGATTAACGAGAGTCTTATCTTTCAAATGGTGTAAAATAGTCATATGTTTGAGAAATTGAAGTTATAGCATTTTTAAGGTTTTTGTATTTCGCACCACGCTCTACCATTGGATATTGGTGAGGTGTTCCGCTAGCGGAACGTCTGTCCTCAACATTAACACTTATTTTTCTTAAACCTGCATAGTTGGTTAAAAGGGCTTGTAAGTAAGCTTTCACTGTAAGGTCTACACCTGTTGTATTCGGCACTTGTAACAAATAAAATTTGATTTCCATCTGGCTTTCGTGGGGGCACCTAACCTTTTCATTGTAAAGAAGATTTTTTTTAAATTCGCATTTGTTTATTTCCCAAGATTTATCACACAACATTTTAGGACTACATACAGCAGCTTTTTAAAGGAGTCTGCTTTGTGTCTTCTTTTTTGCCATGACAAATCAAGTATCGGGACAACCCTTCTCCCAAGGCACAAAAAAACACTGCCAAATTATGATTCTGAAGTTAACAATTCACTTCAAACATTTCTAGTATGGCCTGATGTAAAATATCGCTCAAGGCTGAATGAGACTAAAAAACGTGTTTTTCTTTTTTCTTCACTCTATGCTGTAGTTAACTGTTTTTTTGTGTGTGTGTGTGTGTGGGGGGGGGTTTATGATTCGGATATCTTCTGTCTCTTTCTGGGGCGTGATCATTAGGACACGAAACTGAAAATGTTTTACAACGGAAAACAAAAGTAATAATTTCTTATTGAACAACTGTGTCTGTTTTCTTCCATTTTAGTGTCTCAAACATGCCCCTGGTCTGTTTTACTAATTTTACTGACTGAGCTTTACAGTAACAACAATTGTCAGAAGGACGAGGTGAATGTCTACACTTACTGATCCTCAATGATGTCATCACAGGAGGAGGCAATGATGTAACCAGCAGAGGAGGCCATGATCGCCTGAACAGAGGACACCAACCTGAGAAAGGCCCGCAGGAGAAATTAAACATACATTTTTACTAAAATGTCATCCTTCGTGATTATCAGAGTTAACCAAAAGTCATCATATGACAGAATTAGTGTTGATTTATTTTGAGTGATAACCAATGGCTCAATCTCAATTAGTCTTTCCGCAATTACTCACATCATATCTCCTCGCTTCCTTCTCAAATGTATATTGAAAAAGAAAGTCCAAGGTCACTCCCCTCAGACTTTCTTCTCCAATGCGTTTGAGAAGGCAAGGAGAGAGAACGGAAATAATTGAGGAAAGATTAACTGAGGAAGAGCATGCATATATACAGTTGAAGTCAGAAGTTTACATACACTAATGAGTCATTAAAACTAGTTTTTCAACCACTCCACAAATTTCGGCAAGTCGGTTAGGACATCTACTTTGAGCATGACAAGTAATTTTTCCGACAATTGTTTACAGACAGATTATTTCACTTTTAATTCACTGTATCACAATTCCAGTGGGTCAGAAGTTTACATACACTAAGTTGACTGTGCCTTTAAACAGCTTGGAAAATTACAGAAGAATATGTAATGGCTTTAGAATCTTCTGATAGGCTAATTTACATAATTTGAGTCAATTGGAGGTGTACCTGTGGATGTATTTCAAGGCCTACCTTCAAACTCAGTGCCTCTGCTTGACATCATGGGGGAAAAATTTAAAAAATCAGCCAAGACCTCAGAAAAAAATTGTAGACCCCACAAGTCTGGTTCATCCTTGGGAGCAATTTCCAAACACCTGAAGGAAACACGTTCATCTGTACAAACAATAGTACGCAAGTATAAACACCATTGGACCACACAGCCGTCATACCGCTCAGGAAGGAGACGCGTTCTGTCTCCTAGAGATGAACGTACTTTGGTGCGAATATTGCAAATCAGTCCCAGAACAACAGCAAAGGACCTTGTGAAGATGCTGGAGGAAACAGGTACAAAAGTATCTATATACTATGGTTTGCAACTGCACATGGGGACAAAGACTGTACTTTTTGGAGAAATGTCCTCTGGTCTGATGAAACAAAAATAGAACTGTTTGCCCATAATAACCATCGTTATGTTTGGAGGAAAAAGGGTGAGGCTTGCAAGCCGAAGAACACCATCCCAACCGTGAAGCACGGGGGTGGCAGCATCATGTTGTGGGGTGCTTTGCTGCAGGAGGGACTGGTGCACTTCACAAAATAGAAGCAGGAAAATTATGTGGATATATAAGCAACATCTCAAGACATCAGTCAGGAAGTTAAAGCTTGGTCGCAAGCATACTTCCAAAGTTGTGGCAAATGGCTGAAGGACAACAAAATCAAGGTATTGGAGTGGCCATCACAAAGCCCTGACCTCAACAATTTGTGGGCAGAACTGAAAAGGTGTGTGCGAGCAAGGAGTCCTACAAACCTGACTCAGTTACACCAGCTCTGTCAGGAGGAATGGGACAAAATTCACCCTACTTATTGTGGGAAGCTTGTGGAAGGCTACCTGAAACATTTGACCCAAGTTAAACAATTTAAAGGCAATGCTACCAAATACTAATTGAGTGTATGTAAACTTCTGACCCACTGGGAATGTGATGAAAGAAATAAAAGCTAAAATAAATCACTCTCTACTATTATTCTGATGTTTCACATTCTTAAAATAAAGTGGTGATCCTAACTGACCTAAGACAGGGAATTTTTTGTAGGATTAAATGTCAGGAATTGTGAAAAACTGAGTGTAAATATATTTGGCTAAGGTGTATGTAAACTTCCGACTCAACTGTACATAGTACCAGTCAAAAGTTTGGACACACCTACTCATTCAAGAGGTTATTCTTTATTTTTACTATTTTCTACATTGTATGGAATCATACAACATATGGAATCATGTAGTAACCAAAAAAAAAAAGTGTTAAAACAAATTAAAATGTGTTTCATATTTGAGATTCTTCAGAAGTAGGCACCCTTTGCCTTGACAGCTTTGCACACACTTGGCATTCTCTCAACCAGCTTCATGAGGTAGTCACCTGGAATGCATTTCAATTAACAGATGTGCCTTGTTAAAAGTTCATTTGTGGAATTTATTTCCTTCTTAATGCGTTCGAGCCAATCAGTTGTGTTGTGACATGTAGGGGTGGTATACAGAAGACAGAAGTAGAGCTAAGTCCATATTATGGCAAGAACAGCTCAAATAAGCAAACAGAAACGATAGTCCATCATTACTTCAAGTTTCAAGTTTCTTCAAATGCAGTCGCAAAAAACATCAAGCACTGATGAAACTGGCTCCCATGAGGACCACCACAGGAAAGGAAGACCCAGAATTACCTCTGCTGCAGAGGATAAATTCATTAGAGTTAACTTCCCCTCAGATTGCAGACCAAATAAATGCTACAGAGTTCAAGTAACAGACACATCTCAACATCAACTGTTCAGAGGAGACTGCGTGAAGCAGGCCTTCATGGTCAAATTGCTGCAACAAAACCACTACTAAAGGACACCAATAATAAGAAGAGATTTGCTTTGGCAAAGAAACACAAGCAATGGACATTAAAACGATGGAAATCTGTCTGTTGTCTGTTGAGTCCAAATTAGATTTTTTGTTCCAACCGCCGTGTCTTTGTGAGACGCAGAGTAGGTGAATGGATGATCTCCGCATGTGTAGTTCCCACCATGAAACATGGAGGAGGTGGTGTGATGGTGCTTTGCTGGTGACACTGTTGGTGTTTATTTAGAATTCAAGGCACACTTAACCAGCATGGCTACCACAGAATTCTTCAGCGATACGCCATCCCATCTGGTTTGCGCTTTGTGGGACTATCATTTGTTTTTCAACAGGTCAATGACCCAACAAACCTCCAGGCTGTGAAAGGGCTATTTGACAAAGAAGGAGAGTGATGGAGTGCTCCATCAGATGACCTGGCCTCCACAATCTCCCAACCTCAACCCAGTTGAGATGGTTTGGAATGAGTTGGACTGCAGAGTTAAGAAAAAGCAGTCAACAAGTGCTCAGCATATGTGGGACCTCCTTCAATACTGTTGGAAAAGCATTCCAGGTGAAGCTGGTTGAGAGAATACCAAGACTGTGCAAAGCTGTCATCAAGGCAAAGGGTGGCTACTTTGAAGAATTTCAAATATATTTTGATTTGGTTAACCCTTTTTGTTACTTAATTGATTCCATGTGTTATTTCATAGTTTTGATGTCTTCACTATTATTCTACAATGTAGAAAATAGTACAAATAAAGAAAAAACCTTGAATGAGTAGGTGTGTCCAAACTTTTAACTGGTACTGTATATGATCCCCACTTTTCCTCATCGCTCACCTGGCTGACACTATGACCGCATCCCCTTCGCTCCACCTCAGTGCAGGGATATGCTTGAGGCATTGCTTGGAGAGCACAAACAGGCCTGGGAAGAAGACAGACCCGGCAGCCAGGATGGTCAACATGGTCCAACGTGTTTGTCTTGGTGGCAAAGTTCAGCAGGTAGTCTGGTCTTTGTGATCTTTCTTCCCTCTGAAATTGGAAGCACAGAGATAAACAATTTCAAAACAAGAAGGCAACTAATGCACTAATAAAAGTTGTTTCCTTTCTTTTATCATGTGTCGCCAAAGGGACACAGCATATTAAGTGGGACAGGGCCATTGGGACAAAAATAGCACCAGCACAGAGTGGAGAAGAGGGCATTTGTTAACTTTTCAAAGGGACAGAGAGGGTTAGTGCGTGTGGATGATTGTGGTGATGCTGAGTGCTGGGTGTGGTTGCTGGTGAGTGATTTTCATAGATGAGGAAGCCCATTGTGCTAACATGACAGGGTGGCCATCTAAGGTCATTATGAACCTCATCACTACTAGGGCTGTGGCGGTCACAAAAATTTGTCAGCCGGTGATTGTCAAGCCTATAACTGTCGGTCTCACGGTAATTGACCGTTGATTAACATAAAACACATTTAGCATCTCCTGGCTTACAAGCCATTTGAAAAAGTATAATAAATCCATGTAATATAGCCTACACCTTCACAATAAATCCATTACCTTTTTAGACAGGTCTAAAGATGCATGATATAAAGAAAATGTCTACTTCAGAAGAAAAGGATAGCATACTCTGAGTTGTCCTTATGTTAGGACCTGATCTGTCTATGCCACATGGCTGTGGGCTACACTAGTTAATTTATCAGACAAGATTTGCTTATAATTCCGTGCCATTATTTTATAGTATGAAGAATACAATTCAACAAAGCTGAATAAAATGTAAATATTTTCTCCAAACGATGAGGGAGTGCGCACATGCGGCTGGCTATTCTGTGTTGAGCGGTTAACAAAGAAATAGATACTCCTATATGCTTAATTTAGAGTTATTAACTTTAGTTGTCATACAAATGTTGGGCTACATGTTTTGATTTTTAATACATTGTAAGGTTGCATGATGCGACTGATGATTTTAAATAAGTCACTTGAAAGGCATGAGCTCTGCTTTGTTTTCTTGCGCAGGCTGTACACACTCCAATAGTCTCTCATTCACAATTTGACAAGCACTTTATAATGCCTCGAATTTCACAGCAGCATTCTTTTTGTGGCAGTAATGCAACCGGAAAAAAATCTGTGCCTTTTGTGACCCGGAGTGCTGCGTTGTGCCCTTCTCCCTGAGTGTGCTGCGCAATCAGATGGCTCTCCGTCACGTGATCGGGTCTTTCTCACAGGCTACAAGTGAAGACGGACACATCAGGGACGCAACTGCACGCGTCCTTATCCAATTCCCAAGGTGCATATTGAAGATATTGGAAGAACTGTCCATATTTACTTTGTCAGCCAACAAGATGAGCAGGCCTAACGAACAACAAAAGCACTAGCCTATGTGAATCTACTATCCCCCATAGTACAAATGTCGACCTATTCAAATCTGTGGGAGAAATAAATATTCCAAACATAGTCTGGGACAGTTGTGGGATGCGATAGATCCCAAATTAATACAACCACCAGCATCTAAAAAACAGTTGTATGCAATGTGGCTGACGCAACAGATCAGAATGTTTAGTTTAAAATGTTGATAAACTATTAGAATATTTCTTCACATTATAAGCGCAGAAATGTGCACATGGTAGTAGGCTATAAGCACAAATGTTCCATTAGCGGGAATACACCATTATCAAAAGTGACCGCAAATGTGATTATGCATGTAATGCTTTTATTATAAAAGGTGAATTTTTATGCTGAAAAGGATCTTCCCCAAATGTGCTTAATTTTAACAAGTTATTTGGCCACTTTATTTGTGATACAAACCTTATTAAAACGTAGGCCTATGAGCTAGGCTACATTCACAAGTGATAATATATAATTCACAAGTGATAGGCTAATATTGTCACCCATCATACTATTCTTGACTTAATCTCATCTTTACATATACTAAATAATATATGTGTGACATTTGTTTTGATTTAGAATGGACCATTATCACGCACCTGTATCGAAATTGGGGCAGCGGGAAGAAATACATGTGCACTTAAATAGCGAATGGAGGACGCTTTTCTCCGTGGTTTATTTTCATGCCAGCCAGGTAGGCTATACTCCTGTTGTAAATATAAGCAATGTGCTTAATATTAGGAAAGTAGAGAAATAAAAATAGTAGGCCTAGCCTATAGAAAGCTGATGGGATCCTCGTCTTTTTATTAGTGGCCATCACTCGGTTCTCACGCAATTGCATAGCCTATAGAAATGTTGCGCAACATGAGCTCATGAAGTGTTTGATTTGATTTTTGAATACATTTGCATTTTTGTCAGAGTGATTAGAGGGACAATAGAGTCCTGAGTACCAGGCAATTAGCAAGTTTGGTAGGCTACTAATGACCAGCAGCAGCATCAGAGCTTGGAGAAGCCTAATTACAGTGACTAAACGGTCATGTCGAATTTGACTGCCTTCATGACTCGTGACCGCCGGTGTGACAGTAATACGGTCACCGCAAGAGCCCTAAATCACTACCAACGGGCCTGAGGCATGCATGTTGATCCCACACAATGCAGCATGGTTGCTCCGACTAGTCGTATGATGTTACGAATGGTCGGTTACTTAAGACATAAACGAAAGGAGGTTGGGTAGTTGGGGAGGATGGGTAGGCGTATAGGCCTAACGGTAACGTCTAACAACCCAAAGGTTCCGTTTTCGAATCATGTCAGGGACAACTTAAGTTATTTGGCCACTTTATTTGTGATACAAACCTTATTAAAACGTAGGCCTATGAGCTAGGCTACATTCACAAGTGATAATATATAATTCACAAGTGATAGGCTAATATTGTCACCCATCATACTATTCTTGACTTAATCTCATCTTTACATATACTAAATAATATATGTGTGACATTTGTTTTGATTTAGAATGGACCATTATCACGCACCTGTATCGAAATTGGGGCAGCGGGAAGAAATACATGTGCACTTAAATAGCGAATGGAGGACGCTTTTCTCCGTGGTTTATTTTCATGCCAGCCAGGTAGGCTATACTCCTGTTGTAAATATAAGCAATGTGCTTAATATTAGGAAAGTAGAGAAATAAAATAGTAGGCCTAGCCTATAGAAAGCTGATGGGATCCTCGTCTTTTTATTAGTGGCCATCACTCGGTTCTCACGCAATTGCATAGCCTATAGAAATGTTGCGCAACATGAGCTCATGAAGTGTTTGATTTGATTTTTGAATACATTTGCATTTTTGTCAGAGTGATTAGAGGGACAATAGAGTCCTGAGTACCAGGCAATTAGCAAGTTTGGTAGGCTACTAATGACCAGCAGCAGCATCAGAGCTTGGAGAAGCCTAATTACAGTGACTAAACGGTCATGTCGAATTTGACTGCCTTCATGACTCGTGACCGCCGGTGTGACAGTAATACGGTCACCGCAAGAGCCCTAAATCACTACCAACGGGCCTGAGGCATGCATGTTGATCCCACACAATGCAGCATGGTTGCTCCGACTAGTCGTATGATGTTACGAATGGTCGGTTACTTAAGACATAAACGAAAGGAGGTTGGGTAGTTGGGGAGGATGGGTAGGCGTATAGGCCTAACGGTAACGTCTAACAACCCAAAGGTTCCGTTTTCGAATCATGTCAGGGACAACTTAAGCATTTTAGCTAATTAGCAACTTTGCAACTACTTGCAGTGGCTGCTCTTTCACTGTAAATGTCCATTAATATGTTATTGACATGTAAATCTGTCATAAAAATCAGGAATTTCCTCAATAAACACAAATACGAGCGTTGCTGCATCTCATCGGTAGAAAAGGGCCATCTACATTTCCTGGTTGTAAGTAGGGATGCACGATATATCGGTGAACATATCGGAATCGGCCGATATTAGCTAAAACATGGCAACATCGGTATCGGCCCTATGTCTAGTTTAACGCTGATGTTAAAAACCGATGTCAAAGCTACCTCGCATACCTATATAACCTCGGTACATTATGTAATGACGCAACGTAAAATTTTGCGCTACACGTGCAACACAGCATTCCGAACCTAGCCCACAATGTCTGCTGTGTGGATCGAGCAGTGAAGCAGTCATTTGAAAGAGTAACAAAAGTTATTTGTATTACCCAGTAAGAGTGTACCTAAGTTGGCATGAGCAAAACAGTTTGGAAAATCGACTTAAAAAAATTCACACTCCACTAAATCAACTTCAGCTAAAATGGCTACCATCACTGGAGATCACGTGAAAGTTTGGCATCAGAACTCACTGAATTGCAGTATAACTCACTGGTGTCTGCTCTGGCTCCAATTCAGGCAACCGTGGAAATCATCCAGGGTTCTGTGGCATCTCACACTACCACACTGGACGAAGTTGAGGCCGGGCTGTCGAGCCACAGTGACCAACTCACTACGCTGGAAACAAAGCTTGACGATGTGGCCGCTGCCAACAAGTCACTGCAGCTACAAGTGGAAGGTTTGATTTCACGATCAAAATGCCAAAATATCTGCATGATTGGACTGCCAGAGGATTCTGAGACAGGATCTCCAACCCACTTCATGGCGGAGGTTTTGGGCAATGAGGCTTTTCACAATCTTCCTTAACTCAATAGAGTCCAACACAGCCTTACACCTAAACCTCGCCCATGCAGCCAACCGCGTCCCATAATTTTTTTTAATTGAACCTTTATTTAATTAAAAAAGTCAGTTAAGAACAAATTCTTATTTACAATGACGGCCTACCAAAAGGCCTCCTGCGGGGACGGGGGCCTGGGATTAAAAAAATTAAATAACTACAATATAAATATAGGACAAAACACACATCACAACAACGGAGACAACACTACATAAAGAGAGACCTAAGACAACACAGCATGGTAGCAACACAACATAACAACAACATGGTAGCAACACAATATGGTAGCAGCATAAAACACGGTACAAACATTATTGGGCACAGACAACAGCACAAAGGGCAAGAAGGTAGAGACAACAATACATTACGTAAAACAGCCACAACTGTCAGTAAGAGTGTTCATGATTAACCTGTTTGGGGTAGGGGGCAGTATTGAGAATTTTGGAAAAAATATGTTCCCATTTTTAACTGCCTCCTACACCAACTCAGAAGCTAGAATATGCATATTATTGTTCAGGTTTGGATAGAAAACACTCTGAATTTTCTAAAACTGTTTGAATGGTGTCTGTGAGTATAACAGAACTCCTATGGCAGGCAAAAACCTGACAAGGTTTCAAGCAGGAAGTACCCTGTCTGACAAGGAGTCGTGCGTCTTGCATCTTTTTATTGAAAAGTAAGGATCTTAGCTGTAACGTGACAATTCCCAGGGCTCCAATAGGCTCTCAGAGCCCGCGAAATAACTGAAGGTTTACGAGGGAGCCTCAGGTTGAAACAGATTATCGCCTTTTGTAAGTGGATGCTCCGAGGACCTTTGAATGATGCGCGTGCATGAGTCGCTTCTGAGGAGAAATTTTATTCGGCTGTTTAGGCTCAATGCATACTCCCGGTCGGAATATTATCACTAATCTACGAGTTGAATGGCATAAAAATTGGTTTTAAACAGCGGTTGACATGCTTCGAAGTACGGTAATGGAATAGTTAGACATTTTTGACACGCCAATGCGCCATGCGCGGGACCGCGAAGAAGCATTCTAGAACTCACGAACAAAACGTCGCTGTTTGGATATAACGATGGATTATTTGGGACCAAACCAACATTTGTTATTGAAGTAGAAGTCCTGGCAGTGTATTCTGATGAAGAACAAGCAAGGTAAGAACATTTTTCTTATAGGAAATGTGATTTTGGTGGATGCTGACCTGGGTGGGTATCTAAATAGCTAGCCCTGTAATGCCGGACATATCGAGTGCATAGAGGAGTAATGTATCTATAATTCTTAAAATAATTGTTATGCTTTTTGTGAACGTTTATCGTGAGTAATTTAGCAAACTGTTAGTAAATTCAACGGAAGTTTGCCGGGGGTTATGCGTTTTCTGAACGTCACATGCTAATGCAAAAAGCTGTTTTTTGATATAAATATGAACTTGATTGAACAGACATGCATGTATTGTATAACACAATGTCCTAGGTGTGACATCTGATGAAGATCATCAAAGGTTAGTGCTGCATTTAGCTGTGGTTTGGGTTTTTGTGACATTATATGCTAGCTTGAAAAATGGCTGTCTGATTTTTTCTGGCTGGGCACTCTGCTGACATAATCTAATGTTTTGCTTTCGTTGTAAAGCCTTTTTGAAATCGGACAGTGGGGTTAGATTAACGAGATTCTTGTCTTTAAATAGCTGTAAAATAGTCATATGTTTGAGAAATTGAAGTAATAGTATTTCTAACGATTCAAAAATCGCGCCACTGGAATTTCAGTAGCTTTTACGTAGGTGGGACGAAATCGTCCCACATACCCGAGAGAGGTTAAGTCTTTGAATGAAGAGATTGAGATAACTGTCCAGTTTGAATGTTTGTTGCAGCTCGTTCCAGTCGCTAACTTCAGCGAACTGAAAAGGGGAGCAACTTAGGGATGTGTGTACTTTGGGGACCTTTAACAGAATGTGGCTGGCAGAACAGGTGTTGTATGTGGAGGATGAGGGCTGAAGTAGATATCTCAGATAGGGGGGAGTGAGACCTAAGAGGGTTTTATAAATAAGCAACAACCAGTGGGTCTTGCGACAGGTATACAGAGATTACCAGTTTACAGAGGAGTATAAAGTGCAGTGATGTGTCCTATAAGGAGCATTGGTGGCAAATCTGATGACCGAATGGTAAAGAACATCTAGCCGCTCGAGAGCACCCTTACCTGCCGATCTATAAATTATGTCTCCGTAATCTAGCATGGGTAGGATGGTCATCTGAATCAGGGTTAGTTTGGCAGCTGGGGTGAAAGAGGAGCGATTACGATCGAGGAAACCAAGTCTAGACTTAACTTTAGCCTGCAGCTTTGATATGTGCTGAGAGAAGAAGGACAGTGCACTGTCTAGCCATACTCCCAAGTACTTGCAGGAGGTGACTACCTCAAGCTCTAAACCCTCAGAGGTAGTAATAACACCTCTGGGAGGAGGGGCATTCTTCTTACCAAACCACATGACCTTTGTTTTGGAGGTGTTCAGACCAAGGTTAAGGGTAGAGAAAGCTGGTTGGACACCAAGAAATAGCGGTGTAATGGACCGTAGTTGATCCGTGATCCGTACAGAGACCTCCCACGGTTCGGCAACGCATGTGAACCGTGGATCAATTGCAAAGTTGAACCATCATAGTGTGAAATACAGTTTTACTGCCGCTGTTACTTTTTAAAGTAATAATTCCCTGAATCTCGATGCAGAGTTGCAGTGAAAAGATAAAGACAAATGCGTGCTGTATTTTACTCTGAAGCCTGAAGGTTGAGTTGATTTTTTTTTTAAAGCAGAACAGTGTACTGTTCAATGGGAGGGTGCTTGTTGAATCTCAATGAATCAATCCTGGATGCTCGCGTAGGAAGAAAAAAAGAGCAGTTACAGCCATGGCTAGCGGAGGAGCTGAAGAACCGGAAAAGCCTCCCGCTTCGTTTAAGTCTCATGTATGGGAGCATTTTGGCTTCCCTGTCAAATATGATGACGGAAGACGGGTGGTGGACAACACCATTACGGTGTGTAGGCATTGTGCCGTAAGAAAGCCGCATGATAATGGAAATACATGGAGCATGGCCACACATTTAAATCGTCATCACCCTGGTGTGTCAGTGACGGGAGCCAACTCAGCCAAGAGACATCTTCTCCCCGCGGCATTTAAGTAGCCCTTTGCTGCAAAATCAGACCAGGCTAAAGCCATCACCAAATCTATTGGGATGTTTATCACTGCAGACATGAGGCCATACTCTGTTGTGGGAAAACAAAGGGTTTCAAAATATGGTGAAAGTGCTTGAGCCACGCTACGAAATCTTCTCACACACCCACTTCAGTAAGAAGATCGTGCCAGAGCTTTATGAACAGGAAAATTTCCAAATTGTCGAATTATCCTCTATTGCATCCTCTATTGCCCTCACCTCAGATGGGTGGACCTCCAGGACAACGGAAAGCTACGTGACTGTGAATGCTCACTTCGCCACAGAGGAGTGGGAGATGCTTAGTCCGGTGCTACAGACATGCTCCCTCTATGTGAGTCACACAGGCACAAATCTGGCGCAGGTACTGCTAGGAGCAGTAGTAGAGTGGAAGCTAGAGAGGCCCAGTAGCAATATCCCAATCACCACAGATAATGCCAAGAACCAAGTAAATGCAGTGATAGAAGCTGGACTGGGGTCACAGATAGCTTGCTTTGCACATGTGATCAATTTAGCATCCCAAAGGGGAATCTCAGTGAACCAGATGGACCGCCTCCTTCGGAGGATCAGGAAGGTGGTTTCCTTTATCCACAGAAGAACAGCTTAAGACCAAGCAAGAAATGTTACAGCTACCGACCCACAAGCTCATACACGATGTCACAACAAGATGGAACTCCACTTATGCATGTTGGAGAGCGATTACGATCGAGGAAACCAAGTCTAGACTTAACTTTAGCCTGCAGCTTTGATATGTGCTGAGAGAAGAAGGACAGTGCACTGTCTAGCCATACTCCCAAGTACTTGCAGGAGGTGACTACCTCAAGCTCTAAACCCTCAGAGGTAGTAATAACACCTCTGGGAGGAGGGGCATTCTTCTTACCAAACCACATGACCTTTGTTTTGGAGGTGTTCAGACCAAGGTTAAGGGTAGAGAAAGCTGGTTGGACACCAAGAAATAGCGGTGTAATGGACCGTAGTTGATCCGTGATCCGTACAGAGACCTCCCACGGTTCGGCAACGCATGTGAGACCTCCCACGGTTCGGCAACGCATGAGTTTATCGAACAAAACGAACATTTCTTGTGGAAGTAGGAGTCCTGGGAGTGCATTCCGACGACAATCAGCAAAGGTAAGTGAAGATTTATAATACTATTTCTGAGTTTTGTTGACTCCAGAACTTGGCGGGTAATTGTATAGCTTGCTTTGATGGCTGAGCTCTGTACTCAGATTATTGCAAAGTGTGCTTTCGCCGTAAAACTTTTTGAAATCTGACACAGCGGTTGCATTAACCTCTTACATCTAGATGTTCCGCTAGCGGAACACCGCTCCAATATCCAATGATAGGGCGTGGCGCGAATTACAAACTCAAAATTTTTTCAAACATATGACTATTTTACACCATTTTAAAGACAAGACTCTCCTTTATCTAACCACATTGTCCGATATCAAAAAGGCTTTACAACGAAAGCAAAACATTAGATTATGCCAGGAGAGTACCCAGCCAGAAATAATCACACCCATTTTTCAAGCTAGCATATAATGTCACAAAAACCAAAACCACAGCTAAATGCAGCACTAACCTTTGATGATCTTCATCAGATGACACTCCTAGGACATTATGTTATACAATACATGCATGTTTTGTTCAATCAAGTTCATATTTATATCAAAAACCAGCTTTTTACATTAGCATGTGACGTTCAGAACTAGCATACCCACCGAAACTTCCGGTGAATTTACTAAATTACTCACGATAAACGTTCACAAAAAACATAATTATTTTAAGAATTATAGATACAGAACTCCTTTATGCAATCGCTATGTCAGATTTTAAAATAGCTTTTCGGTGAAAGCACATTTTGCAATATTCTGAGTAGATAACCCGGCCATCATGGCTAGCTATTTTGACACCCACCAAGTTTGGCACTCACCAAACTCAGATTTACTATAAGAAAAATTGGATTACCTTTGCTGTTCTTCGTCAGAATGCACTCCCAGGACTTCTACTTTACACCCAATGTTGTTTTGGTTCCAAATAATCCATAGTTATATCCAAATAGCGGCGTTTTGTTCTTGCGTTCAAGACACTATCCGAAGGGTGACGCGCCGGCGTGTATCGTGACAAAAAAATTCAAAATATTCCATTACCGTACTTCGAAGCATGTCAAACGCTGTTTAAAATCAATTTTTAAGCGATTTTTCTCGTAAAATAGTGATAATATTCCAACCGGGAGACATTGTTTTCGTTCAAAGACTGAAAATGTAAAATGGATTCTTCACGTGTACGCGCGCGCCCGTGTCATTGTTCTCAGATCGACCACTATCCAAATCCCCTACTGTTTTTCGCCCAGGGACTGCAGAGTCATCATTCCCCATTCTGGCGCCTTCTGAGAGCCTATGGGAGCCTTAGAAAATGTCACGTTACAGCAGAGATCCTCTGTTTTCGATAAAGAGGCTATAGAAGGCCAAGAAATGGTCAGAGAGGGCACTTCCTGTATAGAATCTTCTCAGGTTTTTAGCCTGCCATATGAGTTCTGTTATACTCACAGACACCATTCAAACAGTTTTAGAAACTTTAGGTTGTTTTCTATCCAAATCAAACAATTATATGCATATTCTAGTTTCTGGGTAGGAGTAATAACCAGATTAAATCGGGTACATTTTTTATCCGGCCGTGAAAATACTGCCCCCTATCCTAAACAGGTTAAGGAGAAGTTTATCTTTAATTCTTTGAATAACAGTTTTTTATTTTATCAACGTTTATGATGAGTATTTCTGTAAATTGATGTGCTCATTCACCGGAAGTTTTTGGAGGCAAAACATTTCTGAACATTACACGTCAATGTAAAATGGGGTTTTTGGATATAAATATGAACTTGATCGAGCAAAACATACATGTATTGTGTAACATGAAGTCCTATGAGTGCCATCTGATGAAGATCATCAAAGGTTAGTGCTTAATTTTAGCTGTATTTCTGGTTTTTGTGACGCCTTTCCTTGCTTGGAAAATGGCTGTGTGGTTTTTCTTGTTTAGGCGCTGTCCTAACATAATCTATACTTTAATATAATCTATACTTTCGCCGTAAAGCCTTTTTGAAAATCGGACACTGTGGTTAGATTAATGAGAAGTTTATCTTTAAAATGGTGTATAATAGTTGTATGTTTGAGAAATTTGAATTATGAGATGTTTGTTGTTTTGAATTTGGCGCCCTGCTATTTCACTGGCTGTTGGCGAGTGTCCCGCGGGTGGGACGCTAGAGTCCCACATACCCTAGTGAGGTTAAGGGACATGGGCAGCTGTGAGGAGGAGGGTTTATTCTCCAGGTCTTTAATCCGTTTTCTAAAACTTCTTGGGGTTTGACCCACAGAGAGAGAACTGCTCCTTTAAGTAACTAACTTTGGCCTTCCGGATAGCCTGAGTGCACTTATTTCTCATTTGCCTAAACGATTGCCAGTCAGCCTGAGTATGCGTGTGCGGAGCCTTTCGTCAAATGCAATTCTTGAGGTGGAGTAACTCTGCAAGATCACGGTTGAACCAGGGGCTGAACCTGTTTTTAATTCTCGTTTTCTTTATGGGGCGTGTTTGTTAACAATACCACTGAAAATATCAAAAAAGAAGATCCAAGCTGAGGCCAGGTCATGAAGGAAGGCTTGCTCAATAAAGTTTTTTAGTAAGCGTCTATGACAAATCAGGACGGGTCGTTTCACTGAGCAGCCATTAGGAACACAGGCTGTAAAACAGTGATCACTAAGGCCATTACAGAAAACACCAGACTGATACCCATCAGGATTATTTGTGAGGACAACATTGAGGAGAGTATCCTTTTCTGGGTGTTTAGAGTCATACCTTGTGTGATTGGTAATAATCTGAGAAGGATTTAGGGAGTCCCATTGCTTTAGGACTTGGTCAGGTGGTTTAAGCATGTCCCAGTTTAGGTCACCAAGCAGGACAAATTCAGACTTAGTGTAAGGGGCCAGGAGAGAGCTTAGGGCAGGTAGGGTACAGGCCGGTGGTGATGGAGGACGATAGCACCCAGCAACAGTCAACAAAGAGCTATTTGAAAGTTTAATGCTTAAAACCAGCAAATCAAATCGTTTGGGGACAGACTTGGTGGAGAAAACCGAGCACTGAAGGTGATCCTTGTTAAAGATTTCCACTCCCCCACCTTTGGAAGATCTGTCTTGACGAAAAAGGTTATAACCAGAAAGGTTAACATCAATATTCAAAACACTCTTTCTTAAACACGTCTCAGTAATGACCAACACATCTGGATTGGAGCTGTGAACCCACACTTTCAATTAATCAATTTTAGGTAATAAGCTTCTAGTTTTAACGTGCAGAGAACCCAGGCTTTTACGAGAGCAGAAATCAGTGAAGCAGATATCAGAGCACAAGTCAGAATAGGGGATAGCAACAGTAGATGGGCCAGGGTGTACATGCACATTTCCAGACATAATCAACAGTAATACATTCAAGGCATGGCATAGGACAGAGGGAGCTCTGCAGTGCTGATTTATGACACTGAATGTGCATCAGATAGCAACAAGATCATATTGTACAGCAATTTCATCAGGTAACATGAATACAAAGCCGGCGAGAGGTGGTTAGAATAGGATGGGAGGCCAAAAGTCTGTGTAACCAATAGAGAGTCAGAGTCCCGAGTGTGGGAACAAACATAGTCTGTCCCACGGTTGGGTAAAGAAAGTTTGTAGTCAACAAAGTATGCAGGAGTCATGAGGCAAATAGCAAAATGCACAAGAAAGTGTATGAGTGCTGGAGGAGAGCGAAAGCTCGGGAGAGAGGGGTGAGTGTGGTGGGGGTACCTGTACCAGACAGGGGGAGACAGGTCAGGGCAGTCGGTGAACAGATCGCCAGGTGGAATCCAAGCAGCAGTGCAGCAGGCAACGGAAGTAGGTGTCACACCCACTTGGGAAAAGCTTTTATTTCTGGAGGCAGATTTCTTGTAGAAAATGCCAGTGAATGGTCTTTGGACAGCAGGAGCGGGCTTCAGAGGATGCTTCAAAGACTCCAGCCACTTATTGGGCCCAAAGGCCTCGACACCTTTTACCTCACACCTTAGTGCTAATTGAATTTGTATCTGGTCTGTCCTTGCAAGCCTGGGAGCCTTAACTCAGCATTCAGTCCCCATAAGCAGTCCCCATAAATAAAATATATCATTGTAATGTACTTTATTTTACATTTTTCTTCTTGGTTTTCAAAATAGCATCAGACCAAACACTACTCACTAAGTGCCAGGTTGGATGGTGTCCTCAGGTCTCTGCTGTTTGTTTGCTAGAGTACCCTCCGTATAGCTTGGAAAAAGAAAACCTTGGAAGCAGTAATCTCTCCAGTTAATTTTGGTCAAAATTAGGTTGTAGGTTTGGAGTTTTGATCTGAAGCGAAGGCCATGCTGTGGAGGGTAGCACCTTGCATATGTACCCGCAGAAAAAATCTACGTTTATCAAACTCCAAATCTATCCTTTTGTAAAAAACATGTTGAAAAATGTGAGAGCTCACATGCAGCTGTCTCTCTCCCTGAGGGGGGCGTGTCAGTTTGTGGCTCCATCGATACAAAGGAGCTCGTCCTTAAGTAGGCGAGGGAACATGGCGACATCACTTTCCAAGGCCACAAGATCAAGTTCTACCAGGATTTCAGTTCTAGCCTGGCGAAGAAACGGGCCACATTCAACGATATCAAGTCCACTCTGTACAAGGGAATCAGCTTTGGGCTGATTTATCCTGCCCATCTCCGTGTCACCTTTAACGACAAAATCTATTTTTCCCGAAACTCCTGAAGAAGCTGAGTTCTTCTACCGACAGTGCATACATTGAATGCCTGGATTGGGATGATATCTCACCTGCCTGTATTATGTGAGAAACGTTAGTTCTAGTGACACTAGGCTACATTCATCTGTGGCCATCTATTGATCCGTTTCTCATGAAACAATTCTATGCTAAAGCTTGATGGTGCAGTAGGTATGTTTGAAGCAGCACATAACTAGTTTGTGTTGTTGACAATGACATACTATGCTGTCTCTGCTCTTTGTAAACTTTCATTTGATCTTGTTTAGTTTCTTAAATGAAAGACAATCGCTGTTAAAAGCGCATCATTTTGATTTCTTTCTTTTTACTAAGGCTTTGAACTTGCTGCTCCACTTATGACAATCTATAGCGTACATTGCAGTTTGGCAGCCTTTAGGTCATCACCGATCCTGTCTACCAATATTTGTATGTATGTATGTATGTATGTATGTATGTATGTATGTATGTATGTATGTATGTATGTGTGTGTGTGTGTGTGTGTGTGTGTGTGTGTGTGTGTGTGTGTGTGTGTATATATATATATTTATTTCATTGGGGGTCTGCTTGACGTATACCTTTTTTGTAGATTTTTTAATGGACATTCTATACTACCGTGGTTTACGTTGGCCTTAATAGGTGTTGTTGGTCACTGATGGTTCTCAGTTACATTCACTTTATCTTGGACTCAACTACGACTCTTCTCTTCCAATTTTACTCGTTTAATTGTTGCACTAGCTGAATAGTTTAGACCCATGGTTCGTTTGCTTAATTGTACATATCCAAAATGCTAGTTGTCCGTATACCATCATTTAATTGTTTCCCCCTAAGGACGTTTGAAACAATTTAGCAACACAGGGGCTGACCCTTTTTCATAGTCTACTAGTTAATTTCAAATGTTTCTCATTACTCAGCCCTGTGGCAACACCTAGTGGACTACATTCATATTATGGCCAGTGAAATGCCACCGATCGCTGTTAACATCTTTCAATAACTGACGCTTAAGGTTATACTCTTTGTTTAAAGTATGACCGAAACCCAAATTGTGCACTTGCCTACTGCCATATTTAATTTTTTAATTTCAAGGTGGTATGTAACTTCTTTCCTAGGTCGGTTTGACCTCACATCACGTTTAGGGTAATCAACGGATGCTGAGTAAGAGAACTCCTGCTGCTCGTCTCATTCATAATGACGAGATTAGGATTAAAATTTTTGCCTTTTTCTTTAAATGGTTTTATACCATCACTTTTATTTTATTTTTGTGTATGTTGGGGGTGGTGGGGCAAAGATTATTGTGCTCTGCTTCTCTAGAGTATTTCTTTTTTTTTCAGATTTGTTTTTTCATGCTGCTCCTCTCTCAATCTCTCTTTTAAAGATTCATGTCTAGTTCAACAACAAGTCAGGATGGTATTTTGGGGCTTCCAGTCAGACTGGTGACATGGAACATTTGCGGTTGTGGGGGGAAAATGAAGTGCTTCTTGAGCATTTTCACATCTGAAGAGCCTGAATATTGATATCACATTTCTTCAAGAAACGCACCTACATATTAACGACCATACTAGATTGCATAAAGCATGGGTTGGACAGGTTTTTAATTCTAATTTAAACGGCAAAGCCAGGGGAACAGCAATAGTAATTTCACCCTCACAGATCATTTCAGATTCTGGAGGACGTTATACAATAGTTAGTGGCACCCTCTTCCAAACCCCTGTAGTACTTGCCAATGTTTACACCCCTAACTGGGATGACACTAGATTTATGACACCTCATTTAGCCTCTCTCCCTAATCTTGACACCCACCGCCTCATCTTCGGCAGTGACCTTAACTCTGTTACTGAACCAAGACTAGACCTGTCTAATCCCAACACTTACTCCTTCCGGGATGGCAAAAGCTCTTTCTACATTCATGACCCAAATGGGTTATGTTGATCCATGGTGCTTCCTCCACCCGGTCACAAAAGACTTCTACTTTTCTCATGTTCATCAAGCCTACTCGCGAATAGACTACTTTTTAAAAAAAAATTATATATATAGTTAGAGCCCTTCTCCCCTCAGTTAAAATGACAGAATATTCTGTTATAGTAATTTTGGACCATTCCCCCACATTCTGGATTTAGCACTTACTCTGAATGCCAAAAAAAACAGTTTAATTGGAGATTTAACACGTGTTAAAAATCCAATTCAACTGTTTTTTTTTTGCGTTCAGAGTAAGAGCTAAATCCAGAATGTGGGGGAATGGTCCAAAATGATTGTCTAACAAAAAATGAATACTTTATTTCAACCAACATAGATGTATTCATTTAAACAAATAAAAATGACGACACCTCCCTCTCTCTTCTTTGGGAGACTTTCAAAACTGTATTATAGGGAAAGAATTTCTTACAATGCTCATTATTTCAAACAAAGAGAACTGAAACGTCAAGAACTGGTGGACTCAATCCTGGCAATAGACCGCCAATATTCACCTTCTTCATCCCCTGAATTATACGCAGAGGCTGAAACTTCAAACTCAACTTAATTTGCTTTCCACTGATAAAGCAGAGTTTCTGTTGCAACGAACAAAGTGGACATACTACGAATATGGTGACAAGGCCAGCTGCCTTTTGGCACACCAACTTAAAACGGCAGTCAGCATCTCATCTCATCTCATAGGTATATGACTCTTCCCGTAATATTACAAGTGATCCATCTAATATTACTTCAACTTGAGTCATTTTATTCTAACCTCGACAAATCCGAACCCCCATCAGATAATACGACTATTTAGATATCTTGGATATTCCATCCATTGATATGAACATGAATAAAGTTCTGGATAACCCTCTGCATCTAGATATCTATATAGGGGCGGCAGGTAGCCTAGTGGTTAGAGCGTTGGCCTAGTAACCGAAAGGTCGCAAGATCAAATCTCCAAGCTGACAAGGTAAAAATGTAATTCTGCCCCTGAACAAGGCAGTTAACCCACTGTTCCTAGGCTATCATTGAAAATAAGAATTTGTTCTTAACTGACTTGCCTAATTAAATAAAGGAAAAATAAAAATGAGATAACAAAAGGTTCTAAAGTTAATGCAAAGTGGCAAGGCCCCAGGCCCTGATGGCTTCCCTGTCTACTTTTATAAAAAATCTCATATTACTATTAGATATGTTCACCAACTCGTTTTCACAAGGCTAACTCAAGCCTCCATCTCACTTATACTCAAGAAAGATAAAGATCTAGCAGAATGTGGTGGATATCAGCCCATTTCACTTTTGAATGCTGATGTTAAACTATTAGTTAAGGTTCTATCATGCCGGTTGGAACCCTGCCTTCAGGATGTCATATCTGATGATCAAACGGGTTTCATCAAAGGACGACAACTGTTTTCCAATGTACACCATCTTTTGAACATTATACTCTCTCCTTCTGTCTCTCCAGACCCCGAAATTGTTGTTTCTCTTGATGCATAGAAGGCTTTCGACCAGATGGAGTAGGATTATTTATTTAAGATTTTGGGAAGATTTGGGTCCAATTTCATCTCATGAATGCGTCTGCTCTATTCTGCTCCTATGGCTAGCGTACACACCAACTCTCAACATTCAAAATACTTCCCCCTCTCCAGAGGGACCAGTCAAGGGTGTCCTATGTCCCCGCTCCTTTTTGAACTTGCAATAGAACCGCTTTCCTTGACCTTAAAATTATCATCATCATTCACTGGAATCCACCGAGCTGGTGAAGAACAGTGTCGATGTATGCAGATGATCTACTATTATATCACTAATCCTTTGAACTCTGTCAATAATATACTGCATATTTTAGACACATTTGGATCATTCTCAGGTTACAAATTGAACGTTCAGAAAAGTGAATGTTTTCCAATCAACCCCACTACCAAGCAAATTCCCCATGGAGCCCTGCCTTTCCATCTGTTTCCCTCTGGTTTTTCCTATTTAGGTGTGAATATAACAACATTTCTGGCTATCCTACATAAAAACTAACTTTGCAAATCTAGTCACGCGAGTTAAAGCAGACTTACAACGCTGGGATAGTCTGCCTCTCTCCTTAGCTGGCAGAATCTAATCTGTTAAAACATTTTTTAACTAGGTTTCTATACCTTTTTCAATGTCTTCTGGTCTTCCTGACAATTCTTTTTTTTACCAAGTTGGATAAGCGCAGTCATTTTATCTGCGCTGGCAAATCACCTAGGAGACATAAAGCAATACTTCAAAGAAGGAGACAAGATGGAGGATTGGCACTTCCAAATTCTGGTGTAATGCTCCAAGTACCAACTGGTGCTCATTAGAAGCACACTCCTGCCAATCATCCTCCCTTTCTGCTCTTACTTGTGCCCCACTGTCCTTGTGTCCTTCAAAGTATACTGGAAACCCCATTGTGTGCTCTATGAAGATCTGGAGACAATTTTAGACTTTCTGCCTCTTCTCTTCTAAGCCCTGTTCGTAACAACCACCTATTTTTACCCTCCAAACTCAACCAGGCTTTTGTTTTGTGGTGAGAAAGAGGTTTGGTATGTTTCAAAGATGTATTTTTAGATGGGAATTAGCAAGTTTGAATATTGTAGCTAAATATAATCTGTCTCATTCTAATCTTTTCTGCTATTTTCAAGCCCATAACTTTGTTTGCTCTCATTTTCCCACCTTTCCTCAACTGCCTCCCAAGACGATGCGAGAAGAGATTTTGTCCCTCCCGTGGATTTGGCAAGGTCTGATTTCAGGATTATATGACATTATGCTTTCATCTGAACCCTCTCCAATAAACAAAATCAAGGCAGGTCAAGTTCACTACGCCAGTCTTACACATGACTGGTGGGAGGAGGCCCTTCTTAGGGTTAACTCCACATCCTCATGTGCTTGGTTAAGTTTAAATTCAGTTCAAACTCTTGCACAGAATTCACTACACCAAAGAAAAACGTAGTAAATTCCTCCCAGACACAAATGAGACGTGATAGATGTTCATTCACTCCAGCAAACCACACCCATATGTTTTATTCATGTTCTAAGCTGTCTGAGTATTTGTCAGCATTTTTTAACACTTTCAAAAATTCTAAGATATTGACCTGCAGCCTTGTCCTTTGATAGCTATATTTGGAGATCTATCTTTGTAGCCTAGTCTCACTAAAAGTAAAGCAGACGTTGTAGAGTTTGCTTCCCTCATAGCCCGCTGGCAGATCTTGCTTAATTGGAAATCCTCCAAACCTCCCACTGCATCATCCTGGTTGAAAGATCTAATATCTTTTCTACACTTTGAAAAAATGTAATACACAGAGGATGTACTGATAACTTTTATTGAGATGGCAGTCTTTAATTTCCTTTTTTGAACGGTTGCCTTCTATTGATCAGGAGTAACAATTTTGGCCAACGGGGTATATGAGAGGGTGTGGGAGGGAAGGGATACTATGCTGTGATCTTTAGTTATTTATTTTTGTGTACGTGGGTATGTATATTTATATTATTTCCAATTGTATGTTTTAATTTATTTTAGCATGTATACTGCTTTTGTTAAGGGGAGGGAGGTGTTTCAATAAGTATAGGGGGATAAAATGATGTATCTGTTAAATTTGTTTTTGTCCAATAAAAATATATAACAAATAAAATAGATTTGAATTTTGATTGCAACGTGCGCATATACTGTAGTTGTTTTAACGGAATAGCCTACGTCTTTTCAGCTCAGATTTACTCATGAGGCTATGGCATGCGACGCAGTGTAGGAATAGCCTATAGGCCTAGTGTTATTTTTTTAAATCCATATTTGTTTATGTATTCATTCGGATTCACAGTGCGGACTGTGAATCAGAATTAGTTAGGTAACATAGATAATTAAGATGTCTTATCTGCATAATATGTTTATATGATATGCTTGTTATTAGAATGTATCCCTTCAGACTCTGATGTTGGCAGTTGCACTTCCTCCCTCAGCTGGGCCTCAAGTCAACTGGGGCCCAGAGAGGGGAGAAGTCAGGCTTGTCTTTCACATGTCTCTGGTGCTATGCAGAATATCAGAAAGAGAAGAGGACAGGAGGGAACATTGTCTTCATATGTGAATGGGTCTTTACCTATTGTAAACCACGTGAAGGGATGGGGAACCAATTACTTGTCTCCACAATGTCTGTGCGCCAGTCACTCCCTCCTTTGGCCTTGGGGGAGATAAGGTCTGAGAAAAAAATGTGTGGGGTAGTGTCTGGAACCATTGTATGTCATCTCTGATGTTGCACCTATCCCGGGGTAGTGTATGACCTAGAGGCTCACTCCCCTCAGTGAGATTGTCTGGTCATGTGGTCAAGAAGGGGTTTTACTTGAGACGGGAGTTGACAACTGATTTATGCCATAGAATGAATTGGTGTTTCTGTGCTATGAAGTACCAGGAACGAGATCGGAGCCTCGTCTTAGGGGCCAGACTAAACAATAAGAACAGTCTTCATAGCAAATGCTATCTGGCTGCTGGATACTCATAACTCATATATCAAGTTTCACCTTGTGACCCATTCCATACATCTGTTGTTTGTCATAAAGACTAAAAGGGCGTATCTTTTTTATAAAATATATTTGTATTCTTTGTACGTCAGAGCTACTCGCCACAACATTTGGAAGTGTTGAGCCAACCAGCCTCATCATTATAGAAGCAATTGCTCTATGCTTTCCTTATTAATATGTTTTGAAAGTAATATCCTGATTGGTGATTGACTTTGTCTCTTCTCATTATTGATTAGAATTTCCACCACAGGACCAAACAGAGGTCCCGTACCGAATGGTTCAGTACAAATAGATGTACTGTTACAGCCCTAGTAGACACTGTCCTTCGCTCCCGCCTGCCCTCACCGTCATTAACAGAACTGCGGGAAAACAATGCCCGACAGGCGGGGGTGAAGGACACTGTCTAGTACCGGTTGCCCCCACTAGCACAGTAGGCAGGGGGCTAGGGCAACATCGTGTGCTAGCTAACTAACTAACTAGTTAGTGACACCTTGTGCTAGCACAGTGTCACCCCCGCCTCCCGCGTACTGGAGAAACCGTGCCCGAGAGGTAGGGTCGAAGGACACTGTCGACTGGTCGTCCCCGCCACCCGCTTGCGCAGCAGGCATGAGGCTGACAGTGTAGTAGTTAGCGACACCGTATGCTTGATAGTTAGCTAAATCACGATGTAGCTCCCGCCTGCTGTGTACCAGTCCTCATTAGGACTAGCTGTCCGAACACTTTCTCTCGCCGTCGTTAACAGAACTGAGGAAAAACAGTGCCCGACAGGTGGGGTGAAGGACATGGTCTACCGGAGTGCGGCTAGCTAGCTCTCATTGTCGCCCCGTCCCTTCTTCTGTGGGGTTTATCGGCAGCTGGCATCCAAGGCTATTGTGCACTAGTGCCACCTACTGTACTGGAGCCAAGCTCCCCAGCCAGTCCTAACTTAAAAATGGACCAATAGAAGTATAAAGATGCAGGAATGCCCCGAATTGGGGACCGCAATTGCACCTTTCTCGGTCAAACTCGTCGTCAACATCTCGAACGCACAGATATGGGGCAAGAAATTGTACATTATTAAAGAAATTGCATATTATTAGTCCAACGGATCCATAATTTATTTTCTCTGGAAACGGAGGTCCACAAAATAAGGACCGAGGTAAAGTTGTTTTTTTATTCACACATTTGGTCATTCAACACATTCGCCAAAAGCCATTTACAAATGTAAAAATCAATAACTAATTAACCGTTTGGCACAGAAACATCAAACTAGGTATGATTTATTCTGTAAATGTCTAGTATACTTTTACAACCTTTGCTTTGAGTAAACATTCCAGTTCTAATTTGATAGAAATACATAAAATGCCATTTAAAGCTATAGAAATCAATAACGTTTTCATTGATTATGACAGAAAGATCAAACTAGGTATGATTTATTCTATAACGTCAAACATACGTTTACAACCTGGCTTGAGTAAAAATTCCAGTTGACTTGATAGAAAAACATAATATCTATAAAATGCCATTTAAAGCTATATAAATGAATAATGTTTTTACTGATTATGACAATCATCAAACTAGGTATGATTTATTTTATGTCTAGTATACTTTTACAACCTTTGCTTTGAGTAGAAATTCCAGTCTTGATTTGATTGAAATACATAAAATCTCAAATATTGCATTTAATAATTCAGTGATTGTAGCAGAAAAAAGGAAAACTATGCATTTATTTGCAATAACTTTAAAGAAATTTTAATTTCAAGTGCAATTTGTTCTATATGAAGTTGTAAAATGTTTACAATCTTAAATTGTATGCAAAATCGGGTCAGAACATTCAACAACCTGACTCCACATCGTCAGAATTCTGAAGTAGGAAATCAACAAGCTCCTCAGTGTCGTTCTGCTCAAAGTCAAGGTCACCTTCTCCATACTCATTGATCTCAGATCCCAACTTTGCTGCTCTCCTGTTCACCTCATATCCTTTACTGCAGGGTTGGTAGTGGATAGTGTATCCACTGGATGGTTGAGTCTGGCCTCTCCAGGCACCATGAACGCTGGTACCCCCTGCTCACTTTGAGATGGCTCCTCCAGAAGCTCCCTCTCCTCCTTCCCTGTGAAGAATATGCACTGCCTGGTACTGCTCTGCTCCACATTCAATTGGGATTGACCTTGACTAACCTGGGGGTCATTCAAACCATTTGTTTTGCTAGCACAGACTGGAATATGTACCGAGATTCTTCCGATGGCATTGAGGAGTGCACCACATCAGTAACTGGCTTTATCAATATGTGCATCGAGGACGTTGTCCCCACAATGACTGTACAGACATACCCCAACCGGAAGCCATGGATTACAGGCAACATTCGCAGTGAGCTAAAGGGTAGAGCTGCCGCTTTCAAGGATTGGGACTCTAACCCAGAAGCTTATAATAAATCCCACTATGCCCTCTGACGAACCATCAAACAGGCAAAGCATCAATACAGGACTAAGATCGAATCGTACAACACCAGTTCAGACGCTCGTCAGATGTGGCAGGGCTTGCAAACTATTACAGACTACAAAGGGAAACACAGCCGAGAGCTGCCCAGTGACACGAGCCTACCAGACGAGCTAAATAACTTCTATGCTCGCTTCGAGGCAAGTAACACATAAACATGCATGAGAGCATCAACTGTTCTGGATGACTGTGTGATCACGCTCTCCGCAGCCGATGTGAGTAAGACCATTAAAACAGGTCAAAATTCACAAGGCCGCTGGGCCAGACAGATTACCAGGACATGTACTCTGAGCATACGCTGACCAACTAGCAAGTGTCTTCACTGACATTTTCAACCTCTCACTGTCTGGGTCTGTAATACCAACATGTTTCAAACAGACCACCATAGTCCCTGTGCCCAAGATCACAACGGTAACCTGCCTAAATGACTACCGACCCGTAGCACTCACATCTGTAGCCATGAAGTGCTTTGAAAGGCTGGTCATGGCTCACATAAACACCATTATCCCAGAAACCCTAGACCCACTCCAATTTGCATACCACACCAGCACTCCACACTGCCCTTTCCCACCTGGACAAAAGGAACACCTATGTGAAAATGCTATTCATTGACTACAGCTCAGCGTTCAACATCATAGTGCCCTCAAAGCTCATCACTAAGCTAAGGACTAAACAGCTCCCTCTGCAACTGGATCCTAGACTTCCTGATGGGCTGCCCCCAGGTGTTAAGGGTAGGTAACAACACATCCGCCACGCTGATCCTCAACACGGGGGCCCCTCAGGGGTGCGTGCTCAGTCCCCTCCTGTACTCCCTGTTCACTCATGACTGCACGGCCAGGCACAACTCCAACACCATCATTAACCTGTTTGGGATAGGGGGCAGTATTGAGAATTTTGGAAAAAATATGTTCCCATTTTTAAACGCCTCCTACACCAACTCAGAAGCTAGAATATGCATATTATTGTTCAGGTTTGGATAGAAAACACTCTGAATTTTCTAAAACTGTTTGAATGGTGTCTGTGAGTATAACAGAACTCCTATGGCAGGCAAAAGCCTGACAAGGTTTCATGCAGGAAGTACCCTGTCTGACAAGGAGTCGTGCGTCTTGCATCTGTTTATTGAAAAGTAAGGATCTTAGCTGTAACGTGACAATTCCCAGGGCTCCAATAGGCTCTCAGAACCCGGGAAATACCTGAAGGTTGACGAGGCAGCCTCAGGCTGAAACACATTATCGCCTTTGGTAAGTGGCGGATCAGAGGACCTTTGAATGAGGCGCATGCACGATTCGCTCCTGAGGAGAAATTTAATTCGGCTGTTTAGGCTCAATGCATATTCCCGGTCGGAATATTATCGCTTTTCTACGAGATAAATGGCATAAAAATTGGTTTTAAACAGCGGTTGACATGCTTCGAAGTACGGTAATGGAATATTTACAAATTTTTTGTCACGCCAATGCGCCATGCGCGAGACCGTGATGTAGCATTCTGATAGTGTCTAGAACTCACGAACAAAACGTCGCTGTTTGGATATAACGATGGATTATTTGGGACCAAACCAACATTTGTTATTGAAGTAGAAGTCCTGGCAGTGTATTCTGACGAAGAACAAGCCAGGTAAGAACATTTTTCTTATAGGAAATGTGATTTTGGTGGAGGCTGACCTGGGTGGGTGTCTAAATAGCTAGCCCTGTGATGCCGGGCTATGTACTTAGATTATTGCAAAATGTGCTTCATCCGAAAAGCTATTTTAAAATCGGACATATCGAGTGCATAGAGGAGTAATGTATCTATAATTCTTAAAATAATTGTTATGCTTTTTGTGAACGTTTATCGTGAGTAATTTAGCAAACTGTTAGTAAATTCCCCGGAAGTTTGCGGGGGTTATGCTTTTTCTGAACGTCACATGCTAATGTAAAAAGCTGTTTTTTGATATAAATATGAACTTGATTGAACAGACATGCATGTATTGTATAACACAATGTCCTAGGTGTGTCATCTGATGAAGATCATATAAGGTTAGTGCTGCATTTAGCTGTGGTTTGGGTTTATGTGACATGATATGCTAGCTTGAAAAATGGGTGTCTGATTATTTCTGGCTGGGCACTCTGCTGACATAATCTAATGTTTTGCTTTCGTTGTAAAGCCTTTTTGAAATCGGACAGTGGGGTTAGATTAACGAGATTCTTGTCTTTAAATAGCTGTAAAATAGTCATATGTTTGAGAAATTGAAGTAATAGTATTTCTAACGATTCAAAAATCGCGCCACTGGATTTCAGTGGCTGTTACGTAGGTGGGACGAGTTCGTCCCACATGCGCCAGAGAGGTTAAGTTTGCTGATGACAACAGTGGTAGACCTGATCACTGACAATGATGAGACAGTCTATAGGGAGGTGGTCATAGACCTGGCCATGTGGTGCAAGTACAACAACCTCTCCCTCAACGTGATCAAGACAAACGGAGATGATTGTGGACTCCAGGAAAAGGAGGACAAGCACGCCCCCATTCTCATCAACGGGGCTGTAGTAGAGCAGGTTGAGAGCTTCAAGTTCCTTGGCATCCACATCAACAAACTAACATGGTCCAAGCACACCAAGACAGTCATGAAGAGGGCACAACAAAATATATTCCCCCTCAGGAGACTGAAAAGATTTGGCATGGGTCCTCAGATCCTCAAAAGATTTTACAGCTGCACCATCGAGAGCATCCTGACGGGTTGCGTCACGGCCTGGTATGGCAACTGCTCAGCCTCCGACCGTAAGGCACTACAGAGGGTAGTGCGTACGGCCCAGTACATCACCGGGGCCAAGCTTCCTACAATCCAGGACCTATATACCAGGCGGTGTCAGAGGAAGGCCCTAAAAATTGTCAAAAACTCCAGCCACCCTAGTCATAGACTGTTCTCTCTGCTACCGCACAGCAAGCGGTACAGAAGCGCCAAGTCTAGGTCAAAGAGCCTTCTAAACAGCTTCTACCCCAAGTTATAAGACTCCTTTTTGTTGGTATTTTCTTAAAACTGCATTGTTGGTTAAGGGCTTGTAAGTAAACATTTCACTGTAAGGTGTATCCAGTGCATGTATTCAGTGCATGTGCCAAATAAAATTTTATTTGAAATCAATGTTTGCATATTTTTGTGCAACAGTTCCACATTTTAAAGTAGTTACACGGCACAACAGTCATCTAATTTAACAGCAAAAAGAACCCTTCCAATCATTTTCTATTTTGGCTTTGTTGAAGTCCTTTGTCATCCCCATACAAGCTAAATGGTACCATCTCCTGAGGTAATAAATTAAACTGTTCAACGCTTACAGCCAAATGTTTAATACCCCGGGAATTCCCAGAACACATTCTGGAAAGTCTATAGATAGTGGTCACTTTATTAGGAACAACCCCCTTTGCATCTAGAACAGCGTGAATTCAAAACTGTTGATGAAACTAGGAAAAGGAGATAGACTGTTCAAGTTTTTAAGTCCAATTGGAGTTTATTACAGTCAGTACAAGTTTTAGAACTTTTGAGTTACACAAGACCATCACAGACGGTGTTGTCATTTTACACATTCTAAAGTTCAAACAAACAGTAACAGAATACCTGAATACTTCTCTGTATGCTTTAGTGTCTAGCAAGCAAAGACCATGGAACTTGGTGTATGTAGGAGCAATTTATTTTTGTGAATAGATTGGTGAACCTAATAAAGTGGCAACTGAGTGTAGATATCACAAACAACTCCTTTTGAGCAGTGTCTGTTATACGATGATCAATGGGTATAATGGTAAATCTGATCCCCAAGGTCCTCATAAGCTCACTTGGATATATAGAGTTGGAGGTATAAAGAAATAAAATATGAAACTAGGACATTAAAACACTGGCAGAATTCTTTCATCCACATCCGTTCACATAGAAGGGTATTTATACTTTAAAAGACACATTTTAAGACCACCGTCTTTCTGGACATTTTAAATAGGTTTGCAAATAGTTCTTTCTGCAAGGAATGTGAATTGAAAGGGATATGGTAATACCTACAGTGGGGGAAAAAAGTATTTGATCCCCTGCTGATTTTGTATGTTTGCCCACTGATAAAGAAAGGATCAGTCTATAATTTTAATGGTAGGTTTATTTGAACAGTGAGAGACAGAATAACAACAAAAATATCCAGAAAAACACGTCAAAAATGTTATAAATTGATTTGCATTTTAATGAGGGAAAAAAGTATTTGACCCCTCTCAATCAGAAAGATTTCTGGCTCCCAGGTGTCTTTTATACAGGTAACGAGCTGAGATTAGGAGCACACTCTTAAAGGGAGTGCTCCTAACCGCAGCTTGTTACCTGTAAAAAAGACACATGTCCACAGAAGCAATCAATCAATCAGATTCCAAACTCTCCACCATTGGCCAAGACCAAAGAGCTCTCCAAGGATGTCAGGGACAAGATTGTAGACCTACACAAGGCTGGAATGGGCTACAAGACCATCGCCAAGCAGCTTGGTGAGAAGGTGACAACATTTGGTGCGATTATTCGCAAATGAAAGAAACACAAAAGAACTGTCAATATCCCTCGGCCTGGGGCTCCATGCAAGATCTCACCTCATGGGGTTGCAATGATCATGAGAACGGTGAGGAATCAGCCCAGAACTACACGGGGGGATCTTGTCAATGATCTCAAGGCAGCTGGGACCATAGTCACCAAGAAAACAATTGGTAACACACTACGCCGTGAAGGACTGAAATCCTGCAGCGCCCGCAAGGTCCCCCTGCTCAAGAATACATATACATGCCCGTCTGAAGTTTGCCAATGAACATCTGAATGATTCAGAGGACAACTGGTGAAAGTGTTGTGGTCAGATGAGACCAAAATGGAGCTCTTTGGCATCAACTCAACTCGCCGTGTTTGGAGGAGGAGGAATGCTGCCTATGACCCCAAGAACACCATCTCCACCGTCAAACATGGAGGCGGAAACATTATGCTTTGGGGGTGTTTTTCTGCTAAGGGGACAGGACAACTTCACCGCATCAAAGGGACGATGGACAGGGCCATGTACCGTCAAATCTTGGGTGAGAACATCCTTCCCTCAGCCAGGGCATTGAAAATGGGTCGTGGATGGGTATTCCAGCATGACAATGACCCAGAACACACGGCCAAGGCAACAAAGGAGTGGCTCAAGAAGAAGCACATTAAGTTCCTGGAGTGGCCTAGCCAGTCTCCAGACCTTAATTCCATTAAAAATCTGTGGAGGGAGCTTAAGGTTCGGGCTGCCAAACGTCAGCCTCGAAACCTTAATGACTTGGAGAAGATCTGCAAAGAGGAGTGGGACAAAATCCCTCCTGAGATGTGTGCAAACCTGGTGGCCAATTACAAGAAATGTCTGACCTCTGTGATTGCCAACAAGGGTTTTGCCACCAAGTACTAAGTCATGTTCGCAGATACATGACTTAGTACTATTTCCCTCATCAAATACTTATTTCCCTCATTAAAATGCAAATCATTTTATAAAATTTTTGACATGCGTTTTTCTGGATTTTTTTGTTGTTATTCTGTCTCTCACTGTTCAAATAAACCTACCATTAAAATTACAGACTGATCATTTCTTTGTAAGTGGGCAAACGTACAAAATCAGCAGGGGATCAAAAACTTTTCCCCCCCACTGTACAGTTGAAGTTGGAGGTTTACATACACTTAGGTTGGAGTCATTAAAATTATTGTTTCAACCACTCCACAAATTTTTTGTTAAGAAACTATAGTTCTGGCAAGTCGGTTAGGACATCTACTTTGTGGATGACACAAGTAATTTTTCCAACAATTGTTTACAGACAGATTATTTCACTGTATCACAATTCCAGTGGGTCAGAAGTTAACATACACTAAATTGACTGTGCCTTTAAACAGTGTGGAAAATTCCAGAAAGTGATGTCATGGCTTTAGAAGCTTCTGATAGGCTAATTGACATCATTTGAGTCAATTGGAGGTGTAGCTGTATTTCAAGGCCTACCTTCAAACTCAATGCCTCTTTGCTTGACATCATGGGAAAATCAAAAGAAATCAGCCAAGACCTCAAAATAAATTGTAGACCTCCACAAGTCTGGTTCATCCTTGGGAGCAATTTCCAAATGCCTGAAGGTATCACCTTCATCTGTACAAACAATAGTATGCAAGTATAAACACCATGGGACCACGCAGCCATCATACCGCTCAGGAAGGATGTGTTTTCTGTCTCCTGGAGATGAACGTACTTTGGTGCGAAAAGTGCATATCAATCCCAGAACAGCAGCAAAGGACCTTGTGAAGATGCTGGACGAAACAGGTACAAAAGTATCTATATCCACAGTAAAACGAGTCCTATATCGGAATAACCTGAAAGGCCGCTCAGCAACGAAAAAGCCACTTCTCCAAAACCGCCATAAAAAAGTCCAGACTACGGTTTGCAACTGCACATGGGGACAAAGATCAGACTTTTTGGAGAAATGTCCTCTGGTCTGATGAAACAAAAATAGAACTGTTTGCCCATAATGACCATCGTTATGTTTGGAGGAAAAAGGGGGAGGCTTGCAAGCCGAAGGACACCATCCAAACCGTGAAGGACGGGGTTGGCAGCATCATGGTGTGGGGGTGCTTTGTTGCAGGAGGGACTGGTGCACTTCACAATATAAATGGCTTCATGAGGGCAGGAAAATGATGTGGATATACTGAAGCAACATCCCAAGACATCAGTCAGGAAGTTAAAGCTTGGTCGCAAATGGGTCTTCCAAATGGTCAATGACCCCAAGCATTCTTCCAAAGTTGTGGCAAAATGGCTTAAGGACAACAAAGTCAAGGTATTCGAGTGGCCATCACAAAGCCCTGACCTAAATCCCATAGAAAATCTGTGGGCAGAATTGAAAAAGCAGGCCTACAAACCTGACTCAGTTTCACCAGCTCTGTCAGGAAGAATGGGCCAAAATTCACCCAACTTATTGTGGGAAGCTTGTGGAAGGCTACCTGAAACGTTTGACCCAAGTTAAACAATTTAAAGGCAATGCTACCAAATACTAATTGAGTGTATGTAAACTTCTGACCCACTGGGAACGTCATGAAAGAAATAAAAGCTGAAATACATAAATCATTCTCTCTACTATTATTCTGACATTTCACATTCTTAAAATAAAAGTGGTGATCCTAACTGACCTAAAAAAAGGGCATTTTTACTAGGATTAAATGTCAGGAATTGTGAAAAACTGAGTTTAAATGTATTTAGTTAAGGTGTATGTAAACTTCAGACTTCAACTGTATGTAGGTGTAGTTTCTCCACTGGTATAATGTGCGGTAGTTGTACACCTCCCTGCTGAATTATGTTGAGGTGATTTGGGCCAGTTGATATTTTTTTTTTTTTTTATTATCTTTTGTGAAAAGGTTTTTCACGTAGGCTTTGTGCTAGCAGTTTAAGAGAGAAAGAGAGCAAATAGCATTGGGACAGACTGGTTGAGTCCTAGTTTTTAATGGTTAGTGCCAGTAGATTACAGAGGGGTTCACATACAGTTCAGAAGCAAATCATAATGTAAACGTTTAACCCAAAAACAAAGCATGTACTGTCCACTTCTTAAATTGGTGCTTTTTTTTGTTATCCACCCTCTGGTATCTTTCAATACCGTGCTAATTAATATATATACACACACACACACAGTATATACATACGTACACTACTGTTCTAAAGTTTGGGCTCACTTAGAAACGTCCTTGTTTTTGAAAGAAAAGCAATTTTTTGGTCCATTAAAATATCAAATTGATCAAAAATAGTGCATTTGTAAATGACTATTGTAGCTCGGAACGGCAGATTTTTTTATGGAATATCTACATAGGCGTACAGAGGTCCATTATCAGCAACCATCACTCCTGTGTTCCAATGGCATGTTGTGTTAGCTAATCCAAGTTTAGAAAACCCTTTTGCAATTATGTTAGCACAGCTAAAAACTGTTGTTCAGATAAAAGAAGCAATAAAACCAGCTTTCTTTAGACTAGTTGAATATCTTGAGCATCAGCATTTGTGGGTTTGATTACAGGCTCAAGATGGCCAGAAACAAAGAACTTTCTTCTGAAACTCGTCAGTCTATTCTTGTTCTGAGAAATGAAGACTATTCCATGCGAGAAATTGCCAAGAAACTGAAGATCTCGTACAACGCTGTGTACTACTTCCTTCACAAAACAGTGCAAACTGGCTCTAACCAGAATAGAAGGAGGAGTGGAAGGTCCTGGTGCACAACTGAGCAAGAGGACAAGTACATTAGAGTGTCTAGTTTGAGAAACAGACGCCTCACAAGTCCTCAACTGGCAGCTGCATTAAATAGTACCTGCAAAACACCAGTCTCAACATCAACAGTGAAGAGGCGACTCCGGGATGCTGGTCTTCTAGGCAGCAGAGTTCCTCTGTCCAGTGTCTGTGTTCTTTTGACCAGCTTAATCTTTTATTTGTATTGGCCAGTCTGAGATATGACTTTTTCTTTGCAACTCTACCTAGAAGGCCAGCATCCTGGAGTCGCCTCTTCACTGTTGATGTTGAGACTGGTGTCTTGTGGGTACTATTAAAATGAAGCTGCCAGTTCAGGACTTCAAACTAGACACTCAAATGTACTTGTCCTCTTGCACCGGGACCTCCCACTCTTCCTTCTATTCTGGTTAGAGCCAGTTTGCGCTGTTCTGTGAAGGATTTAGTACACAGCGTTGTACGAGATCTTCAGTTTCTTGGCAATTTAATTTCGCAGAACAGGAATAGACTGACGAGTTTCAGAAGAAAGTTTGCTTCTGGCCAGTTTGAGCCTGTAATCGAACCAACAAATTCTGATGCTCCAGATAGTCAACTAATTTAAAAGGACAGTTTTATTGCTTCTTTAATTAGACAACAGTTTTTAGCTGTGCTAACATAATTGCAAAAGGGTTTTCTAATGATCAATTAGCCTTTTAAAACAATAAACTTGGATTAGCTACCACAACGTGCCATTGGAACACAGGAGTGATGGTTGCTGAAAAATGGGCCTCTGTACGCCTACGTAGACATACCATTAAAAATCAGCCGTTTCCAGCTACAATAGTCATTTACAACAGTGTATTTTCAATACATTTTATGTTATTTTAATGGACACAAATGTGCTTTTCTTTCAAAAACAAGGACATTTCTAAGTGAGCCCAAACTTTTGCCCAAACTTTTGAACGGTAGTGTATGTTATGGTTCACTCTTAGTTTTCCTTATCTCCACTGTGGAATGTCCATCTTGGTCCTCTTGATCCATCCATCCTTTATCCCGTAGTTTTTTCCTGTAATCTATTTTAATATATGACTGAAGATGCATCATTTTATGCCAGGCCCCTTCTAAAATGGTATAACAGACTCGTTAGAACTTTTCACCACATGCCCTCCATCAAATCAAAACTGGAATTTGTACTCAAAACAAAAGTTGTAAAAGTTTGCTAGACATTTATAGAATAAACCATATCTGTTTTAATGTATCTGTGACAATCAATTAATTAGTTATTGATTTTTACCATTTGAAATGGCTTCTGTTGAATGTCTGATGAATTTCAGAATGTGTGAATATAAAACCAACTTTACCTCGGTAAAATAAGGTCACAAATCATACGAATAGCTGAGACCATGTTGGACAATGCTAGCTAGCTGGTTGGCTAAAGACGAGACTCCGTGCATTGTAAATACGCAATGCGCTATCTTTCCATATCGAAATAAATGCATATAAGACTAATTGTATACTGGCTGACCACTTATTTAGATAACTAGTTATATTTTGGTTATTGCACATCTTTGAGCTTACAAAGAAATGGAATACTTCTAAAACATGACCAGGTTGCTGTAGCATCAGTGGACTTGTTCACACAGGCTAACGTTAGTTACAGCTACCTAGCTAATGAACAGTCATTGATAAAAAAGGGACATCTTTGGCAATGACGTTCAATCACAAATGACAAAAATCAGGCAGTGAGCTAACGTCTTACAGCCGGCTAGATAACGTATGCTAAGTTAACGTTAGTTCAACGACAATATACACATTCTATATAGAACACGTATAAAACCAAGTCTACAAATTGAATCGCAATAGTACAAAAACTAAAAAGCACAAGAGTACAGTGGCTAGCTAGAAAGCTAATATTTAGCAGGTAGCTAACATTGACCAGTTAGCAATATTTCTAGCTAGCTAAGCCAAAACACCACGAACGTTTGAAAACCAAGACAAGACGTTAGCTAGCATGACATAGGTAGGTAGCTAACGTTAATTCTAATAGTACCATTAGACAGCTCACGTTAGTTCACTCCTGTTCTGGCCTAGCCAAAAAGGCCCAGTAGCGGTAGCTAGCTAGCTACTAGGCTAACACAAACATGCTAGCTGGTTAAATCTAAATGAATGGAACGAAGTTAGGGAGATTTACATAGATATTTTGCAGTCGGGTCAGCGGCCTGTCGAAACTCGTGTCCTGGAGAAAGCGATTAGCGAAGTCCCGGGGGTGCCCGCTTGGATGATCCACATGTTCAAACTGTTAGTATTTGACCCCAAATATATCTTACAATAAAAGTGCTGTGCAAGGGCTTCCAAAATTCCGATAGTTACCCCTTCCAAAATATTTAGACCAGCCAGTAATTGTGCCCGGCGACGCTCTAGCACCTCAGCTGGACAACATGACGGTTTGCAACTGTAAAAAAAAGTATAATTGACTCCAGATGTTGACTGCTATCACATTGCTTTAGGATAACACAAAACCGCCTATCCTAGATTTGCAGATAGCCAAGTGTAGATATATGTGGTCTGGCAGCAACAGTCCTAAGCGGCGGATTGGCCATCTAGCAATTCTGGCAAATGCCAGATGGGCTGGACCTTTTTTTGTTGACACATACAAAAAAAAGTATATATTTAAATGTTCTTTATTTAACGAGGCAAGTCAGTTAAGAACAAATTCTGATTTACAATGACGGCCTACCCCGGCCAAACCCTAAGAACGGCAGCGTAGCCTAGTGGTTAGAGCTTTGGACTAGTCACCGAAAGGTTGCAAGGTCGAATCCCTGAGCTGTCGTTCTACCCATGAAGAAGGCAGTTAACCCACTGTTCCTAGGCTGTCATTGAAAATAAGAATTTGTTCTTAACTGACTTGCCTAGTTAAATAAAGGTGAAATAAAAATGCTGGGCCAATTGTGTGCTGCCCTATAGAACTCACAGTTGTGATACAGCCTGGAATTGAACCAGGGTCTGTAGTGATGCCTATAGCACTGAGATGCAGTGCCTTAGACCCATAACATAATGAAAAAGGTGACATGGCTGACAGCCCATGGGACTGTTAAGATTTTTAATTTTGCGCAATTTCTGTTAATCTATAATGAGCCTTCAGCTGGTCAGTGGGCAACGGCCCGTTTTTTTCTGATAGGCTGAGTTGAGGTCACACAAACATTCAAAGTCAAACGCTGCATCAGCAAAGAGACCTGCTCCGACTGGCATCAGTTAGACAGTCAAGATCATGGATCGTAAAAAATGGAAAAGGTGCATATAAACTTAGAAAGAGCTCATTCTACATTGTCACCTCACTCAAAACGTCTTATTTTTGGGCAGCTAAAACCATGATTTGGTAAAACAGTAAACTGCATTATCATGATTCTTGTAATGAAAGTTTCTGCCCCTGTCCCTGCCCTCATTGGAGCCTGCTGCTGTGATGAGCGAGCCACTCTCCTCTCCCCCCATGTGCTCCACAGAAAAATGTGTTCTGATCGTATAACATTTCGAAATGCAATTGCAGAAAATTCTGGAGTCCTATTTTGGCAGTAAAATATAGCAACTATAATTAATTGTCACAATCAGTGGATTATGACAATCAGTGGATTAGGTTGCACATCAAAATATCTTGAATATTTCCTTCCTGCTTGGACGTGTTAGATGAAACAATTATTTCTTGAATACCTAGGTAGTCTATTTATTATACTTTCATGATTTGGGTCAGACCAAATCATGGGCTGGTGCCACCAACTGTAAAAGTTAGTGGCACTAGTGACACCAGGGGAAAATGTTAGTCTAAAGCCCTGTAACAGTAAGTAGGCTCTGCACATGTGTTATTTTACACACACTACATAGCTGCTACTCATATTCCCCCCCCCTTTCACATTTATTTCTTAGCTCACACTATTCTGAACCATGATGATGTAGTCTATCTCTGCCTCATATTTCTGAACAGCTGAAATAAACATTTGACAGTGATTTGAACTTACATTCCAATATACTGTGCCTTCGGAAAGTATTCAGAGCCATTGACTTTTTCCACATTTTGTTACGTTGAAGCCTTATTCTAAAATTGATTAAATGGAAAAAAATCCTCAGCAATCTACACGCAATACCCCATAATGACAAAGTGAAAACAGGTTTTTAGAAATGTTTGCAATTTATAAAAAACAGAAATACCTTATTTCCATAAGTATTCAGACCCTTTGCTACGAGACTCGAAATGTAGCTCAGGTGCATCCTGTTTCCATTGATCATCCTTGAGATGTTTCTACAACTTGATTGAAGTCCACCTGTGGTCAATTCAATTGATTGGACATGATTTGGAAAGGCACACACCTAAGGTCCCACAGTTGACAGTGCATGTCTGAGCAAAAACCAAGCCATGAGGTCAAAGGAATTGTCCGTAGAGCTCAGAGAGGATTGTGTTGAGTCACAGATCTGGGGAAGGGTACCAAAACATTTCTGCATCATTGAAGGTCCCCAAGAACACACTGGCCTCCATCATTCTTAAATGGAAGAAGTTTGGAACCACCAAGACCAAACTTAGCAATTGGGGGAGAAGCGCATTGGTCAGGGAGGTGACAAAGAACCCGGTGGTCACTCTGACAGAGCTCCAAAGTTCCTCTGTGGAGATGGGATACACTTCCAGGACAACCATCTCTGAAGCACTCCACCAATCAGGCCTTTATGGTAGAGTGACCAGACGGAAGCCACTCCTCGGTAAAAGGCACACAAAGCCTGTATGTAGCTTGCCAAAATGCACATAAACACTCTCACACTCTCATGAGAAACAAGATTATCTGGTTTAATGAAACCAATATTGAAATGCTCACCAACAGGTATGTAAGCAAACTTGTGCAAAACTGTGAAAGAAATAAGCTTTTTGGGCATATGTAACATTTCTGGGCTCATATTTCAGCTCATGAAATATGGGACAAACCCAACATGTTGCGTTAATATTTTTGCTCGCTGTATTATAAAGTCTATACAACCTCCTCTGTCTGTTGTGACGGATATTGTAGTTGCACAAGCTAGACACAATCCCTACACATTGCATTGGCGCAAAAGCAATCAGCGTTTTGTGTGATTATTTCATTTATTTTTTTGCATTTTGTGTCCACTTGCCAGAGTTTCTGAAAAAATAACTACTATTTTGACTGCCTGTCTGCCTCCTGCTTAGATAATGCTTGCGGTGATCATGAAAAAACAACATTAAATTGCTAATTAGACTGCAAGTCTGTGTCTTGCTTGTGTTTGATATACTGAAAAGATAGCTGCAAGATAACTCCACTTGAGTTTTGCATTGGGGAAATGTTTTATTTTAATTTATTTAACCTTTAATTTAACTAGGCAAGTTAGTTAAGAACAAATTCTTATTCACCATGACGGCCTACCAAAAGGCAAAAGGCTTCCTGTGGGGACGGGGGCTGGGATTTAAAAAAATTAAATAAACAAAAATATAGGACAAAACACACATCACGACGAGACAACACAACACTACATAAAGAGAGACCTACGACAACATAGCAAGGCAACAACACATGACAAAACAGCATGAGAGCAACACAACATAACAACAACATGGTAGCAACACAAAACATGGTACAAAGAAAGAGGAGTGATTACAATAGAGGAAACCAAGTCTAGATTTAACTTTAGTCAGCAGCTTTGATATGTGCTGAGAGAAGGACAGTATACCATCTAGCCATACTCCCAAGTACTTGTATGAGGTGACGACCTCAAGCTCTAAACCCTCAGAGGTAGAAATCACACCTGTGGGGAGAGGGGCATTCTTCTTACCAAACCACATGACCTTGTTCTGAACATCTCCAAAACAAAGGTCAAGGGTAGAGAAAGATTGTTGGACACTAAGAAAGCTTTGTTGTAGAGCATTTCACACAGCATCCGGGCAGGGGCCAGCTGAGTATAAGATTATATCATCTGCATATAAATGGATGAGGGAGAGCTTCCAACTGCCTGAGCTATGTTGTTGATGTAAATTGAGAAAATTGTTGGGCCTAGGATTGAGCCTAAGGGGTACTCCCTTGGTGACAGGCAGTGGTAGAGACAGCAGATTTTCTGACTTTATACACTGCACTCTTTGAGAGAGGTAGTTAGCAAACCAGGCCAAAGACCCCTCAGAGACACCAATACTCATTAGCCGGCCCACAAGAATGGAATGGTCTACCGTATCAAAAGCTTCGGCCAAGTCAATCAAAATAGCGGCACAACATTGCTTAGAATCAAGGGCAATGCTGACCTCATTGAGGACCTTTAAGGTTGCCGTGACACATCCATAACCTGAGCTTAAACCAGATTGCATACCAGAGAGAATACTATAGACATCAAGAAAGCCAATCAGTTGATTATTGCTAAGTTTTTCCAACACTTTTGATAAACAGGGCAGAATAGAAATAGGACTATAACAATTACGATCAGCTTGATCTCCCCCATAAATAAAGGACGCACAATGGCTGCCTTCCAAGCAATGGGAGCCTCCCCTAGAAAGGAGAGACAGGTTAAAAAGGTCGGAGATATGCTTGGTGATGATAGGAGCAGCAACATTAAAGAAGAAAGGGTCTAAACCAGGCTTTTTGGGGTCAAGTTTCAGGAGCTCCTTTAGCACCTCGAACTCAATGACTGCCTGCAGGGAGAAACTTTGTAGCGGGGCAGGGGAAAAAGAGGGAGAAGCATTGGGAAAAGTTGCATTAGAAGGGGTGGGAGATGAGGAAATGTTGGATGGGCAAGGATACATGGCTGAGTCAAATAGGAATCCTGAATTAATGAAGTGGTGATTAAAGAACACAGCCATGTGCTTCTTGTCAGTAACAACAACATCAACTTTAAGGGACATGGGCAGCTGTGAGGAGGAGGGTTTATTCTTCTTTATTCTCTTTTTCTAGTACTTCTTGGGGTTTGACCCATAGAGAGAGAACTGCTCCTTAAAGTAACTAACTTTGGCCTTCCGGATAGCCTGAGTGCACTTATTTCTCATTTGCCTGAACGATTGCTAGTCAGCCTGAGTATGCGTGTGCGGAGCCTTTCGTCAAATGCAATTCTTGAGGTGGAGTAACTCTGCAAGATCACGGGGCTGAACCTGTTTTTAATTCTCATTTTCATTATGGGGGCGTGTTTGTTGTCAATACCACTGAAAAAAATCTAAAAAGAAGGTCCAAGCGTCTTCGATAGCAGGACAAGCTGATTCTATACCATTGTACAGAGGCCAGTTCATGAAGGAAGGCTTGATCATTAAAGTTTTTTAGCGAGCATCTATGACAAATCAGGACAGGTCGTTTCACTGAGCAGCCATCACAAACACAGGCTGTAAAACAGTGATCACTGAGGTCATTACAGAAAACACCAGACTGATACCCATCAGGATTATTTGTGAGGATAACATCAAGAAGAGTAGCCTTTTCTGGGTGTTTGAAGTCATACCTTTTGGGATTTGTAATAATCTGAGAAAGACTTAGGGAGTCCCATTGCTTTAGGACTTGGTCAGGTGGTTTAAGCATATCCCAGTTTAGGTCACCAAGCAGGACAAATTCAGACTTAGTGTAAGGGGCCAGGAGAGAGCTTAGGGCAGGTAGGGTACAGGCCGGTGGTGATGGAGGACGATAGCACCCAGCAACAGTCAACAAAGAGCTATTTGAAAGTTTAATATTAAAACCAGCAAATCATATTGTTTGTGGACAGACTTGGTGGAAAGAACCGAGCACTGAAGGTGATCCTTGTTAACTTTGGGATAGGGGGCGGTATTTTTCACGTCCGGATGAAAAGCATGCCCAAAGTAATCTGCCTGCTACCCAGGCCCAGAAGCTAGGATATGCATATAGAAGCTAGGATATGCATATTGGTAGATTTGGATAGAAAACACTCTAAAGTTTTTAAAACTGTTAAAATAATGTCTGTGAGTTTAACAGAACTGATATGGCAGGTGAAACCCCAAGGACAAACCATCCAGGAATTTGTTTTTTTGAGTTCACTGTGGTTTCTATGGGAAACTAGATTTATGAGGCACCTGGTTGCAGTTCCTATGGCTTCCACTAGATGTCAACAGTCTTTAGAAATTGGTTGATGTTTTTCCTTTGAGAAATGAAGAAGTACGGCTATTCAGAATGAATGTCAAGCCAAGTGGACTCTTTTGTTTGGGGCGCACGACCTGGAGCTCGCTCCACTTTTATTTTATCCGCTATTGAACACATACTATATAATTATTTAATTGTGTGAAGCCATCACCATTTTATCAATTATTTACATTTTAGGATACCTAAGGATGGATTAGAAAAATGGTTTGAAATGTTTGGACCAAGTTATACTATATCATTATTTAATTGTGTGAAGCCATCACCATTTTATCAATTATTTACATTTTAGGATACCTAAGGATGGATTAGAAAAATGGTTTGAAATGTTTGGACCAAGTTTACAGGTAACGTATTAGATAATTTGTAGTCATGTTGGATGAGTTGGAACCGGTGTTTTTCTGAATCAAATGCGCCAAATAAATTGACATTTTGGGGATATAAAAAAGGAGTTTATCGAAAAAAAGGACCATTTGTGATGTTTCTGGGACATATTGGAGTGCCAACAGAAGAAGATCTTCAAAGGTAAGGCATGAATTATATCGTTATTTCTGACTTTTGTGTTGCACCTGCTTAGTTGAAATATGATTTTCATGTGTTTGTATGGTGGGGTGCTGTCCTCAGATAATCGCATGGTTTGCTTTCGCCATAAAGACTTTTTGAAATCTGACACGGTGGCTGGATTAACTTTTTAGTGACAGGGGGCAGTATTTGGAAATTCAGATGAATGACGTGCCCAAATTAAACTGCCTGCTACTCGGGCCCAGAAGGTAGGATATGCATATTATTAGTAGATTTGGATAGAAAGCACTCTGACGTTTCTAAAACTGTTTGAATGATGTCTGTGAGTATAACAGAACTCATATGGCAGGCAAAAACCTGAGAAAAAATCCAACCAGGAAGTGGATTGTAGTTTTTCAACTGATTGCCTTTCCAAACTACAGTGTCTGTGGGGTCATTTTGCACTTCCTAAGGCTTCCAATAGATGTCAACAGTCTTTAGAACCTTGTTTCATGCTTCTACTGTTACTGGGCAGAGAATAAGAGCTGTCTCAATCCTGGGACCAGTGAGTTGTTTACTGCGCGATGACGCAGGCCCGCCGCTCCTTTTTTTTCTTCTGTAATGAATACGCTATTGTCCAGTTGGAATATTATCGAAGATTTATGTTAAAAAAGACCCTAAGGATTGATTGTAAACATCGTTTGACATGTTTCTACAAACGGTAATGGAACTATTTGACTTTTCGTCTCGGATTTTGCGCTCGCGCATTATGCCTTTGGATTAGTGATCTGAACGCACGAACAAAACGGAGGTATTTGGACATAAATATGGAGTTTATCGAACAAAACAAACATTTCTTGTGGAAGTGGGAGTCCTGGGAGTGCATTCCAACAAAGATCAGCAAAGGTAAGTGAAGATTTATAATACTATTTCTGAGTTTAGTTGACTCCAGAACTTGGCAGGTAACTGTATAGCTTGCTTTGATGGCTGAGCTCTGTACTCAGAATATTGAACAATGTGCTTTCGCCGTAAAGCCTTTTTGAAATCGGACAATGTGGTTGGATTAACGAGAAGATTATCTTTAAAATGGGATATAATAGTTGTATGTTTGAGGAATCTGAATTACGAGATTTTTGTTGTTTTGAATTTGCCGCCCTGCTATTTCACTGGCTGTTGGCAGTGTGTCCCGCGGATGGGACGCTAGCGTCCCACATGTCCCAGAGAGGTTTTAACAAGTTAAGCTTTATTTCGGTGTATTGCACTTGTGATTTTATGAAAGTTAAATATTTCTAATAATTTAATTTGAATTTCGTCTAGCCGTAACAGGTTAATGACTTGGGGCTAGCCATTGTAAGTTCAGAGTCACTCGCCCCAACAGTGCCAGGTTTAAATACCCAGGGGATAATGGGGAAGGTGGGTGACACCTGGAGGGGTGAAGACAAGCACAAGGACCGGTGAAACAGATCAGGGTGTGACAGGGAGCTCATCTGCTCATGACCTCGCTCTCTCTCTGATAACTAATAACTATCTGTTTTAACCACACACAGACCCTACTAACTACTATTTTGCTTCTCAGTGATCATGCAAGTGCCGCACAAGAAGGCTTCCACCTCTGTGCAGCCAAAGTTCTATACAGCAGAGCGTGTATCTGTCAATGGGCGAGTTCTTTTTGCATCGCCCGGTGCGCTATTATTCCTCACGTTGTTTGTACTATTTGTGAGGATAATGTTCATAGTTATGCTGCCATATCGTAGCGAGAGTTGCTGAAAAAAGAACTAGCCAATGTTTGCAACGATGTTCAATCGCTATTTTGAGAGCCTGTCCTTTTTATTTTTGTTCTTTTTTTTGTGCTTGTCTGTGTCTTGCTTGTGTATGCTTGCCTAAATAGCTGCATGCAACTCAGTAGCTAAGCAGAACATGAAATCGCGAGACTGTCTCTGTGTCGTGCTTATGTTTGCAATACTGTTACAACGGACAATAAAGTTTGTAGGAAAATTTCAATCATGTCAGTTGTATACAACATGATAGCTGCATGTAGCCTAACATCCTTCCTGAAAAAATAACATGAAATCGCACCAAGAGTGTGCAAAGCTGTCAAGGCAAAGGGTAGCTACTTTGAAGAATCTCAAACACTTTTTTGGTTGCTACATGATTACATGTGTTATTTCACAGTTTTGATGTCTTCACTATTATTCCACAATGTAGAAAATAGTAAAAATAAAGAAAACCCTGAAATGAGTAGCTGTGTCCAAACTTTTGACTGGTACTGTAAATCTATAACGTTTCATTTATTGGAGTTAGATTACATTATGAATGGAAAAGCGATCGTACAATATCATACGAATTATAGGATGTGTAGTTTCATACGTCTTACCCGGTCGTACAATAGCACACGAATTGGAGGATGTACCTTATCATATGTCATTGGTCATAACGCGCACATTTCACCACACCTGTCACGTTGGCATGAAGGAATGGGAGACAGAAGCAGGAATGCATAATAGTTTTTTTTATTTAGCCCAAATGACGGCGTGTAAGGGTATGTGGACGAAGACCAAACAAGCACTATACAAAAACACAGGGTTGAAACCCAAATAAAAGATAGAGGAATACCTCGAATAAATAACACACACGCACAATGATTATCACACGGGACAAGACCCATAATCATCTGCGCAATCCACAGGGGCACGAAATCCCAAAAACACACAGCACAGGTACTCACATGCACCAACGGACATTGTAACAATAATCGACAAGACCATGGAAACCAATGGGCACATATATACAAATACTAATCAGTGGGAATAGGGGACAGGTGTGCGTGTGTAACCGATGTGAAATGGTTAGCGGGGTGCGCGCTAATAGCGTTTCAACGGTGACGTCACTCGCTCTGAGACCTTGAAGTTGTCACGTCCTGACCATAGTAAGATGTTATTTTCTATGGTAGAGTAGGTCAGGGCGTGACAGGGGGTGTTTTGTGTTTTTCTATGTTTTCTATATCTATGTTTAGTTCTAGTTTTCTATTTCTATGTTGTTGTTTTTTTGGGATGATCTCCAATTAGATGCAGCTGGTCCTCGTTGTCTCTAATTGGAGATCATACTTAAGTAGTGTTTTTTTTCCCCCACCTGTGTTGTGGGCAGTTGTATTCTGTTTAGTTTATGTACCTGACAGAACTGTGAGCTGATCGGTTTCGCTTTTGTTATTTTCTTTTGTGTTAAAATAAAAAGTCATTATGAGCACTCAACACACTGAGCTTTGGTCCCCTCGCTACGACAGTCGTTACAGAAGTAGTTGTTCCCTGTAACCCGATGGGTAACGATGCTTTGTGGGAGGCAGTTGTAGATGTGTGCAGAGGGTCCCTGGTTTGAGCCCAGGTAGGGGCGAGAAGAGGGACGGAAACTATACTGTTACATTGATGTTTTCAAAAAGAAAGGAGGACCAAGGCACTCTTCATATAATTAATTAAAATGCCTTTATTAGTATGGCATGTTCAATAGAAACAATGTTTTTAAAAAACCGACGCGTTTCGGCTGCATGGCCTTCATCAGGGTGTACAAAGAAATAATACAATGTTCTCTGTTTAACAGCTTTTCCAATTAACCCTAATTAGAAGGGGGAGTGGTTCAAATTGATTGGACACACCTAGTAAGCAATAGTATACACACTTTAAAGTGAAATGCTGTAGCTATGTTATCATAAAAATGTGTAACTCCAAACTAGAAGTATCAGAACACTTAGAAAGGTAGTTCTAACCTTAAATATGTCTGGGCGAAGTGTCAAGAATAAGAAAGCAATACATTCCATAGTACACTAGAACACAGCAAAACATGAACAACAAGAGTCTAAACATAGCTGAGGGCAGTTGAGCAAAAATATCCACTAGATGACAGCAAATGTACCCATCACAACCCTACAGGAAGGGTGAGAAATCCATATCTTCATTTAAACCCGGGTATTTAGTGGCCTGTAGTTTGTAAATCCAAAAACTTTCCATTTGGTTTAACTGTTTAAGGCGGTCCCCTTTTCTAATAGAGGCCGGGATATGATCATGCTACATTGATGTTGTTGACCCGGATTACTGGTTGCTGCGGAAAAGGAGGTCAAAAGGGGGGTGAGTGTAACCGATGTGAAATGGTTAGCGGGGTGCACGCTAATAGCGTTTCAATCGGTGACGTCACTTGCTCTGAGACCTTGAAGTAGTTGTTCCCCTTGCTCTGCAAGGGCCGCGGCTTTTGTGGAGCGATGGGTAACGATGCTTCATGGGAGGCAGTTGTAGATGTGTGCAGAGGGTCCCTGGTTCGAGCCCAGGTAAGGGCGAGGAGAGGGACGGAAGCTACACTGTTACACGTGATGAATGTTCCGGAGGGATCCGTGACAACACCGTGGCTGCCTTCCCAAAATGAAATGCCCCTATAATGGAATATCGAAGGACATTCATGCTTTCCTGTAAAATCAAGTGCTTACTTTGTCTAAGCTCGTAGGCACTGATGCTTGTTGTGATCAGTTTTATGGTATTATACGTCTTTCTCTGAGACCAGGTTGCTTGTTGCGCTGTAACAACAAAGGAGAATTACAGGGAGAATTAGCTTGCGGTTAGAGGAACTAACAACAAAGATTAAGATAATTGATGTAAAAGGTTAGGGGAACTAAAACGGCAAAGGATAGAAGAATTTACGTAGCAGGTTGGGTGAAATGGGTTAAGTTTCGAAGAAGGGTTAGCTAAAATACTACAGTTGTCCCTAATGCGACTCAAACACGCAATCTTTCGATTGCTAGACGGTCGCAGATTAAGCCCACTCATCCTCCGACCAACCTCTCTACTTTGATTTCTGTCTAAAGTAACCATTAGTAGGTATCATACATCTTGGAGGTGCTCAGAAATACGTATGTTTTGTATGGCTCTGAGGCCAGTCTGTTAGGGTAGGTGTATGTCAAGGGAATCCAGGCTTCCCACCAAAATGTACGAAAAATAAAAACATTTAAAATTATTTATTTAGTCTCTCTGTGTTTTTAGAATTTTCCTTCAATTCGCAAGAGGCTGAATGTGTCTCACCGGAGAAAGCATCCGAGCGAGCGAAACAGCGCCCCTCTTTCTCTGTATGTGTAGGTTATCTATCTGATGCTGTCTGGTCAAACAGAGTATGACATTGTTGTCGCTTGTAGCATTTAATGCAAGGGAAGCCAGCCAGCATTTGGCCTCCCTTGATAAAAAAAATAAATGAAATAATAGACAATCAGCATTGAGCTAAACTGAGTGAGCTCAACTGTTGGATTCTGGGTAAACTTTGAACATTGCTATACTAGAGACATGATAGATCAGAGGTAATACTATAGTATCTGAGGGATGATAGAGAATGGTTGCTCCATCAGAAGTTAATGGTTATCTGTAGGAGTCAGATGGCTTTGGGAAAGTGTAGGGGAAACGGGTGGAGATCTTGGAACCTAACAATGTCACTGAGGGAGAGAGGGTAATGTATAACGTTTACATTATGTCAGGATATGTTAGCCATCAGGGATCCTCTGGGAGGAGAAGAGACACAGTCTGGTATCAATAACCATGACAGCCTTGAGTTGGGGAGGAGTGAGAACTTTGGGGTAGAGGTCAGGTTAGATGAAGTGAGGAAGAACAGATATAACTAAGGTTCTGTATAGCAACAGATGCATTGGCTGTTCAGATGTGGAGGAGGGGGACTCAGCCTACGAGAAAGGGTTAAATATCAGTGCTTGTGTGAAATGTCGTTTGTCTGAACTACAGCTGTGTCGACCCTTTGGGAAGAATTAAACTTGGTTAAGCTTCTCTAGTGTCCGTGAATTATTTACTCTGAAAATAAAAACCTAACACTGTGAATGGTCCTGGCACACCAAAAAAAAGTGTCAAGGGAAGCCAGTTTGGATTTTGCTTCACTCCTGTCACATCGCATCTAGAGAAATATGTCATTGACAGAAACAACTTGAAATGTTGCATCTAGTTGTGTTGTCCTCTGGTGGCTAGCTAAAATTGTCCTTTTCCTAAATTAGCCATGGATGGAGATAGGGATTTGGAGTTGTGGTTTTACTTCATTATTAGTACTGACCAATGATTATAATGGTGATTCTGATTAGTGCATGTACTTTATAGCAAATTAATATTTCATATTACATGACTAGGATAAAAAAAACGACTAAAGGGTCATTCCTCATTTATTTGATTTGAATCTGAAATCAAACAAAACATAAACGTTTTTTGTTTTTATTGTCTAAAGGAATTAATAATGAGAAACAGAATAATGATTTGATTGTGTTTTTGACTATTTTACACCATTTTAAAGACAAGACTCTCATTAATCTAACCACACTGTCCAATTTCAAAAAGGCTTTACAGCGAAAGCAAAACATTAGATTATGTCAGGAGAGTACCCAGCCAGAAATAATCACACAGTCATTTTCAAAGCAAGCATATATGTCACAAAAACCAAAACCACAGCTAAATGCAGCACTAACCTTTCATGATCTTCATCAGATGACACTCCTAGGACATTATGTTATACAATACATGCATGTTTTGTTCAATCAAGTTCATATTTATATCAAAAACCAGCTTTTTACATTAGCATGTGACGTTCAGAACTAGCATACCCACCGAAAACTTCCGGTGAATTTACTAAATTACTCACGATAAACGTTCACAAAAAACATAACAATTATTTAAAGAATTATAGATACAGAACTCCTTTATGCAATCGCGGTGTCCGATTTTAAAATAGCTTTTCGGTGAAAGCACATTTTGCAATATTCTGAGTAGATAGCCCAGCCATCATGGCTAGCTATTTTGACACCCACCAAGTTTGGCACTCACCAAATTCAGATTTACTATAAGAAAAATTGGATTACCTTTGCTGTTCTTCGTCAGAATGCACTCCCAGGACTTCTACTTCAACACCCAATGTTGTTTTGGTTCCAAATAATCCCTAGTTATATCCAAATAGCAGCGTTTTGTTCTTGCGTTCAAGACACTATCCGAAGGGTGACGCGCCGGCGCGTATCGTGACAAAAAATGTCAAAATATTCCATTACCGTACTTCGAAGCATGTCAACCTCTGTTTAAAATCAATTTTTATGCCATTTTTCTCGTAAAAAAGCAATAATATTCCGACCGGGAAAGCGTGTTTACGTTCAAAGAGAGAGAAAATAAAAACATGGGATCCCCTCGTGCACGAGCCTCAGTCTGATGGTCCTCTGATCGGCCACTTACATCATTCAGCTTTTTCCCGGGTTCTGAGAGCCTATGGGAGCCGTAGGAAGTGTCACGTTACAGCAAAGATCCTACATTTTCAATAAACAGAGCCAAGAAGCCCAAGGAATGGTCAGAGAGGGTACTTCCTGTTCAGAATCTTCTCAGGTTTTTGCCTGCCATATGAGTTCTGTTATACTCACAGACACCATTCAAACAGTTTTAGAAACTTTAGGGTGTTTTCTATCCAAATCAAACAATTATATGCATATTCTAGTTTCTGGGCAGGAGTAATAACCAGATTAAATCGGGTACGTTTTTTATCCGGCCATGAAAATACTGCCCCCTATCCTAAACAGGTTAATCGACATGACTTGAAAATCTATCCACTATCACCAGAATGGTGTTGAAACCATCAGAGGGGGGAAGATCGGTTACAAAGTCAATGGATAGATGTGACCAAGATCACGACGGGCACAGGAAGCGTCAGGAAATTCACTGCTGGAGCATTCCGGGGGACTTGGTTTGAGCACATATGGATTCCGGGGGGGACTTGGTTTGAGCAGGTACAGAACAGGAGTTGACATACCGAGTGACATCCTGCACCAAGGTGGGCCACCAGTACTTCTCAGCGATGGACTGGATGGTGCGCGAAATACCTGGATGTCCAGCGACGACAGCAGTGTGTGCCCAGGTCAGCAGCTGATCCCTTATCCCTGTGGATACGTAGATGCACTCGGGAGGACAATTCTGGGGTGCAGTCTCCCTCTCTGGAGCCTGGCGGATGTCCACATCTATGGCCCAAACTACTGGACCCACGACTCGGGAGGATGTGATTATGGGTGCCCTCTGGAGAAGAACTTCTCCCGAATCGTAGATACGGAACAGAGCATCAGCCTTGATGTTCTTAGAACCTGGGCGATAGGTCAGCGTGAAGTCAAACCTGGTGAAGAAAAGTGCCCACCTGGCTTAGCGCGGATTGAGTCTCCTCGCTGTCCATATGTACTCTAGGTTCCGATGGTTGGTGAGGATGACGAATGGTTCCTTGCCGCCCTCCAGCCAGTGTCTCCACTCCTCTAATGCCATCTTCACCATCAGGAGCTCCCGATTGCCGACGTCATAATTCTTCTCTGCGGAGGACATTTTCTTGGAGAAAAAAAGCACAAGGATACAATTTCAATGACCTCTCAGTGGTGGGGGCTCCCAACTGGTGTGAAAAATAGAGGGAGCACTGAAGGAGGAGGAAGTTATAACGCATGTCTGCAGGTTCTGTTTGGCTGAGCTATCTGAGATCCAGATAAAATAAATGAGAACTGGGGCATTCCAACCCAGACCAAAACAGCAACATTCTAAACAAATACAGACAGTTTTGTAAAATCCCACCTTAATGCATTGCTATGGTGTGAAAAAGCAGTGTGCTTTGACTGAAAAACTGAAAAATGTTGACGTGCTGTCTGGCTATCCACCAGATGTGCTGCATTACTTTTTTGAGGAAATCCTGCCTCGGGAACTGGCATTGTGCTTCAAGGTTTTACTCAAGAATAAATATTTTACTCTGTTGGAACTCAACAATCTTATCACACAGTTCCCCTATAAGTGGAGTGATAAAACTGACTGCTCACAATCAATTCCTCTTGACTTGATGAATCCAAGGAAAATAAGTATTGGAGGAAATGCTCATGAAAACTGGTGCCTACTGTGTCTGCTTCAATTAATTAGAGGAAGTAAAATACCTGTAGGTGAACCATCATTTTTGTATCTTTATTTATCTCTAAATGAGGTATATTCCTTTCTTTCCCTCTCTCTGTCCTCTCAAGTTGCACAGTTCATGTAGTAGCCTAGTCTGTTATTTCTTAATTTTTTCACTCAGGATGCTGACGACACCATGATCCGAGAGGACCTTGTTCAGCATGTGATGAAGGTGTTCACTGTGAAGGATCTGCACCAGAATATAGAGCATGAGATCTGCATCAACAGAGCAGAGGTCCTGGCTGATATTCCCAGTAGTACACAATCATGTACATTGCTTATGGGCCTCATCTATGGCTTAAATCTAAGGTACTCCAAAGAACTGAAATATACCTTTGAGGTGTTCCAAAAATGATTCATGGAACTTGATGATCTCAGGACCTCCCCACGGGTCCGAGCTCTAAATATGAAGTTACTTGTGTTCTGAGATATACAAAGATATTTATGAGAACTCTCAATGGGCCACTCACAAACTGTGGTCTAAACCCTACTCAGTAAGCTGAAAAGCTAGTTGGTATAGGAGCTACAGTTTACATGATGCTCTTTGTCACGTTAAGTCATAAGAGACATTGTCAATTCCTATTTTTAAAAAACAGCTTTGTTTTAAAACTTACTCCATATGCACTAGTGGATATCTCAGATTATTTGTCAGGTGCAAGCTATCTGGATGTAACTTTGAAGTTATACCCAGAATGGTTACAGATTACAAAATAATTGTCACGTCCTGGCCAGTATAAGGGTTAATTGTTATTGTAGTTTGGTCAGGACGTGGCAGAGGGTATTTGTTTTATGTGGTTCGCGGTGGTGTGTTTGTTGAAGGGCGTTTGATTTATTATTTCCGGGTTTTGGTTTATGTTCTATGTTTAGGTATTTCTATGTTTAGTCGAGTGAGTGTATTTCTATGTTAGGTTAATGGGGGGTTGGGACTCTCAATTGGAGGAAGGTGCTTCCTCTGATTGAGAGTCCTATATATGGGTAATTGTTTGGTGTAGGTTTTATGGGAGATTGTTTCTTGTCTAGCGTGTATGAGCCTGAGAAGACTGTTAGTTGATCGTGAGTTCGTTTTGTTATTTTGGTGTTCAATTTGAGTCAAATAAAAGTTCAAGATGAGCAACCGCATACCTGCTGCATTTTGGTCCTCCTTTCCCAATGACAACCGTGACAATAATGAGTTTGCCACAAATGGAGTAGGGTTTAAGGGTAAATTTGGGATTGAAGTTTGAAGAAATTATAAAATGACATTTACTTTATTCAAAATAAAGGTGTTGAAGTTTGAAAGTGAACACTTGTTTCTTTTTGCATATTCCACTGTATAGAAATATTTGTTTGTGTAAATTATCCCAATTATATTGAGGTAACTATTTGCATCAGCTTTTTAAGTATAGTTGTGAGTATATATTTTAGTAGTAGGAACAAAATTTAAATACATTTTACTAACCTGAGTACCATAAGTAACAGAGCAGAAAACATTTGTAGATAAAACAGAATATCAATTACAATACTGAGTAAATTCAGCAAATTAAACATACAATATTAGTTCTGTAACTGATTACATTAAGTATATCAAACTTATAACATTAGTTCTGGGACTTGAAGGACTTAAGCAGGTCAAAAAAAAAAAAAAATGTTCTGAACCGGATAAAATTAAGTTGAATGAAATGAATTTTTGAGATCCACTTAGTTGCACTTAATATATTTGAGTTTGTAATACACGAAAAGCGAAGTATATTATACTTAAAAGATCCTCCTTGTTGGATTTACTTAAAAAGCTGATGCAAATTGTTACCTACATTTTTTAAGTAAAGGGGTCACAATCGTCGTAAGGATGGGACCAAGGCGCAGCGGGAATGTGTATGCTCATCTTCTTTATTTAGAAAAAAAACAAAATAAACACTTAAACAAAAACAACGACGAGAAACAGTCCTGTAAGGCACACAGCTACACACGGAACAACTACCCACCCAAAACCCATAGAAAAACACCCCTACTAAATAGGACCTTCAATTAGAGGCAACGAGGAACAGCTGCCTCCAATTGAAGGTCAACCCAATAAACTAAACATAGAAATAGAAAAACTAGAACGAACATAGAACATTAACCACAAAAAACGAAGCGCATAAAACAAACACCCCCTGCCACGTCCTGACCAAACTACAATAACAAATAACCCCTTTTACTGGTCAGGACGTGACAACAATATTTTTTAAAGTGTAGTCACATGACTCACTACGCTGACTGTCAATCATCAAATCATTGCAATAAACATAATTTTAAGTTTATTTCACATCTGTTTATTCGATTTCATATGCAGATCAAAAACATGAAGAGCGACCCATTTATCATTTTCTGTGTTGTCAGGAAGCCACGACTATTAATTGACCAAAATGTATAGTGCATGGTTGAACCAGAACCTATATTTAAAAATTTCTTATTTCATATTTCCTTTCGACAATAAATCAAAAAACAAAACTGTGTATGAGTTGTTTGATTTAAGATTCAAATCAAATAAACAAGGAATGACCCTTTACTCGTTTTTAAAAAAATCTTGTCTAGTAATAGGAAAAATGAATTGGCCAAACAGTACATGGACCCTGATCCAACAATACATTCATACATTGTGCCCCTGGACTGAGAGAATAGAAATTCAATATGTAACTATATGGAGAAGACTAAAGTTAACTAGCTAACAGGCTAGCAAGCAAGCATTTTAGCCAGGTACAGTGGCTTGCAAAAGTACTCACCCCCACTGGCATTTTTCCTATATTGTTGCCTTACAACCTGGAATTTAAATTGATTTTTGGGGGGTTTGTATAATTTGATTGATACAACATGCCTACCACTTTGAAGATACAACAGTTTTTTTGGTGTGAAACAAACAAGAAATAAGACCAAAAAAAAGAAAACTTGAGAGTGCGTAACTATCTTTTCTATATGTAAGCTCTTTTGTCAGGAATGTGGCATCTGCAAAGGGCATGAACTGAACGTAGCTAGTCGACGTTAGCTAGTCAATCAAGCAACTCCAGCCCAAACGTTAGAGTTGCTTTGCGGTTTCCGGTTTCATTTCCAAAATAAAAGCCTAGAGCTTGTTTTAGAACGGTATTTGATAACCTGTAGGTGGCGTAGAATAGGCTTGGGCCTTCAGCAAATGACTTGTGTGAGAATGATACTATGAAGACAGAAGAGCCTTGTCTAGAATAACCACCTGAGCTGCAAAATAGAAAGTAAATATGATTTAGGCCTATTGCACTAAATATGCCATGCTGTTGTGTGTTATTTAATGGCCATATAATTCCATAATTCATTTTTATAGCCACATGGGGCTACTGTGCTGATCATGTAACCTAATGTATCATACTTTTTCCAGTATTTGGGAGCATGGACTGTAAGCCTTATATTGTATTTGCGAATTCCACTCTGTATGTAGGCTTGTTATAACCATTTGCGTTGCATAAAACCATCACATAGCGACTATATCCATATAAATAAATGAGACAAAACAAAATATTGATTAAGTCTTGGCTATAACATGTCCTGAGCGAAATATCCAATGGGTCCCAAATGGTCAAGACTATCTATAGCCTATTCTTATTGCCATATCTGTTTTCCCTATCAGCCACTGCATGTGCTTCTTCAACTATTTTGTTTAACATTTCTTTAGAGGCTATATTTAGAGGCCTTTGAGCTAGGGTCTCTTTTTAAGGGGAGGCCTATAATAAAAACAGTTATAAAACACAAATAGAGCGCTCACCCGGAAAAATACATTTTTCTTTTGTTACTACTCGTCAGTATTACTTACTAAAACTGTTGTTACACTAAGGTTTTTATTCTAAGAGAAACTTAGACTACAATTAGGGTGTGGAAATGTTAGGATTATTTTGCTCTTACTGTAGTAGTGTAGCCTACTGCCGCGTCTGAGTGGCGCAGCAGGATAAGACACTGCATCGCAGTGCAAACTGTGTTGCTACAGATGCTGATTCAATACCTGTGCCGTCTGCGACCGGGAGACCCACGAGGCGGCTTTTGGTTTCTCTCCCTCTAAAAACAGAAATAAATCATTCTAAATAACAAACTGACTTTATTTACAAATTAGAGAATGTCTCACCCCATTTCTCGCTCACTCTAGGTTAAATGAAAACGAAATAATCTCCAAAATATTGTTATTTTTAAAAGAGAGCGATTATTATTATTATTATTATTTTTTTGAATTATATAAAAGCCCCTTAGATATTCTCACAGATCAGATTTGCCCTAAAGAAAAATGCCCCTTAGATATTAATTTAGAATCCTCCAATCCTCTTATGCTCTTAGTACCGTAGCCTACTCTCGACCGTCACGTTGTACAACGTCATATTTTCCGTTCCATCTTAACGGAAACCCTGAGGGTTTTGTTTTTTGTTTTTCTTGGAATAGAAACATAACATAACATTAATCAAATTAATTAAGCTAAGTTTCTTAAAATCAATCCCATATACTATGTTCTTACAACAACAACAAAAATCTCTAGTAATGCCGATATTGAAGACTATAAAATGCTTCTCAAAGATGCCCTCTGGTGGTCAAACTAGCACTAACTAGCATTAATGGTAAAAGAATGTGAAAAGCTGTCATCAAGGCAAATGGTGGCTACTTTGAAGAATCTCAAAAATATATTTTGATTTGTTTAACAATTTTTTGGTCACTACATGATTCCATATGTGTTATTTCATAGTTGTGATGTCTTCACTATTATTATACAATGTAAAACATTGTAAAAATAAAGAAAAACCCTTGAATGAGTAGGTGCGTCCAAACCTTTGACTGGTACTGTAGAACTTGCACACCCACACGTAGACGTACTGTCACGGCTCCTCCTCTGGAGTGCAGGGGCAGATCCTCCTGCAGGCAGAGGAGGGTCGTTAGTGATTGGAGCTGGCGTGATTGGAGCCACCTGGGCTCAGGGTATTTAGAAAACTGCTCCACTAACCTCTTTCTCTCTCTCTCCCTGCTCCTCCAGGTATGATCCTGTTTTGTTTGTTCCTTTGTAGTTTTATGTAGTTTCCACTCAGTCATGTTCACACACACGTATTCACGCATCCATGCACCTTACATACACCCTACATTATGACATTTCCACACCTCATTCCTTTTTCCTTTGTTTAAAGTTAATAGTTTTGTTTATAATAAAGAACCTTTTTGAATTGGCCTATACCTGTTGTTGATGTCCTCTCATTTTTGCCACAGGCTATGAGCCGGCCTGTGACAGTACGTAAGTGGTGTAAAAATAATTTTAAGAAATCGACATTTAATAAGTGTGAAGCAGGAAGTGAATATCCAACAGAAATTGGTAATAAATGTTTTTTATCAAAATGCATTTATTGGCAGAAATGCCTTCTGGAACATCTGGACTTTCATTTGCCTTAATAACAAACTTGTATGCCATCTGTAAATACGAATAAAATAATTCAATTACGAGCCTTGTTGGTTAAGCCACAGAAAAAGTCATGCAACCTTCCCACTAGCCAAGATTGGCAGAGATAATGAGTGGGCATGCCGAGAGATGAGCTTCTGTCTATTTGAGCTCGTCAGTCTGTGTTGGTAATCCTGTCAAACGCGGCTTTAAAAAAATGTATTATGTAGTGGAGCTGCATAAGTGTTGCTCTCCACTTTCTGGATGATCAAGTTTTGAAATCAGTGGAATTAGAGTATGATAGCTAAAAAGATGGAGAAAACACCTGTCTCCGGATTACATCTTCAAACTAAGGGCAACCATGGTATGGCATTCCTGACAGGGAGACGCTACCATCATGCATGATGATAGTCTAGCACTAGCTAGCTACATTTTCAGATATTACACGTTTATAATTTTGACAGAAAGTGGTTTCATTTCAAGCTACAGTATACTGTTAGCTAGCTAGCTGATGTTATTATTCGTATCCCAGAGCCGTGTTCATTTAGGGTAGTAATGACATGATTTGGCAATGTGTTCATTGTTGTTTAACTAGATAACTTTAGCTGTCTGGCTCGTTAGCTAACGTTACGTGTGTGATCTTAAACGTTATTTACCTAGCTAGCTACATGTCTTAAGCTAAAATGTACTGTTAGCTAGCTGGCTCCCTAGCTGACATTATTTGTATCCCAGATCCATTTGCTTTTCTAGTTAGAGCCTAATGTTAGCTAGCTAACATTGAACCTGGTTGGTTAGCTCCCAGCACTGTGGCATTGTTGGCACTGTGTTCATTGTTAAACTAGCTAACGTTAGCTAGCTGGCTCATTAGCTAACGTAACGTTACGTTACGTGTTTTATCTTAAATGTTGTTTAACTAGCTAGGTTCATTGTTTACCTAGCTAGCTATATGTCTTAAGCTAAAGTATGCTGTTAGCTAGCTAACATTAGCTGGCTGGCTCCCTAGCTGAAGTTACTATTCGTATCCCAGAGCCATTTGCTTTTCTAGTTAGAGCCTAATGTTAGCTAGACAACATTGAACCTGGTTGGTTAGCTCCCAGCACTGTGGCATTGTTGGCTCTGTGTTCATTGTTGTTTAACTAGCTAACGTTAGCTGGCTGACTCGTTAGCTAACGTTACGTGACGTGTGTACAACACCCGTTGAATATGGCCGGTGTCAGTAAACATCGGGCAAAAAAGCGTAATTAAATTGTTGCCAGCAGAGCTGGCTAGCCTGTTTTCATGTTATCCATAGGTTAACAAATCATTGGCCAGAGTGTCAAGTGTGCACTCTGAACACTCCGAGAGTGAAACGAGATGGGTGGAGCTAAAGCTTAAGAGGGTGTGAATGATGCTGAATGGGTGTAGACAAAGAGCTCTTCACTACATACCAAAACATTCAAAGTGCCATTTTCTCAAAAGTGAGTTTACAAGTTGATCAACTTTCAAAGCAGAATTACTTTCCCATTGTTCCTCAACTGCAATGTGTGATATAACATCTCTACTTTTATCCAATGTAAAAAACACCATTTCAAATTTTGCTACATAAGACCAAATTCAGGTGGTGAGTCACAAATATTACGAGGTAACATTGTTAGGATAGACTCAAATTAAAACAATGCCTTCCAATATGGAGAAATGTTCATGTTTGTTTTGTTTTAAACCTTGCAATAGGGGGAAAAGCAGAACGTTGTTTGAGAGTGATCTGTGTGTATTAGCAGTAGATTGAGAAGGTCTTCCTATTGGGAAGAAGGGAGTCCTAGTTGAAGGTAACAGATATGGAGACTAGTGGAAGTAACAAAGTGAATGGTAATTGGTTTTCAGATAGCACTCCAATAATGCAATATTTTAGTAATTTGAAGACAGACGGACAGAGGGATTGAGCAATGGGACTGATATTGAATTAGAGGCCGCTCACTCTTCAAGGCCTGGTCCATTGCTCTCGTGTTTAAGTCATCTGTTTGGGTGAGAGATAAACTTCCTGTGGAACAATAGATAGCCGTCAGTACACAGTGAACTCAAATAGGCTGTAACAGAGGTATGAATAATTGAATAAGACACGTTTTTGATCATTTATTTCTCACTGGGTAGCACCAGTGATTTAAGTAAACAATGTCATATAAAACAATAATTTGTTTCCATTACGTGGACTGACCAACGCTTCTGCTGTGTTCCAGGCCCTGGTAAACAACGTTCTCCGGGACATGTTGAACCGGTTCGTATTCATCTACCTTGTTGACATCCTCGTGTTTTCCCACTCGGCTCAAGAACATGTCCTCCATGTCAGACAAGTCCTCCAGCGTCTTCTGGAGAATCAGCTGAATGTTAAAGCGGAGAAATGCGAATTCCATCGCTCCACTATGTCCTTCCTGGGGTACATCATAGTGGCAGGCAATATCCAGATGGATCCTGAAAAGGTGAGAGCGGTGGTGGATTGGCCGCAATCCACCTCCAGAGTGCAGCTGCAACGCTTCCTGAGGTTCGCCAATTTCTACCCCCGGGTTCATCCTGGGCAACAGTACCCGGGCTTCCCCCCTGTCAGCACTCACCTCTCCCAAGGTCCTGTTTACATGGTCTCCAGCTGCAGACCAGGCATTCTTGGACCTCAAACACCAATTCACTACCACCCCCATCCTAATCTATCCAGATCCGTCCCAGCAGTTCGTGGTGGAGGCGCCTCGGACGTCAGAGTGGGGGCTGTCCTGTCCCAGCGTTCGGCCCAAGCCCAAAAGCTGCATCCTTGCGCTTTCCTCTCCCATCGTCTCATCCCCACGGAAAGTAACTACGACATGGGTAACCGGGAACTTCTGGCGGTGAAGATGGTGTTGGAGGAGTGGAGGCACTGGTTAGAGGGGGCGGAACACCCATTCACAGTATGGACAGATCACAAGAACCTGGAATATCTCTGCACCGTCAAGCGCCTCAACTCCAGGCAATCTCGATGGGTCCTGCTATTCACCCAATTTAACTTCACCATCTCCTACCACCCGGGGTCCAAGAATGTGAAGCCCATCTTCCCATTATCCCCTGTGTACTTATACCTGTGTTCTCTGTCTGTTGCAAGTTCATCTTGTCTTACCAGCATTCTTTCCCGCCTTCCTGTTTCTCTAGTTCTGTTTCCTAGTTATTCCCTGTTCTGACCATTCTGCCTACCCTGAGCCTGCCTGCCTGACTCTGACCTGATCACGAACCTCTGCCTGCCCTTGACCAGCACCTTTGCCTGCTCCATGTTTCTAATAAATCATCTGAGATCTGTATTATCCGCGTCTGGGTCATATCCTGAGTCGTGATAACCATTACCTTATGGGATACAATTATTTCCTTATGGAGTTATCAATTGTTGTTATTCTAATTAGTTTATTTTTTATTTAACCTGCTGGGGCTAGGGGGCAGTATTTGCACGGCCGGATAAAAACGTACCCGATTTAATCTGGTTACAACTCCTGCCCAGTAACTAGAATATGCATATAATTAGTAGATTTGGATAGAAAACACTCTAAAGTTTCTAAAACTGTTTGAATGGTGTCTGTGAGTATAACAGAACTAATATGGAAGGCCAAAACCTGAGAAGATTCCATGCAGGAAGTGGAAATCTGATTTGTGGAATCACCTTCAACACTTTGCCTATGTAACGCACCGTGAGTTAGGATTCATTTAGCACTTCCTAAGGCTTCCACTAGATGTCAACAGTCTTTACAAAGTGGTTTGAGTCTTCTATGGTAGAAACTGACCGAAAGAGAGGCTTGGAAAGTTGGTCATAGAGGGAGAGCCATTACTACTATGACGCGGGCGCCCATGGGTACCCTTTTGTTCTGAAACGTTTAGTAAGACAATTCAATCGTCCGCCTTGAATATTATTGAAGCTCTGATTGAAAAAGGCCCTAAAGATGTATGTTATACAACGTTTGACATGTTTGAACGAACGTAAATATATATTTTTTGCACATTCGTGAAGACAAGTCCGGCGCGCCTCGTACATTATGAGTAGCCTTCGGAACGCGCTAACAAGAAGGAGCTATTGGGACATAAATTATTAACTTTTTCAAACAAAACTACATTTGTTGTGGACCTGGGATTCCTGGAAGTGCCTTCTGATGAAGATAATCAAAGGTAAGGGAATATTTACAATAGTATATTTGATTTTAGATGGTTCCAAGATGGCGCTAACCTGTATCGCCTAGCGTATTTTTCTGAGCATAGCACCTCGTTTATTGCAAAGTGTGATTTCCCAGTAAAGTTATTTTTAAATCTGGCAATGCGGTTGTATTCACGAGATGTTCATCTATAATTCTTTGAATGACAATATTACATTTTAACAATGTTTTCGAATAGCAATTTTGTAAATTGTAGCGCTGGTTCACCGGAAGCATTTGAGGGAAAATATTTTCTGAACGTCACGCGCCGATGTAAAATGCTGTTTTTATATATAAATATGAACTTTATCGAACAAAAAATGCATGTATTGTGTAACATGATGTCCTAGGAGTGTCATCTGATGAAGATTGTCAAAGGTTAGTGCTGCATTTAGCTGTGTTTTGGGTATTTGTGATGCATGCTAGTTGCTTTGAAAATGGCAGTGTGATTTTTTTTGGCAGGATACTCTCCTAATATAATCTAATGTTTTGCTTTTGCTGTAAAGCCTTTTTGAAATCGGACAACGTGGTTCGATTCAGGAGAGGTGTATCTATAAAATGGTGTAAAATAGTCATATGTTTGAGAAATTGAAGTTATAGCATTTATGAGGTATTTGTATTTCGCGCGACGCGATTCCACTGGCTGTTGACTAGGGTGGGACGCAAGCGACCCAGGTTCCCAGACAGGTTAACAGGCATTGTTGTTTTTTGACACATGAATCACGATGTCAGTAATTGTTCCAAAGGGGAATTACCAGTCCCCTGGGGCCCTGGCCCTTTGGTAAATATGCAAATAGATTTTCTTCACATCTTCCTATAAAAGGAAGAAATATATGTTGGTAATGGTTGGCAGTTACTCCAAATGGATTGAAGTTTTCCCCACTTCAACTGATATATTTGAATTATTGTTTTGTGTGCTTTGTTTTTGTCTTGCTTCAATAACAAATCTCACCAGATTGGGTCTGCTGAATGATCGGGATTTATCCCTAAGGATTAGTCCTCTAACTCCCTGACCCTGTAACTCTGCGGTGAGATCCCCAAGATGATAAGGAGGTATAAGCCAATTTAGGGGAAAATGTTTTTTTCAACTATGTGTTGTTATTCTCTTTGACATTTAAAAAAAAATCTGTCTTAAGAATATTGGTAGTAGTAATAATTTGTCATACAGTAAATCATTTGTCTGGATTTCCTGAAACAGAAATGCCCTAAACTAAACTGTTGTTCTGGTCTGTTATGGCGAAGGTGACCACAGATGGTGTCAAGATGCATGGAAGGGATAATTTTACCAATAACAATGTGAACCTCAACCCCTTCTAACTGGCTGAAGCAATAGCGACAATGGCGTTCAGTATGGTCCTTCACCACTTCTACCGTGAGACCTGAGTCTGAGCCAGCAACCTGTACACAGCATCCAGTCGACGCTATCAACTGCCTTTTCTCTCATGCCTTTTCTCTCAGGAGTGCAACATGAGTCCACGTGGAGTGAGCATGGAGGGAGATTCCATGCAAACTACTCTCATGCTGCTGGTGTACTGGTAGGAAAATGTAATGGACTGTAAAGGACAATTGCGGCTCAGGTGAAAGATTTTATCAAGGGCCATCTACTTTGAACATGTGCCATTGGGAGGACGAACTGAAACACTATCTGAAGAAGAACATGAAGAAATGGCAGAAGGATGAGTGCAGGGAGGGAGGGGTGTGGTCAACCATGCCCGTAATGGATTTAGGCTTTTGTTTATTTGGGATATCAGGTTGATTGTGGAGGTCAGCACACTGCGAAATGTGTCACACCCTGATCTTTTCACCTGTCTTTGTGCTTGTCTCCGCCCCCCTCCAGGTGTCACCCATCTGCCCATTATCCCCTGTGTATTTATACCTGTGTTCTCTGTTTGTCTGCTAGTTTGTCTTGTATTGTCAGGTCTTACCAGCGTGCTTTCCCATCATTCTCTGCCTGTCCTCGACCTGCCCGTTGCATGCCCCGTGATTGTAATAAATGATTTAAGAACTGTACTATCCGCCTTCTGTGTTTGCATCTGGGTCATATCCTGAGTCGTGATAGAAATGTATAGTAATTTAGACTAAGAATGCATTGAGATACCAATCTGTCATTACCACAATTGATGAGAATAGTTAATGCTAGAAATATAAGATGAATATACTATATGTCAATGTAAATGTACATTCTGCCATTGTCGGTGTATGCTAAGTTCAGGGTCTTAAATTAAAGTGATAGAACCAAAGTGAAGCACTAAGGACTGTCATTCTAAATGTGTGTTGGATAATTTATCAATAGTTAAAATTATGATTTGGAAAGGCGAGGCTTCTAGCGAGGTATGCCCCTAAATTGTGAGGAAAGCCACTAGATTGTAAACTCAGCAAAAAAAGAAACTTCCTTTTTTCAGGACCCTGTCTTTCAAAGATAATTCGTAAAAATCCAAATTACTTCACAGAACTTCATTGTAAAGGGTTTAAATACTGTTTCCCATGCTTGTTTAATGAACCATAAACAGTTAATGAACAAGCACCTGTGGAACGGTCGTTAAGACACTAACAGCTTACAAGAGGTAGGGAATTAAGGTCACAGTTATGAAAACTTATGACAATAAAGAGGTCTTTCTACTGACTCTGAAATACACCGAAAGAAAGATTCCCAGGGTCCCTGCTCATCTGCGTGAACGTGCCTTAGGCATGCTGCAAGGACGCATGAGGACTGCAGATGTGGCCAGGGCAATAAATTGCAATGTCCGTACTGTGAGACGCCTAAGACAGCGCTACAGGGAGACAGGACGGGCAGCTGATCGTCCTCGCAGTGGCAGACCACGTGTAACAACACCTGCACAGGATCGGTACATCCGAACATCACACCTGCGGGACAGGTTCAGGATGGCAACAACAACTGCCCGAGTTACACTAGGAACACACAATTCCTCCATCAGTGCGTAGACTGTCCGCAATAGGCTGAGAGAGGCTGTACTGAGGGCTTGTAGGCCTGTGGTAAGGCAGGTCCTCACCAGATTTCACCGGCAATAACATCACCTATGGGCACAAACCCACTGTCGCTGGACCAGACAGGAATGGCAAAAGTGCTCTTCACTGACAAATCGCAGTTTTGTCTCATCAGGGGTGATGCTCGGATTCGCGTTTTTCATTGAAGGAATAAGCATTACACCGAGGTCTGTCCTCTGGAGCGGGATCCATTTGGAGGTGGAGGGTCTGTCATGGTCTGGGGCGGTGTGTCACAGCATCATCGGACTGAGCTTGTTGTCATTGCAGGCAATCTCAAAGCTGTGCGTTACAGGGAAGACATCCTTCTCCCTCATATGATACCCTTCCTGCAGGCTCATCCTGACATGACCCTCCAGCATGACAATGCCACCAGCCATACTGCTCGTTCTGTGAGTGATTTCCTACAAGACAGGAATGTCAGTGTTCTGCCATGGCCAGCGAAGAGCCTGGATCTCAATCCCATTGAGCACGTCTGGGACCTGTAGGATCGGAGGGTGAGGGCTAGGGCCATTCCCCCCAGAAATGTCTGGGAACTTGCAGGTGCCTTGGTGGAAGAGTGGGGTAACATCTCACAGCAAGAACTGTAAAATCTGGTGCAGTCCATGAGGAGGTGATGCACTGCAATCTTAATGCAGCTGGTGGCCATACCAGATACTGACTGTTACTATTGATTTTGACCCCCCCCCCCTTTGTTCAGGGACACATTTTTCAATTTCTGTTAGTCACATGTCTGTGGAACTTGTTCAGTTTATGTCTCAGTTGTTAAATATTATTATGTTCATAGAAATATTTACACATGTTAAGTTTGCTGAAAACAAACGCAGTTGATAGTGAGAGGACATTTATTTTTTTGCTGAGTTTAGCTTGGGCTAACCTTGCCCCAATCTCATTCTAATCAAGGTTGGTGTGAAAATGTTATAACTTGTTCTCTCTCTTCCCTGTGAAAGTCAATATGCATGTGCCCAAATTCGGGAGATCTCTAGAGACGTAGAGAAAATTGGCAATGCTAAAAGAATTGCGTAAATTGGCTCTGCAAAACAGAGGCTCTTGACTATCTTTTGACAGGTCAAGGGGGCACTTGTGCAATCATTGGCGATGAATGTTGTACTTTTGTCCCAGATCAGTCTTCTAATATGACGGATCTCGCGGAATACATTGCCACTGTTGCTAGGATTAATTCCCCACAACCAGAGTTATCACGACTCAGGGGGCAGGCAAACGACAGGTCAAGGGCAGGCAGAGGTTGATAGCCCAAAGCAGAGTCCGTATGTCACGTCCTGACCATAGTAAGCTGTTATTTTCTATGGTAGAGTAGGTCAGGGCGTGACAGGGGGGTTTTCTAGGTTATTTTTTCTATGTTATGTTCTAGTTTTGTATTGCTATGTTGGGTTGTGCTGGTTTTGTATTTCTATGTTGGGCTTTGTTTAGGATGATCTCCAATTAGAGGCAGCTGGTCATCGTTGTCTCTAATTGGAGGTCATATTTAAGTTGGTGTTTGTTCCACCTGGGTTTGTGGGAGATTATCTTTGAGTCAGTGTATGTTTCACCTCTGCGTCACGGTTTGTTGTTTTTGTCATTCAGTTTATTTATGTATTGCATAGTTTCACAGTGTAAATAAAATGTGGAACGACACACACGCTGCACTTTGGTCCGCTCCTCCTTTCGACAGCTGTGACAGAATCTCCCACCACCAAAGGACCAAGCAGTGTGATCAGGAGTGGACCTGGGAGGACATTTTGAACGGCAAGGGATCCTGGACGTGGGAGGAGATCCAGGCTGGATGGGATCGCCTCCCATGGGAACAGGTGGAGGCAGCGAGAGCGGAGCGGCGACAAGAAGAGGAACTAGCCCGGCAACGAGGCAACGAGGCAAGCCCCAAGAGGTAGCCCCAAAAGTATTTTGGTGGGGGGCACACGGGGAGATTGGCAGAGTCAGGGTGGAGACCTGAGCCAACTCCCCGTGCTTACAGTGGGGAGAATAGGACTGGTCAAGCACCGGGTAATGCGCACGGTGTCTCCAGTGCGCAGCCACAGCCCGGTGCGCTCTGTGCAAGCTCCTCGCAGTGGCCGTGCTAGAGTTGGCATTCAGCCAGGAAGGGTTGTGCCGGCTCAGTTTTCCTGGTCTCCGGTGCGTCTCTTCGGCCCAGGTTATCCTGCGCCAGCTCTACGCACGGTACCCCCAGTTCGCCAGCACAAACCAGTGTGACCTGTTCTAATGCCCCGCGCTTGCAGGGCGACGGGGGGTATCCAGCCAGGACGGGTTGTGCCAGCCATAAGCTCCAGACCTCCAGTGCGCCTCCAAGGCACAGTATATCCTGCGCCAGTTCTACGCACTGTGTCACCAGTGCGCCTGCACAGCCCAGTTCGTCCTGTGCCAGCGACCCGCCCTTGCCGGACTAAAGTAAGCATCCAGCCAGGACGGGTTGTGCCAGCCATAAGCTCCAGACCTCCAGTGCGCCTCCACGGCCCAGTATACCCTGTGCCTGCTCTGCACACCCAGCCTCCAGCGACGTTCCCTAGTCCAGAGCTCTCAGCAAAGTTCCCCAGTCCGGAGCCTCCAGTGACGTTCCCTAGTCCGGTGAGACCTGTTCCAGCTCCACGTACGAAGCCTCCAGTGATGATCCATGGCCCGGAGCCTGTAGGGATAATCCATGGCAAGAAGCCTGTAGGGATGATCCATGGCCCTGAGCCTGTAGAGATGATCCATGGCACGAAGCCTCCAGTGATAATCCATGGCCCGGAGCCTCCAGTGATGATCCATGGCACAAAGCCTCCAGTGGGGATCCATGGCGCGGAGCCTGCAGTGATGGCATGGAGCCTGTAGCGACGGCCTGCAGTCCGGAACCTCCTGAGACGGCCTGCAGTCCGGAACCTCCTGAGACGGCCTGCAGTCCGGAACCTCCTGAGACGGCCTGCAGCCCGGAACCTCCTGAGACGGCCTGCAGCCCGGAACCTCCTGAGACGGCCTGCAGCCCGGAACCTCCTGAGACGGCCTGCAGCCCGGAACCTCCAGCGGCGGCCTGCAGCCCGGAACCTCCAGCGGCGGCCTGCAGCCCGGAACCTCCAGCGGCGGCCTGCAGCCCGGAACCTCCAGCGGCGGCCTGCAGCCCGGAACCTCCAGCGGCGGTCTGCAGCCCGGAACCTCCGGCGATGATGTACAGTCCGGTTCCTCCGATGACGATCCACGGTCCGGTGGTACTGAAGCAGAGGGATCAGCGGGCGGAGCGGGGGTTACGCCCCGAACCGGAGCCGCCTCCTCTGCTGGAGGATCCGCTGGATGATAGGGTTCTTTGTACTGCACCAGAGCCACCATAGACACTTGTCACCCTCCCTACCCCCCCTTTTTTTCTTTTTTTTGTTGTTTAGAGATGCATTCGGAGTCTGCACCTTTGGGGGGGGAGGGGAGGGGGGGTACTGTCACGTCCTGACCATAGTAAGCTGTTATTTTCTATGGTAGAGTAGGTCAGGGTGTGACAGGGGGGTTTTCTAGTTTCTTTTTTTTATGTTGTTATGTTCTAGTTTTGTATTTCTATGTTGGGCTTATCTCCAATTAGAGGCAGCTGGTCATCGTTGTCTCTAATTGGAGGTCATATTTAAGTTGGTGTTTGTCCCACCTGGGTTTGTGGGAGATTATCTTTGAGTCAGTGTATGTTTCACCTCTGCGTCACGGTTTGTTGTTTTTGTCATTCAGTTTATTTATGTATTGCATAGTTTCACAGTGTAAATAAAATGTGGAACGACACACACGCTGCACTTTGGTCCGCTCCTCCTTTCGACAGCCGTGACACCATAAGGTACAGAGTGGCAGGCAGACTCAGGGTCAGGGCAGGCAGTAATCCAGGGCAGTGTCAAAATGTACAGAACAGCAGGCAGGCTCAGGGTCAGGGTCAGGGCAGGCAGAACGATCAAAACAGGGATAACTAGAAAACAGGGGCTGAAGAAAAAAAACAGAAAACAGAAAAAACACGCTGGTATGCTTGACAAGACGAACTGACAACAAACAAACAGAGAACACAGGTATAAATGCACAAGGGATAATGGGGAAGATGGGTGACACCTGGAGGGGGTGGAGACAAGCACAAAGACAGGTGAAACAGATCAGGGTGTGACAAGAGTGGACGCCTGCAACTTGGTTGGAATCAGTGTTTGGAAGTTGAGGATCCCAAATTGGCACACTGCAGCGTGGCTGCAGCGTGTTGTTTTTTCTTAGTTTGTCTAAATGGTGTTATTTAACATGCTGTGTATGTGTGTTTAAAAAAAAAATCACTCACGTTAATAGGAGTATAACCTTTATTATGATGATAGTATTACCAAACTAATTCGATTGTATAACCTAGAATGAAAGGTTTGAAATGTCATTTTTGTCTTTTACTTTAATACCAGTGTAGAATATTTTGATAGAAGCTAAAATCTCAATGCTTAAATTAAAATGTAATGCTTATTCTCTCACAAGTGATACGAGGATAGAATGTGAAGGAACATTTAATGTTGGTACTTTTTTATATATAAATTTCTGTGTTCTGTTTGTGCTTTTCTAATAACCTTCTTTGTTCATGCAAGTGACTGATTGAACGAATCCTCACTATCAGTATCTGCAATTTGGCTGTACGCCCAGACCCTTGTTTTGAGAATGAAAGATCTCAGCATAGAGAGAAGAAGCCTCGTGAGGTATTGGTCAAAATATATTTTAGATTCTTCAAAGTAGCCACCCTTTGCCTTGATGAAAGCTTTGCACACTCTTGGCATTCTCCCAACCGGCTTCACCTGGAATGCTTTTCCAACAGTCTTGAAGGAGTTCCCACATATACTCAGCACTTGTTGGCTGCTTTTCCTTCACTCTGCGGTCCAGCTCATCCCAAACCATCTCAATTGGGTTGAGTTCGGGTGATTGTGGAGGCCAGGTCATCTGATGCAGCACTCCATCCAATCTCCTTCTTGGTAAAATAGCCTTTGCACAGAGTGTTTTGAGTCATTGTTCTGTTAAAAAACAAATGATAGTCCCACTAAGCGAAAACCAGGTGGGATGGCGTATCACTGCAGAATGCTGTGGTAGCCATGCTGTTTAAGTGTGCCGTGAATTCTGTATAAATCACTGACAGTGTCACCAGCAAAGCACCCCCACACCATCACACCTCCCCCTCCATGCTTCAAGGTGGGAACTACACACGTGGAAATCATCTGTACATCTCACAAAGACACAGCGGTTGGAACAAAAAAAACTCAAATTTGGACTCATCAGACCAAAGGACAGATTTCCACCGGTGTAATGTCCATTGCTCATGTTTCTCTTCTTCTTATTGGTGTCCTTTTAGTAGTGGTTTCTTTGCAGCAATTTTGACCATGAAGGTCTGATTCAAGTAGTCTCCTCTGAACTGTGATGTTGAGATGTGTCTGTTATTTGAACTCTGTGAAGCATTTATTTGGGCTACAATTTCTGAGGCTGGTAGCACTAATGAACTTATCCTCTGCAGCAGAGGTAACTCTGGGTATCCTTCCCTGTGGCTGTCTTCGTGAGAGCCAATTTCATCATAGCGCCTGTTGGTTTTTGTGACTGTGCTTAAAGAATCTTTCAAAGTTCTTAAAACTTACGGATTGACTGACATTCATGTCTTAAAAGCAATGATGGACTGTCGTTTCTCTTTGCTTATTTGAGCTTTTCTCTTCATAATATGGACTTTGTCTTTTAACAAATAGGGATATCGTCTGTATACCACCCCTACCTTGTCACAACACAACTGATTGGCTCAAACGCAATAAGGAAAGAAATTCCACAAATTAACAAGGCACACCTGTTAATTGAAATGCATTCCTGGTGACTACCTCATGAAGCTGGTTGAGAGAATGCCAAGAGTGCGCAAAGCTGTCATCAATGCAAAGGGTGACTATTTTGAAGAACCTAAAATATATTTTGATTTGTTTAACACTTTTTTGGTTACTACAACATTCCATATGTGTTATTTCATAGTTTTGATGTCTTCACTATTATTCTACAATGTAGAAAATAGTAAAAATAAAGAAAAACCCTTTTGACTGGTATTGTATGTCTAGGGTGGTTCCTGGGGTTGCCTGCGAATTGTCTCTATATGGATGTGGTTCTGCATATCATCTTAGTTCAAATAACTGATCCCGAGTCTGACCATGAACTTTCTTTGCAGAAGCCTTATGTGCCAGTGTTTTGAACAGTGCTTAATGAGCACAGCCTATGGCTTGTCTATAGCCAGCACCATGGAGAGCGGCACTATTTATTTGTTTTTTTTAGGTCCTGTTGTTTGTGTGTATGGTTTGCTTGTACAGTATGAACCGTAACTCCACAAAAAAAGTTCCCTCACAGGAAAATAAAAGTTCCTTGCATTGTAAGCATATTCACTTTGGTCACCAATAATTGGTGTTTGACAGTCCAGCAGGTCTGTCGACTGATAACTGCCCCAGGAACAATTTCACAGTTGCCTTCCAGGTGCAGTAGAACATTTTGAGAATGGAGAGATATACCTAAAAATTGTGAAGTACAATTTGTAAAGGTGGATAGTGCAAAATGAATCAAGATGGTCTGGAGATGGGATAAAATATCTCACAGGTAGCAATGCATGGCAGGCAATCAGCATGCTTTATTTTTAGAATAGTAGTTATGTCAGAGAGATTGGAAAACTAGTGTAATGCGTTTCGTTACGGAATATTTTTTTGGTAACTTTTTTAATGCCCTCACTACACAGCTGAGAAATTGGCTCAAGAAAGGTCCTCATGCTTCAGTAGAATGACAGAACAGTTCATTCTGACCATAGAAATATAAAACACAATGGGGGCAATGTAAAATAAACTGTGTATAACGTTACACATTGGAAGAGTATCAACAAGTACTACTTAGTAAAAACTAAATAAAATAATATTTGGAATAAAATACAATAATGAAGACAGTTTGCAAGGCTGCATCCAAAACTCATAAGTTCCCCACAAAAATACAGGAAGACCTCTTCAGAAGAGAATGTGGAAGAAAGCCTTGTTTACACCCGTTTATATCGGTCAGAAAATACACATGCTAATATTGGTTTAGAAAGGACCAGATCTGCACAGTAATAAGATCACATGCTCTTCCATTTCCAGGAAAATAGAGATATACTATTGTAGGGACTGTACATTTCATCATGATTATTACTAGTATCGGTGTAGAGGGATTACTCAGTGTGCAGCAACACACGCACAGGAGCCAGAGCCAAATACGATTACACAACAACAAGGGTCAAGGTTACATGCTCATCTCACGCTTAACATATTTTAAGTCAAAGATACCAACACACACACACACACAATGTTACCAGCTGCATGCCACTACCCACCATTTTCACTGCACCTTATCAACACAAAATCCAAACGCTTCCTCTGTCAAGCATGTAACACACACACAAATAATGGACACACCTCACCTCATGCGTTTACTCCTTTTACTTTTAATAGTCAAAATTACAAAATAATAACATGATCTCTATACTTCATCTACAAAATAATAACGTAATATTCATGATCACGGTAAGCATCAACTGTTTTTTGCTCTAACTGTTCAGACATGCATACTGTTGAGAAATATAAAAATATAATAAATACATCCCATTAGTATTGACTAAGATTTAAAATAGTTCAGAATAAAATAATTAAAATGCAGTTGAGTACAGTAAGGCATTACGATGTATCACAAGAGCTGTACAGGTTCCTAGAATAGAGGTATTTTTTTGTTGTTGCTTAACGCGGGAAACCTAAAATAACTTTTAATAAAACGCTACTTTTCTCAACAGGAAGAACAAGTCTCCAAATTAAATAATTAGAAGCGTTTAAAAAAAACAGAACATACCAACACTAAACTGATCAAATGAAGCACTTCCCAACAAAACCAGGATTTGTTGAAAGCATACCAGGGGTGGGCCATCGAATGCTAGTAGTAAAAAGTTCCTGGGTATTCTTATCTCGACATGACCTTTAAAGCCCTTCCATGACATCACTCTTAACCACTGAAAAAGTCAAACAATCAAAGATATCTGAGGAAAGGTGGTCTTTCTCAGATTCATGGAGAGCGGTGAGTTATAATACGAGTTGTATTCAGAATGCTGTGTGCTATACATGGTGGTGTTAATGAATTAGTTTTAATATGGTGGACTCGTACTAGGAACAAAACAAAGAACACAATGGCAATAACAGTTACAAAGAAATAAAATGGCAGACATGGGTACAACTCATTTGACTGAATCAATCGATACTTTTCTTAAAATATTTGTTTTCAACCATCTCTAGTGTAAGGGGGACTTGCTGCTAACGTTCTTCTAGGTAGTATTAGCTAGCTTCACTTTAATGCAAATGGCGTTTTTAGGTGTCAGTGAACTGTCAAGAATGTGGCTGTACAGTAGCAGTTATAAGAATAACCATTATGTATTAAAATGTGGTTGTGCCCATAGAGGAAAACGCAGAGCAAATGCATCTTTACGGATTAAACAGCAACATTTTTAAGGTGCTCGACACTCATTGCAGTACACCCCTCCACTGTTCATAAACACCGATACTGGGCACAGACACCAATTCAACGTCTATTCCACATTGGTTCATTGAAATGACATGGAAACAACGTTGATTCAACCAGTGTCTGCCCAGTGGGTATGGACTAACCTCCAGATCCAGCGGTGGCCCTATTTAAAACAGACTACATACATACGCTCACAGCACTACACAATTAAAACGTCACATCTACTCCTCATCATCATCATCATTTCTGGAGGATAGCAGCCCCTGACTTATGTGCAATTCACCTCCTGAACCTCTCATTCTCTTTCAGAATTAGACTCTTCTACACACCCCCTTGTTATATCATGTTCCTATTACATCACTCCTCAACTTACTACAAGGCTATCTTATGAACGTTTGGAGAAGAGAGCGACAAAATAAACAAAAGGAGAGGTGGTTGGTGTGACTGACATTGAGTTACAGTACATGGTGCATTACTAGCAGAGGGGAGTAGTTGCTGGGACTGAGGGAGAGAAAGGAGGGAGGGAAAGGGATAGCGCAGACAAGTCCACAGTGTTATAGTATTGAAAGAGCGAGAGTTCAGCCACGTTGGGGACACGTCCGTATTTGTCGTTATCTAGCGTCATCGAATCAGCGTACAGGACATACAATGTCCCCCTCCTCCTCTCTCTACAATATTCTCGCATACTATCTCTCTGACTCTTTCTCCCCTAAGCCAGACCCCTCTTTCCATTTCCCGCCCTCTTCCTCTAGCTATGGGACTCAGAGGGGCCAAAGTTTACAACTGAGGCTCTCCCCTAAGCATGCCTCCTAACCTTATTACTACGGGTCTTAGGGACTCAAGTGGCTGAAGTTCAACTGCGGCTCTGCTAACTGTGGGACTGAGGTTGTATGCTGGAGCAGTCCGACACCAGCAGGTCCACCACTGCGTTGCTGTTGACGTAGACGGTTGGGGTGGACACCATGTTGCTGAGGGACACGGAGGAGCTGGACGCCCCGCTAGCGGTAACAGTGCCGGAGGAGCCCCCTTGGCCCCCAGTACTGTGGGTGCCCATGTGGCCCTGCAGCTGGGTGGGGGTCTTGCAGTGCACCCCGCACAGCTGGCACACAAGAACACCACTTGAGCCCGTGCCGCCGAAGCCGCCAGCGCTCTCCTTCCACTCCTGGCCGTGGTGCTTCTGGGCGTGGACGCGCAGGTAGGTCAGAGTGGTGAAGCCTGGAGGAGACGCAGAGAGTTAGCAGGTAACGTCATTTTAGGCCTTTACAAGTAACGCTTTATAGAGTACGGTAGGCAGGCTAGAATGAAAACGTTCTAGATAACATTTTGTATGGAAAATTATTAAGTGTGTGTTTTCCAGGACTTGACAATTGTTTATTAACCATTTAATAAACCATTTCTAAACTTTGAATGTTTATTAACATCTTATAAACCACTTAAACTCTTAATGTTTATTTATACACTACCGGTCAAAAGTTTTAGGACACCTACACATTCAAGGGTTTTTATTTTTATTATTTTCTACATTGTAGAATAATAGTGAAGACATCAAAACCACAAAAGAACACATATGGAATGTTGTAGTAACCAAAAAAAAAAGTGTTAAGATTCTTCAAAGTAGCCACCCTTTGCCTTGATGACAGCTTTGCACACTCTTGGCATTCTCTCAAACAGCTTCACCTGGAATGCTTTTCCAACAGGTTTGAAGGAGTTCAAACCAATGCTGAGCATTTGTTGGCTGCTTTTCCTTCACTCTGCGGTCTGACTCATCCCAAACCATCTCAATTTGGTTGTGGTCGGGGGATTATGGAGGCCAGGTCATCTAATGCAACACTCCATCGACTCTCCTTCTTGGTAAAATAGCCCTTACACAGCCTGGAGGTGTGTTTTGAGTCATTGTCCTGTTGAAAAACAAATTATAATCCCACTAAGCCCAAACCAGATGGGATGGTGTATCACTGCAGAATGCTGTTGTAGCAATGCTGGTTAAGTGTGCCTTGAATTAAAAAAAATAAAAATCAGACAGTGTCACCAGCAAAGCACCCCCACACCTCCTCCATGATTCACGGTGGGAACCCCATATGCGGAGATCATCCGTTCACCTACTCTGCGTCTCACAAAGACACGGCGGTTGCAACCAAAAATCTCCAATTTGGACTCCAGACCAAATGACAAATCTCCACCGGTCTAATGTCCATTGCTTGTGTTTCTTGGCCAAAGCAAGTCTCTTCTTATTATTGGTGTCCTTTAGTAGTGGTTTCTTTGCAGCAATTCGACCATGAAGGCCTGATTCACACAGTCTCCTCTGAAGAGTTGATGTTGAGATGTGTCTGTTACTTGAACTCTGTGAAGCATTTATTTGTGCTGCAATCGGAGGTGCAGTTAACTCTAATGAACTTACCCTCTGCAGCAGAGTTAACTTTGGGTCTTCCTTTCCACAAATTCACTTTTAATAAGGCACACCTGTTAATTGAAATGCATTCCAGGTGACTACCTCATGAAGCTGGTTGAGAGAATGCCAAGAGTGTGCAAAGCTGTCATCAAGGCAAAGGTTGGCTACTTTGAAGAATCTCAAATATAAAAAATATTTTGATTCGTTCATCACTTTTTTGGGTAGTACATGATTCCTTCCAAGTGTTATTTTATAGTTCTGATGTCTTCACTATTATTCTACAATGTATAAAATTGTAAAAATAAAGATTGAATAAGTAGGTGTCCAAACTTTTGACTTGTACTGTATATATTTCTTTTGTACTTTTACCCCTTTTCCGTGATATCCAAATTGGTAGTTACAGTCTTGTCCCATCACTGCAACTCCCCTACGGACTCGGGAGAGGCGAAGGTCGAGAGCCATGCATCCTCCAAAACATGACTCTGCCAAGCCGCACTGCTTCTTGACACACTGCTCACTTAACCCAGAAGCCATGTGTAGGAGGAAACACCATCCAGCTGGTGACTGAAGTCAGCTTGCAGGCGCCCGGCCCGCAACAAGGAGTCGCTAGAGCGCAATGGGACAATCCCAGCCTGCCAAACCCTCCCCTAACCCTGTGCCAATTGTGCACCGCCTCATGGGTCTCTCGGTCACAGCCAGCTGTGACACAGCCTGGTATCGAACCTGGGTCTGTAGTGACTTAGACCGCTGCGCCGCTCGGGAGGCCGTGAAACGTTTATTAACAGCTTATAAACTATTTGTGAACCCTTTCATCAAACAATACAAGTTGTTGACAGACACTCACTGCGGTTACAGATATGGCAGGAATGGTGCTGCGATTGGTTGTGCACCCTCATGTGATCGGTGATGTAGGCAGCCGACAGGAGCTTGCCGCAGATGTGGCACGGTACCTTCTCCTCGTGGCGGATCATATGAGCACGTAGCCGGTCCCTCGTGGCGAAGCTGGACTCGCACGTCTAAACACAGAGAGTGATGAGGAATGACTGGTTATCAATAAAGACACAGAAGGCAGCAGTTTAATAGCATAACAATCTCTCATTGTATTTAATTCAGGGTTGGGGTCAATTCATTCAATTCAGGAAGTAAACTGAAATTGGAATTTCGGTTTACTTCCTGAATTGAAATGGAATTGATCCCAATACCGATTTTATTACAATGGATAGTTATGGTACGAAGGATTTAAGGTATAGAGAAGCAAATTGATGGCTAAGTATGACTGTATTGAGATTTCAGAGGTGTAAAAGGATATAAAGTAGCACAAACATCAAGTACCGGACACTTGAAGGGTCGTTCAGATGAGTGAACTTGTCTGACATGACTATTGAGATGATCAGGCCTGAAAGAAGTGAGAGATAGCAAGGGGTAAGACAACAACACCTTGTCATAGACTTTCTCCAGCAGAAACTGTGAATCTGTGAAAGGGACATTACATTCAAAATTCGTCAGATGTTTTTAGACCGCAAGAAGTCTTCTTTTGAGATAAGTTCAAGTCCCAGGCCACAAACCATTATGAATGAAAAAGATGAGGACCATGTAATTCCCACATTTTTGGTGCTTACATTTCCCATTCACAGACAACCAATGGCATGGGATGTGGACTTATCTCGACTACTTTTGAGGTGTGAAAACATGTGACAGACTTGATTTTGGAATATAACGCCCCTTTAAAGCAGCAATCAGCAGTAGAAACAATAAAGTGTTTTCCCCACCCCTGTTTCGGTAAAATGTTGAGGGATGGGTCTGGACAAATGTAACCACTTTCAAATTCACAGACAGAGCTATGGATGCAAGGACTGACCATCCTTAATATCAAAATACCATTTTTAACCATGTTTTGAAGCTATATAGTGTTTGTTTACATTGGAATCCACAAAAAGTCATTCAGCCACAAGAGCATTAGTGAGGTCGGGCACTGATGTTGGGCGATTAGGCCTGGCTCGCAGTCAGCATTCCAATTCATCCCAAAGGTGTTCGATGGAGTTGAGGTCAGGGCTCTGTGCAGGCCAGTCAAGTTCTTTCACACCAAAGCTTGACAACCCATTTCTGTTTGGACCTGGCTTTGTGCACAGGGGCATTGTCATGCTGAAACAGGAAAGGGCTTTCCCCAAACTGTTGCCACAGTTGTAAGCACAGAATCGTCTACAATGTCATTGTATGCTGTAGCGTTAAGATTACCTTCACGGGAACTAAGGGGCCTAGCCCGAACCATGAAAAACAGCCCCAAACCATTATTCTTCCTCCACCAAACTATACAGTTGGCACTACGCATTCGGACAGGTAGCGTTCTCCTGGCATCCTCCAAACCCCGATTCGTCCGTCGGACTGCCAGATGGTTCCCGAGTGGCGCAGCGGTCTAAGGCACTGCATCTCAGTGCAATAGGCGTCACTACAGTCCCTGGTTCAATTGCAGGCTGTATCACATCCGGCCGTGATTGGGAGAACCCATAGGGCCGTGCACAATTGGCCCAGTGTTGCCGGATTTGGCCGGGGTAAGCAGTTATTGTAAATAAGAATTTGTTCTTAACTGACTTGCCTAGTTAAATAAAGGTTACATTTAAAATAAAAATGGTGAAGCATGATTCGTCACTCCAGAGAACGCGTTTCCACTGATACAGAATCCAATGGCAGCGAGCTTTACACCACTCCAGCTGACGCTTGGCATTGCGCATGGTGATCCTAGGCTTGTGTGCGCCTGCTCGGCCATGGAAACACATTTCATAAAGCTCCCGACTAAGTTATTGTGCTGACGTTGCTTCCAGAGGCAGTTTGGAAGTCTGTAGTGAGTGTTACACGAAACCCAAACCGGCTGTGCGCGTGCGCCATCGTGCATAAATGTATTTTGTCCCCCCACACCAAACACGATCACGACACGCAGGTTAAAATATCAAAACAAACTGAACCAATTACATTACTTTGGGGACAGGTCGAAAAGCATTAAACATTTATGGCAATTAAGCTAGCTAGCTTGCTGTTGCTAGTTAATTTGTCCTGGGATATAAACATTAGGTTGTTATTTTACCTGAAATGCACAAGGTCCTCTACTCCAACAATTAATCCACACATAAAACGGTCAACCGAATCGTTTCTTGTCATCTCTCCTCCTTCCAGGCTTTTTCTTCTCTTGACTTTATATTTCAATTGGCAACTTTCATAAATTAGGTGCATTACCGCCACTGACCTCGTTCGTCTTTCAGTCACCCACGTGGGTATAACCTATGAGGAGATGGCACGTGGGTACCTGCTTCTATAAACCAATGAGATGGGAGGGGCAGGACTTGCAGCGCGATCTGCGTCACAAATAGAACGACTTCTATTTTAGTCCTTGGCAATGCAGACGCTCGTTGGTGCGTGCGAGCAGTGTGGGTGCAATAATTTAATAATATAGATTTCAAAATGTATTTTGCAACACTCACGCACGCGATGCGAGCGGTGTAGTCAGCCTGTTACAGACGATTTTTACGTGCGACGGGCTTCAGCACCTGGCGGGTCCCATTCGGTGAGCTTGTGTTGCCTACAACTTTGATGCTGATGCGTTTTTGCTCAGACGTTTCTGCTTCACAATAACAGCACTTTTCAGTTGACAAGGGCAGCTTTAGCAGAGCAGAAATTTGACCAACTGACTTGTTGGAAAGGTGGAATCCAAGGACGGTTCCATGTTGAAAGTCACCAAGATCTTCAGTAAGGCCATTCTACTGCCAATGTTTGTCTATGGAGATTGCTCGATTTCGATTTTATACACCTCTCAGCAACGGGTGTGGCTGAAATAGCCCAATTCACAAATTTGAAGGTGTCCACATTTGAATATACGGTGCATTCGGAAAGTATTCAGACCCCTTGACTCTCCACATTTTGTTACGTTACACACTTATTCTAAAATGGATTAAATCATTTCCCCCCCGCATCAATCTACACACAATACTGCATAATGCCAAAAACAGGTTTTTAGAAATGTATGCAAATGTATGCAAATAAAAAAATTTAATGTTACATTTACATAAGTAGTCAGTCCCTTTAATCTGTACTTTGTTGAAACACCTTTGCCAGCGATTAAGGTTAGAGTCTTCTTGGGTATGATGCTGCAAGCTTGGAACGCCTGTAATTGGGGCGTAGTTTTTGTAGTTTTATGTAGTTTTTCCCATTCTCCTCTGCCGATCCTCTCATGCTCTGTCAGGTTGGAGTGGGAGTGTCACTGCACAGCTATTTTAGGTATTTTCAGAGATGTTCGATCGTGTCTGTGCTCTGGTTGGGCCCCTCAAGGAAATTCAGAAACTTGTCCCGTAGCCACTCCTGCGTTTATCATGGCTGTGTGCTTAGAGCCATTGTCCAGTTGGAAGGTGAACCTTTGCCCCAGTCTGAGGTCCTGAGTGCTCTGGAGCAAGGTTTTGTCAAGGATCTCTCTGTACTTTGCTCTGTTCATCTTTCCCTCGATCCTGGCTAGTCTCCATTTCCCTGAAAAACATTGCCACAGCACAATGCTGCCAACACCATGCCTAGCTGTAGGGATGGTGCCAGGTTTCCTCCAGACGTGACGCTTGGCATTCAGGCCAAAGAGTTCAACCTTGGTTTCATCAGACCAGAAAATCTTGTTTCTCATGGTCGGAGTCCTTTAGGTGCTTTTTGGCAAACTCCAAGCGGGCCGTCATGTGCCTTTTACTGAGGAGTAGCTTCCATTTGGCCACTCTACCATAAAGGCCTGATTGGTGGAGTGTTGCATAGATGGTTGTCCTTCTGGAAGGTTCTCCCACCTCCACAGAGGAACTTTGGAGCTCTGCCAGAGTGACTAATGGGTTCTTGGTTACCTCCCTGACGAAAGGCCCTTCTTCCCCGATTGCTTAAGGGTAGAAGGCGGCCAGCTCTAGGAAGAGTCTTGGTGATTCCAAACTTCTTCCATTTAAGAATGGAGGCCAGTGTGTTCTTGAAGACCTTCAATGCTTCGGACAATTCCTTCGACCTCATGGCTTGGTTTTTGCTCTGACATGCACTGTCAACCAAATCATGTCCAATCAATTGAATTTCCCACAGATGGACTCCAATTAAGTTGGAGAAACATCTCAAGTATGATCAATGGAAACAGGATGCACCTGAGCTCAATTTCGAGTCTCATTGCAAAGGTTCTAAATACTTAGGTAAATAAGGTTTCTCTTTTTTATTTGTAATAGGTTTAAAAAAAAAAAAGGTTGGCATTATGGGGTATTGTGTGTAGATTGATTGATGAAATAATTTTTTCAATTTTAGAATAAGGCTGTAACGTACAAAATGTGGAAAAAGTCAAGGGGTCTGAATTCTTTACGAATGCACTGTATAGCGTATCACTGAGGCACAAAGAAGAAGAAAACGGCCCTAAACGCAGGGAAAAGGTACTATCTGAAGAAAATAATTATGTTGCCTGCCCTAATGAACATGACCCTGCACTCTGGCTCAATGAACACGACCCTGCTTTCTGGCCTATAGCATGCCACTCTCACCTGGAGAAAGCCTTGGCACAGTGAGGGCACACATATGGTTTCTCCACACCGCCTTGGTGAGAGCGCACGTGGTGGCTCATGCGGTCCTTCCTCTTGAACCGCTGCTGGCAGATGGGGCAGGAGAAGGGTTTCTCATCCGAGTGGGAGAGACGGTGTCGGTTTAAGTGGTACACGTCTCGGAAAGCCTTCCCGCATGTCTCACAGGCGTGGTTCTTCCGCACGGGGTTCGGGTTGGGGTTCGATGGCCTCTGGGGGGGGGGATGATTAGAAAGAGATGCGCTTACAGTACAAACAGTTTATTGTAGTAGTCGATAATTACACATGCATCTGTGTAGATTATTGACATATCATATTGTCCATTCTTTGGGTCTTTCCGAACCACTCAGACACACACGGCTCGCGACACCTAGATCATTTCTCTGGGCCATTTGCATAACATGCCGAATTCCCTTTATTCCCACAATCTCCATAAAGACCATGCAAGGAGGAACCTAAATTATACTTTTCTTTTTCACGGACGACAACAACAACCTCCAGAAGCGCCATGACCCACCTGTACTGTCGCCCCCGCCACCATGACGACAGCAGCAGGAGGAGCATGGGGGTTAACTCTAGCCACTACGCTCGCCATGGAAACCCCTTCGCCATCCTGACTACCCAGAGCTGGCAGCTGGGACGCCAGCATGCTGGGAGGGGGGAGAGGGGGAGGAACAGAGAGGTGAAGCAGGGAGAGGGGGACCGTATGCCTCTCCGCCCTCTCTCCCGACACCGCCTGCGCCGGCCCTGCGCCACCGCCAACCTCCTTCGCCCCCTCCTCCTGCTCCCCTGCTCGCCTCATGCGTACCCCTGTATGGACCGACTGGTGTCGCCGCAGGTTGTAGTTGTTCTTGAACTGCTTGCTGCATATGGCACAGATGTGTGGCACACGGGCAGGCCGGGAAGTTGTCTTCACTGTAGGACAAAAGAGCGGAAGAAGAGAGGGAATGAGAAATTAAGACATGGAAATGCTCATTAATAATAATATCCCAATAAATTTGAAATATAACGATATGAAGACAGCCTAATGTTTATTTTTTTTCATTTAACTAGGCAAATTCTTATTTACAATGGCGGCCTACCCCAGCCAAACCCTCCCCTAACCCAGACGACGCTGGGCCAATTGTGCACTTCCCTATAGGACTCCCAATCACGGCCGGTTGTGATACAGCCCCGGATCGAACCTGGGTCTGTAGTGACGCCTCTAGCACTGCGATGCAGTGCCTTAGACTACTGCGCTACTCAGGATCCCCTTACGTAATGTATCATATTATAACAGACATCTTGTTTAGCAATCTACATTACATCCTTTTCAACTTAATTGCTGATAACTGCTGAAAAATCAATAGTATTTATATGTATTTCACACCCCATGATTCTCTCACCAGGTAAGGGTTCTTCATTGAGGGCAGCAGTGTCCACCGTGGAAGGAGGCTGGGCTATGTTCTCTGTGGGAGGGGTCTGAGGAGAGGCAGTATGGACCGGTAAGAGTTCTGATTGGAGGGTCCCCTCCACTTGGTTTTGGGTGGGAGTAGTCTGGAGAAATAAACACAGATCTATTAGCATAAAGTCACTACATTGTATACCACCAAATACATTTTGCTCTGCCAGCAGTACCCCTTCCTGTGCATTTTACCAGTAAGGCTATTGTCTCATGAGTCTTCTCAAGTACACCCCAGGGGTCCTAGTAACCCTGATTGGGAACCACTGGTCTAGACTAGATGCTACTTTGCATCACATACATGTATAGGCCCCGGAGCAGCGGGGGCACAAATTCTTCAAAAGCCAATCTTCAGAAAAGCGCGCACACAAATACGACAAGAAATTAGGTCAATTAAGACTTACCTGGAAGAGAAAATTGCTCCAAGCAGCATCCATTTTGAACCAAAGTGACGAAGAGTATAAAGTCAGTTAAGTAATCCTGATTGCGATTCGACAGTGAATCGTTGGCATATTCTTTAATCACCCTATTGGCTATTGAGGCGCAAAGATCTAAGTAAACAGTATTCAAATGCAGCAAGAAGTGTATGCTATCGATCATCCGAAAGGGACGTGCAACTATAACAAAAACATGTACTAATAGAAGGATTCAAGCTATTCGTATTCACGCAGGCGTTACGATTAGGCTGACTAGGCTGTCTGCCTGAGTGGAATTGCCTGCTCCAATAGTGGCCTATTTCTCTTTGACTGTGGTTTCTAACTTTAATTTAGAAAAGCACAATTATTTAAAAAAAAACGTATATCTTTTGGCATTGATGACTTTCAAACCAAATATGTGTGCACAAAAATCAATGTTATTTATATAGCAGTAGTCATACATAATAACTAGATTTTAAAATTAAATGAATGCATTTTACGCACAATGCGAACTATTAACAGCGTTATAATAAACGCATCTGAAAGAGTAGTAGTTCATGCTTTTGAATTTATTAATAAATTGGTCCGATTTCCCCCAATAGGCCAATCGGGTGTTTGTCGAAGCCTCGTTGTTGGATTCAAGCCCTGACCCTGGCAAAGAGCGCTTGCTCCGGGCCGCAGCCTATCGCTCCACCTCGGCCGTTCAAATGCGAGGATGTCATCTTTCTTTTTTTATCGCTCGCTCTCCCTCCTCCCTCCCTGTCTCTTTCTTCCTTTTCTTTTTAAATTCCTCTTTCTTCTCCCCCTCCTCTCCTTTTCCTCGCACGACTATGTCCCAGTTGCTCTTAAAGGGATCGGATTTCTCTTCGGACACCCCCTTTCATTTCCGTCTCCCTCCCGGAGCACATGCTTTCTACCCCCTCCTACTCGGGTTTTCGTCCGACAGACATTTCTCTACAGCATTTCTCAGACCGTCACACATAGATGTCTGCCGTTGCTATATAGAGCTCATCTGCAGCGCACGCGTACTAGGAACACGGCGAGAAAACCATTCCATACGAGTGCTTCTTAAAGGGCGGGACGCACGGAAGCAATTGTGGGGATGGAAGTGTCAGGCATAAAACACGCACAGCTACAGGACAATGACAACATAGGCTATCAAAACGTTTTCATATGCGATAATTGTCGTGTCTAGTGTAGCCTATCTTGTTCTTGGTTTGTATAGGCTACATAAACATGCAGGATGCAATTATGACAAAAACAACCCTTCAATCAATTTGGGATTATACTCAAACCTAAACAAATTAATGCACATTGTAATATATATATATATATATATATATATAAAAAGACAGGAACACCAATGTTTATCATTCATTTTTATTTTGTATTACTTTGCTTTTACCCTCATGTTCAACACATTTTAAAGACCCCTATTCTTTTCCCTCAAGCTTGGAATCGCCTGATTGGAATGTTCAACTATGTTTACATATTAACTGAAAATGTCCCCTTTGCAAACCGTACAAGTCCACACAGAGCAGTCCATATCATCATCTAACCAGCTATGTCCGTGACAAAGGAATTGGGATCTCTTCTTCCTGATGTCCATCATGATTTCCTAGACCTTAAGAAATTAAGATAACACCTTTTACTGCACCCCCCCCAATACCTTATGAATTAGCATGTTATGTTACCAACCGTCCATCTACATATCGAAACCCACCAGTCTTATTTATATAAGGAGTTTTCTGCATGCACTTAGATTTCAACCAAGCATGAAGTATTAGGCTACAGGGGACTTGTCAGAGCTGGTGTTTTTGAGATTGAATAAATATATCAGCCTGTTTGTACAAAGGAACAGCATCTCAGCATTAAGAAAGGGGAAGTTAAGTGTTTTAGTAATATGGCCCTGGTGAGTGTAGGCTTAACTACACAACAAATGGTTGACAACCCTTGACCTTAAAACTTACTTCAACTTGCAGCACAAGCTCACTGACAAGTGGCTCGCACCTTGCAATGATGGTGTGCACTGTGAGATTATCATCTGAATTGTGCACCATTCTTTATATCTTTGAACTTCATTTTGTTCTTCATGCTAGAATATGCGTGGGCTCAGTAGAATAAATCATCGTGAAATCTCTAGAAAATTCACCCAACGTTTTCATTTCAAAATCCAACAAACGAACAGAAACAATCCAGAAGAGGTTAATAATGTTCATGTCAACCAATGTTGCTTCTTTTGGATATGTCACCTTCCTTTTCATTGGGGTCAGACCTTTTATAAATGTTACACAAGTGTCTTTAAAATGCAATAATGTTTGTCTACAAAAGTGGCAATATAACTAGACTGTATACCACTCAACCAACACATGTACACACATGAATAATCAACAATTATTAATAAAACATTATTAATAATCATTAATACCTGTTACACACACCATACCTGACAATTCAATGTATATCTATTTTTTACACATTATCAACCATAGCCCATAGTCAAAAGTGGCATTTTTCTTGCAAGATAAAAACACATTTTTGTACAAGATTACAACAACTATATATGGATTAGTAATGGTAATATTGACCTATAGAAAATGCTTTCTTAGTCTAAATCCTGGGTTCAATACTCATTGAATATATCAAAATTACTATGATCATTGTCGTTATTACTCCATAAAACTGATACATTTTGTTTTTAAAAGAAAATAAACAAGAATAGCCATTTATCAAGCAAGAATTTTGCTAGGACTGTCTGGGAGTGTTCTGAGTGGGGAGGGGAAAACTAAAAACCAGAAGTTGTTGTCAGAGAGGTTTGGAACACTCTTTCTTATTGGTCTATTAACTGTCTGGCGATGTCCCCAAAACAAGCTGAAATTTCAGGCAGTCTTTTCAAACATGTCTTACACTAAAAGGGCATTATCATAATTTTCACAATATTATTCCAACCACAGTGTGGAAATATATATACACTGCAAAAAGGGAACGTTAAGCAAGCCTAAATATCTTACATCGAGTGATAATTCATGTTTTTTTCTTTTTTTCTTACTAAGCTAAATTATCTAACATCATTGGCAAATAATTGTGCTTATTTTAACCTAAAAAAGTCTTAATACAAGTCATTTAACTTATTTCAAGATATTTTTCAAGAAGGTAAAATTATCACTCAATAGAAGATATTTAGGATTGCTTAGATTTCACTTTTTGCAGTGTAAAACACAGGAAAATTACATTTCTGACTACACTGGTCTTTAAATACCAGTGAAACTTGGACAACTAATACTGTACATCTCAAATGTGATTTTGGTCATGTTTACAAATGTTTTGTACATTTATGTAATGCATTGGAGCGACTCCCATGGACACCCATGTCATTTTTAAAGATAATAAATGCACTACATCACCAAAAGTATATGGACACCTGCTTATTGAACATCTCCTTCCAAAATCATGGGCATTAATATAGAGTTGGTCCCCCCTTTGCTGCTATAACAGCCTCCACTCGTCTGGGAAGGATTTCCACTAGATGTTGGAACATTGCTGCGGGGACTTGCTTACATTCAGCCACAAGATCATTAGTGAGGTCAGGCACTGATGTTGGGCGATTAGGCCTGGCTCTCAGTCGGCATTCCAATTCATGTCAAAGGTGTTTGATGGGGTTGAGGTTAGGGCTCTGTGCAGGCCAGTCAAGTTCTAACACACCGATCCCGACAAACCATTTCTGTATTGACCTTGCTTTGTGCACGGGGGCATTGCCATGCTGAAACAAGAAAGGGCCTTCCCCAAACTGTTGCAACAAAGTTGGAGGCACAGAATAGTCTAGAATGTCATTGTATGCTGTAGCATTAAGATTTCCTTTCACTGGAACTAAGGGGCCAAGCCCGAACCATGAATAACAGCCCCAGACCATTATTCCTCCTCAACCAAACTGTACAGTTGGCACTATGCATTGGGACAGGTAGCGTTCTCCTGGTATCCGCCAACCCAGATTCGGCCGTCGGACTGCCAGATGGTGAAGTGTGATTCATCACTCCATAGAATGTGTTTCCACTGCTCCAGAGTCCAATGGCGGCGAGCTTTACACCACTCCAACCGACGCTTGGCATTGTGATCTTAAGCTTGTGTGAGGCTGTTCGGCCATGGAAACCCATTTCAAGAAGCTCCTGACGAACAGTTCTTATGTTGAAGTTGTTTCCAGAGGCAGTTTGGAACTTGGTAGTGAGTGTTGCAACTGAGGACAGACGATTTTTACACACTATGTGCTTCAGCACTCAGCTGTCCCGTTCTGTGAGCTTGTGTGGCCTACCACTTCACGGCTGAGCCGTTCTTGCGCCTAGATGTTTCCACTTCACAATAACAGCACTTACAGTTAACCCGGGGGAGCTCTAGCAGGACAGAAATTTAACAAACTGACTTGTTGGAAATAGCCGAATCCACTAATTTGAAGGGGTGTCCACATACTTTTGTATATATAGTGTATGTCATGGATGACGGAAAAGTTTGAGGTCATTTTGTTGTCCACACAAATGTCTCTCTCCATTCCAGGTGCTTTCATTATTTTTTATGAAACCGGGTCTGTTTGTCGCCTTTATAAACATTCTGTGTATTCATATTAATTTACATCAGCCGTAATTCTTGCGTGGTCATCACACCATCCCTTTAAGACTTCTTAAAGGCCTTGGTGACGTCCCGAGCCACTTGTTTTTAACACATCTACAAAATAAACCAAAAAACTATGCCAACAAATAAAGTTATAAACCAATAAAATGTGTTCCGAAAAATAGCTACCTTTCTGAATGCAGACTAAAACCAGCATTTTTATTGTTCCCCATGTCTTCCCTTTCTGAAGCCATACAACACAAGTGCTTGCTAGATTATCAGGACACCACACACTACATACATACATTCACTTTTAGGTCTGTTGTCTTTATTTCTTCCCTTTCCATGCACTTTCCCACCTATTCTCTCGCTTCCTCCATTCCAATATAGAACATCATAGACGAAGACATGGCTACCTTGAAGAGCAACCCTCAAACTGACACCTACCCCCCTCCCTTCCCCTGCCTCACCTCAGAAAAAAAAGTCAACAGACACCACCCTCTCTGCATCCTTTTCCCTCACCCACTTCAATGGTAAGACAGGTAGCTACATTCCCCCATCCACGCCTACCCCCTACCTCCTGCTCTCTCTCGGGTGAACACCCTCCACCGCCTCCCACCTCTTTAGGAGTAGGAGAGGTGGGACCCGTTGGAGATGTGCGAGGTGACCGAGGTGCTGCGGCTCAGCACCCCGTCGCCTCCACCCGCCCCTCCAGGTCCCCCTCCGGATGCCGTCCTCCTCAGCGGCTGGGGGCTGTTCCTCAGGGCCATGAGGCTGGGACCACCCCTGACGGCCAGCCCCCCGCCATACACCCCTCCCTGCAAGGAGGACGAGGAGGGCCCCGAGATGGAGGGGGGCGCGGGGGGCGGCGGCGGCAGCAGGGCCAGGGACTGAGAGGAGGAGCGAGAGGGCAGGTTGTGGGAGAAGTGGTGGGGGTGCTGCGGGTGGGCCAGGTCGCCGCTGCCTCGGACACCGGCCCACTCCCTGTCCCTCTCCTTCTCCCGCTCCCTCTCTCTATCCCTCTCCCGCTCCCGGTAGAGCTGGGGTGTGCTTTGGTGGTGGTAGTGCTGTGGCAGGTGATGGCGGTGGTGGTGTTGTTGGGAGGAGGAGGAAGAAGAGGCTGACGAACGAGATGAAGGATGCACCTCCCTCCCGTCCCTCCCCAGACCCAACCCCAGAGCCATGCCGTGAGAAGAAGAAGACTCCCCTTTGCTCCCCCCTCCAACACCCCCACCCCCTCCACTGCTACTAATGTTGTGGCTGCGGCGCGAGTGCGGCTGGGGCTGGGCGTTCTGGGGGTGCATGCCATGGCTCCAGTGGCCCCCGCCGGAGCGGAACACTGGTGGGGCGTTGGTGTAGCCCTGCTTGGGGTAGGCCTCGCTGGGGATGCCCGTGAGGGCCATGTTGCTGAAACCCAGACGGAGGCTCTCCGAGTCAAAGGACTCGATCTCACAGGCCTGCCGCTCCAGGAGGGTGCGGATGCGCTCAGAGCGCTCATTCTGAAGAGAAAGCATCTCCTCCTCAATCTGTGGGTAATAGGGGGAACAAGGGCACAGAAGTGTTGAACGTGAGAAAGCAGCCATAAACACACGCACAGAAAAACGTTTGTTTTACTATCCTTAAGGGGACCAAACAATTGATTCTCATTCAAAATCCTATTTTCCCTAACCCCTAAACCTAACCCTAACTCTAACCTTAATCCAAAACCCCTAAACCTAACTCCTAAACCTAATTGTAACCCTAAACCTAAAATAGGATTGGAAAAATGTCCCCAGTAGTCCGAATTTTCCTTTTTTTACTAACCAAAAGCATACACACGCAAACTCACACACAAACAAACACACACAGATGTATTGGATGTTTGTAAAAAAAAAAATCCAGGTTAGTGCATTTGGAAAGTTCAGACCCCAGCCTTATTCTAAACTCGATTAAATTGTTTTTTTCCCCTCATCAATCTACACACAATACCACATAATGACAAAGCGAAAACAGATTTTTTGAAAATGTATACAAAATAAAACAGAAATACCTTATTTACATAAGTATTCAGACCCATTGCTGCATCCTGTTTCCATTGATCATTCTTGAGATGTTTCTACAACTTAATTGGAGTCCACCTGCGGTAAATTCAATTGATTGGACATTATTTGGAAAGGCACACACCAGTCTATATACGGTCACACAGTTGGCAGTTCATGTCAGAGAAAAAACCAAGCCACGAGGTTGAAGGAATTGTCCATAGAGTTCTGAGACAGGATTGTGTCGAGGCACAGATCTGGGTAAAGGTACCAAAACATTTCTGCAGCATTGAAGGTCCCCAAAAACACAGTGGCCTCATTCATTCTTAAATGGAATAAGGTTGGAACCACCAAGACTCTTCCTAGCGCTGACGACCCGGCCAAACTGAGCAATTTGGGGAGAAGGGCCTTGGTCAGGGAGGTGACCAAGAACCCGATGATCACTCTGACAGAGCTCCAGAGTTCCCCTGTGGAGATGGGAGAACCTTCCAGAAGGACAACCATCTCTGCAGCACTCCACCAATCAGGCCTTTATGGTAGTGGCCAAATGGAAGCCACTCCTCAGTAAAAGGCACATGACAGCCCGCTCGGAGTTTGCCAAAAGGCAGCTAAAGGACTCCGACCATGAGAAACAAGATTCTCTGGTCTGATGAAACAAATATTGAACTCTTTGGCTTGAATGCCAAGCGTCACGTCTGAATGAAACCTGGCACCATCTCTACGGTGAACCATGGTGGTGGCAGCATGCTGTGAGGATGTTCTTCAGCAGCAGGTACTAGGAGATTAGTCGGGATCGAGGGAAAGATGAATGGAGCAAAGTACAGAGAGATCCTTGATGAAATCCTTCTCCAGAGCGCTCAGGACCTCAGACTGGGGCGAAGGTTCATCTTCCAACAGGACAACGACCCTAAGCACACAGCCAAGACAATGCAGGAGTGGCTTTGTGACAAGTCTCTGAATGAACTTCAGAGGCCCAGCCAGCCAGAGCCCGGACTTGAAGAGCTTGAGAGGCTCTGCAGAGAAGAATGGGAGAAACTCCCCAAATACAGCTGTGCCAAGCTTGTAGAGTCATACCCAAGAAGAAATGAGGCTGTAATCATTGCCAAAGGTGCTTCAACAAAGTACTGAGTAAAAGGTCTGAATACTTGTGTAAATGTGATATTTCAATATATATTTTTTTAGGGGGGGATGCCTAAACCTGTTTTTGTTTTGTCATTATGGGGTACATTAATGAGGGATTTTTTTCCCTTCATCCATTTTAGAATAAGACTGAATACTTTCCGAATGCACTGTATACAATAGGCCATGATTGATTTTGGCACAATAGGCCTGGAATATTACCTCTTTCAAGGAGCTTTACGTTTTGATAGGGTTATTTTACCTAAAATATTTTAGTCCTACTTCCAATTTTTTAAATTAAAAATACACATCCCTGCACGAGTGGCCCGAAGGGTGTTTAGCATCCCCAGTGGCTCTGCAAGTGCTGAGAGGATAGTCTCCGCTGCTGGCCTGCTCTCCAGGCACCATCGCATGAGCCTGAAGCCATAGACTCTCGCCAAACTCATGTTTCTAAAATGAATTCAAAGGCACTGTAGATGGAGCCTAAAATAAGGCAGTCTACGTTTAATTTGTATTTAATTTAAGTCACAGGCTATATATATGAAATTTATAGACTATAATGATTTAATACAGCGAAATGTTGCACCTCTTAAATGTAAAGTTCCCATATTTGGGGACCCTATTCGATTTTCTTTATTCAATTCAGTCTGGTATGAGAAAGGTAGCCCCTGTCCGCAAAAGCAGGGTGTCTGCGGAAAGCTGAGTATCTTGGCTATTGATCGGTGCCTCCAAATCTTTGGTGTGCCTTACAACCATATGGGCACACAAATTTATAAGGGCAGACCGAGCTGATGACCTCATTTCAAGATGGCTGCTACATACATTCCTGTTAGTGTTGTGAAGTATAATCAAAATAAACACGGAATACGTTGGTACACACCGAAAGCCGGGACTCCACAGATCATGAAGATATCTTATTTGTCTGCCTGTGAACTACCGTTATTGATCACCAGTCCCGAGAGTCAAACTGTTTATTTTACACAACGTTTTCACCAAACATCTTGCAAGGTAAGCTTCAATTTGGTCTGCGTTTGAGCTACAGCTACATGGAGGGTATCAAATTAATCCTTAGGTTGGTCGGAACAAATCCTATTGCCAATGTTATCTGATGAAGTATGACTTAATGGTAACATCTAATGTCCACCGAGTGACTATATATTTTGCTTATAAAGAAATATGAGGTTGCCTGTAGGCTACTATGGCACCTCGACAGTCTTGTAGCCAATGATACGTTTTCCAGGGATATGCAGTTGACCTGGGTGGGACAAAGCAAGAGGCACATCCAGTGTGCAAAAACAGTGCAATTACCACATTCGGACACTTTGGAGAGGTTGAAAGGACAGATGTACCCTGGAGACCCCATAACACCACCATAATGTTTAAGTGAGGTTGATATGGTCGATATTGTGTTTTTATACTGAACAAATAGCATTTAGGGATTGCAAATATGTAATAGCACTGGAATTATCTAATTTACAGACATATGCCACTTGACAGGTTTAGGGACACTTGGAAACGTCCCGTGACCACACCTGACACCACTTACTAAAACATCTGCCCATTTCTAGTAGTTAGGTCTATCAATCCCATTTTTTTCTGATATTGTTCACATGTTGTGGAAGCCAGCTCAAGTCATCAATAATTCACTTGTAGCTTGTCAATGAAAGATGACTTAAAAAACAAACAATAAAACAGTTATTTGTGTGCTTGATCTTGTGTATTCTGTACTATGTAACTCCTATCTTCTGATCATTTCCTCATAATCTCCCAGATGTCTTCTTTCCAGAACAACCAAGTTTTGTATGTCAATCATGTAATTACACATGAATAGCAGTTACTTTTGGGTATGTCTATTTAGGAGGAAATCTACATTTTGCCATTACATTAATATGCTGAGCGCTTAATGTCCCTGCCAGCCTAGTGTCCCTGCCAGCCTAGCTTTTGCATGTGCGAACATGCAAAAGCTTCACAATGTATCTATCTGTAGGCTATAGCCTTGAAATAATTTAAATAATATAGCCAAAATAAATAATTTGCACTCCATATTTGGCTAGCTGTCTGGCTCCTGACCTATTTAGAGTGTTTATATGCTGTTTAATATGACATGTAGCCTATTTGAAATGACGAGCCCTTCTTACAGTCACCTTTTCCTGTTGTTTATTAAAATACTTTTCATTCAAATCAAATGGTTTGGTTTCAATACTTCAAAACAAAATGGTACAGTAGGTCCAGGTAGTCATAGAAATAGATGTGTGTTGGTTAAATTGTGATTTTAATGAATGGAGTGAATTTGGAGTGCCAGTTTTTATTTTCTTTGAGCAAGGAGCGGTTTTTAGCGGAGCGGTTGGAAAGGTCTCGGAGCAGGATGTGGAGTGCCAGAGAGCTGCGCAAGCTCCATGAGCGATGAATAGGATTTCCGACCGCTCATCAACTCCGCTCAAATACTCTAATTGAAACTTAATATATAAATATTGAACTTGAATATTCAATTAAATTGAAATGTAATTCATAATGAATTCAATTTGTGCATTACAAATTCAAAAATATTAAATTAAAATGCAATATCCTCATACAAAGAAAAAATTATGGAATTCAAATACAATTTCTGTTGCCACTGAAATCGCTCCATAGTTACATATCAGGCCCATTCCAGAAGTCCAAAAATGTAATCACAAACTCTAACCTCCACAACCGGCCTAGGCACTCCTATAGATCTGAGAGGATAGATAAGCATTCTGGTAATAGCCTCTAATTGGTTGCAATATTGCTTCCACCTATCCAATTCGGTCAGATCTACAGAAGTGCCTAGAATTTAGGGGTGCTAGAGTTAGGTATACATTCTTTGCATTTTTCAATGGACCAGATATGTAACCTTGGATATACATTTTGGACAAACATCCAAGAAATCTCTTAACATCCAAGACAAAAGTCCAGGGCTAGGCGGTCAATTTGTAATTAAGCCATACTCTCTGTCAGTCCCAATTCGCTCCCTAACCCTATTTTTGGCCCTAACCCCTTTGATGTGTGCAGAAATGTAAGGTGGAAGCTCCTCCACTACACTGGTCATACCTATCCAGTGGCGACCCGTCATTCAGGGCTTATCAGTTTGCAAACAATGTAAAAAAAAGTATATAATTGAGTTAATAAAGCTGCATACAAACATGGTCTCTTTTTGTTTTCTTGAGTAAGGCAGCTCCAAAATGCAGGTGTTTCAGCTTAGCTCAGTGCTTTCTGTGGTGGTGGGGCAAGCCAGCAGAAAATACGGAGCGTTGAGTCGTGATTGGCTCAGTGTTCTGTCCCTCATGGGGACACTACGTCACCTCCAAGTCTAAGGGTAGAGCTATAAAATTCTAGCCCCTTGGGTGCTGCTATAGAGTTACAATAGAAGTGCCCATCCAAGGTCATTGGCCACAGAGAAAATTACATCAAATCACGTTATATGTACAGTAGCTTTGATTGGACTGATCATGTCAACATACTTTCAAAATCTTTGCTAGAAGTCATCATCATGAATCAAGTCGACAATCTACTGGCAAATCCTTGTCATATGAAGAGAAATAATGGAGAAATTATAGGTAAAACATATCGGTACTCATTGGCCATTCAACATAAACATTACACAACGAGTTGGAAATCGCAAATTCAACAAGGAGTGGTTTGGAAGGAATCAGTGATAGTGGTAACTTCAAGCATTGCAAAGCAATCACTAGCCTATTATTCAGTGGAGTGGCTGTGTGGTCCCAAATCTTGGATTAAGGGGCTCTATTCCAAGTCTAAAATGATAAAACATTCAACATTGGCCATGCTGTCAATGAAGCATGACTTGTGCCATGCTCAAAACAACTGTTAACTCGGAACTGCGAAAACTTGACTTCAGTGAGTTCAAGACAACTGGGAAGTCAGGAATAAACGAGCTCCGACTGGGAAAATAAATTTGAATGGTCATCCAACTCGGAATTATAAATCCGGCCTCTTTCTAGAGCTACAACCTGAAGATCAATGACATCATCATGATTCAACCTTGTTTTTTTCCCCCAAAGTTCCCAGTTGTTTTGAAAACACCATAAATCCAGAGAATGACAGACTTTGATGATAAAATTTGCCCACGAAGGACCGCAGCGCCACCTTCATGTTCAAGTGAGCACAGCACAACAAGTTGAGTCCAAAAATGTATTGTATGCTGTTGCATAAATTACAGTTGAAGTTGGAAGTTTACATACACTTAGGTTGGAGTCATTAAAACTTGTTTTCAACCACTCCACTAATTTCTTGTTAACAAACTATAGTTTTGGCAAGTCGGTTAGGACATCTACTTTGTGCATGACAAGTAATTTTTCCAACAATTGTTTACAGACAGATTATTTCACTTATAATTCACTGTATCACAATTCCAGTGGGTCAGAAGTTTGCATAAGCTAAGTTGACTGTGCCTTTAAACAGCTTGGAAAATTCCAGAAAATGATGTCATTTTAGAAGCTTCTGATAGGCTAATTGACATCCATTGAGTCAATTGGAGGTATACCTGTAGATGTATTTCCAGGCCTACCTTCAAACTCAGTGCCTCTTTGCTTGACATGGGAAAATCAAAAGAAATCAGCCAAGACCTCTGGTTCATCCTTGGGAGCAATTTCCAAACTCCTGAAGGTACCACGTTCATCTGTACAAACAATAGTACGCAAGTATAAACACCATGGGACCAAGCAGCCGTCATACCGCTCAGGAAGGAGACGCGTTCTGTCTCCTAGAGAGGAACGTACTTTGGTGCGAAAAGTGCAAATCAATCCCAGAACAACAGCAAAGGACCTTGTGAAGATGCTGGAGGAAACAGGTACAAAAGTATCTATATCCACAGTAAAACACGTCCAATATCGCCGCTCAGCAAGGAAGAAGCCAATGCTCCAAAACCGGCATAAAAAAGCCAGACTACGGTTTGCAACTGCACATGGGGACAAAGATAGTACTTTTTGGAGAAATATCCTCTGGTCTGATGAAAGAAAAATTTAACTGTTTGGTCATAATGACCATCGCTATGTTTGGAGGAAAAAGGGGGAGGCTTGCAAGCCGAAGAACACCATCCAAACCGTGAAGCACAGGGGTGGCAGCATCATGTTGTGGGGGTGCTTTGCTGCAGGAGGGACTGGTGCACTTCACAAAATAGATGGGATCATGAGGCAGGAAAATTATGTGGAAATATTGAAGCAACATCTCAAGACATCAATCAGGAAGTTACAGCTTGTTCACAAATGGGTCTTCCAAATGGACAATGACCCCAAGCATACTTCCAAAGTTGTGGCAAAATGGCTTAAGGACAACAATGTCAAGGTATTGGAGTGGCCATCACAAAGCCCTGACCTCAATACTACAAAACATGTGGGCAGAACTGAAAAAGTGTGTGCGAGCAAGGAGGCCTAAAAATCTGATTCAGTTACACCAGCTCTGTTGGGAGGAATGGGCCAAAATTCACCCACCTTATTGTGGGAAGCTTGTGGAAGGCTACCCAAAACATTTGACTTAAGTTAAATAATTTAAAGGCAACGCTACCAAATACTAATTGAGTGTATGTAAACTTCTGACCCACTGGGAATGTGATGAAAGAAATATGTTGTGTAGTATGTTGTGTAGTAAAACATTAGTAGCCCATGTGCCTCACCCTAATAATTTGGTATATTTACCCCTCTTAATTTCACCAACTGTTCTGACTTGGTGGTGCACATGTAGCCTATAACCTGTTTTAGAGAAATGTAATCATCGAATATTGTTAGAGCTTTCATTGTCTGCTTATATGCCCCCTTTATTTATCCTACGGTTCTGACTTGGTGTACAGGGAGAACACAAAGAACGGCCCATGTTCTGAATTTTGTCGCTGTACATTTCAAAAGTGCTAAACAAATAGTTATATTGACTACGTCCGTCCTAGCTCGCTCATTAATGTCTTAATCGAAATTAGAAACCACATTTGTTTAAGCAAGTCAGCAATATCAGCTATGTTTTTTTAAAAGGCAGTAACTGAGGCTGAATGAACTGTTTCGCTGCCAGACAAGGCTCTGCTGATAGCCATGTCTAGCAGCGCATTGTTTATTGTTGTGGCTTTGCTGGCATGCATCCCACTTTTTTTTTTCCTGCATCACCAAGATTTACATGCTAAAATCACCACTGTACCTATCCAGACCACACATACATGCTAGGGTTAGGGCTAAGGGGAGGGATGTATCTCTCCACCCCTTGCTCCAGGGTGATGTTTCCCCTTGGTACAGATCTAGAATCAGTTTCCCCTCCCCCAACTCTAACCATTAGTGGGGGAAATGATAAACTGACCCCAGATCAGAGTTTAGGGGCAACTTCCCCCTACACCTACCCTCTGCTCCAGCAGTGCCCGGCGGATGGACACCCTCTGCTCCAGGTCCTTGGCCTCCCGCTCATGCTGCGAGTCGGTGTGGATCTTGATTTTGCTCTGGTAGGCGTTGAGCAGCTCCAACTCCTGCTGCAGCTGGATCCGCAGCACCTGATACTCCGCCTCCTGCGTCTCATCCAATCGGAGCTGGAGTCAGAGTGGCAAATAAGGTGGGGCATCAGCATAAAAATAGGTGGAGGAAGTGGGGAAGGGAGTTCTTCCTGTACTTAGGCATAGGGAGACAGAGGGTCAGATCAGGGGATGTGGCGTATAGGAAGGGGATGTCTATCTTAGCGTGAGGGAGGTGTGTTAGTTACTAAATGGAGATGTTTTGGGTAGATATTATTGACGAGGTAGGGGTTTGCTCCGAGTGAATGTGGTTGAGTGTGTGAAGGTTGAGCACCCTCCACTTCTTTCCATGAGTGTGTGATGGGGAAATAAGTGTGGTATTGTGTGACATGAATAGGGTGTCGTAGTTTGTTTGATACATGCTGTGGTATTGATGATAGTAATACAGTAGAGATAGTATAGACACAGTAGAGACTGTATAGAGCTGGGTATAGCTTGTAACAATGTGAATAGGCATTTGGCTAGCAGCCTACAAGTGGAGGGGTGTGGTGAGGATAGGGACAGGGTGTGTGGCCTATGTAAGGTGTTACATGAGGCTTTGACAAATCGCAGATCTGTGCCTGTGGATGTGAGTTGGTGCTATTCGGAGACACAAGAGATGTTATGTAGCTTTCTGTGTGCCAGCAGATGTGGTGTCGTGTAGGGACAGAGAAAGGGGGTTTGGCTTGCTTGAGTGTCTTGGATGTGTATTGGTGCTACGTGAGGACCTAACAGATGCATGTAACTGGGCTCTGTTCAGGAGGGTGCACCGCTGTGGAACGTTACAGATAGAAGTGCCATTATTAGAGCTGACAGGATTCCTTTTTCTTCATGTCAGAGGAGTATTTGTTCTCCATCATATATTTCTATCTGAATATTCCACAACGTTGTGCCCAGCTGAATGTGGCTCTGCTGTTCTAGTAGGTATGGGGTGTAACCAAAGATGGTTGATAAAATGTCTTACTCAGGCAGTTTACCATTGGGAAGAAATGGTGAAATTTTCCAGTCTGCGTAAGTAGGCATTCCCTCTCTCGCGTGAGCAGGCTTTCCCGCGTGAGTTTGTGGTTCCTCCATAATCGCTGACATGCTCACGTGAGAGAGGAAACGCCCACTTAAACTGACTTTTTTTCAATTGGAAACTGCCCAATAACAGCTGGCTCTGGTCTACTTATTTTTCCCTCCCCACTCGCCCCGATTGCCAGTGAGATGTCTCACTTTCTCTAACATCTCAGGTGTAATGACGTAGATATAAATAGAATGAATAGCGCTGACACAATTCCCTTATTCTGACAAAAAGTTCTGTTCTATATGACACATTTCTATCTGAACGCCCCGTAACGCTACATCCTCTGAACAGGCCCATGTTGTGCCATGCAAGGACAGTCAGACCCAGGGCAAAGGGTATGGCATGGTTTTTTAGTAGCGGTACTGTTAGTCAACTACGGAGAGAAAGGGTGTAGCTTGCTAGCCAAGTGCCGAGAGGGTATCATACTGTAACAAAGTGAGGACAAATAAAGTGGGGTGATGGTGTCAAGTCTGGGGACAGCCAGGAGTGCAGGCAGCTGGCTCGCATGCCCAGGCAGGTGTGTGTAAGGTGCTACGGTGGATTGGAGGTGGTGCGGTACAGAGTGTACAACATCTCCTTGCCTTACTCACAGCCTGTGTGGACAGCATGTCATTGATGGAGTGGTCGTACTGCTCGGCCAGGATGGCCAGCTTACGCGTCTGCTCATCCTTCAGGCGCTTGAGCACCGCCTTGTGGTCCGACTTGGGCGTGTTCTCCAGCAAGTGGTTGCGCAGGGCCTTGTACTGGCGCGTCTGGATCTTGCACGTATCCTGGAACTGACGCTTGATCTGGAGTTCTTTGGACTGGATGAGAGAGAGAGCGTGGCATGATGTACTACATTACCCACAATGTTTTGTTTGTAACATATCAGGTTTTTAAATCAGCTCTTTCTCAATTTGTCTTTTTCTGATTCCTCGCATCTTTCTCAAATGTATTGTACTTCCAAGCTACCCTCCCCTCTGACCTACTACTCCAATGGGTTTTGAGGAGGCAGGAACAAAAGATGTGAGGAATCTATGAAAGACTAATTGAGAAAGAGAATTTGTAAAGATACTAAGGCTAACATAATGGTGTCCTGGTTGTCTCCTTACCAATACAGAAAGAGCGAGAGAGAGAACTGTTTTGGCTGATGTGCTTGAATGTGTTCTTTTGAATATGTGAAGATCCAATATGTGTATAGGCTATATAGGGCTGTGGAGTGGGTATTTGGATTTTTACAGAGGTACTAGTGACCTCAATCACTTGCTTTTCTATGGTAGTTAAAAAAAAACAAGTACATCTATTGAATGGCTGCCTACTGTATACCATGTCCCAACCCTAAAACTGGTGGAACTCCTCCCCTCTGATTTAAACCCTATGTATGCATTAGTGGAGGCAGAATTGGGAAAGACTCCTTGTAATCTCTGACTGGGAATGAATGGAACAGTATAAACCATATGCAAATGAAAGTTGTAAGTTCATAAATGGTTATTATCTATAATAGGATGTGCATTCCTAAAAAAACTAAAAAGTGGTGTGAGGCGGGGTGTGGTATGTGTACAACCAATTCGCTCTCCTTTTCACTACCAATTCAGTATGTGTTCTGTTCACTTATTGTGAGGAAGAAAGTAATGTATTCCTACAAGACACCGTGATGAATGAAAGCGGGGCTTCCAATGAATATTTCACGTTACTTACCTGCAATACATTTTACATTTTAGTAATTTAGCAGACGCTCTTATCCAGAGCGACTTACAGTAGCGAGTGCATACATTTTCATACTGGTCCTCCATGGGAATCAAAACCACAAACTAGGCGTTGCAAGCGCCATACTCGACCAACTGAGCTACAACTTCTCATATCCGCTGAAGTTATCAGACATTTAAAAATGTCCTTGAGGGTAAGTCTGAGTTTAATAAGCAACAACTTCAGCTGAAAAAGCATCTCCTAGTCTTTATCCCATTCTATGTACTGTATGTTCCATATCAAATCAGGATGTCCTGATTTAATAATTTGGTCAACAAATTGAACATCGCCCACTGCTTCCTATACCGGTAAATACTGTTTTATACATTTGTTGAATTTCAGTTTATTTTCAGAATTGACTGCCTACCCCTAGTTAGCTCAAGGTATTGCTGATCACCAATGACAAACCATAACCCAACTCATATTGACTAACATTTCCCTAACCACTCCCCCACATATAAGACAAAGTTGTAATATATGTGATTATATTCTCAGTTTCAAATCAATCCCTAGCTCCCTCTCTGTAGCCATTGCAGACCTGAGGATAGGATAGATTGAAGCAATGTGGCAAAAACTCCACCCAAGCAATCAGAAGGCAAGATAAAGCTATTACCATATTGCTTACATCTATCCAATCCTCAGATCTAAATGAGTGCCTAGGCTGTAAAGGCTAGGGTCGATTTGGAATTCAGATATACTGGGTGCGTCCCAATAATATCTCCTTTCTCCTGAAGTGTACACTCGTTCACTACTTCCCATAAATCTAAACACATTGGATTGCAGGGGGACACCATATTTCTTATACTAGTAATTTACTTTCAAATCTGAGAAGGGAAATGAACAAGTGCACACTTGGAAGAGAGGAGAGATAATTGGGACGTAGCCATGGTGTTAGAGCTGGGCAATATGGACAACAGTTCATATCGCAATAAAGTGCCCGAGTTGATGCGATAACGATAAATAAAACCATACGTTTATATCGTTAATGTGCACCACAGTAAAAAAGAAATAAAAAGATCCTTTCAACTACTAGTTTGATGGTTGTAGCCATCAATTGTCCCATTAACAATCACCCATACCAGCAAACATATTTAATTTAAATCACATCTCTCTAATATAGGCTACTTATCGTAATGAACGATATCTGAAAAATGCCTGCGATAAGTGATCGGTATGGTTGGTGTCGTTCATTTTCAGTTTATCGTCCCAGCTCTACAAAGTGTTACGTGTCAAAACTAAATTGGACTTATTTTATTCACGTTGGAGGTGGATGCAGGGACAGGGAGAACAGAGGATGACAAAAACAGAAGTTATGAGATGAAATGAGTGAGTTTGAATGTAAATCCGGAATACTTACTTCACTAATTTTCTCCATGTTTGGTTAAAGACCGATGAACTGAGTTAATGAATAAAGATACGGAAATGGTAAATTATAACAAGGAAATAATGCAAAATAAAGATGCAAATTATAAAAATGAACAAGACAAAATGATTAACAAAAAAATAATTTATTTCTGTTTGGAGAAAAAAAAAACGAAATATGCCAAAATGCTGCGTATACTTACACATAAAATATACCACTCATGCACTCACAATAAGGCTGAAATGCAAACAAAATGGCTGCTGAACACATTTACATTTTTGTCATCTAGCAGATGTTCTTATCCAGAGCAACTTACAGGAGAAATTAGGGTTAAGTGCCTTGCTCAAGGTCACAGACAGATTTTTCACCTAGTCGGCTCAGGGATTTGAACCAGAATCCTTTCGGTTACTGGCCCAACGCACAGAATGCAGTACTAACCTTAGAAATACTGCATATATTAAATATTCATATAAAACTCTGGAAATTCTAACAAACATAGAACAGTAAACTTACAAAAATAAGACGAGTACACTGACACAGAAATAATTTGAAATCATAAATTACATTCACAAAATAACAAGAGGTGAAAAACTGAACAAAAGATATGCCTCTTTTTAGAGCCAGAATACAATGTAATATATCACCCTTTAGAAAGGGGATTAGGGATTCACCAACTCTCCCTCCAATGCAAGCCATCCAGAAAGCAATGCCCTAGTTCTGTGTGTAAGAATGCAGTGCAGGAGAGAGGGAGTGCTCCTCCTGCCGCATCACTCTCAATAATACCCTTCCACATCAATGGCTCACCTGTAAAATGCAGGGAACTATTTTCTGGGTGAGCTGCATTTAAAGTAGTATTCCTGCACTTTAAAGTACATTTCCCCTGACCTCCCAAGTAGATAGATTATTAATTAAAATATATATTTTCTTCGCTAAAATGTTTTACTGAAATTTATCCTTCTAAATTAGCCCTCCATCTACCCTGGCTCTTCAATAGCCAACTGCCCATTTAAACAACCAGTTGCAATTCAATGGACGGGTGACCAAGCAAAGATTCAACGTAGTTAAGTATAATAATTATTTATTTCTATCCATCTATCTATACACAAATTATGTAGACACCCCTTCAAATGATTGGAATTGGCTATTTCAGTCTGACCCGTTGCTGACAGGTGAATAAAATCGAGCACATAACCATGCAATCTCCATAGACCAGTGGAAACGTCTAAGAGCAACAACAGTGTAGCCACGAAGTGGTAGGCCACACAAGCTCACAGAATGGGATCGCCAAGTGCTGAAATCATCTTTCCTCAGTTGCAACATTCACTACCAAGTTCCAAACTTGCCTCTGGAAGCAACGTCAGCACAATAACTGTTCATCGGGAGATTCATGAAATGGCTTTCCATGGCTGAGCAGCCGCACACAAGCCTAAGATAACCGTGTGCAATGCCAAGCATAGGCTAGAGTGGTGTTATGCTCGCTGACATTCTCTGGAGTGATGAATCACGCATCACCATCTGGCGGTCCGACAGATGGATCTGGGTTTGGCGGATGCCAGGAGAACGCTACCTGCCCCAATGCATAGTGACAACTGTAAAGTTTGGTGGAGGAGGAATAATGACCTGGGGCTGTTTTTCATAGCTCTGGCTATGGAGATTGCATGGCTTTGTGCTCGATTTTATACACCTGTCAGCAACGTGTGTGGCTTAAATAGCCAAATCCACTAATTTGAAGGTGTGTCCACATACTTAGTGTGTATATATAAAATAGATCTATATCAACATACACTCCATATATATATTTTATTGGATACATAACATCTTTCAATATAATTTGCGTGACAAACTCACTAGTACTTAGTTGAGGGGCCAGTCAATTTCTAGCCCTTTTTGGGAAAAATACTTTTGCATCGTTTTACACTAGTTAAAACCCTTTAACCAATTTGAACGATTGTAAATCTCTTCATTGAGTATTGCATTGTTCCCTCAATCTTTGGACTTGTGTTTTAAAGCCATAAAGACTTATTTTAACCAATATCCGAATTAAACAATAAAATATTAAACGTATGGTGACACTAAAATGAACAAAAACTATATAACACTTTTTTTTTGCATATATGGAGGTAGCCTAACCTCTGTGGCTGTATAACAGAACAGTCATTCAAACAATTACAGCCGAACAGACAAGCGCTGCATCTTCATTTAGGAGAATGATAAAAACAATGTTTACATGGCAAATCATTCGTTATATAAGATTGCCAATAGCACAATTATGAATAATGAATCCACTTAACTAGAAGCTGAAACGTAATAACTCTAATAACGGTAATAACCATTTCACCAGCTTCCACTGCTCTCTACATGTTCACATTTGGGGTCTTACTAGCAATCAAATTTATTTATAAAGCCCTTCTTACATCAGCTGATGTCAAAGTGCTGTACAGAAGCCCAGCCTAAAACCCCAAACAGCAAGCAATGCAGGTGTGGAAGCACGGTGGCTAGGAAAAACTCCCCAGAAAGGCCAGAACCTAGGAAGACACCTAGAGAGGAACCAGGCTATGAGGGGTGGCCAGTCCTCTTCTGGCTGTGCCGACTCTTCTCAATGAGCAATACTAACTAAATATCTAATATATCTCACTAAATTGACAGCCAAAGCCTACCCAGCCAAATACAAGACGCAGTATCCCAAAACATTGGCTAACTTGTAATTGAGTATAATATGGCATATTGCATCCTATATTCAGATGACTGGATTTTTAGAACAAAAACGTGGAAATTTTACAGTTTACCGCATTTACGTCAAGTTTTACATATCAAACACTATGCGTTTAACATAATTGTACAGTTTAGCTTACATTAATGTATTAAAGTTCGTTTTGTGGATTGAAGTAATCTTGTTCTGGAAGTTTGTGTGGTTAATTATTTATTGCACTATAATAATGACCTAGTAGTGTTTTTTGGGGGTGGTTAAATGAAATGACCAGGATGTTTGCCTACTTCTACTTTCACAGTAATTTAGTATTATAACGGGTGAAATGCTTGATTTGTGGACAATCCACAACCAATAATATCTATCAACAGTGGCCATTGATAACCATTATCCACTGACAAGAAATTCCATGTGCGTGAACAGTGCACTAAAAAGATTCCTGAAGTCGTAAAGCTTCAATAAAAACACAAGAATAGATTGCACAAACACGGTCTCAGAAATAACCATAAACATATTGTCTTACGAATTAAGAACAAAATAAAGAAAACATTTAAACTTTTACAAAAAGCACAATAGTGAGTGATAAACAGTGAAACTTCAATGGGGTATAAGACAGTGACATGACAGGAGTTGCTGGATGCTTTTGGCAATACAGTACATTAAATGGCCAATTACATTCAGCCAATGCAACACCGTGTTAGGTTGTGTGCATCATAGGTATACCCATCTTTGGGAGGGTTGAAACAAAGGAAACAAACACACGATGGTCAGACAGTAATAGATGGAACACACACCCAATCCAACTCCCTCCCTCTCTTACTATCTCCATGGTCGCACTTTACCCCTCACACTCCGCCCAGATGACGTTCGTCTCAACCCGCATTCCCACCTCCCCTCATCTCTGAACATACATTCTCTCTCCTCCCTTCTTTGCCTCTCCCTCTCTCTCTTCCTCCTCTCCCTCTGTTTCTTCTCTCTGACCTCCCTGGGCAGTAGCCTGGGCAGCCTGCTAGGTTTCTCCTCTCTCAGCAGACCGAATGTACGAAGTCTGCTCAGGCACTCGGGAGGCAACTCTTTAAGGACCCTGCTAGCTAGCTTTAGCACGACCGAGTTGGCCAGGTCGGCAAGGACCCCTAGGGGGCGTCTGATAAAGCGCCTGACCCAGAGGAGGCACATGGCAAGGGGCGAGCCAACGTGGCCCCTGCCCGCCAGGCGCACTAAGGGCAGGCTCTTTTGGGGCACAGGGATTTTGGACTGGCGCCCGCCCCAGTTGCGCCCGGCCTTGGGGAACATGTCATAGAGGCTGCGCTCCGCCAGGCCCCCAAGGAGAGACTGGCAGATGTTGAAGAGTGGGCGGGGGAGGCGAAAGAGGAATCTCATCCACAAACGGTTGAGTTTCCGGGGGGCGTTTTGTAGGAAGACGCGCGCTGGTCGCACCACCAGCACCACCACAAGGTAGAGGGAGAGGAAGAGGGAAGGCGAGCTGAGGAAGGAGGCAGAGATCAGGGCTACGGGGACATAATAGAGACCCAGGCTCAGTGAGAGGCCCAGGCTGAAAAGACCGCATGCCCACAGAGTGAGGGACAGGTAGGTGGAGAGAGAGAGGGAGCAGCAGGAGCGGAGGAAGAGGTAGGAGAAGAAGAGGGCGAGGAGGGCGAGCTCACCCGAGAGGAGGAGGGAGGCCAGCGAGGGGAGAGGGGGAGAGCGACGAAGGGAGAGGAGGAAGACTGAGAGTATGAGGAAGGTGAGGTTGGAGGGCTGGGCGGCGGCCGAGAGGGAGAGGAGGAGGCAGATGGCATGAGAGAAGAGGGAGGGAAAGGAAGAGGGGACAGGGGGCGGAGAAAGGGGTGGGGCAGAGGGGTGAAGAGGTTCGAGTTCCTCAAGGGTGTCGGGGAAGTAGAACTCAGAGAGTTCGTCCGCCTTGCGCTGATCGCGGACATGCCTCCGTTCCAGGGATGGGGAGGAGATGAGCTCAGACGGACAGCCGTCTGCCACGCCCCTATCCTCCTCCTCATCGTCGTCATCGTCGAGAACATATCTCGCTTCGTCTTCCTCATCCCCATCTTCCTCCCCCCACTGCACTCCCTCCACCTGCCTTTGCTCTCCTTGCCCCTCCCCCGTTTTCCACTCAAGTTCCTGACCCTCGTTATCTTTGCTTTTCTCGCTCTTCTCCTCCTCTACGTCAACCTTTGTTTCTACAATGGAGCAAACCTCCTCCCCATCTCCCAGGTCCTTCTCTTCTCCCTTCTCAATCTCTCCATCTCCACTGTGGTCTCTCACCACCTTTTCTTTCCCTCCTTCAAAACCTTTCCTAACCTCTCCTTTGTTTCCCTCCGTTTCCTTTTTGGTTTCACATTCTTCCACCTCTTCCTTCTCCCCTTCCTCTACCAGCCCAACCTCTTCCACCCCCTCAGTCCCAGCCTGGGCTCCCCTTAGCCCCCCTGTCTCCTGGCACTCCTCCCCCTTGTCCTCCTCTGGAGGTGGCTGGTTCTGGGTTTGGGAACTGGGGGTCTCGCTCTCACTCACTTTGAGGCTCTTGGGCTGCTGGCGGACCTCCACGGCATGCTTCTGCCTCAGCTCCTGCTCGCGTCGCTTGTTGTACTCCATCTGATTGGTGAGCTCCGTCTGGTGCTGTGTGCGGATCAGGTCAGCCCGTGTGCGCTGCACCGAGCCCAGCTGCCGAAACTCCATCTCCTGGGTGGACTCGTGGTGACGCAGCAGCATTGCGCACTCCAGGTCCTTCAGCGTCTGCTTCTTGTTCAGGTCCTAGATGGAGAAGGAAGAAACAAAGGAGAGAGCAACAGATGAGGGTAGGGAAAGACGTTTGGATAAATGGAGAGAATATGGAATCTGACCAGATAACAACCCAAATATGATGTCTTTTTTTTTAATGTAAAAAAAAAAAAAAAAAAGGTTATGACCATCATGCTTTTAGGGAAAGAGGATCATTTTGTACATGTATTAAACAGCGCGTTTGACCAATTACAGAAATTTAACAATTTTTTTGTTGTTGAATCAAATAAAAAAAAATCTATCACAGTGAGAGAACTTTAACCCCTGCATTATGTCATGAGAAGAGCTGAAGTCCGAGACCAGAGCCTAATGGAACTCTGAAACACCTCTATTGCTTGGTCAAGTGAAAAATGTATTTTATGGGTACTGTTGGAAGTACTATACCTCTCGGAGTAGGTCCTGCTCCAGATTGTGGCGCGCCAGCAGCATCTTCCTCTTGTACTGGCGACACTGCAGCTCGTAGTACTGCCTCTGGCGGCGCAGGAGCCCCGCCTCATCTTCCGCCTGCAGCTGCTGGAGACACTCCTTCTGGTGCACCAGCCACTCCTGCTTCTCCCGCTTGGGGGTCAACTGGTTCTCGTTCAGTTCCTGTGAAATACAGCGCGAGGAAGGGTCAGAACGTGACACCACCACTTGATAGGTCAATATAATAGCTTGTGATTAAGGTATAGTGGTGGCATGCAGATTAGCAGGGGTTAATAATGGTTGCTGCGTGGTTGGTATATGGCTGTATCTTTTAAACGGCCATTGTTAACATCCAGATGATTTGGGTGCGTAGCTGTACTTCTCAGCTATGAGTGGTTGCAGTATGGTTGGTGAGTAGTTACATCACGATTGCGATGTGGTTAGTGAGTAATTATGATTAGGGGTTGCGGTATGGTTCGTGAGTAATTGAGGGTTTGGTTGCAGTATGGTTGGTGAGTTGTTACAGTATGGGTATGGTTGGTAAGCAGTTGACTAAGGTTGGTGAGTAATTAAAGTAGGGTTGGTAAGTATACTGAACAAAAATAAACGCAACATGTAACTATTTCAAAGATTTTACCGAGTTACAGTTCATATAAAGGAAATCAGTCAATTTAAATAAATTAATTAGTCCTAATCTACGGATTTCACATGACTGGGCAGCAGTGCAGCCATGGGTGGGCCTTGGAGGGCATAGGCCCATGCACTTGGCAGCCAGGCCCAGCCAACCAGTGAGTTTTCCCCCCACAAAACAGACAAATATTATTACACCCCCGCCAAAGACAATCCCGCAGGTGAAGACGGATGAGGTTGGAGGCAGCTTATGGTAGAGAAATGAACATTCAATTCTCTGGCAACAGCTCTGGTGGACAATCCTGCAGTCAGCATGCCGATTACACACTCCCTCAAAACTTGAGACATCTGTGGCATTGTGTTGACAAAACTGTACATTTTAGAGTGGCCTTTTATTGTCCCCAGCACAAGGTGCACCTGGGTAATGATCATGCTGTTTAATCAGCTTCTTGATATGCTTGACCAGTCAGGTGGATGGATCATCTTGGCAAAGTAGAAATGCTCACTAACAGGTATGTAAACAAATGTGTCCAAAATTTGAGAGAAATAGTCCTCGTGGGTATGTAAAATTTTTGGTATTTTTTATGTAACATGGGACCAACACTTTACATGCGTTTATATTTTTGTTCAGTGTATTTAAACTATGGTTGGTTAGTTGTTATAGCAGGGGACTTAAACTTATTCATGCCCAGGGACCGGCTCCCAGGCAAACCGGCAACTCAGGGACCACCGGTATAGGTAAAAAAAAAAAAAAATTAAAAAAAAAAAAAAAAAAAAAAAAATCGATATATCAAGTTTCATCTTATCAGGTGAATGATAATGGCAAGGAGAAGTAATGAACATTTTTAAAATAAATAGATTTGGTAAATAGTTTGACATTATTTTGACCTTCCCACATAATTGGAAGAGGAAGTGTAAACTCTAACATAGCCTATTAGCAAGAAAGGTAGTAACTATAAACACAATTTTGCTAAGAGCAGCTGTTTAAACAAAGGTTAGCCATGTGTTGGCAAAAATGTCCAAGTCAAGAAATCTTACCAGCAGCCATCGGTGCTTGACACACTGGTAGCCTATTCGCGGGTGCTCTTTCAAAGCCCATGTCAGACACTCCAGGGAGTGTAACTGGCTCCAATGAGTGTAATTTGCTCAATATTTAGGAGTTGAGGAATAAAGTTGACATCATTAGAAAGATTCTCTTTTCTACTGTAGGTATGTAATAAAAAATGTTTCCACAGTGTGTGTGTGTACATATATATATTTTTTGTGGACCCCCAGCTGAATACCTCAGTTATAGTATGTCTTCAGTAGGGTTGGTGAGTAGATGGTAGAGCTGCACAATTAATCAAATTCACATCGAAATCGCAATACTGGTTTCCGGGTTGAGCGATGTAGAAATTTAGTCGAATGAGGTCTCTGACAACTGAAACTTAAGGTGTACTCTTTGTTTAAAGTGTGACCGAAACCCAAATTGTGCACTTGCCTAATGCCATACTAAAAAAAAATTATTTCAAGGGTATATGCAACTTCTTTCCTAGGTCGGTTTGACCTCACATCACATGTTTAGGGTAATCAACGGATGCTGAGTAAGAATTCCTGCTGCTTGTCTCGTTCATAATGACGAGAACAGGATTAGAATTTTTTTTCCTTGGAAATGGTATTATACCATCACTTTTATGTATGTTGGGGGTGGTGGGGCAAAGATTATTGTGCTCTGCTTCTCTAGAGGATCTTTTTTTCCCAGATGTTTTTTTCATGCTGCTCCTCTCTCAATCTCTCTTTTCATTTGACCTCTTAAGGATTCATGTCTAGTTCAACAACCATTCAGGATGGTATTTTGGGGCTTCCAGTCAGACTGGTGAGATGGAACATTTGCGGTTGTGGGGGGCAAATTATAGGATGCTGGCCTTCTAGGCAGAGTTGCAAAGAAAAAGCCATGTCTCAGACTGGCCAATAAAAAGAAAAGATTAAGATGGGCAAAAGAACACAGACACTGGACAGAGGAACTCTAGAAGGCCAGCATCCCGGAGTCGCCTCTTCATTGTTGACATTGAGACTGGTGTTTTGCGGGTACTATTTAATGAACCTGCCAGTTGAGGACTTGTGAGGCATCGGTTTCTCAAACTAGACACTAATGTACTTGTCCTCTTGCTCAGTTGTGCACCGGGGTCTCCCACTTTCTATTCTGGTTAGAGCCAGTTTGCACTGTTCTGTGAAGGGAGTAGTACACAGCGTTGTACGAGATCTTCAGTTTCTTGGCAATTTCTCACATGGAATAGCCATCATTTCTCAGAACAAGAATAGACTGATGAGTTCCAGAAGAAAGTTCTATGTTTCTGGCCATTTTAAGCATGCAATCAAACCCACAAATGTTGATGCTCAAGATACGCAACTAGTCTAAAGAAGGACAGTTTTATTGCTTCTTTAAAACCAGCACAAGTTTTCAGCTGTGCTAACATAATTGTAAATGGGTTTTCTTTATGATCAATTAAGTCTTTTAAAATGATAAACTTGGATTAGCTAACACAACGTGCCATTGGAACACAGGAGTGATGGTTGCTGATAATGGGCCTCTGTACGCCTATGTAGATATTCCCAAAAAAAATCTGCCATTTTCAGCTACAATAGTCATTTACAACATTAATACTGTCTAGGCTGTATTTCTGATCAATTTAAATGGACAAAAAAATCTGTGCTTTTCTTTAAAAAACAAGGACATTTCTAAGTGACCCCAAACTTTTGAACGGTAGTGAATCTGTACAGTGCCTTCCAAAAGTATTCATACCCCTTAAGCTTGGGCTGGCAAGTGATGGCTTGGTGATAAAAAATAAATAAAAAAACAATAGCTGGCATTCCATAGAACAGATGTGGTGGGTGTCACCGAGATAGGCCTTTGTTCTGTTCCTCCAGGCTCAGTATTCCTAATTATTCTGGCACCTGGGAAAAAACACCAGAGGCAGATGACCACAGGATGAACCCAGTGGCTTACGGTGCCCCCAATCTATATTGGGGGGGGGGGGGGGGGGGTGTTGAACCAGCTATGACTGAGCAATCTTTGTATCAGGTAAAAAAGGAACAGCATGGCCTGTAAAGGGTAGGCTGCTCAGCCCAATCTCAGACACATTTGCTTGACTAGTTATAGCCATAGAACCTGGTTGGTTAGCTACCTGCAGATTCATGCAGGGTAGTAACATCATGAGTTGTGATTATGGTCCATTGTAGCTAGCTAAACAGGTCTTAACGAAAGACTCCTCTCTAATTATGACAAAGTATTTTCATTTCAAGTTAAAGTATACTGTTAGCTAGCTGGCTAATGTTAGCTGGCTGGCTCGCAAACTAACGTTCCGTCATGCGTTGGGATTCATTGTTTGCCTAGCGAGTTATCTAGCTACATTTCTTAACAAAAATACTCTAGTCTTAGTGTGCCAGAGCGCAGAATAACAGATTAATTTTTGAACGCTCAACACCTGTTGAATATGTCTGGTGTCAGTAAATGTCGGCAACAAAGCGTAATTCAATTGTTGCCAGCAGCAGTTAGTCACCAACGCTCTGGATAACATGAAAAAAGCCTAACCAGCTCTGCTAAGGCGACTAAAATGGTTAGAGTGCGGTGTTCTCACATGTGTTTGGAAGTAGCTAGCCAATGTTTGACAGTTAGCTTGGGTGCTTGACTGTAGTTGTGAGGTCAGAGCTTTCGGAACAACCCTACTTATTGGCCTGAGCGGCCAGTGTGTGCTCTGAAAGCCAAACCACAGAGAGATAGGGCGAGTAATGTTCAGTGAGCTATTCTCTCTCTTAGATGTCTGGAAGTAGCTGGCAAGTTAGTACAGAACGGTTGGATCAACCCTTAAATTGATGGGTGGGGCTAAGGCTTAAGAGGGTGTGAACAATGTTGAATGGGTGTTGACAAAGGGCTCTCCAATAGTAGTACCAAAACATTGAGAAAGAGTTCTCAAGTGAGTTTACAAGTTGATCAACTATCAAAGCAGAATTACTTTCCCCGTGTATTATATACCATTTTGTAGCTTCGAGTCTCTACTTTCAACCAATGTAAAAAAAGAAATAAAAAAAAAAGAAGCAGAAATTCAAATGTTGCTACATAAGACCGCATCCAGGTGGTGAGTCACATATGGTGAAGTACAACCAGCGAATCAAGACAACATATATTTGGGAGTTTCAAGAACACTTTAGTCTAAAATTGATTTATAGAATTGACAAATGGGAGGGGTCACGAGTCATTAAAGTGGACTCCCTGTGAACCGAAGTTGTGTTTGTTTTGACTATAATAATAAATAAAGTGTTCACCTGGTATAGTAACGTTAGACAGAAAGACAGAGGTAGAGTATGGTTGAGATTGTAGAGAGCTTTCTGAGTAAAGGGAAACAGATGTAGACTAGTGAAGGTAACAAAGGAAAGTCAGTCAATTGAAAACTAGGAATTTCAAATTTGAATTGTTTGGATTGATTAAGAATTGGCTGATGTGTTGTCTACATTTGGCGCATTACAGGTTAATCTTAAAATATACATTTAATGAGTGTGAAGCAGAGGTTATAAAAATAGAGTAATATTATTAGGGTAGACTACATGTAAACATTTTATTTGTCTAGTAAGGAGAGAATAATCATGGTTTGCTTTCTTTTATTTTTCTAAACATTATGATGGGTGACGGTATGTGAATAGTAATATGTTAGTGAGTTTTTTTGGATAGCATTCTAAATGGTACAATATTTTAGTAATACAAGGTACAAGGTTAAACGATGAGTAGAGAGATTGAGCCTAGAGATAGTAAAATAGGTCAAATAGATTAGCTGCGGTTGAAAGCGAGGGCAATGGGACATTTGAAGTAGAGGTATGAGAAACGTTCTTGGATCATTTCTGATTACTGTTGCTGGGTTTCATAATTTAGGTAACACTAGTGAATTTGAGCAGTTAGTTTATGCATCTTAAAATTATAATCCGTTTCCATTACGTGGAACAGTGTCCAGTAATTAAAGTAGCTTGAAATAAGTATTGAATATTAAGCTGAGACAGCACTAACTTTTTGAAGGTTCTAGATTTGTTAAACCACAAGTTTATATTTTTACTAAATTAACACAACAGGTTGCAATGTTTAGAATACCGGAAAGGGGATATGGGTTTGTTTATTTTATAAGGGGTCGATCCCACTTAATGAAACATTATCTGATGTGTCTTGAGTAGGATTCTTTCTTCCAGGACTGACGGAAGTACACTACAGTATGTATGTTAAGGGAGATGTAGAAGACCACGTCTCTAACAAATGTTTAATAGATGCCATGGATCAAATATCACTGATTCCTTATGCTAAATAACTGTTTCGTCTCTTTTCCAGGAGAATGGGGGTAGTCATTTTCTCTCTTCGAAATGTTTCCTGGGGCTATGGTCTTGGGAGAGCAGCAAGTGAAATTCTGCAGTGTAGTTAGTATAAATGTATCCGGATTAGGCCGTCAACTACCAAATTAAATAAAGGCCTGGCCATTTTTGTTTGTTTTTACCATATGGTTTGCAGGCACCCACACACTTATGAATATTTGTTGGTGTTTTTACTATGTCTGATTTATTGTGAGTTCTATTTCATGTGGGTATCTTAAAGGGGCACACAGAATTTTCTGAAGTTTTATTTTCAGAGTTTTAATTAAACACGTAAATTATTTTGATAAGAAATGTAATAGAAACTTACTGTAAACCTGAGAGGAAACGTATGATTGTTTTTCATTAGTCTAATATACACTGCTCAAAAAAATAAAGGGAACACTTAAACAACACAATGTAACTCCAAGTCAATCACACTTCTGTGAAATCAAACTGTCCACTTAGGAAGCAACACTGACTGACAATAAATTTCACATGCTGTTGTGCAAATGGAATAGACAACAGGTGGAAATTATAGGCAATTAGCAAGACACCCCAAATAAAGGAGTGGTTCTGCAGGTGCGGACCACAGACCACTTCTCAGTTCCTATGCTTCCTGGCTGATGTTTTGGTCACTTTTGAATGCTGGCGGTGCTTTCACTCTAGTGGTAGCATGAGACGGAGTCTACAACCCACATCATTGATGGCACATCAATGCGAGCTGTGGCAAGAAGGTTTGCTGTGTCTGTCAGCGTAGTGTCCAGAGCATGGAGGCGCTACCAGGAGACAGGCCAGTACATCAGGAGATGTGGACGAGGCCGTAGGAGGGCAACAACCCAGCAGCAGGACCGCTACCTCCGCCTTTGTGCAAGGAGGAGCAGGAGAAGCACTGCCAGAGCCCTGCAAAATGACCTCCAGCAGGCCACAAATGTGCATGTGTCTGCTCAAACAGTCAGAAACAGACTCCATGAGGGTGGTATGAGGGCCCGACGTCCACAGGTGGGGGTTGTGCTTACAGCCCAACACCGTGCAGGACGTTTGGCATTTGCCAGAGAACACCAAGGTTGGCAAATTCGCCACTGGCGCCCTGTGCTCTTCACAGATGAAAGCAGGTTCACACTGAGCACGTGACAGACGTGACAGAGTCTGGAGACGCCGTGGAGAACGTTCTGCTGCCTGCAACATCCTCCAGCATGACCGGTTTGGCGGTGGGTCAGTCATGGTGTGGGGTGGCATTTCTTTGGGGGGCCGCACAGCCCTCCATGTGCTCGCCAGAGGTAGCCTGACTGCCATTAGGTACCGAGATGAGATCCTCAGACCCCTTGTGAGACCATATGCTGGTGCGGTTGGCCCTGGGTTCCTCCTAATGCAAGACAATGCTAGACCTCATGTGGCTGGAGTGTGTCAGCAGTTCCTGCAAGAGGAAGGCATTGATGCTATGGACTAGCCCGCCCGTTCCCCAGACCTGAATCCAATTGAGCACATCTGGGACAACATGTCTCGCTCCATCCACCAACGCCACGTTGCACCACAGACAGTCCAGGAGTTGGCAGATGCTTTAGTCCAGGTCTGGGAGGAGATCCCTCAGGAGACCATCCGCCACCTCATCAGGAGCATGCCCAGGCATTGTAGGGAGGTCATACAGGCACGTGGAGGCCACACACACTACTGAGCCTCATTTTGACTTGTTTTAAGGACATTACATCAAAGTTGGATCAGCCTGTAGTGTGGTTTTCCACTTTAATTTTGAGTGTGACTCCAAATCCAGACCTCCATGGGTTGATAAATTGGATTTCCATTGATTATTTTTGTGTGATTTTGTTGTCAGCACATTCAACTATGTAAAGAAAAAGGTATTTAATAAGATTATTTCTTTCATTCAGATCTAGGATGTGTTGTTTAAGTGTTACCTTTATTTTTTTGAGCAGTATAGTAAGAAACACTTTTTTGAAGGTTTGAATGACCTCTGACCTCAGTTCTGACTTTCTAGTGTGGTTTGATCGCCCTCACTAGAAAGCCAAGACATTGGATGATGAATTTAAGGTCTGACTTTTGGGCTGACTGGTCTTAATTATTGCAATAATTAATCGAAATTGAATAAAGATGATTATTTGAAAAAAATTACAAAGTCTATCACTTCAATAGAATATTCCACCACAGTATTTCCACCCCTGAGTCAATACTTTGTGGAAGCATCTTTGGCGGCGATTACAGCTGTCAGTCTTTCTGGTTAAGTCACAAAGCTTTCCACACCTGGATTGTGCAACATTTGCACATTTACATTTACATTTTAGTCATTTAGCAGACGCTCTTATCCAGAGCGACTTACAGTAGTGAATGCATACATTTCATACAATTTTTTTTTTTTTCCTGTGCACATTATAGTGAAGACATCAAAACTATGAAATAACATATGGAATCATGTAACCAAAAAAGTGTTAAAATATATTTGAGTAACCACCCTTTGCCTTGATGACCGCTTTGCACACTTGGCATTCTCTCAACCAGCTTCACCAGGAATGCTTTTCCAACCGTCTTGAATGAGTTCCCACATGTGATAGGCACTTACTGGCTGCTTTTCCTTCACTTTGCAGACCAACTCATCAAAAACCATCTCAATTTGGGTTGAGGTCAGGTGATTGTGGAGGCCAGGTCATCTGATGCAGCACTCCATCACTCTCCTTGGTCAAATAGCCCTTACACAGCCTGGAGGTGTGTTGGGTCATTGTCCTGATTAAAAACAAATGATACTCCCACTAAGCGCAAACCAGGTGGGATGGCGTATCCATGCTACCATTGCTAGCCATGAAACCATTAGTGTTCCTTGGCCCAAGCACGTCTCTTATTGGTGTCCTTTAGTAGTGGCTTCTTTGCAGCAATTCGACCATGAAGACCTGATTCACGCAGTCTCCTCTGAACAGCTGATGATGAGATGTGTCTGTTACTTGAACTCTGAAGGATTTATTTGGGCTGCATTTTCTGAGGCTGGTAACTCTAATGAACTTATCCTCTGCAGCAGAGGTAACTCCAGGTCTTCCTTTCAAAGCAAAGGATGGCTACTTTGAAGAATCTCAACTATATTTTCATTTGATTAACACTTTTTTGGTTACTACATGATTCACTATTATTCTACAATGTAGAAAATAGTAAAAAGAAAAACCCTTGAATGAATAGGCGTCCAAACTTGACTGGTACTGTATATTAAAAAAAAAAGGAAAAAAAGTTATCACAATACGGACATGTGCAATATCCATATTGCACGCAATATTTCAAAACGTATTCTCAGCAGTGTGTAATGTCTGTTTTTATAGTGAAAAAAAAGTTGTCTCCTCTTGCAGCTGCTTCCCACAAACTCCAAGCCATCCTAGCTGTTAGATTCACTATAAGTTCACATGCTGTTCTGTTAGATCAAATGCAGTCAACCGATTGTTCCAAACAAGAATGATGCTGCTTTCCACTTTGCTTCTTAATAGAAGTCATTCCATTTCTATGATTCAAACAGCTAACCCAAGTGTTTTGATTTAGATTGCATGTCAAATTACAATATTTGGTCAAGAAAATAGCAATTATATTTTTTGCCAATATCGTGCAGCCCTAGTAGATGGATTATTGGTTGATTGAGTAATTGCAGTACGGTTAGTTTGTAATTGCAGTATGGTTAGTGTGTAGTTGCGGTATGGTTGCAGTGTGGCTGTACCTCTTTGAGCTGCTCCTTGCGTGCGCGGTACTGGCGTTTCTGGGATTCCAGCAGGCTGGTCAGTTCCTTCTTCTGCTGGGCCAGGATGTGCTGCTGGAACTTCTTCTCCTCAGCCAGGGCTGCCTTGGTCTGAAAACCAACCACACAAGGCCATAAGCTGGGTAAGAATAGAGCTAAATACGGCTTGACTATCTACTTAAAACTTTGGCCTACAAATGTACATTGAGATCATGTGATAGCCGCCCCCTGTCGCCGTAGTCAATACCCTTTCCTCTTTTCTTTCAACGTTTCCTTCCATCTCATTCCACTCCTGTTCAACCCCCCCATCTGTACCTCTTTCTTCAACCTGGTGCTTCTTGCTAAGGTTGTCCCCACCTTCCCAATCTCACACTCCTCCTTCCCTTCCTATCCCTCCAGGATGGCTTTGTGCTACTTGCTCAGTTTGTCCCCATCCCCTCACTCCACCCCTCTTTCTCCAGGACTGCCTTGTGCTTTTTGCTGCGGTTGTCCCCACCTACCTCGCTCCTGATCCATACCTCCCTCCTTCCCTTACCTCCTTCTCCAGGATAGCCTGGTGCTTCTTGCTCAGCTTGTCCCCCTCCCCTCCAAAGCTGTTCCTCTGGTTCTCCAACTCCTTGTCCAGCCTCAGCTGATGCTCATCCATCTCCGCCTTCAGCTTGTTTTCGAGGCCCATCAGCTGCTTCTGGTGCTGCCGCCGCATGCGCTTGTACCTGGGAAGGGGTAAAGGAGGATTTGACACGAGAAAAGTATGTCAAAATCTAGTACAGCCAAATGGAATGGGCAATTACTTAAGCAGCCCGATTCAGATATTTTGACAACCAGTACAGCCAACTGCGCCGGTCGGTTTTACATAGTTCCATGAACTGCTTTCTAACCACGAATGAGAATTTAGAACATTTATTACCAGTGGGCTAAGCTGGTTGAAATGGCATCATTAAAACCAGTTTACAACCCATATGTTGTCATTTGGTTGAAATGATTTTTACAAATAATTTCAACCAGTTATGGCCGATAGATATCCATTTTGTGCGTCACAGCGTGGCTAGATCTAAGCGCAAATAGTGTTGCACGATACACCGAAACTTCTGTACTTCTTCAATACTACATGAAAAATGGCTCTGTTACTTTGTTATTCTATCAAATACGTCTTACATTCGGAAATAAACTAAATGTATTGAACTTTGAATGTATTAATTTGCCCAAGTTTATCATAAGACATGAACAGAATGCATTAGTGATTCTTATTCCCTGCAACTTTCTGATGAGGTAACGGCACGGAAATGCACCTGTTCATGTGTGTATGGTTCGCGCATGTCTACCACTTTGTGTAGCCGTTAGCGATGCAAATGTTAACCGTCTCCGGGTAGATGAAAAGGCTTCCCCAAAAACCTTGAATTAAAAGCTAACAACAAAGTAGCCTATGCCTTCCTGACAGAATCAAGATTATCTGCATCAATCCAGTGGCCATTTGTTTTGCAAACTACATCACGTGCACTACATAAAACATTGCTAACCAAACAAGAGTGTTAAGCGCATGCCACTTGAATTAACTACACAACAAAACAACAAAAAATCTAACTTACGATTATTCCCAGACCTCAAAAGTGGTCCCCGACGTGGTCTAAGCATTGTTGTGGAGTTAAAACTTCCAATGTTGTTGTTTTTCTATTTTTAAAGTGTGATTTTGGGTTAAACCAGAAAAAAGAAAAAAGGGGAAAATCACAATCCTGCTCTCCACTTAATTTTTTTGGTCCCGTAGGATGATTTTGGTATCGAGTATCGTGATACTAACCCTGGTATCAGTATTGAAGTCAACATTCTGGTATCGTTAGAATACTAGTAGTGAGTACCTCTGAAAAACACTATATTAGTACACTCCCCTACATATGTATTTGGACAATGAAGCTAAATTGTTTCATTTGACTCTATTCTCCAGCATTTTCTATTTGAGATCAAACGTTTCATGAGGTGACAGTACAGAACGTTTATTTAAATTGGTACCATATGCCATTTTTTATTTTAGCCCTTTTTCGTGGTATCCAATTGGTAGTTACAGTCTTGTCTCATCGTTGCAACTCCCGTACAGACTCGGGAGAGGCGAAGGTCGAGAGCCGTGCGTCCTACGAAACACAACCCAACTAAGCTGCACTGCTTCTTGACACAATGCCTACTTAACCCGGAAGCCAGCCGCACCAATGTGTCGGAGGAAACACCGTACACCTGGCGATTGTGTCAGCGTGCACTGCGCCTGGCCCGCCACAGGAGTCGCTAGTGCGCGACAAGGACATCCCTGCCGGTCAAACCCTCCCCTAACGACGCTGGGCCAATTGTGCGCCACCCCATGGGTCTCCCGGTCGGGGCCAGCTGCGACAGAGCCTGGATTCGAATCCAGAATCTCTAGAGGCACAGCTTGCACTGCGATCGGCTAGCACACAATCGGGAGGCCGGTACCATATTACTTGTACACAACCACATCCAGCGTGTGACAGTGGATGAATTTGCAGATTGTTTTGCTCAATATTAACTGAAAGGTGAATGATGACTGGAGTAAATCAATTATCTTGATTTCCATGGACTAGCCAATCCTTTGCCTTCTAATTACAGATGGGCCTTTTCTATTGGTCGTTCCATAAAAGCTCTCCTACCCAGACATCTGCTCCCTTAGCGCCGACCCCTGCTCGTGCTCCTGGATCTGCCGGGTCACCAGCGATGCCGTCCGGATGGTGGCAAAGTGATCTCGGCTGCGGTGTCCCTTTCGCCTGCCACCTTCTCTTCCCTCACCCCGTGACGGGGGCTGCTGCGGTGCGTCCAGTTCGGGCTGGTAGGGGTCGTCGTAGATGTTGTCATGGCTCTGATGTAGAGAGAAACACAAATCTTGTGTGTAAATCACGAGTTGCATTGTGGAATCAATCTGGGGGTGGGGGAAGAATAGGTAGTTAGCCACTAGTGAGCCATTTATGTGGTAAACTAAATGGAGGTAAAACCATAATTTACAGTTTAGAATCAGCGCAACAAATACACCCCAAAAAACAGCTCACCTTCGGTATTTTACAATCGTCATATCTAGCTAAATACACTGAGCAAACGCAACATGCTACAATTTCAAAGATTTTACCGAGTTAGAGTTCATATAAGGAAATCAGTCAATTGAAATAAATTCCTTAGGACCCAATATATATATTTTTTACTTTTATTTAACTAGGCAAGTCAGTTAAGAACAAATTCTTAATTTTCAATGACGGCCTAGGAACAGTGGGTTAAACTGCCTTGTTCAGGGGCAGAACGACAAGATTTTTTTACCTTGTCAGCTCGGGGATTCGGTTACTGGACCACGCTCTAACCACTAGGCTAGCTGCTGCCCCGGATTTCACATGACTGGGAAAACAGATATGCATCAGGTAGGGGTGTGGGTCAGAAAACCAGTCAGTATCTGGTGTGACCATCTGACTCATGCAGATTTTTTCTAAGGGAGATGGGCCTTTTCGCAGCACGCTTGTAAGGCTCTGATTGTCCAAAAGGCTTCCAACAAGTATTCTACTGTTCTCCTCTGTAGTTGTCCGGTGACTTGTCGCGTAGTCCTGAACAGAACTACGGAGTTCATTTTCCTTCCATTCGCTCTCGAATATGCTTCTTTGAAGATAGGCTAGCCAGCCAGGTCGATGGTTCCCAGTGGGGTGATGAGAGCAGCATAATACAATGGTTTGAGAAGAGTTGTAGAATAGTCCCACAGCATTATCAGCAAACCGCTCGCACACACGACACCATCTGCCCGATACAATTAAAATCAGGATTCATCTGTAAAGAGCACACTTTTCCAGCGTGTCAATGGCCATCAAAGGTGAGAATTTGCTCACTGAAGTTGGTTACGACACCGAACTGCAGTCAGGTCAAGACCCTGGTGAGGACAACGAGCACACAGATGAGCTTCCGAGACAGTTTCTAACAGTTTGTGCAAAAACTTATTCAATTTAGCTAACCCAGTTTCATCAGCTGTCCGGGTGGCTGGTCTCAGACATTCCCGCAAGTGAAGAAGCCTGATGTGGAGGTCCTGGGCTGGCATTGTTACACGTGGTCTGCAGTTGTGAGACCGGTTGGGCATACTGCCAAATTCTCTATAACAACATCGGAGGCGGCTTATGGTAGAGAAAAATTCTCCAGCAACAGCTCTCGTGAACATTCCTGCAGTCAGCATGGCAATTGCATCTGTGGCGTTGTGTGACAAAACTGCACATTTTAGAGTGGCCTTTTATCGTCTCAAGCACAAGGTGCACCTGCGTAATGAATTTGAGTGAAACACTTTTGTCCGTACGGACATTTTCTAGGATCTTTTATTTCATGTCATGAAACATGGTACCAACACTTTAAACGTTGCGTTGATATTTTTGTTCAGTGTAGTAATTGTTTACCCACCTCACACAGCAGAGTGTTTACATACTGACAAAATTGTGAAATAGGACTTGGGTGATGCTTTGGGAAAATTGGGGGGTCTTATCTTATGCCCCCCGCCTTGGAAAAGATTGTCTAAAGGAAACACTGCTGTGACTAATGTCTAAAGGTAAGTCCCAACTGACCAGGGGCTTGTGCAGGACTGAGCTGTTGGAGGTGACCGTTTGCTCGCCCTCCTGCATCATGGCGATCTCGCCGCTGTCGTCAGAACCGTCCGCCAGGCTGTTGACCGAGCTGCTCTGGGAGCTTGCGCTGATGGACATGGAAGGCAGCGAATGGGAGCTCTCCATGCTGTTGACGGTACCTGTCCGCAGCATGTACTGCTCCACGTCCTGGAGACAAAGGGATGGTGGTTAGGAGAAGTGGTGATAACATAAGCACGATCACGCACACACAAATGCATAGCTCGCCTACATACACATAAGTATTGTTAACACTGCCTACAAACACACACCCCCCCGTACACACACCTAAAAAAAAACACCTACGCACTTTCTCAGATGCAGTTCAAACTGAACTCAAACTCTCATATACAAATTTCAATCATAAGGCATTCATTGGATTCCTGTGTTTCCTATGCAAGGCCCTGGGGGAACACAATTAGATCCCGAAAGGTCATCAAAAAGAAAGGAGGACCAAGGTACTCTTCAAATAATTAATTAAAATGCCTTTATTTGTATGGCATGTTCAATGGAAACAAAGATTTAAAAATCCTGATGGGATCAAAGTTATTTGTATTGGAGGAAGAGGATGAGAGGTCATACAATGTGTCAAGGCACACAATTATGGACTACACTGTGGTGACGTACGCTATTAAAAAGACAGGATGGATACTAATGCTAGCTGTATTCCTGAACAGAGTGGTGGTGCACAGCCCAATCCCCTTCCTCTAAATGAACCTTTACGGGATCGGTGTCCCTATACTGGGACGGTTGATGCTAACGTGCGCTAAAGTGACTAGAATGTAATTGTATCTAACAGCAAACTTTCCAGGACATAGACATGTCTTACATGGGCAAAAAGATTAACAAGAATTTTAACCTGTTTGGGATAGGGGGCAGTATTTTCACGGCCGGATTAAAAAAACGTATCCGATTTAATCTGGTTACTACTCCTGCCCAGAAACTAGAATATGCATATAATTAGTATACAGGAAGTGCCCTGTCTGACAATTTTTTCTCCTTCTAGGGCATCTCTATCAAAAATACAGCATCTCTGCTGTAACGTGACATTTTCTAAGGCTTCCATTGGCTCTAGGAAGGCGCCAGAAAGTGGAATGAGAGCTCTCCAGTCTCTGGGCGAAAAACAGCAGGGGTTTTTGTGAGTGGTCGATCTGAGAACAATGACACTGAGACGACTACATTGTTTTCTTTCAGTGTTTGAATGAACACAACGTCGCCGGTTGGAATATTATCGCTATTTTACGAGAAAAATAGCATAACAATTTATTTTAAACAGCGTTTGACATGCTTCGAAGTACGATAATGGAATATTTTGACATTTTTTGTCACGAAATGCGCCGGTGCGTCACCCTTCGGATAGTGACTTGAACGCACGAACAAAACGGAGCTATTTGGATATAACTATAGATTATTTCGAACCAAAACAACATTTGTTGTTGAAGTAGAAGTCCTGGGAGTGCATTCTGACAAAGAACAGCAAAGGTAATCCAATTTTTCTTATAGTAAATCTTAGTTTGGTGAGTGACACACTTGGTGGGTGTCAAATTAGCTAGCCATGATGGCCGGGCTATCTACTCAGAATATTGCAAAATTTGCTTTCGCCGAAAAGCTATTTTAAAATCTGACACCGCGATTGCATAAAGGAGTTCTGTATCTATAATTCTTACAATAATTATGTTTTTTGTGAACGTTAATCGTGAGTAATTTAGTAAATTCACCAGAAGTTTGCGGTGGGTATGCTAGTTCTGAACATCACATGCTAATGTAAAAAGCTGTTTTTTTATATAAATATGAACTTGATTGAACAAAACATGCATGTATTGTATAACATAATGTCCTAGGAGTGTCATCTGATGAAGATCTAAGGTTAGTGCTGCATTTAGCTGTGGTTTTGGTTTTTGTGACATATATGCTTGCTTTGAAAATGGCTGTGTGATTATTTTTGGGAGGGTACTCTCCTGACATAATCTAATGTTTTGCTTTCGTTGTAAAGCCTTTTTGAAATCGGACAATGTGGTTAGATAAAGGAGAGTTGTCTTTAAAATGGTGTAAAATAGTCATATGTTTGAGAAATTGAAGTTTTTGCATTTGAGGTATTTGTAATTCGCGCCACTCTATACCATTGGATATTGGTGAGGTGTCTGTCCCTAACAGGTTTAAGCTAACTGCACTGTCCAATTTACAGTAACTATTAGTGAAAAAAATACCATGCTTTTGTTTGAGTGCACAAAAAAAAAAAAAAAAATATCACGGGAACTGGTTTGATATATCCACCTCTGAAAGTAAATAATGTACTTACATTCAGTAATCTTGCTCTGATTTGTCATCCTGAGGTTCCCATAGATAAAATGTAGCATTGTTTTGAATTTATTTATTTATTTATATATATATATATATATATAAGCCCCCTTCACCCCTTACCTCCCTCATCACCCCCCTTACCACCACCTCCCATCCCTCATCACACCCCCTTACCACCACCTCCCTTCCTCACTCCTCATACCTCATCCTCCTCCCCTCCCTCGGGCTGGGGCCCGTTGAGGGCCTCGTGGAAAAGGATCTTCTTCATTTTGCGGTACTGCAGGTTGTCCAGCTCCCGCACCGCGTCTTTGGTGCGAGCTATCAGGTCCATCACCACCGTGTGAGGACGCTCCCTGCATAGGAAATGGTGCTGAGGTAGAGGAAGGGAGAATGGGTTCTAAGGTTAATCCAGCAGGCAAAACTGGTCAAATTGATGTTGGAGTTACATAATGTCTAGTTGTAATGACATGTCAATCAATGCCATCTTTGTTGGTTTAATGCGTCAACCATTAGCCTAGCTGGGAAAACTGGTTGCAATGAGATCTTTTGAAACCCGATTACAACGTTCAACAAATTCTGGTTGTAATGACGCAATTTCTACCTGATGGTGCCACTTGGAGCTGTTGGCAAGTTAAGGTTCACTTTAAACGAGCCATTGAAGAGAAGCTTCTTTGCCATTATGAGAATAAGGAATCACAGCACCTCTTTAGGCCACCTCTGATATTATTAATGGGTAAAGAGTTCATGGCCATTCCTTGGTTTCTACATGTTTGTGTAGTGCCTTCTTTCGATTTTCTTAAGCATCGAATAACTATTTTTTAAAGAGGAAACTTAGACCAAGAGATAACGTTTACCTTCAGCAGCACGTCAGAGGTAGGTCTGTCCTGGTGGATCTTCTGCAGACACGAGTCCACAAAGTTATGGAAATAATCAGACCTGAAAAGGACGAGCCCAAACAACGAGAAACTATTCACAGTCGCACTATAAAACGGTACTCATCTACACCAGGAGTGTCAAACTTATTTTGCCAGCAGGCCATATGTTTGACACCCCTGATCTACACCAATGGCTCATATTGTTCTCAGAAAGTAGCCTGGTCCCAGATCTGTTTGTGGTAAGTCCTAAGGTCATTGTCATAGAAGGCTATAAAGCACAACCATATCTGGGACCAGGCTACCCAGAAAGTATATTGACACTAAACAAAGAGGGCACAAGAACCTCCTCCGTGCTCAGTCAGTGGCTCACCAGTGATTGGACTGCAGAACGGGACTCTCATTCTGGGCAATGTGGTATAAGGCACTCATAGCATTCATATTGAACAGAGGTGGCTTCCTCTCCGCTGCATAGAGAGACAGAGACAAAGTTCAGGAGACATACAGCATCAAACACACTCAAGGCCAGATTTGTAACATAAAATACAGGTGTGAACCATCCAGAGGCGTGAGGGCCAAGGGGAGTCAGAGGGGCGGGGCCGCTCTGGAAATCCCCGCAGACATCATAGGATTCCCCCTGAACAAACCCCTTATTACTGGCGCATGTGAAGGGACAGTGGCAAACACGCACAAGAAATAGAGAAGAACAATGGAGACGGAGGGGGACAAAGAAATAAGGAAAACAAAACTATAGAATGAAGGGAAGATAAAAGGACAGAGGACATTGAGAGACAAAGGTAAAGAACGGCTTAAAAGAGGAAGAACTTGTGAGAGTGATTTCTGTAGCCACAAAAAAAGAGACTATTTAATTTGGTAATAATCTAAAGGATCTTTGGTTTGTAAGTGAAGTGCTCTGAACCAGGCTTGGATTTTGTTGAACCGGCTGAGTGCCATTCTGTGAACATTAAATATATAATTTGGATTTTTGCAACTCCTCCTCAGTTTACCACATAGACCAGAACCCCTGTGGACTGATCAGTGGTGGAAAACGCAGGCACTAGAAGTGGTGACAGAGTTACTTTGGTATATTAAGAATGGATGCTGCATTGTTAAAACAGTTGGCTTTGTGCCCAATTGCGCAAAAGAAAGACACAGACCTCTTGAGAACTGAAGTGGCCAGGTTGGCTCAGGCAGGGAAGAACAGTAAGCCTGGAGTGGGGACCCAAATACCTAGGTTACAAGAACAGGATGACAATGAGGACTATCTGCTTTCATTCGAGAGGTCAGCAGTAAGAGAACTATGGGCCCCGCAGCGGTGGGCAGGGATGCTGGCTCCCTCTGTCTGGGCTTGGGCAGGCTGCATATTTCAACCTGGATTCTGCAGAAGCAGAGGACTACAATAAATTAAAGGCCGAAATCTTCTCGTTACTGTCTGAATCCACGGGCACAGACCAAGCGTTTCCACGCGTGGACCATCAATAGCAATGCATCAGAGAGAGCCCAAATGCGCCAACTAACACAGCTGACTTGAACCAACAAAAAAAAGGAACCGGGGCAGTCATCGAAAAACTGGTGATGGACAGCTCCCACTGGAGTGGTATGGCAAGGCAACCCCCAGACAGCAGATCAGCTGGTCCAGCTAATAGAGACTTGCCAAGCCACCACGGAGCTGGTGTGCACGTCTAGAGCAGAGATGGCCCGCTCCGGTACCAAAGCCCAGTCTGAAGAGGCCGCCGGAAAGGCCCCAGGGGAGACCTGAACCGGAGGCGAGAGACCAGTGGAACATTCCCCGAACCAGCATCAAGGAGGTATCCGCCTAAGGTCAGTGAGAGAGTATTTTAGATGTAAGGAGCTCAGGTATACTTCAATCAAATTGATTTGAAGCCCTTTTTTTTTTTTTTTTACATCAGCCGACGTCACAAAGTGCTATACAGAAACCCAGCCTAAAACCCCAAACAGCAAGCAATGCAGATGTAGAAGCACGAGCACGGTGGCTAGGAAAAAGTCAGTAGAAAGGCAGGAACCATGCCCCTTAATGATGAATCCATGCCTCCGGTAAAAAGGGCGTGCATCCATGTAATCTATACCCACAGTGTTGGACCACAGAGGAAGCCCCAGCCATGATGGTACCTGTGGAAATCCAAGGACAGGACGCAGAAGGGGTGCTCGACTCAGGTAGTAGGATTACCCTTGTTCTGTCACACTTAGTACAGGAGGGAGATGTGTGTCAGGAACAGAGGTTAGTCTCATGCATCTATGGGGACACGTGCATATACCCAGTGGCACTGTGCACCATGAAGGTGGAGGCAGTGAAGTATTTACCGGCACTGCTAGGGAGAGACTAGACAGAACCACCCCAAGCCCGCACCGGAGCTCATAAGAAATGCAACGGCACACAGAGAAAACACATCGCCAAAAAGGTGTCCCACTGGCACTACAGGGAGAAGAAGTCTCTTCTTCACCCAGATTGAGTGTGGGGAGGAAAAAAAAGAAATTCAAGGTCAGAGGCTCAGGCAGCTGTTTCAAGAAAAGACAAGAGGACACATGCCCAGGTATTCCAACGGAGGAGACCAAGGTCCCGCACAGCCCCCGGTGAGAATAGACATCCAAGACATTCATTTACCTGATGAGTTGACAGGACAGTTTGGCACCACAGCTGTGCGACCCGGACCTGGTCTCGGCGCGACGCAGAGTGAAGCGCATGGAGGGTGTCAATTAACAAAATCCCCCTTATTACTGCATAAAGAAGGGCTTTCCACTGTACTGGGTGGTTAAGAGAAGGGGTGAAGTGCTGGAGCACTTAATGGTACTGTACCTGGCGCATTCGCATGTGTTGGGAGACCACTTGGCAGTAGACAAAACTAAGGAGAGCATCATAAGTAGAATCTACTGGCCGGGCGTTACAAGTGATGTAGATTAGTACTGTAAGTCATGTGACCAGTACCAAAAGAATGTCCCCAAATTCAATTACAGAAACCCGCTCATTCCCCTCCATCATTGAAACGCCCTTAGAGTGGATAGCTATGGATCTGGTGGGCCATACTCCCAAATCAGTCCACGGGCACAAATATATACAGGTGGTAATCAATTATGCCACACTCTACCCCAAACCCATTCCCCTGCGCAATTTATCCACTAAAAGGATTTGCTAAAGCGTTTCAAATGTTTTCCGAGTCAGCCTACTTTCCTCTATTTTGACCAACCAGGGGACCCTGTTCATGTACTGCATAACGGAAGACTTGTGTGCCTTGTACCAGGTTAAACAGATACGCACGAGTGTACATCATCCTCAGATGGTTTATGCAAACGCTTGAATAAAACAGTTAAGTCAATGCTAAAAAAAAATTGTGAAACGGGACGGGAGGAACTGGGACATGTTATTACCTCACTTGCCGTTTGCTCTTAGGGAGGTCATCAACGGGGTTCTCCCCATTCAAACTGTTATATGGGAGGCTGTGCCGAGGGATCCCTGGACCTTAACAAGGAGGCATGGGAAGCCCAGACGATTCCCCACAGAACTGACTGAACATGCCACCTTATTGCGAGAACGGATGGCCGCAGTGTGGCCAACAGCGAAGGAACACATGGAGAGCGATCAGCAAGCGCAACCGACAGCCTACAACAGGACTTTCCAGCCCCAAAGTTAATGTAGGAGATAAGGTACTCCTTTTAATTCTGAAAGCTGAACATAGGTTCTTAGCGCAATGGAGGGGTCCATATGAAGTATTGGCAAAATTATAACCTGTAAATTACTGTTAGGCAGACAGGTAGGAGAAAAACTGAACAGCTACACCAACCTTATGAAGGAGTACCACGAGATAAATGGAAAATGTTATGTTCTGCTCCCTTCCCGCAGCCCAACAAGCTCAACACCCGACAGAGGTGCAGGTGGGGAAGTCACTGACGCACAAGCAAGAGCAGGACCTACGGGCCCTAGTGAACCGACGCTGGGAGATATTCTCAGCCCTCCCAGGGAATGCAGATCTCATCCAGCATCATATATACACGGAGCCAGGCAAGAGTTAACTTAAGGCCTTACAGAATCCCTGCTGCGCAAAAAAAAAAAATTGTCAGTGGGGGTAAAATATGCTGGGTTGGGAAGTTGCGGCGTCTCACAAAAAATTAAATAACGAACAGTAGGGTAACTAGATGGTTCTTCAGCTTGCAACCCTTTAACTTCTCTATCATCCATAGATCCGGGGTCCATCACAGAAACTGACACACTATCCTGCCACAACGCCCTAGTCGCGGCTGGTGCTCAACCTGCTGTGTTGATTCTGAGGACGCACAAGAAAAATAGGAGAACAATGCAGACCCGCAGGGAGAAAGAACAGACAAAGAAATTAGAAATATAGAACAAAGACAATAAAAGGAGAGACATACAAGTTTAGTCACAAGAGAGACTAATTTGGTGATTATCGAAATGATCTTCAGTTTGTAAGTGAAGTGCTATGAACCGGGCTTGGATTTTGTTTCCCCCTTCTTGAACCGGCCTTGTGACATTCTGTGAACATTAAATACACTACATGACCAAAAGTATGTGGACACCTGCTCGTCGAACATCTCATTCTAAAAATCATGGGCATTAATATGAAGTTGGTCCCCTCTTCGCTGCTATAACAACCTCCACTCTTCTAGGAAGGCTTCCACTAGATGTTATAACATTGCATTGGGTACTTGCATCCATGAGAGCATTAGTGAGGTCGGCACTGATGTTGGGCGATTAGGCCTGGCTCGCAGTCGGCGTTCAAATTCATCAAGTAGGTGTTTGATGGGGTTGAGGTCAGGGCTCTGTGCAGGCCAGTAAAGTTCTTCCATACCCATCTCAACAAACCATTTCTGTATGGACCCCGCCTTTTGCACGAAGGCATTATCATGCTGAAACGGGAAAGGGCCTTCCCCAAACTGTTGCCACAAAGTTGGAAGCACAGAATCATCTAGAATGTATGCTGTAGCGTTAATATTTCCCTTCACTGGAACTAAGGGGCCAATCCCAAACCATTAATAACAGCCCCAGACCATCATTCCTCCTCAACCACACTTTACAGTTGGCACTATGCATTGGGGCAGGTAGCGTTCTCCTGGCATCCGCCAAACCCAGATTTGTCTGTCTGACTGCTAGATGGTGAAGCATGATTCATCACTCCAGAGAACGCGTTTTCACTACTCCAGAGTCCAATGGCAGTGAGCTTTACACCTCTCCAGCCGACACTTGGCATTGCACATGTTGATCTTAGGCTTGTGTGTGGCTGCTCGGCCATGGAAACCCATTTCATGAAGCTCCAGACAAGCAGTTTTTGTGCTGACGTTGCTTCCAGAGGCAGATTGGAACTCAGTAGTGAGTGTTGCAACCGAGGACACACGCTACAGCAGTCGCTGATCCCCTTCTGTGAGCTTGTGTGGCCTACCACTATGCAGCTGAGCCGTTGTTTCTCCTAGACGTTTTCCACTTCAGAATAACACTTACAGTTTACCAGTGGCAGCTCTAGCAGGGCATAAATTTGACGAACTGACTTGTTGGAAAGGTGTCATCCTATGACGGTTCCATGTTTTAAGTCATTGAGCTATTCAGCCATTCTTCTGAAAATGTTTAGCTATGGAGATTGTCAATCGAGCACACAGCCACGCAAACAGCTGAATCTACTAATTTGAAGGGGTGTCCACATACTTGTGTATATATAGTGTATATCATTTAGATTTTTGCAACATAAAAATCTGACTCTTCCTCCGTTTACACCACATCTTGCTATCGCATAAATCTGAACTTCTCTGGACCGATCACACAGGAAACACAGTTAAAACTATGAGACTGTATTTTACATAAATAAATCAAGCGTTTGATTGTGCTTGCCCAAAGTGCCAGAAGGCTCAGTCTGGCACTTCAGGGACTAGGCAATTTCTTCCATTGTGCCAGGCAAGCTCAATGAAGCACAAAGTATTGGCAAAAAAAACTAATAGTACTGACACAAAAACATATCAGAATAGGTATACAGTACATACACCTTAAAAGCTTGTGAACATGTGGCCTTTGCTTAGCTTACCCAGCTCTATGGCGGTAATGCCCAGTGACCACACATCCACTTTGCCGTCGTACTGGCCCTCGTCCATGGCCAGGATCACCTCAGGAGCCATCCTGTACAGAGGTAAAACACATGGAAGCCAATGTGAGACACTACTATTTATGTATCCCAAATGGCAACTTATTCTCAACAATGGGCACTGGTAGAAAGTAGTGCAATACATAGGGAAGAACTCAATTTGTAAACACATCCTATACCAGGGGTTCCCAATTCTTTTCACACAGCCCCCTCTTCCAGCATTGAGGAACATACTGCACCCCCCTGTGCGCCACGTCTATTTCTATGGGCACAAGCACTGATCATGACAAACTGTTCACACCTCTCGTTGGTGGAGAAAACATTGTGGCTTTAAAGCTTATTTCCTGCAATTCTACACATTTTGTCATGTCGAATGTGTGTTCATGTGATATGAGTGACTCAAATATTACAACTAAATCTATGGGCTAAAAGAAAACGAGCTGACATGGGCTAGTTGATCTGGACATTTTTGACAAGTAATAAATAGCTCCCTAAGGTATGTAATAACTGACATGGCAAGCAGAAAACTGATGATGCAGTAGTCAATTTGAAAATTACACCTTGTGCATTCTACTACTATAACTTTCAAGAGTAAGTTGAAAGCCGGACTGAGTTCCTTTAAACAAACACACACACACACATATAGTACCAGTCAAAAGTTGACACCTACTCATTCCAGGGTTTTTCTTTGTTTTTACTATTTTCTACATTGTAGAATAATAGTGAAGACATCAAAACTATGAAATAACACATATGGAACGTGCCTTAATGACAGCTTCGCACACTCTCTCAACCAGCTTCATGAGGTAGTCACATTTCAATTAACAAGTGTGCCTTGTTAAAAAGTTAATTTGTTTCCTTCTTAATGTATTTGAGCCAATCTGTTGGGTTGTGACAAGGTAGGGGTGGTATACAGAAGATTGCCCTATTTGGTAAAAGTCCATATTACGGCAAGAACAGCTCAAATAAGCAGAGAAACGACTGCCCATAATTACTTTAAGACATGAAGGTCAGTCAATGCGGAAAATTTCAAGTACTTTGAATGTTTCTTCAAGTGCAGTCGCAAAAACCATCAAGCGCTACGATGACTGGCTCTCATGAGGACCGCCACAGGAAAGGAAGACCCAGAGTTAGCTCCGCTGCGGAGGGTAAGTTAGAGTTACCAGCCTCAGAAATTGCAGCTCAAATAAACGCTTCAGAGTTCAAGTAACAGACACATCTCAACATCAACTGTAAGAGACTGCGTGAATCTGGCCTTCAAGGTCGAATTGCTGCAAAGCAACCACTACAAAAGGACACCAATAAGAAGAGACTTGCTTGGGCCAAGAAACACAGGCAATGGACATTAGACCGGTGAAAATCTATCCTTTGGTCTGAGGCGTCCAAATGTTTGATTTTTGGTTCCAACCGCCGTATCTTTGTGAGACGCAGAGTAGGTGAACGGATGATCTATGCCTGTGGTCCCCACTGTGAAGCATGGAGGTGTGATGGTGTGGGGTGCTTTGCTGGTGACACTGTCAGTGATTTATTTAGAACTCAAGGCACACTTAACCAGCATGGCTTCCACAGCATTCTGTAGCGATACGCCATCCCAACAGCTCTGACACACACACTTATCCCACCAGACATGCCACCAGGGGTCTTTTCACAGTCCCCAAATCCATAACAAATTCAAGAAAGTGTACAGTATTATATAGAGCCCTTATTGCATGGAACTTCCTTTCATCTCATATTGCTCAAATAAACAGCAAACCTGGTTTCAAAAAGCAGATAAAGCAACACCTCACAGTAGAGGTCGACCGAATATGATTTTTCAACGCCAATACCGATTATTGGAGGACCCAAAAAAGCCGATGCCGATTAATCGGCCGATAATTTTATTTTTTGTAATAATGACAATTACAACAATACTGAATGAACACTTATTTTAACTTAATATAATACATCAATAAAATCTATTTAGCCTCAAATAAATAATGAAACATGTTCAATTTGGTTAAAATAACGCAAAACAAAGTGTTGGAGAAGAAAGTAAAAGTGCAATATGTGCCATGTAAGAAAGCTAATGTTTAAGTGCCTTGCTCAGAACATGGGAACATATGAAAGCTGGTGGTTCCTTTTAACATGAGTCTTCAATATTCCCAGGTAAGAAGTTTTAGGTTGTAATTATAGGAATTATAGGACTATTTCTCTCTATACGATTTGTATTTCATATACCTTTGACTATTGAATGTTCTTATAGGCACTTTAGTATTGCCAGTGTAACAGTATAGCTTCCGTCCCTCTCCTCGCTCCTACGTGGGCTTGAACCAGGAACACATCGACAACAGCCACCCTCGAAGCAGCGTTACCCATGCAGAGGAAGGGAAACAACTACTCCAAGTCTCGGAGCGAGTGACGTTTGAAATGCTATTAGCATGCACCCGGCTAACTAGCTAGCCATTTCACATCGGTTACACCAGCCTAATCTTGGGAGTTGACAGGCTTGAAGGGGTGGGTATAATTTGTGGAACGTTCCAACAGGAATCTGTTCCAAAAAACACAAAGTAAAAGGTTGCCAACCAACAACGCATACAAAGTAGCAACGCATACAAACCTAGCTAACTAGCTGCCGAATAGGCATCAACTCACCACGTTGCTTATTCTTAATGTTTGTCCATAGGCAGACATGCGAGGAGACACATTTTTCGGAAAAAACGCGATGAGTGAAAAACGCAATGAAATAGACCACTCCCTACCCGGTATCTTATTCTGCCGCTATACAACTTTGTATGCGTTGTTTTTTGGAAACCTTGCTATTTACGAAGTTTTTGGAATAGATTTCTGTTGGAATGTTCCACAAATTATTCCTACCCAGGTTGAAGTCATAAACAGCGCAATGCTTGAAGCACAGCGAAGGGCTGTTTGAATGAATGCTTACGAGCCTGCTGCTGCCTACCACTGCTCAGTCAGACTGCTCTATCAAATCATAGACTTAATTATAATATAATAAACACACAGAAATACGAGCCTTAGGTCATTAATATGGTAGAATCCGGAAACTATCATCTCAAACAAAAGTTTTTTTCTTTCAGTGACATACGGAACCGTTTCGTATTTTATCTAACGGGTGGCTAAGTCTAAATATTCCTGTTAGGCATTGATGTTTATGGTTAGGTACATTGGTGCAACAACAGTACTTTGTTCGCAAATGCGCTTGTTAAATCAACACCCGTTTGTCGAAGTAGGCTGCGATTCAATGAAAATTAACAGGCACCGCATCAATTATATGCAACGCAGGACACGTTAGATAAACTAATATCAACCATGTGTAGTTAACTAGTGATTATGTTAAGATTGATAGTTTTTTATAAGTCTAATGCTAGCTAGCAACTTACCTTTGCTTCTTGCTGCCCTCGCGTAACAAGTAGTCAGCCTGTTAATCCTTGTGGAGTGCAATGTAAGGCAGGTGGTTAGAGCGTTGGACTGGTAACCGAAGGTTGCAAAAACGAATCCCCCCTGAACAAGGCAGTTAACCCCCGTTTCTAGGCCGTCATTGTAAATAAGAATGTGTTCTTAATCTGACTTGCCTAGTTAAATAAAGTGTAAAAAAAAAAAATATATATATATATATATATATATATATATATATATATATATATATATATATATATATATATATATATATATATATAAAATTTGGCAAATCGGTGGCCAAAAATACCGATTGTTATGAAAACTTGAAATCGGCCCTAATTAAAATCGGCCATTCCGATTAAATCGGTCGACCTCTACCTCACAGCACAACGCCTCTCCCTTATTTGACCTAGATAGTTTGTGTGTATGGATTGATATGTAGTCTACGTGTGTCTTTTAAAGAAATGTTTGTAGTTCTGTCCTTGAACTGTTCTTGTCTACTTATGTTCTGTATTATGCAATTCTGTTTCATCTTTTGTGTTGACCCCAGGAAGAGTAGCTGCTGTTTCTGCAACAGCTAATGGGGATCCTAATAAAATACCTAATCTGGTTTGCGCTTAGTGGGACTATCATTTGTTTTTCAACAGAGCAATGACCCAACACACCTCCAGGCTGTGTAAGGGCTATTTGACCAAGAAGGAGAGCAATGAGTGCTGCATCTGATGATCTGGCCTCCACAATCACCCAACAGATGGTTCGGAACGCAGTGAACGAAAAGCAGCCAACAAGTGCAAAGCATATGTGGGAACTCATTCAAGACTGTTTGAAAAGCATTACAAGTGAAGCTGGTTGAGAGAATGCCAAGAGTGTGTAAAGCTGTCATCAATAGGGCACCGGTCGGCCCACCCTGCCGACCGGTGCCCTATTCTCTATATAGTGCACTACTTCTGACCAGGGCCTATGTCGTAGTGGCAGTATATGGGGAATAGGGTGCCATCTGGGACACATCCTTGGTATTTTGTCCTACTTGTGGATCATATCGCTATTGTCACCAATAGAGTTGGCAATCTTCCAATAATGACCATAGAAACAACAGAGGAGACCAGTGTCTCACCAGTAGGGCGTGCCCACGAACGAGTTGGCCGGGGCAATGATGGAGGCTGAGCCAAAATCACCCAGTTTCACCTGGCCAGGCTCGGTCAGCAAGATGTTACCAGCCTTCACATCCCTGGAGAGAAAGTGTGGGGGGAGACACCATTATTATTCATTGAGTATTCGGGTCCTTATTATTAATTGACGTCATCATTGACTCAATAATATTAAGTTAATAAAATATATACACCTACACACACACACACACACACACACACACACACACACACACACACACATATTATATATATACACACACACACACACACACACACACAGTCAATATGTTTTCTTTGGAAATGTATGTGGTAACACTTTCTATGCCAATAAAGCCTTTTTAATTGGAAGGAGAGAGGGAGAAAGAGAAGTGGGGTGGAGAAAATAAGAGACATGAAAGGAGGAAGCGAGAGAGGGAGGGAAAGAGAGCAAGAGATAAATAGAATGGAAGAGAGAGAGATGCAAACAGAGAGAGACCAAGATAGAAAAGGATAGATAAGTTCAAAAAGGGGGGTTAAAACATCCATGACACACCTCCCACTCAACAATGAGAGCTTATGTTTGGATTACTTTTCTTTCATTCTCTCAGTTTTTTTCCCCTTCCCGTCCCATCGTGTGGGGGAGGAGAGAGGTTCACTCACCTGTGAATCATGTTGTGAGAATGAAGGTACACCAGGCCCTGCAATGCACCGTGGGTGATGGCTGCTATCTCTTGTTCCTGGAGGGGCTTCTTGTGGACTATGCACACAGAGGGAGACAAAATGAACAGTTATACACTCATTCTTTGACAGTTTGCTCGTGTTCATTAGGGCACACAAAACATTTTGAAGACAGAACGAAAATAAGCGTTTCTTATTTGAAAACAAATCCAGGTTGTCCCTCCCCGTTTCAGTCCGTTTTCTCCCATTACGTGCCTAATGAACACAACCCTGGTTTACTTCCACCACCCCAGTGTACATCACATGAAGTACTTGTTTGAACGTAAACTTGAACATAAACCATCTGGTTGTTTTCTACTCACCTTCCAGTAGGTCAGAGGCTGAACCCAAACAATACTCCATTACCAGCTAAGAGAATGAAGGAGAGAGAGATGGTTAACATATGGAGCAAGAAGGGGGGAAACGTGATGGAGAGCTGGTCAAAATGTATTCCCTACACCTTCCCCTTGGCCACTTCAATGTTTGCATATTTGTAAGGTGGATGAAATATGATGTAAGTTCCTCCACTACACTGCTTATATCTATCCAGACCCTTCAGATCTGCCAACACTGAAGGGTTAGGGCCAAGGGATAGGGAGTGAATAGGGGCTGACCAAAAACATCAATAACCAACGAGTTTGTCAGTGACCCTAAGTCCATGTGTCAGTACCAAATGGCACCCTATTCCCTATATAGTGCACTACTTTGGACCAGAGCCCAATGGGCCCCAAAAGTAGTACACTATAGAGGGAATAGGGTACCATGTTTGAGTTGAAGAAGTGCTTCACTTACCCATGCTGTGTGCTCTCTCAGGTAGCAACCTCTGTACTCCACAGTGTTGGGGTGATGCAGTTTCTGGAGAAACTTAACTTCCTTGATGATATCCTGCCATTTCTTCATAAGAGAGAAAGAGGGAGCTTTAAAACAAAACAAAAAAACTTGGCCTACGCCATTGCAACAGATGGCAAATGTGGTGAACCCTTTTTTTTTTATAACAAGGTACATTTGACCATTACTCAATCTGTGTTCATACCTCATTGGACTGCTTGCCACCGTAGGACATTTTTTTAATGGCCACCACTTCATTGGTGCGGATGTCATGTGCCTAATGTAAGGAATAGGTGGTAAGGAAGCGTTAAAAATAAATAATTTCTAAATCATGCTAACAGTGGCCACTGGCCGCACACACATCGTCAAGTGCATGCACAGACAAATTGATAAACTGCAGCGTCACCTCTTTCACACTCCATCCTTCACTAGTCACTTTTTCACCATCTATTTAAAAAAAAGGACCTTTCATCCTTCACCCATCTCTTACCCTGTGTTACATTTTTACCCATAACTACCCACCTACCTTTCATCCTTCACTTGTCTTTACCTAGCCTAGTGGCTGCCTCCATATCATTTCACCCTTAATCTTATCAACACCCATTCCATTTCTCTTCCCAGTTTTCATGCATCCATCACTGAAGTTATGCCTGAATTCCCCTACTACAAGTTTATACTATGTACCAAATACTGTACTGGGTATTATTTAGGAGTGTTTGGTAAAAATGTATGCAGCACCAAGTGACAAATCTCTATACTACAGCGCATCCATTCTAAGAAATCATCTCTCAAAAAGGGACAAAATAAAACAGTAAACTACTGAGTGAGATGCATCCATTTGCCCACTTAAGCCAAGTTCACAGATGCCCCCTTTCTTACGAAGTAGACCGCTCCGAAGCTGCCATGGCCGATCTCCCGCAAGTCGGTGAACAGCTTCTCAGGGTCATCTCTGTAGAAGAGCTCAGCTACCTCCGGGTCCTTCAGGCTCCCGGCCCGCACACTGGATGGCATGGCCAGCGCCTGAACGAACACACACACACACACACACACACACACCGGTATGAGGCTTTGAGCTTAAGTTTGTCTGCATTGAAATGTAGCCAACATGTCAGGATTGCGATGAATTCCATTTCAATTCCAGAAGAGAAATTAAAATGTTCCTCAAAGCCTTTGAATATCGGACGTGCGTAAAGATGCGGCCTCCACGCCTACCACAAATGACTTGTTTGCCAAGTTCTCTGTTTTGTACCTTGCTTTCTGTGACTTCGGTATCTGCATTAGCACATTCTCTCTCCTACCGCATGGCAAGCAGTACCGGAGCACCAAGTCTAGGTCCAAATAGCTCCTTAACAGCTTCTACCACCAGCAATAATAATGCTGAAAAATGTATCAAAACGGCCACCCAGACCATTTACATTGACCCCCCCTTTGTTTTTGCACTGCTGCTACTCGCTGTTTACTATCAATGCATAGTCACTTCACCCGTACCTACATGTACAAATTACCTCGACTAACCTGTAACCCCACACATTGACTCTGTACCCCCTGTATATAACCTCTTTATTGTTATGAAATCTTGTTACTTTTGTTTATTTAGCAAATATAGTTGATCAGGCTGTTCATTGTGATCTGTGGAATGTTGTCCCACTGCTCTGCAATGGCTGTGCGAAGTTGACTGATATTGTCTGGAACAACCTGTCGTACACGTTTCCTTTGACAAAATAATCCATCCACCTGACAGGTGTGGCATATCAAGAAGCTGATTAAACAGAATGATCATTACACAGGTGCACCTTGTGCTGGGGACAATAAAAGGCCACTCTAAAATGTGTAGTTTTGTCACAACACAATGCCACAGATGTCTCAAATTGAGGGAGTGTGCAATTGGCATGGTGACTACAGGAATGTCCACCAGAGCTGTTGCCAGAGAATTGAATGTTCATTTTTTTACCATAAGCCACCTCCAACTTCAGAGAATGTCAGTATGTCCAAATCGCCTCAAAACCGCATGATGTTTGGCGTCATATGGGCGAGCAGTTTGCTGATGTCAACGTTGTGAACAGAGTACCCCATGGTGGCGGTGGAGTTATGGTACAGGCAGGCATAAGCTACGGACAACGAACATAATTGCATTTTAGCAATGACAATACCAATGCACAGAGATACCGTGACGAGATCCTGAGGCCCGTTTTAGTGCCATTCATCCACCGCCAGCACCTCATGTTTCAGCATCTCCTTTGCATGTCGCAAGGATCTGTACACAATTCCTGGAAGCAGAAAACATCCCAGTTCTTCAATGGCCTGCATACTCACCAGACATGTCACCCATTGAGCATGTTTGGGATACTCATGATCGACAGTGTGTTCCAGTTCCAGCCAACATCTAGCAACATCGCACAGCCATTGAAGAGGAGCGGGACAACATTCCACAGGCAACAATCAACAGCCTGATCAACTCTATGCAAAGGAGATGTGTTGCACCAGATACTGACTGGTTCTCGGATCCCACGCCCCACCTTTCTTTTTAAAAAGTATCTGTGACAGATTCATATCTGTATTCCCAGTTACGTAAAATCCATACATTTGGGCCCAATTCATTTATTTCAATTCACTGATTTCCTTTTATAAACTAACAGTAAAATTGTAGAAATTGTTGCATGTTGTGCAGATTTTTGTTTAACACTTTTTTAAAACCCTTTTTCTCCCCAATTTCGTGATATCCAAATTGGTAGTTACAGTCTTGTCCCATCACTGCAACACCCGTACGGACTTGACGCAAAGGTCGAGAGATGTGCGTCCTCCGAAACAACCCCGTCAAGCTGCACTGCTTCTTGACACAATGCTTGCTTTACCCAGTAGCCAGCCGCACCAATGCGTTGCAGTGCCTTAGACCACTGCGCCACTCAGGAGGTCCCTTGTTTAGTGTAATGTTGTGGAGCAAAAATACATTTTTGGGTAGAATCTTTTCTTAACTTTAAGGATTATAATTTAGTTTTAAAGTTTAAACGTTCATAACCCTAATCTTAAGCACAACAAATTCGTAAGATATACCAATTGGATGACTTTGTACACAAAAAAAGGGGAACAGTTTTAGCATCACTTAACTACTGGCTGAAATTATACAACATTTCTGGAGAATCAGTAATATTTTTTTTTTTACATTTAGCAGACACTCTTATCCAATGTGACTTACAGGATGAATTAGGGTTATGTGCCTAGCTCAAGGGTATTTTTCACCTTGTTTCGGGGATTCGAACCAGTGACCGTCTGGTTACTGGCCCAATGCTCTTAATCAATAGGCTTCCTGCCACCCCAATCTTAATCTTCAGGCAACCAAACAAAAAAAGACCTGACTTGCCCGTTGGGCGAGTGCCTTTCAGACCTTTGTCAATCCCTGTGGAACCAATAGATGGGTTGGCTTGACAACATCACAATTGATCTACTCGCATCAATTTGGCAAGAAACTGTACATGAGTCTGAACAGTCAGATAGCAACAATGACAAGCAGCTGCGATGTGGGGAATCATAGGTGGTTTGTTTCAGCTAGTCTTGATTTGAGATGTTGACTGCTTTCATGTCAATGCTAGTATGGTTAAAATTGGCAAGCTAACCAACAATTCAACAACGTATTTGTCTTCAATAAAGTCGGACTAAATATACACTGCTCAAAATAAAGGGAACACTAAAATAACATCCTAGATCTGAATGAATGAAATAATCTTAAATACTTTTTTCTTTACATAGTTGAATGTGCTGACAACAAAATCACAAAAATAAATCAATGGAAATCCAATTTATCAACCCTTGGAGGTCTGGAATTGGAGTCACACTCAAAATTAAAGTGGAAAACCACACTACAGGCTGATCCAACTTTGATGTAATGTCCTTAAAACAAGTCAAAATGAGGCTCAGTAGTGTGTGTGGCCTCCACGTGCCTGTATGACCTCCCTACAACGCCTGGGCATGCTCCTGATGAGGTGGCGGCTGGTCTCCTGAGGGATCTCCTCCCAGACCTGGACTAAAGCATCCGCCAACTCCTGGACAGTCTGTGGTGCAACGTGGCGAGACATGATGTCCCAGATGTGCTCAATTGGATTCAGGTCTGGGGAACGGGCGGGCCAGTCCATAGCATCAATGCCTTTCTCTTGCAGGAACTGCTGACACACTCCAGCCACATGAGGTCTAGCATTGTCTTGCATTAGGAGGAACCCAGGGCCAACCGCACCAGCATATGGTCTCACAAGGGGTCTGAGGATCTCATCTCGGTACCTCATGGCAGTCAGGCTACCTCTGGCAAGCACATGGAGGGCTGTGCGGCCCCCCAAAGAAATGCCACCCCACACCATGACTGACCCACCGCCAAACCGGTCATGCTGGAGGATGTTGCAGGCAGCAGAACGTTCTCCATGGCGTCTCCAGACTGTCACGTCTGTCACATTTGCTCAGTGTGAACCTGCTTTCATCTGTGAAGAGCACAGGGCGCCAGTGGCGAATTTGCCAATCTTGGTGTTCTCTGGCAAATGCCAAACGTCCTGCACGGTGTTGGGCTGTAAGCACAAGCCCCACCTGTGGACGTCGGGCCCTCATACCACCCTCATGGAGTCTGTTTCTGACTGTTTGAGCAGACACATGCACATTTGTGGCCTGCTGGAGGTCATTTTGCAGGGCTCTGGCAGTGCTTCTCCTGCTCCTCCTTGCACAAAGGTAGAGTTCCTGCTGCTGGGTTGTTGCCCTCCTACGGCCTCCTCCACATCTCCTGATGTACTGGCCTGTCTCCTGGTAGCGCCTCCATGCTCTGGACACTACGCTGACAGACACAGCAAACCTTCTTGCCACAGCTCGCATTGATGTGCCATCCTGGATGAGCTGCACTACCTGAGCCACCTGTGTGGGTTGTAGACTCCATCTCATGCTACCACTAGAGTGAAAGCACCGCCAGCATTCAAAAGTGACCAAAACATCAGCCAGGAAGCATAGGAACTGAGAAGTGGTCTGTGGTCACCACCTGCAGAACCACTCCTTTATTGGGGGTGTCTTGCTAATTGCCTATAATTTCCACCTGTTGTCTATTCCATTTGCACAACAGCATGTGAAATTTATTGTCAATCAGTGTTGCTTCCTAAGTGGACAGTTTGACTTGGAGTTACATTGTGTTGTTTAAGTGTTCCCTTTATTTTTTTGAGCAGTGTAGTTTACATCGTCAACAATCTAAGCCAACTCTGGCTGTTTTGCCCCATAGTTGTGCACGCATCGGTTGTTGCTAAACAACCAAACCGTCTATGGAATAGTCCTGTGATGGAAAATGTGTTGGTGCTTTTCTATTTTATACATTTGTGCTCCGCTTGTGTTTTTCTAATAACCGTTTTCTGTGCTCATGCAAGTGATTGAACAAACACTCACTATCAGTATCTGCAATTTGGCAGTACACCCAGACCCTTGTTTTGAGACCGCAGTTTCAAGGTCTCAGCTTAAAGAATCCTCGTGAGATATTGGTCTGTCACATGCATGACCCAGTATTGATTGGTCACATGAATGAAGCAAATGTTAGCGATTAATGAATAAGCTAAATCATGCAAATATGACTTGTCTGCAGTATATAAGAGAAAACAAACAGGACTGCCCCGTTAGTGCTTCTGACAGACATTCACTATGGTGCATTAAGTTTGTTGGAACCGCTCCAGCGCGCAGTTTCCCTGTGTAAGAATTTCCACAACAGTCCCAAAAGTGCAAAACTACCCAACCCATTTCTGTCACTCCAGGCAGACAGGCCCAATCAAATGCTCAGAATATATGAAAGAAAACAAATCGGTCTTTTATCCAATGTGAAAATGAACCCAGGTCAGCCACAGTCCATCTCTTGCATTCAACCACAACAGGTATAGGATGAAGCAAAAACAAAATATGAACTTGTGTGCTACAATGAATAATAATACTACACAGATCAAAATCATTTCAGGAGCATGTTTTTTGGTGAAATGCATTTTGGTTAATACAGTGTTTCCCCTACCATTATGAAGGATGGGGTTGCCCCTCCCTAGCTCTGTTGCCCAACGCCAAAAATCCTTCAATTGTTTTCAATCGAAAATGTTCATGTTGGTGTTGGCAATGGCATCCCAGTTGCTAATTTGGGTGCATGCCTGCACCCCACCAAAGACAAATCTGTGGGCAAACACGAATACAAGAGAGAAATTGGATATTAGCCACACCTGCATGTCATGAGGACACAATTTGATGTTGGAGATTATAAACAAGAAACATTTTAGATACAAGACCACACAGTGCCTTAAGGAACTATTAACACCCATTGACTTGTTCCACATTTTGTTGTGTTACAGCCAGAATAAAAATATTATTAAATTGAGATTTTGTGTCACTATACAATACCCCACAATGTCAAAGTGGAATTCAGATTTTTTTAAATTGTATTAAAAATAAAAAGCTAAAATGTCTTCAGTCATTAAATATTCAACACTTTGATTATGGCTAGCCTAAATAAGTTCAGGAGTAAACGTTTGCTTAACAAGTCACATAATAGTGCAAAATAAAGTTAATTGTTTTGCCAGTTTAAGTCCTAAATACGAAGTGTAACGTTCTGGGCAAATCCAATACAACACATTACCGAGTACCACTGTCCACATTTTCAAGCATCATGGTGGCTGCATCATGTTGTGGGTATGCTTGTAATCGTTAAGGACTGGGGATTTCAGGATAAAAGAAAAATGTATGGAGCTCAGCACAGGCAAAATCCTAGAGGAAAACTGAGTTCAGTCTGCTTTCCACCAGACACTGGGAGATGAATTCCCCCTTCAGCAGGACACTCTTACAACACAAGCCCAAATCTACACTGGAATTGCTTACCAAGAGGACAGTGACTTCCCGAGTGGCCAAGTTACAGTTTTGACTTGAAAAATGTACATTTAAGTCATTTAGCAGACGCTCTTATCCAGAGCGACTTACAAATTGGTGCATTCACCTTATGATATCCAGTGGAACAACCACTTTACAATAGTGCATCTAAATCTTTTGGGGGGGTGGGGTTAGAAGGATTACTTTATCCTATCCCAGGTATTCCTTAAAGAGGTGGGGTTTCAGGTGTCTCCGGAAGGTGGTGATTGACTCCGCTGTCCTGGCGTCGTGAGGGAGCTTGTTCCACCATTGGCAATGGCAAGACCTGAAAATTGTTATCTAGTGTTGTCTTTACTCTGAAAATTAGAACCTAACACTAGCAATGACCAACAACCAATTTGACAGCGCATGAAGTATTTTGAAAATAATAAAAATGGCAAATGTTGCACAATCCAGGTGTGGAAAGCTCTTAGAGACTTATCTGGAAAAACTCACAGCTGTAATTGCTGCCAAAGGTGATTCTAACATGTATTGACTCAGGAGGTTGAATACTTATCTAATCTAGATCGTCTTATTTATTTTTTTTACAGATGTTAGAATTTTGCTCCACTTTGACATTCGATTAATTTCTGTAGATCATTGTTAAAAATGACAATTAAATGAATTTTAAAATCGCAGTCAAAGGGTGTGAACTTTCTGATGGCACTGTAACTAGATGGCTAGAAGGCCTGCATGCATTTTCACAATTCTTACACCATAAATCCAAACACACAGCAGTTGCAGATCTCTTTTAGTCCTCGTTTTTCAATTACGATTTGTCTCATATTTTATTTATTTTTTATTTCACCTTTATTTAACCAGGTAGGCAAGTTGAGAACAAGTTCTCATTTACAATTGCGACCTGGCCAAGATAAAGTAAAGCAGTTCGACAACATACAACACAAGAGTTACACATGGAGTAAAACAAATATACAGTCAATAATACAGTAGAAAAATAAGTCTATGTACAATGTGAGCAAATGAGGTGAGATAAGGGAGGTAAAGGCAAAAAAAGTCCATGGTGGAAAAGTAAATACAATATAGCAAGTAAAACACTGGAATGGTAGATTTGTAGTAGAAGAAAGTGCAAAGTAGAAATGGAGATAATGGGGTGCAAAGGAGCAAAACAAAATAAATATAAACGTCCCTTTATCAGGACCATGTCTTTCAACGATAATTCGTAAAAATCTAGATAACTTTACATATCTTCATTGTAAAGGGTTTAAACACCGTTTCCCATGCTTGTTCAATGAACAATAAACAATTAATGAACATGCACCTGTGGACCGGTCGTTAACACACCAACAGCTAACAGACGGTAGGCAATTATGGACACAGTTCTGAAAAGGACACAAGAGGCCTTTCTATGGACTCTGAAAAACACCAAAAGAAAGATGCCCAGGGTCCCTGCTCATCTGCATGAACGTGCCTTAGGCATGCTGCAAGGAGGCATGAGGACTGCAAATGTGGCCAGGGCAATAAATTGCCATGTCCGTACTGCGAGACGCCTAAGACAGCGCTACAGGGAGACAGGACAGACAGCTGATTGTCCTCACAGTGGCAGACCACGTGTAACACCTGCAAAGGATCGGTACATCCGAACATCACACCTGCGGGACAGGATGGCAACAACTGCCGAGTTCCCCTGGAACGCACAATCCCTCCATCAGTGCTGACTGTCCTCAATAGGCTGAGAGAGGCTGGGCTGAGGGCTTGTAGGCCTGTGGTAAGGCAGGTCCTCACCAGACATCACCGTCACCTATGGGCACAAACCCACTGTTGCTGGACCAGACAGGACTGGCAAAAAGTGCTCTTCACTGACGAGTTGCGGTTTTGTCTCACCCAGGGGTGATGGTCAGATTCTCGTTTATCGTCAAAGGAATGAGCGTAACACCGAGGCCTGTACTCTGGAGCGGGATCAATTTGGAGGTGGAGGGTCCGTCATGGTCTGGGGCGGTGTCACAGCATCATCGGAATGAGCTTGTCAATGCAGGCAATCTCAACACTGCGTTACAGGGAAGACATCCTCCTCCCTCATGTGGTACCCTTCCTGCAGGCTCATCCTGACATGACCCTCCAGCATGACAGTGCCACCAGCCATACTGCTCGTTCTGGGCATGATTTCCTGCAAGACAGGAATGTCAGTGTTCTGCCATGGCCATCGAAGAACCCGGATCTCAATCCCATTGAGCACGTCTGGGACCTGTTGGATTGGAGGGTGAGGGCTAGGGCCATTCCCCCCAGAAACGTCCGGGAACATTGCTGGTGCCTTGGTTTAAGAGTGGGGTAACATCTCACAGCAAGAACGGGCAAATTTGGTGCAGTCCATGAGGAGATGCACTGCAGTACTTATTATCTGGTGTGGCCACCAGCTACACTGTCTGTCACTTTTGACCCCCCCTTTGTTCAGGGACACATTATTCCATTTCTTTTCGTCACGTCTGTGGAACTGGTTCAGTTTATGTCTCAGTTGTTGAATCTTATGTTCATACAAATATTTACACGTGTTAAGTTTGCTGAAAATAAAACGCAGTTGACAGTGGGAGGACGTTTCTTTTTTTGCTGAGTTTGTCACTTAAACATGTCTCTTTTACAGTGCTTCAGAAAAAAAAAAAATTAACTGATGTGGCCATGAATTGAAGGCAGTCCAACAACACGGAAGTCTCTAGGTTCCCTATAAAAAGGAGAAGTAATATTCAGTGCTATCAGAAAGTATTCATACCCATTGACTCATTCCACCATTGTCCTGTAAATAAATAAAAATGCACTTAATTTGTATTTTATTTAACTAGGCAAGTCAGTTAACAAAACATTCCTATTTACAATGACGGCCTAGGAACAGTGGGCTCACTGCCTTGTTCAAGTGCAGAACGACAGATCTTTACCTTGTCAGCTTGGGGATTGGATCTAGCAACCTTTCGGTTACTGGCCCAATACTCTAACCACTAGGCTACCTGCCGCCACATCTAAAGACAATACCCCATAATGAGTGAAAACATGCTTTAATTAGTTTTTGCACATTCATTTAAAATGAAATTCAGAAATATCTAATTTACATAAGTATTCACACCCGAGTCAATACATGTTAGAGTCACCTTTGGGCAAGTCTTTCTGGGCAAGTCTTTAAGAGCTTTCCACACCCCGATTGTGCAACATTTGCCCATTTATTATTTTCTAAATTCTTAAAGATCTGTCAAGTTGGTTGTTGAGCATTGCTAGACAGACTCTCCATAGATTAAATTGTCAAGCCAAAGTCAAAACTGTAACTAGACCACTCGAGAACATTCAATGTCATCTCGGTAAGCAACTCCAATATTTGGCCTCGTCTTTTAGGTTATTGTCCTGCTGAAAGTAGAACTTGTCTCCTAGTGTCTTTATTTGCCTGTGCTTAGCTATAATCCATTTATTTTTTATCCTAAACCCTAGTTCTTGCCAATGACACGCATACCCATAACATGATGCATCCACCACCATGCTTGTAAATATATAGAGTGGTACTCAGTGATGTATTGTTGGATTTGCCCCAAACATAACACATTGTATTCAGTACAAAAAGTTGAATTGCTTTGCCACATTTTTTAAAGTTTTACTTTAGTGCCTTATTGCAAACAGGATGCATGTTTTGGAATATTTTTATTCTGTATAGACTTCCTTATCACTCTCATTAAAGGTTAGTATTGTGGAATAGCTAAAACATTGTTGATCTATCCTCAGTTCTATCACAGCCATTAAACTAATTGTTTTGACGTCACCATTGGCCTCATGGTGAAATCCCTGAGCGGTTTCCTTCCTCTCCGGCAACGAAGTTATGAAGGACACCTGTATCGTTGTAGTGACTGGGTGTATTGATACTCCAAAAGTGTAATTAACTTCAACATGCTCAAAGGGATATTCAATTTAAAAAAAATTAACCCAGCTACCAATAGGTGCCCTTCTTTGCGAGGCATTGGAAAACCTCCCTGGTCTTTGTGGTTGAATCTGTGTTTAAAATTCACTGCTCGACTGAGGACCTTACAGATAATTGTGTGTGTTAGGTAGAGATGAGGTAGTCATTCAAAAATTATGCTAAACACTAGTCCTGCACAGAGTCCATGCAACTTAAGCCAATTTTTACTGCTGAACTTATTTAGGCTTGCTATAAAAAAGGTGTCAAGACATCTCAGCTTTTTATTTTTAATTGATTTGTAAAGAAAATAATTCCACTGACATGAGCTAGTGTGTAGGCCAGTGACAACATCTAAATTGTATCCATTTTAAGTTCAAGCTATAACAAAATGTGGAAAAAGTCACGGGGTGTGAATACTTTCTGAAGACACTGTAGCTAGGCTAATTACATTTAAAGACCATAGGTAGCTACAGTTCAAATGTTGTTATCATAAACACACACAACGGAGAAAGATGGCCCCATTGAAGGAGTGGGTGAAATGGGTCTAACGTTACCCGTTAATAAGCTGCGCATCACTTGCGCATCACTTGTGCATTGGTGATGCACATCATAAGCTCTGTATGATTGTAACCAACACTAGCTAGTAAGCTAACCTGCCACAGCTAGCGAGTGTTAGCTAGCTAATACATATTGTTGGTATTTACAGCTGAGGGATTGCATTGCACTTGGCAGGTAAATTAGGCTCTCTGGCCAACTCATTGTTGCTAGCTAGCTACAGAGAAATGCAATACAATCCCGATCGCAAGCCCTTGCTACTAGCCATCCGACCCAATCACATGTAAATAGATGCTAGCTAAATTAGATGGCTCTCTGGCTCGATAACAGATCACTCAACAGTAGCCAGAGGACAGCAAGCTTATTCAACAGCGAGCTAGCTAGCTGGGAGTGCAGTGAAGTTAGTTTTATATTAAAGATTCAGACTATGCTCGTCAATACCTCCTAAAGGGAACATACCTGGAAGACAGAAATGTTATTCTGAATCCACTGACGATAGCGAACAAGTAAAACCCCTTGTTTATGCTTCTTCCGTTTATAAAAAAATAAAGTTCATTTCAATGGCTGATTCTGTGTAGTCGCACCTAAGGGGCCATCTTAAAAGTGAAATTGAAACCTAGTTTTAACTTAAGCTTTACAACCACAAGACAAACATCTCAAACCAACTAATACTTTCAGGGACCTGTACAATCTACGGCAATTATGAGTATTTTTTTTATGCTTTGACGAACCATAAATAAATAAAAATATTCCTTTACTTCAATAGCTTCCACCCGATACCACGTGCATGAATAAAACCAACTGCTGGTTCAGGGACCTCACCTGTACAATCTACGGCAATTGCTTTTGTATTTTATTTGGTCCATTTTCAATACATTTTAATTGACTTAACTTATTTTCTTTTTTTATCCGTAACATCAATATTTTCAAGCCAATTTGTTTGCATGAACACATCTGTTATGGGATCAGGGACCGTGGCAGTCTAAACCACGGCAACTACTTTTGACCATTTTGACTTCATGGTGGAAACACAGGCAGAGATCAGCCGTTCACCTAATCTGCATCTCACACAGACACAGCGGTTGGAACCAAAAATATCAAATTTGGACTCCGACCAAAACGACAGATTTCCACCGGTCCAACGTCCATTGCTCGTGTTTCTTGGCCTAAGCAAGTCTCTTCATATTGGTGTCCGTTAGTAGTGGTTTCTTTGCAGCAATTCGACCATGAAGGCCTGATTCACGCAGACTCCTCTGAACAGTTGATGTTCAGATGTGTCTGTTACTTGAACTCTGAAGCGTTAATTTGAGCTGCAATTTCTGAGGCTGGTAGCTAATGAACATACCCTCTGCAGCAGCGGTAACTCTGGGTCTTCCATTCCTGTGGCGGTCCTCATGAGAGCCAGTTTCATCATAGCGCCTGGTTTTTGCAACTGCAATTTTCCAGATTGACTGACCTTTATGTCTTAAAGTAACGGACTGTTGTTTCTCTTTGCTTATTTTTTGCTATTCTTGCCATAATATGGACTTGGTTTTTACCAAATAGGGCCATCTTCTGTATACCACCCCTACCTTGGCACAACACAACTGATTGCCTCAAACGCATTAAGGAGAGAAATTCCACAAATGAACTTAAGGCACACGTGTTAATTGAAATGCATTCCAGGTGACTACCTCATGAAGCTGGTTGAGAGAATGCCAAGAGTGTAAATCTGTCAAGGCAAAGGGTGGATATTTTGAAGAACCTCAAATATATTTTGATTTGTTTATTAACACTTTTTTGGTTACTACATTATTCCATTTGTTATGTCATAGTTTTGATGAATTCACTATTACAATGTAGAAAATAGTACAAATAAAAGAAAAACCCTTGAATGAGTAGGGTGTCCAAACTTTTGATTGGTACTGTATAGTCTTCGGAAAGTATTCGGACCGCTTGACTTATACATGTTTTGTTACTTTACAGCCTTATTCTAAAATGGATTAATATGTTTTATTCCTACCTCAACCTATACCCCATAATAACAAAGCAAGACAGTTTTTTTTTTTTAAATGTTTGCTAATTTATAAAATTAAATATGACACTATTCAGACCCTTTACTCAGTACTTTGTTGAAGCACCTTTGGCAGCGATTACATCCGAGTATTCTTCGGGATGACGCTACACATGGAGTAAACAAACACACAGTCAATAATACAGTACAAGTCTACATACAGCATGTGCAAAATGAGGTAGGATAAGGGATGTAAGAATAAATAGGCAGTGTGGCGAAGTAATTACAATATAGCAATTAAACACTGGAATGGTAGATGTGCAGAAGATGAATGTGCAAGTAATGATACTGGGGTGCAAAGGAGCAAGACAAATAAATACATACAGTATGGGGATGAGGTAGTTGGATGGGCTATTTACAGATGGGCTATGTACAGGTGCAGTGGTCTGTGAGCTGCTCTGACAGCTGGTGCTTAAAGCTAGTGAGAGAGAAGAGACTCTAGTTTCAATGATTTTTGCAGTTCGTTCCAGTCATTGGCAGCAGAGAATTGGAATAAAAAGGCGGCCAAAGGAAGCATTGGCTTTGGGGATGACCAGTGAGATATACCTGCTGGAGCGCGTGCTACAGGTGGGTGCTGCTATGGTGACCAATGAGCTGAGATAAGGCGGGGCTTTACCTAGCAGAGACTTGTAGATGACCTGGAGCCAGTGGGTTTGGCGACAAATATGAAGCGAGGGCCAGCCAACGAGAGCGTACAGGTCGCAGTGGTGGGTAGTATATGGGGCTTCGGTGACAAAACGAATGGCACTGTGATAGACTACATCCAGATTGCTGAGAAGAGTGTTGGGGGCTATTTTGTAAATTACATCGCCGAAGTCAAGGATCGGACGGATAGTCAGTTTCACGAGGGTATGTTTGGCAGCATGAATGAAGCAGGCTTTGTTGCAAAATAGGAAGCTGATTCTAGATTTAATTGAGTGGAGATGCTTGATGAGAGTCTGGAAGAAGAGTTTACAGTCTAACCAGACACCTAGGTATTTGTAGTTGTCCACATATTCTAAGTTAGAACCGAGTAGTGATGCTAGTCGGGAGGGCGGGTGAAAGCAGCGATCGGATGAAGAGCATGCATTTAGTTTTAATAGCATTTAAGAGCAGTTGGATGCCACGGAAGGAGTGTTGTATGGCATTGAAGCTGGTCTGGAGGTTTGTTAACACAGTGTCCAAAGGGCCAGAAGTATACAGAATGGTGTCATCTGAGTAGAGGTGGATCAGAGAATCACCAGCAGCAAGAGCGACATCGTTGATATATACAGAGAAAAGAGTCGGCCCGAGAATTGAACCCTGTGGCACACCCATAGAGACTGCCAGAGGTCCGGACAACAGGCCCTCCCATTTGACACACTGAACTCTGTCTGCAAAGTAGTTGGTGAACCAGGCGAGGCAGTCATTTGAGAAACCAAGGCTGTTGAGTCTGCCGATAAGAATGTGGTGATTGACAGAGTCGAAAGCCTTGGCCAGGTCGATGAAGACGGCTGCACAGTATTGTTTTTTTTAAATCTATGGTGGTTATGATATCGTTTAAGACGTTGAGCATGGCTGAGGTGCACACATGACCAGCTTGGAAACCAGATTGCATAGTGGAGAAGGTACGATGGGATTCGAAATGGTCGGTGATCTGTTTGTTAACTTGGCAATCGAAGACTTCAGAAAGGCAGGGTAGGTTAGATATAGGTCTGTAACAGTTTGGGTCTAGAGCGTCTCCCCCTTTGAAGAGGGGGATGACCGCGGCAGCTTTACAATCTTTAGGGATCTCAGACGATACGAAAGAGAGGTTAAACAGGCTTGTAATAGGAGTTGCAACAATTACGGCAGATAGTTTCATAAAGCGAGGGTCCAGATTGTCTAGTCCAACTGATTTGTAGGAGTCCAGATTTTGCAGCTCTATCAGAATATCAGCTATCTGGATTTGGGCGAAGGAGAAGCGCGGGGGGGCAAGTTGCTGCAGAGCTGTTGGCTGGGGTAGCCAGGTGGAAAGCATGGCCATCCGTAGAAAGATGCTTATTGAAATTCGCGATTATTGTAGATTTATTGGTGGTGACAGAGTTTCCTATCCTCAGTGCAGTGGGCAGCTGGGAGGAGGTGCTCTTATTCTCCATGGACTTCAGTGTCCCAGAACTTTTTGGAGTTTGTGCTACAGGAAGAAAATTGGTTTGAAAAAGCTAGCCCTTGCTTTCCTAACTGCCTGTGTATATTGGTTCCCAACTTCCCTGAAAAGTTGCATATCGCGGGGGCTATTCGATGCTAATGCAGTACGCCACAGGATGTCTTTGTGCTGGTCAAGGGCAGTAAAGTCTGGAGTGAACCAAGGGCTATATCTGCTCTTAGTTCTAAATTGTTTGAATGGGGCGTGCTTATTTAATATGGTGAGGAAATAATAACCAGGCATCCTCTACTGACGGGATGAGGTCAATATCCTTCCAGGATACCCGGGCCAGGTTGATTTTAAAGGCCTGCTCGCAAAAGTGTTTTAGGGAGCGTTTGACAGTGACGAGTGGTCGTTTGACCGCAGACCCATCAATTCACATAGTGTCCAGGGCACAGCTGGGGGCTGAGGGGGGTCTATCACTGTTGCCACTTGTTAGAGACTTATTTCTGGAAAGGTGGATTTTTAAAAGAAGATGCTCTAACTGTTTGGGCACAGACCTGGATAGCATGAGAGAACTCTGCAGGCTCTCTCTGCAGTAGATTACAACTCCACCCCCTTTGGCAGTTCTATCTTGGTGGAAAATGTAGTTGGGAAAGGACATTTCTGAATTTTTGGTGGTCTTCCTAAGCCAGGATTCAGACACAGCTAGGACATCAGGGATGGCAGAGTGTGCTAAAGCAGTGAATAAAACAAACTTAGGGAGGAGGCTTCTGATGTTAACATGCATGAAACCAAGGCTTTTACGGTTACAGAAGTCAACAAATGAGAGCGACTGGGGAATAGGTGTGGTACTGGTGGCTACAGGGCCTGGGTTAACCACTACATCACCAGAAGAGAAGTAGGATAAGGGTAAGACTAACAGCTATAAGAACTGGTTGTCTAGTGCGTTGGGAACAGAATAAAAGGAGCAGATTTCTGGGCGTGGTAGAATAGATTCAGGACATAATGTACAGACATGGGTATGGTAGGATGTGAGTACCGTGGAGGTAAACTTAGGCGTTGAGTGACAATGAGGTTGCATCTCTGGAGGCACCAGTTAAGCCAGGTGAGGTTTCCAAATGTGTGTGGGACAAAAGAGCTATCTAAGGCATTGAGTGGGACAGAGGGCTCTACAGTGAAATAAAACAATAAGAACTAGCTGAGACAGCAGTAGACAAGGCATATTGGCATTACAGAGACATAAAACAATCACAGGTGTTGATCAGGAGAGCTAAGACAACTGGAAAATGGCGATGAATGGGCAGAGCTGGTCAGTTTGGTACATACAGGACCTGAGTTTGAGGCTGGGGCCGACAGGTAAACAAAATGAGGTACCGTGTTATTGAAACAGTCCAGGGGGCATCAGCTGTGTAGCAGAGTGATCATATGGTCCAACGAGCAGCAATAGGTGAGTCAGGGAGCCGTTCGGTAGTCACTACTACGCTAGGCGTGTGATAGACAGCATTCAGAAAGCTAGCAGGCCAGGGCTAGCAGATGGGTCTTCGGCGAAATCGCAACAGAAAAGCCTGTTGAGACCACATCGGGCGATTACGAAGACAGACCACTTGTGATGGATCGGCAGGGCGCCGTGTCGACAATAAAGCGTCCAGGCCAATTGGCAATAGAGGTATTGTAGCCCTAGAAATAGCTGGTATATGGGCCTAGCTCGAGGCTAACTGGTGCTTGCTTCGGGACAGAGGCGTTAGCCAACAATAGCCACTCGGTTGCAGCAAGCTAGCTGCGATGATCTGGTGTAATGAACCAGAGCAGCAGGAATCCGGTGATGTGGTAGAGAGAAGCAGTCCGATATTCTCTGGGTTGGTATTGCACTGTGCTTGACTGGCAGGTATTGTCTGAGCTAAAGCTGGCTGGTGTCTGAGCTAAAGGTGAAGACCGCTAGCCATGGCTAACAAAGACTAATAGCTAGTTAGGTGGCTAGCTCCTGATGGAAGTTCCAGTTATAAGGAATATAAATATCAGATCCGTACCACATTGGGTGAGGCGGGTTGCAAGTATATTTAGTTCGTAGATAGAAAGTGAGATTAAAATATACGCCATCTTTGGTCAAAATGTGTGGTTTTAAGAATGAAATAGCAATTGTCAGGGGAGAAGCAAGATATTTGTGAGTCACAAAGTTGGTAGGGTTTCAAACCTGGCAATCAATCACTATGGGTGGGATTTTTAGGGAAGGGATGTCTGAGTCACAGGATTGTATGTTTCAGACCTGTCAATTAATTATTGGGGGTGGGATTTTCAAGGAAGGGAGTAGATTAGTCATTAAAACACTTTAAATAATTTGTGGCAAAATCTAAATACAATAGTTGTGTTCTGTTTATAAATATGGATCCCCCTGCTGGGAGTGTAGAATTGCAAGGACGTGATTTTAAAAATGCACAACTGGTCCCCCAGACTCCCCTCCCAAGCTTTTACACCCCCACTTTCAGACAAAGTTATGCACCCATAAGCACAATATCTGCAGGTGTGTATCCCATGTTAGTGGGCAATGGAGTATTGTCAAAATCAAAACCCAACCCTCAAATAAGTCATGATGAACTCACTTACAAAACTCAGTTTTGGACGAGACGGACTTTATGAACAGAATTGTCCTATTTACACTTTGTAGCCAATTTTGACACCATTACAAATGTTTGACTAATATCGATGCCACATAGGCCATTTTCTATCAGATAAGTTGTTTATTGCCTTCAGTTGCACTTTAAAGCGTTGCCGTTTTAAGACGGTCCCTTAACACTGGAGAGCAACATTATAACTACATTTCGCCTCCCCAAAGAAATACGGCACCGAAATGCAAAAACAAGGGGTGTAATTTGTTCGCTATCGTCAGCTGATTCAGAGTGCCATTTGTATCAGTGTAAATTGTATTGACGAGCAAAGTCCGAATCTTTAATATAAAAGTATACCGCAGAATAGCAGGGTACTTGCATGGGCGAAATGGCTGTTGCTGGCATTGCTAGCTAATGTTTGCTACAGTGCCAATGAACGACAGTATTTGAGACGTTACAAGCGAGCTAACCTTAGCCTTATATGACATGTCTTACCGTGGCTTTTGGGGTCCACTGTAGCTAGCTGGAGAGCTAGCTAGCTGGCCTGGGATGGAAAATATTGGTCGCTCTTCTAACGTTACCTCTTCTGCTCTATTCAACACGAGCGAGCCACATTGTTTTCATTGATATTCCATTCTTCACAAATGATTTAGCTAGCATTAGCTATGGCAGTCTATCAAAATGCTAACGAGCTGGTCTTCTCACCAGCAATCAGAAGATTACGACTGGGAAACAGTTAATCAATTTAAAGCTGACCCCGGTATTTGCTCCACTCTCGACCATATTTTATCATTACATAAATGTTATTCATGAATTTGTTTCCTTTTTTTACCCTTTCTGTCTCATTCGTTTTTTGGTTCACAACTTCATGATGGCGGAGTGGGGCGGGAGCCGACCGGAAACCGGAAGAGAAAGATAATAATTTATTAAAGGACTTCTTCTACGATACATATGGGCTAATGCCACGTTCATATGCTAGTCAGAACTAGGAAACTCGGAAATGTCCGACAAGCTAAATGGTTAAGCCAGCACATGTTTAACCACAACATATTAGCAAATCGGAAATGTCCGAGTTTCCTAGTTCCGACTAGGACCTGAACGCGGCATAAGTACCTGATTTGGACACAAATTGAATTTATTTTTATTTTTTTATTTTACCTTTATTTAACCAGGCAGGTCAGTTGAGCACAAGTTCTTACAACTGCGACCTGGCCAAGATAAAGCAAAGCAGTGCGACAAAAACAATAACGCAGAGTTACACATGGGATAAACAAACGTACAGTCAATGGCACAATAGAAAAGGTATATGTACAGTGTGTGCAAATGTAGTAAGATTAGGGAGGTACGGCAATAAATAGGCCATAGAAGCGAAATAATTACAATTTAGCATTAACACTGGAGTGATAGATGTGCAGATGATGATGTGCAATGGTGCATGCCACCGTAGCTCAGGGGTATTCTACATAAAGAGGTCACAAGAAGACAGTTGGTGGTGCCTGTATACATTTTACATGTAATGTATCTAATAGATAATTGTTGAGCATGTATCCAGATGTCTGTATTCTATTAAAATACTGGCAAAATCATTGGGAGTGGTGAGAGTTAATTGCACGTAAACAAGCACACATCAATTGACACAGAGATGGTCTATAATGTATAGGCTTTGGTAGAGACTAGAGGATGTGCTTGTCTATCTCTATCCAGTGGCCATGAGCAGGGACTACATTGGAGTACCAGAACATTGGCCTACTAGAGGTCATGCGAATCCATTTATTTTAGGGGGATTAGGGTGAAGCTGTCCCTAGTCGCTGATCTTGGGTCAGCTTAGCATTTTCCCCACTAATTGTTAATGTTAGGATTGGGAGAAGGGACACTGATCCTATATAGGCATATCTGCAGGATGTTAGAGGACTAAACTGTCTGTGACAAATCACCTTTTATTATGTGTCTACTATGCATGGTAAACTCAATAATTCTTTGCAATGAGGTCAACAAAAACAATATCTTGCCAGATTCACACGTTAGAGCCAAACTAAGCCAAGCCAAGCCATCGAGCTGTACTGGGCTGGCTTGGTTACGCATCCACTATAATTGCTGAAACCCCTCTGAAAAGGAAAATGTGATACAAAATAAATAAAAGGCTAAGTCTGGCCGTGCTTGAAAATAAAATAATTGTCCATTGTAATGATCTAATTCATGATCTAGCCCATTTTATTCAGACTATTAATTTGAGGAATAACAGAAGTTGCATTTTTGTAATCAACTAAAAACACTTGACAGATTATTGCTACTTAGGCCAAATTAGGGAAAGGGAAAGGGGGATACCTAGTCAGTTGCACAACTGAATGCATTCAACCGAAATGTGTAAATTATAAAGAATATGAAATAAATCTGAGGTCCAACTACAACAACACACTCACATAAGTGCTAAAAACCAAGCCAAACTCTCCAGTTGTAGTCCAGCAAAGGTTTACTTTAACAAAGGGTAACAAGACAACAGTAACGTGGTGGCCGCTCTAACAATAAAAAGAAATGTCTTCAAAAATAAAAGACAGTTAGGTTGAGTACCAGTCTCTTTAGCTAATCCACTCCCTGCACTCCATGTCCTGTGCCAAAGCCTGGAACACAAACTCGAAGGCACTCGGGAGAAGGCAAGATCAGGTGGCACCACTCTAGCCAATGAGAGGGCAGATATGTGTGTGAACAACAGGCACGAAGTGTTTCCAGGATGTCATGTCTACTACTTATCAGTACACTCATAACAACCTAAGCAATACAAAACTTATATTTGGTCAAATAAGCCACATGTAGCAAATAAGAAAATACATTTTTTGTTAACCAAATTGCTGTAGAAGACAGATTTTGGGCCCAGTTATCCCTTTCGCCTCTTCCTCGCCTCTTCCCCACCCGTAGCACGCGCTCCAGGTATATCTCACTGGTCATCCCCAAAACCACCACCTCTTTTGGCCACCTTTCTTTCCAATTCTCTGCTGCCACTGACTGGAACGAATTGCAAAAATCGCTGGAAACTTACATTTCCCTCACTAACTTTAAACATCAGCTATCTGAGCAGCTAACCGATCGCTGCAGCTGTACATAGTCCATCTGTAAATAGCCCACCCAATCTACCTACCTCATCCCCCATATTGTTTTTATTTACTTTGCTGCTCATTTGCACACCAGTATCACTACTTACACACCATCATCTGCTCATCATCATCTGCTAAATTGTAATTACTTTGCTACTATGGCCTATTTATTGCCTTACCTCCTGATGCCATTTGCACACACTATATATAGACTTTCTTTTTTTCTATTGTGTTATTGACTGTACGCTTGTTTATTCCATGTGTAACTCTTGTGTTGTTGTTTCTGTCGCACTGCTTTGCTTTATCTTGGCCAGGTCGCAGTTGTAAATGAGAACTTGTTCTCAACTAGCCTACCTGGTTAAATACAGGTGAAATAAAAATAAAATGATAAAAACCCACACATATACATTCACACCAAATACACATCCCAAATGCAGCCACCAGACTCTTATTATTGTCACGACTTTCACCGAAGTCGTTTCCTCTCCTTGTTCAGGCGGTGTTCGGCAGTCGGCGTCACCAGTCTTCTAGCCATCGTCGATCCACTTTTCATTTTCCATTTGTTTTGTCTTGTTTTCTTACACATCTGGTTTCCTTTTCCCTCATTAATTGTTGTGTATTTAACCCTCTGCTCCCCCCATGTCCTTGTGTGGAATTGTTTGTTTGTAAGTGCTTGTACTCTATGTTACTGGCGCACGTCGGGTTTTGTACCCATGTAGGTTCTTTTGTATTGCCGTGGGTTTTGTATTGAACTACTCTGGCTATTACCTATTTCTGCTCTCCTGCGTCTGACTTCACTGCCACCAGTTCCGCAACCCTTACAATTCTATATGCTAAATACTGCACAATTTAAACACTTGCCCCCCAATCCCCCCTTCCCCAAAACACATGTAAATATACTTAGGCTAAAATGTTTCTTCTATTCTGAGCCATTTATTTATGTTTGTATTTTAATCTTAAATTATTTCTTATTGTTGTTGCATTGTCAAGAAGGAACCTGCAAGTAAGCATTTCATTGGACGGTGTATACCATGTGTATCCTGTACATATTACTAATAAAACTTGAAACTCGAAACTATACAGTGTTTGTTTACATTTACTTTGTTTTCAAACATTGGAGTAAAACAAGCTTATATTTTGGCTTCTGATGGGGTACGACAGTTAAACTAAGCTCATGGGCCATTTATAAGTTATATTCTTCAAGAACCAATGGGTACAGTACATAAAATAAGTATTCAGACCCTTTACTCAGTACTTTGTTGAAGCACCTTTGGCAGAGATTACTGCGTAGAGTTTTCTTGGGTATGACGCTACAAGCTTGGCACACCTGTACTTGGGGAGTTTCTCCCATTCCTCTGCAGATCCTCTCAAGCTCTGTTAGGTTGGATGGGGAGTGTCGCTGCACAGCTATTTTCAAGTCTCTCTCGAGATGTTCCATCGGGTTCAAGTCCAGGCTCTGTCTGGGCTACTCAATGACATTCAGAGACTTGTCCCAAAGCCACTCCTGCGTTGTCTTGGCTGTGTGCTTAGTGTCTTTGTCCTACTGGAAGGTGAACCTTCTCCCCAGTCTGAGGTCCTAGGCGCTCTGGAGCAGGTTTTCATCAAGGATCTCTGTACTTTTCTCCGTTTATCTTTGCCTCAATCCTGACTAGTCTCCCAGTCCCTGCTTCTGAAAAACATAACCACAGCATGATGCTGCCACCAACGTGCTTCACCGTAGGGATGGTGCCAGGTTTCCTCCAGATGTGACGCTTGGCATTCAGGCCAAAGAGTTCAAGTTGGTTTCATCTGACCAGAGAATCTTGTTTCTCATGGTCTGAAAGTCTTTAGGTGCCTTTTGGCAAACTCCAAAATCTTTTACTAAAGGCCTGATTGGTGGAGTGCTGCAGAGATGGTCGTCCTTCTGGAAGGTTCTTTCATCTCCACAGAGGCTAAAGTTAAATCTAGACTTTGTTTCCTCTATCATAATTGCTCATATTTCACCCCAGCTGCAAACTAACCCTGATTTAGATGACCATCTTACCCATGCTAGATTACGGAGACATAATTTATAGATCAGCAGGTAAGGGTGCTCTCGAGCAGCTAGATGTTCTTTACCATTCGGCCATCAGGTTTGCCACCAATGCTCCTTATAGGACACATCACTGCACTCTATACTCCTCTGTAAACTGGTCATCTCTGTACACCCGTCGCATGATGCTTATTTATTAAACCTCTTAGGCCTCACTCTCCCCTATCTGAGATATCTACTGCAGCCCTCATTCTCCACATACAACATCCGTTCTGCAAGTCACTTTCTGTTAAAGGTCCCAAAAGCACACACATCCCTGGGTCGCTCCTCTTTTCAGTTCGCTGCAGCTAGCGACTGGAACGAGCTGCAACAAATACTCAAACTGGACAGTTTTATCTCAATCTCTTCATTCAAAGACTCAATCATGCACACTCTTACTGACAGTTGTGGCTGCTTTCTGTGATGTATTGTTGTTTCTACCTTCTTGGCCTTTGTGCTGTTGTCTGTGCCCAATAATGTTTGTACCATGTTTTGTGCTGCTACCATGTTGTGTTGCTACCATGTTGTTGTTATGTTCTGCTGCTAACATGCTGTGTTGTTATGTGTTTCTGCCTTGCTATGTTTGTCACGGCTGTCTGTAAGAGGGAACCAAGGTGCAGCAGAGGATGTGCTCATCATTAGAATTTTAATTCTAAACAAACAAGAGAACACTACAAAATGAACAAAACGACAGCAAACAGTCCTGTTAGGCAAATACTCAAACAGAAACAATTACCCACAAAACCCAAAGGAAAAACATGCTCCTTATGTGTGACTCCCAATCAGCAGCAACGAGCTTCAGCTGTGCCTGATTGGGAGCCACACACACGGCCCAAAACAAAGAAATACCAAAACATAGAAAAAGGAACATAGAACGCCCACCCAATGTAACACCCTGGCCTAACCAAAATAAAGAACAAAAAACCCCTCTCTATGGCCAGGGTGTTACAGTACCCCCCCCCAAAGGTGCGGACTCCGGCCGCAAAACCTGACTCTGAAGGGGAGGGTCCGGGTGGGCCTTCTTACGGCGGCGGCTCAGGTGCGGGACGTGGCCTCTGCTCCACCCTTGACGTCGCCCTCCTAGGTGGCGCACCTGGCCGCGCCGAAGGTCTGGTGGGCGACGCTGACTGCGCCCGGCTGGCGGGCGGCGATGGTTGCGCCCGGCTGGCGGGCGGCGATGGTTGCGCCCGGCTGGCGGGCGGCGATGGTTGCGCCCGGCTGGCGGGCGGCCCTTGTTGCGCCCGGCGGGCGGCCGGCGATGGTTGCGCCCGGCTGGCGGGCGACCCTGGCTGCGCCCGGCTGGCGGGCGACCCTGGCTGCGCCCGGCTGGCGGGCGGCGATGGTTGCGCCTGGCTGGCGGGCGACCCTGGCTGCTCCGACGGCACTGGCCCAGGATTCACCAGGCTGGAGAGACATGACAGAGGCCTGGCCCTAGGCGTAGGCACAGGACTCACCGGGCTGGCGGGCGTCCCTGGCCACTCTGGCAGTTCAGGACAGTTGAGAAACACTGGAGGCCTAGTCCTGGGAGGTGGCACAGGACGGACCAGGATGGGGAGACCCACTGGAGGCCTAGTCCTGGGAGGTGGCACAGGACGGACCAGGATGGGGAGACCCACTGGAGGCCTGGTCCTGGGAGGTGGCACAGGATGGACCAGGATGGGGAGACCCACTGGAGGCCTGGTCCGAGGAGGAGGCACAGGATAAACCGGGCTGTGGGGGAGCACTGGAGTTCTGGTACGGACACTCTTTACCCACACTCCAGGCTGAAAGCCCACTTTGGCCCGGCACAGGCGGAGAGCAGGCATTGGGCGAACTGGACCCTCCCAGCGCTCTGGAGACACAGTGCGCAACGCCGGCGCAGGATAACCTGGACCGAGGAGGCGCACTGGAGACCAGACGCGCTGAGCTGGCACCATCCGCCCTGGCTCGATGCCTGCACTCGCATGGCACTTGCGGGGGGCTGGTATGTAGCGCACCGGGCTTTGAACGCACACTGGGGACACCGTGCGCTCCACAGCATAACACGGTGTCCTACCAGTACCACGCTGCTTCCGGTAAGCACGGGGAGTTGGCTTAGGTCTACCACCTGACTCTGCCAATCTCCCCGTGTGCCCCCCCCCAAAAAAATTGTGGGGCTGCCTCCCGTGTCCGTTGAGCTCCCTCGCCTCGTACCAGCGCCTCTCAGCTCTCGCCGCCTCGATCTCCCACTGCGGGCGGCGATACTCCCCAGCTTGAGCCCATGGTCCTTTCCCATCCAGGATTTCCTCCCAAGTCCATGACTCCAGATAGCTTTTCTCCTGGTGCCTCTCCTTGTGCTGCTCCTTCCTCTGCTGCTTGGTCCGTTGTTGGTGGGTAATTCTGTCACGGCTGTCTGTAAGAGGGAACCAAGGTGCAGCAGAGGATGTGCTCATCATTAGAATTTTAATTCTAAACAAACAAGAGAACACTACAAAATGAACAAAACGACAGCAAACAGTCCTGTTAGGCAAATACTCAAACAGAAACAATTACCCACAAAACCCAAAGGAAAAACATGCTCCTTATGTGTGACTCCCAATCAGCAGCAACGAGCTTCAGCTGTGCCTGATTGGGAGCCACACACACGGCCCAAAACAAAGAAATACCAAAACATAGAAAAAGGAACATAGAACGCCCACCCAATGTAACACCCTGGCCTAACCAAAATAAAGAACAAAAAACCCCTCTCTATGGCCAGGGTGTTACAATGTTATCGTGTTAGGTCTGTCTTTACGTAGTGTTGTGTTGTCTCTCTTGTCGTGATGTGTGTTTTGTCCTATATTTATATTGTATTTTTTATTTATTTTGAATCCCAGGCCCCCGTCCCCGCAGGAGGTCTTTTGCCTTTTGGTAGGCCGTCATTGTAAATAAGAATTTGTTCTTAACTGACTTTCCTAGTTAAATAAAGGTTAAATAAAATAAAAAGAGGAACTCTGGAGCTCTGTCAGAGTGACCATCGGGTTCTTGATCACCTTCCTGACCTAGGCCCTTCTTCCCGATTGCTCAGTTTGGTTGGGCGGCCAGCTCGAGGAAGAGTCTTGGTGATTCCAAACTTCTTCCATTTAAGAATGATGGAGCCCAGTGTGTTCTTGGGGACCTTCAATGCTGCAGAAATTTTTTGGTATCCTTCCCCAGGCCTGTGCCTCGACACAATCCTGTCTCGGAGCTCTACGGACAATTCCTTCGACCTCATGGCTTGGTTTTTGCTCTGACATGCACTGTCAACTGTGGGACCTTATTGTCACACCCTGATCTGTTTCACCTGTCCTTGTGATTGTCTCCACCCCCCCAAAACTTTCTGAACCTGTTTTCACTTTGTCATTAACGGGTACTGTGTGTAGATTGCTGAGGATTTTTTTTTATTTAATCCATTTTAGAATAAGGCAGTAACGTTACAAAATGTGGAAAAAGGGGTCTGAATACTTTCCGAAGGCCCTGTATATATTTTTTCATTTATTTATTTAATTTTAAGGGGGCACATCAGCTTTAATTGTACAGATGGAATCTACAATCTATCATTGTAATTGTCTGCAACATTTCCCATCCCTCATATATTTTTGGGTTTATATACCTGAAAACAGGTTCAGAAAGTTTTGGGGGGGTGGAGACAATCACAAGGACAGGTGAAACAGATCAGGGTGTGAGAATAAGGTCTCACAGTTGACAGTGCATGTCAGAGCAAAAACCAAGCCATGAGGTCGAAGGAATTGTCCGTAAAGCTCCGATTGATATATATATATATATAAAAAGCATTCCATGTGAAGCTGGTTGAGAGAATGCCAAGAGTGAAGACATTAAAAACAATAAAATAACACATATGGAATCATGTAGTAACCAAAAAGTGTTACATAAATCCATATTTATATTTTAGATTCTTCATAGTAGCCATCCTTTGTCTTGATGGCAGCTTTGCACACTCTTGGCATTCTCTCAACCAGCTTCACATGGAATGCTTTTCCAACAGTCTTGAAGGAATTCCCATATATGCTGAGCACTTGTTGGCTGCTTTTCCTTCACTCTGCGGTCCAACTCATCCCAAACCATCTCAATTGGGTTGAGGTCAGGTGATTGTGGAGGCCAGGTCATCTGATGCAGCACTCCATCACTCTCCTTCTGGTCAAATAGCCCTTACACAGCCTGGAGGTGTGTTCGGTCATTGTCCTGCCAAAAAACAAATGATAGTCCCACTAAGCGCAAACCAGATGGGATGGCTTATCGCTGCAGAATGCTGTGGTAGCCATGCTGGTTAAGTGTACCTTGAATTCTAAATAAATCACAGACAGTGTCACCAGCAAAGCACCCCCACAACATCAAACCTCTTCCTCCATGCTTCACAGTGGGAACCACACATGCGGAGATCATCCGTTCACCTACTCTGTGTCTCACAAAGACACGACGGTTGGAACCAAAAACATCAAATTTGGACTCATCAGATCAAAGGACAGATTTCTTGTGTTTCTTGTGTTTCTTTGCCTAAGCAAGTCTCTTCTTCTTATTGGTGCCCTTTAGTAGTGGTTTCTTTGCAGCAATTCAACCATAAAGGCCTGATTCACACAGTCTCCTCTGAACAGTTGATGTTGACATGTGTGAAGCATTTATTTGGGCTGCAATTTCTGAGGCTAGTAACTCTACTGAACTTATCCTCTGTAGCAGAGGTAACTCTGCTTCTTCCTTCCCTGTGGCAGTCCTCATGAGAACCAGTTTCATCATAATGCTTGATGTTTGTTGTGACTGTACTTGAAGAAACTTTCAAAGTTCTTGAACTTTTCCGCATTGACTGACCTTCATGTCTTACAGTAATGATGGACTGTCATTTCTCTTTGCTTATTTGAGCTGTTCTTGCCATAATATGGACTTGGTCTTTTACCAAATAGGACTGTCTTCTGTATACCACCCCAACCTTGTCAAAACACAATTGATTGGCTTAAACGCATTAAGAAGGTAAGAAATTCCACAAATTAACTTTTAACAAGGCACACCTGTTAATTGAAATGCATTCCAGGTGACTACCTCATGAAGCTGGTTGAGAGAATGCCAAGACTGTGCAAAGCTGACATCAAGGCAAAGGGTGGCTACTTTGAAGAAACCCAATTATAAAATATATTTTGATTTGTTTAACACTTTTTGGTTACTTCATGATTCCATATGTGTTATTTCATAGTTTTGATGTCTTCACTATTATTCTACAATGTAGAAAATAGTAAAAATAAAGAAAAACACTGGAACTAGTAGGTGTGTCCAAACTTTTGAATGGTACTGTATATACACATATACTGTACATACACAAATATACATACAGTGCATTTGGAAAATATTCAGATCCCTTCCCTTTTTCCACATTTTGTTATGTTACAGCCTTATTCTAAAATTCATTAAATACATTTTCCCCCCTCTTGAACCAACAGTGAAACATGGTGTTGGCAGCATCATGCTGTGGGGATGTTTTCCAGTGGCAGGGACTGGGAGACTAGTCAGGATCGAGGGAAAGATGAATGGAGCAAAGTACAGAGTGATCCTTGATGAAAACCTGCTCCAGAATGCTAAGGAGCTCAGACTGGGTCAAAGGTTCACCTTCCAACAGGACAATGACCCTAAGCACACAGCCTAGACAACGCAGGAGTGCCTTCAGGACAAGTCTCTGAATGGCCTTGAGTGAACCCGATCGGACATCTCTGGAGAGAACTGAAAATCATCCAACCTGACAGAGCTTGAGAGGATCTGCAGAGAATAAGTACAGGTGTGCCAAGCTTTTAGAGTCATACCCAAGAAGACTCAAGGCTGTAATCGCTGCCAAAGGTGCTTCAACAAAGTACTGAGTAATGGGTCTGAATACTTACGTAAATGTGAGATTTTAGTTTTTAAAATTGTATACATTTGCAAAAATGTCTAAAAACCTAGATTTGCATTTTCCTAATGGGGTATTGTGTGTAGATTGATGAGGAGAAAAAAAGTATTTAATCCATTTTAGAATAAGGCTGTAATGTAACAAAATGTTTAAAAAAGTCAAGGGGTCTGAATACTTTTCGAATGTACATATTTATATAAGTATGTCGTGACACCATAAATGTGATGACTGTTATTTTATCAAATGAATTAACTATGTTTAATTATTACGTGATTAAATTAATCATGTAACAACTAACTCATTAGTAATCTTGGGGCACTATGGGAAAAGTTATTTAACGAGTTACTATCTCCCGACTTAAACTCTAAAGATATAAATATCTCTTTCATCAAAAACAGTCAATTATTAATTATCATTCCCTCAAATCAGTCTCATTCTGACGTCGTAATATTTTATAAAACTGCAAGAACCCTAGTCTACATGATGACTCAGTGATACACAAATTGGGTTAATTATTTATTTACTAACTAACTAAATAATCACACAGAAATACATAAACACACACAATATAGGTTGAATTGATTACTAACATAATGTCTTGTTAACAAACTATGGTTTTGGCAAGTCGGTTAGGACATCTACTTTGTGCATGACACAAGTCATTTTCCCAACAATTGTTTACAGACAGATTATTTCACTTATAATTCACTGTATCACAATTCCAGTGGGTCAGAAGTTTACATACACTAAGATGACTGTGCCTTTAAACAGCTTGGAAAATTACAGAAAATGATGTCATGGCTTTAGATGCTTCTGATAGGCTAATTGACATAATTTGAGTCAATTGGAGGTGTACCTGTAGATGTATTTCAAGGCCTACCTTCAAACTCAGTGCCTCTTTGCTTGACATCATGGGAAAATCTAAAGAAATCAGCCAAGACCTCAGAGAAAAAAAGTATAGACCTCCACAAGTCTGGTTCATCCTTGGGAGCAATTTCCAAATGCCTGAAAGTACCACGTTCATCTGTACAAACAATAGTATGCAAGTATAAACACCATGGGACCACGCAGCCGTCATACCGCTCTGTCTCCTAGAGATGAATGTACTTTTGTGCGAATAGTGCAAATCAATCCCAGAAGAACAGCAAAGTACCCTGTGAAGGGTGTCTATCTAGTATCTATTTCCACAGTAAAACGAGTCCTATATCGACATAACCTGAAAGGCCACTCAGCAAGGAAGAAGCCACTGCTCCAAAACCGCCATAATAAAGCCAGACTACAGTTTGCAACTGCACATGGGGACAAAGATCAGACTTTTTGGAGAAATGTCCTCTGGTCTAATGAAACAAAAATAGAACTGTTTGGTCATAATGACCATCGTTATGTTTGGAGGGAAAAGGGGGAGGCTTGCAAGCGGAAGAACATCATCCCAACCGTGAAGCACGGGGTTGGCAGCATCATGTTGTGGGGGTGCTTTGCTGCAGAAGGGACTGGTGCATTTCACAAAATAGATGGCATCATGAGGTAGGAAAATTATGGGGACATATTGAAGCAACATCTCAAGACATCAGTCAGGAAGTTAAAGCTTGGTCGCAAATGGGTCTTCCAAATGGACAATGACCCCAAGCATACTTCCAAAGTTGTGGCAAAATGGCTTAAGGACAACAAAGTCAAGGTATTGGAGTGACCATCACAAAGCCCTGACCTCAATCCCATAGAAAAAATGTGGGCAGAACTGAAAAAGTGTGTGCGAGGAAGGAGGCCTAAAAACCTGACTCAGTTACACCAGCGCTGTCAGGAGGAATGGGCCAAAATTCCCCCAACTTATTGTGGGAAGCTTGTGGAAGGCTACCCGAAATGTTTGACCCAAGTTAAACAATTTAAAGGCAATGTTACCAAATACTAATTGAGTGTATGTAAACTTCCGACTTCAACTGTAGATGTCTTTGTCTGTCATCTCTCTGTTGAAACCACTCAATCCGTCTGTGACGAATAGTTCGACAGAAAGTCTCTGGTTGTGTAATTCTCTGGTTGTCCTAATTTGTAGTAGGCTTCTTTGTCTCTGAGTGTTCGTTAAACTGGATACATCAGAGGAATACACGCTGTGGTCTTGGTTGAGTTTACAGACTAAAGTACTTAAACAGCTGCAGACTGAATGTTCCGATGTAGTCTTTATCTTTTTCACCTGAAAGTTTGAGTCTTAACATTTTCTGGTCTGGTAGTTTTAAACCATTTCAACGTGTAGCCACCGCTCTGCGCTTTCTGATCTAGTAGAGTCTAACCATTCGTGATGTCCGGCTCATCACCGTCCGCCTGCTTGGTGTAATGTACATTTTGTTAGAAGTCCTTTTATGCACTCTGGGAAAAGGGGCGTTCCATCCTGTAGGCATAATGTCTGTGCTTACGTGGGCGGGGTTTTCTGACTGGGTAAAACTTTATATGACAACAATTATCTAATTTAGAAGGCTGAAATCACGTTGCTGTCTTTTTACAAATAGTTTCATATTTAATCATATAAGTTTTACAAAATGTTGATGTAAATCTGATAACTGGGACATATATCTTGTTATACCATCTCTAATGACATTACAAAACAACAATTGATTTGACATGATTATTGTTTGGAGCCCCACTAACCACTTCCCCCATTATTTATCTTAAAAATATTGTTTCAATGTCCAATCTTTTGGTGTTAAAGTACTACAAAGTCTCTCTCTGTTGTAACACAAGACATTCCATCCTCAATATTGCAAAGGCAAGAGAGAGAAAGTTTATGACCAGTCGTTAAGTCATACAACCGGCCCAACTCCCCCCCTTTCCTCTCTGGTGGGAGAGCGGGGAGGGGGGGGGCTCTCTTTGATCCTCACCCAGGAGGGCAAGTCATGACATATAAATATTTTTTCAATATACCTTCCTTTATTATTTTCCCCTAACCCTACCACCCCTCTCCGAACATGAGTAAACTAATGGACAACACTTAGGCTTCTACTTCCAACTTATACATATACATTTGACGGACACAATGTATTTTACAATAGTTATCTTTTGTTTGTTTTTAATCCCATCCTTCACCTACCATCAACCCCTCCCATCTATCTCTGAAGCCCATCCAGTTAGATTTATTTTTAGCCATACATTTTTAACTGTGCTGTGTCACAAAAGTTCTGAACCTATATACATTATATACAATTTTGGTCTTTAATGCAGGGCCAACAGAAGTTCCTTTTTCCCACTTCCACTTGCCTCTTCCATTTTTGCGGTAAAGCAGCAATTAGTTGGTTTTAGTCTGGGTAGAGCAGACATTTCAATATATTTTTCTTAGCTGCATGTGTGATATAACTCGTACAGTCCTATTTAAGATTTAATTTACAAAGATTATACCTTTTTTTATCAATTAGTATATTTGAGTTTAACCACAACATTTGTTGTATTGTTAGTTCTGTCTTTTCTGGTGGATTAAACTGAAATTGCAAACTTTCTTTGGCTTATTTAAAACAGGGATATTTTGTAGATTATTTAATTTTCAAATAACTGAAAGTGAGAGGTTGTAATCTGAATAAAGGGAAAAAAGCTATTCTTGAACATGGGGTGAGACATTCTTACTAATCTGCTAGAGAAACAGTTTGGATTAAATATAACTTTGTCACGACTTCAGCCGAAGTTGGTGCCTCTCCTTGTTCGGGCGGCGTTCGGCGGTCATCGTCACCAGCTTTCTAGCTACCACCGATCCACGTTTCTTTTTCCAGTTGTTATGTCTTGATTGTTCACACCTGGTTCCCATATCGTTATGATTATTTTCCTTATTTAACCCTGTGGTTCTCATTATGTTTTGTGCGTGATTGTTTGCTTGTCATTGTGTTAGTTGTTTTGTGTCAGGATTATTCATCCCTGTGTGGATTTTGATTTATGAGTTTCTTCGAGAGTAAAGTATGTTATTTTACTCAGTTCTGTGTCCTGCGCTTGACTCTATCCTCACCTCCACATAACTGACACTGACAAACTTTTGTATGACTGACGCCTTTATTTATGTGTAAAGCTTTAATATTTAATAATTTCTTCCCTCCATATATATACTGCTCCAAAAAATAAAGGGAACACTTAAACAACACATCCTAGATCTGAATGAAATAAATAATTTTATTAAATACTTTTTTCTTTACATAGTTGAATGTGCTGACAACAAAATCACACAAAAATAATCAATGGAAATCCAATTTATCAACCCATGGAGGTCTGGATTTGGAGTCACACTCAAAATTAAAGTGGAAAACCACACTACAGGCTGATCCAACTTTGATGTAATGTCCTTAAAACAAGTCAAAATGAGGCTCAATAGTGTGTGTGGCCTCCACGTGCCTGTATGACCTCCTTACAACGCCTGGGCATGCTCCTGATGAGGTGGCGGATGGTCTCCTGAGGGATCTCCTCCCAGACCTGGACTAAAGCATCCGCCAACTCCTGGACAGTCTGTGGTGCAACGTGGCGTTGGTGGATTGAGCGAGACATGATGTCCCAGATGTGCTCAATTGGATTCAGGTCTGGGGAACGGGCGGGCCAGTCCATAGCATCAATGCCTTCCTCTTGCAGGAACTGCTGACACACTCCAGCCACATGAGGTCTAGCATTGTCTTGCATTAGGAGGAACCCAGGGCCAACCGCACCAGCATATGGTCTCACAAGGGGTCTGAGGATCTCATCTCGCTACCTAATGGCAGTCAGGCTACCTCTGGCGAGCACATGGAGGGCTGTGCGGCCCCCCAAAGAAATGCCACCCCACACCATGACTGACCCACCGCCAAACCGGTCATGCTGGAGGATGTTGCAGGCAGCAGAACGTTCTCCACGGTGTCTCCAGACTCTGTCACGTGCTCAGTGTGAACCTGCTTTCATCTGTGAAGAGCACAGGGCGCCAGTGGCAAATTTGCCAATCTTGGGGTTCTCTGGCAAATGCCAAACATCCTGCACGGTGTTGGGCTGTAAGCACAACCTCCACCTGTGGACGTCGGGCCCTCATACCACCCTCATGGAGTCTGTTTCTGACCGTTTGAGCAGACACATGCACATTTGTGGCCTGCTGGAGGTCATTTTGCAGGGCTCTGGCAGTGCTCCTCCTGCTCCTCCTTGCACAAAGGCGGAGGTAGCGGTCCTGCTGCTGGGTTGTTGCCCTCCTACGGCCTCCTCCACGTCTCCTGATGTACTGGCCTGTCTCCTGGTAGCGCCTCCATGCTCTGGACACTACGCTGACAGACACAGCAAACCGTCTTGCCACAGCTCACATTGATGTGCCATCCTGGATGAGCTGCACTACCTGAGCCACTTGTGTGGGTTGTAGACTCCGTCTCATGCTACCACTAGAGTGAAAGCACCGCCAGCATTCAAAAGTGACCAAAACATCAGCCAGGAAGCATAGCATCTGTGGTCCCCACCTGCAGAAACACTCCTTTATTGGGGGTGTCTTGCTAATTGCCTATAATTTCCACCTGTTGTCTATTCCATTTGCACAACAGCATGTGAAATTTATTGTCAATCAGTGTTGCTTCCTAAGTGGACAGTTTGATTTCACAGAAGTGTGATTGACTTGGAGTTACATTGTGTTGTTTAAGTGTTCCCTTTATTTTTTTGAGCAGTGTATATTCATTATATAAATAGGCCCGTTTATTTTTGTCTGGCTTGCCGATCCAAATTAAATATTTTTTGCTCATATACCATAAGCAAATAGGTAAACTGGGACATGACTAATGAGTTCATCAGGGTGATTTTTCCACAAAAAGACAGGAATTTTCCTTTCCATGGCAGCAAAATCGTATCTATTTTTGCTAACTTTCTATTAAAATGGACCGGATCTTTGTATTTACCACTTGCCACCTGCTTCAGTAATAATGAAATCAGACCTTCTTGTTGAGTATCCGATACTCTACCATTTTTGGAGGTGTGGTTGAAACATGCTAATAATTGTCCTCTGAGTATATCAAAAAAGGTTTGGTATACCTCCACTGGTATGGCATCCAACCCAGAGTTTCCTCAGACTTAAATGCTTTAATTGCATCAAGAAGTTCCTCCTCTGTAATTTGGCCTTCGCATGAGTCTTGCTGTACAGCTGTTAATTTTACATTTCTTAATAGAAAAATAATCCATACAGTTATTTTTGGTTAGTGGAGATGGAGGAGACTGAAATGAAAACATATGCTTAAAGTACTTCCTGTTTCAAAATATAGTTAGGTGAATCATGGGTGACTCCACCATTTGTCACAAATTCCAGTGAATTATTTTTGGTAGATAAAAAAATTATTTGGTGCATTTTTCCCCATGTTCCATTCAGTACGCTTTATTTTTTACAATATATTACACTTGAACTTTCTTGAATAAGTTCCTCCATTTCTTTTTGTTTTTCCTCTAACTTATTATGTTCCTCTATGGTACAGTGTTTATTGCTATATATCTGTACTATTAGTCCTTCAATTTCCTTTGTTAATATGGACTCTTTTGACCTAAATTGCTTTTGCTTTAGAGATGAGTACTGAATTGCATGGCCTCGAAAGGCACATTTAAAAGTGTCTCATACAATAAGGGGATCTGATGTACCTATCGTATGTCGGTAAAAGTCATTTACAAATTCTTAGGCTTTGATTACATTTCCAATATCCTCTCCCACGTGGAAATTCAGTAAGAGTAATATATATGCCCATTATTTGACGGTCCAACCGCATTCTGTCCCCATCAACACTTTTTTTTTTACTTTTAGTGCCAGCGAGAATGACATAAGATAGTAATCAAGACATTAATATAAATTAATAAATGTGGTACTCATAAACTGTTCCATAAACAATGGCTGGTAATTTATATTAGTCATCTCTTTTGATAAGTGAGAGAGATTATAGGACGATCGTCAGTCCCACTGAGATAAAAAAGCTAAGCGTTAGTTGCGCATTAGATAACTATACAATACTCTATCATGTTTCATTGTCACGCATGCACACACACGTTCACAGTCTATCCTTTGCTCTCATAATCCACTCAACGTAATCTCTGTTGTGCAATATTGAAGTCAAAACACCACAACACAATGTAAATACAAGGGGAAAAAATGCTTATACCACTCAATATTGTGTACTCAATTCTGTTTCTCTGTTTCTCTTCTTGTAGACCATCTGACTTAATTATTTTCAAATCTGAAACCATGAACTCCAGTTCTAAGCAGTATGTTGGTATAGAAAACCCTACTATGTCAATCTGCTGCAACCTGCAATTATTCATATTTCACAATTAATTATGTATACGTTATGAAGGTGTAATAGTTAAATTACATTAATTCAATTCAACTCAATTTAATGCAATTGAGTTCAACTTTATTAATCCCACAGGGGGCAATTAAGAAATGCAAGTCCGTTTTTCAAATATCAAACCGACACAAAACCCGCAACATAAAAAATACAGTATACACTAGAAGTCACATTCCCCAATACAATACATCACCCCATACCATAAAATACAAAACACATAAATACACAATACAATAGGCTTATAGATTTAAATGTGTAGTGCAAATGTTCTGAAGTGCTATTGATGTGACAACGTTTTCATGCTTTTAAATGTTTTAAGGACCCTGTATTTAAGAGTTACTACAGATGTGGGGCGGAAGGCAGCCTAGTGGTAGGAGCGTGGGCCAGTAACCGAAAGGTTGCTAGATCAAATCCCAGAGCTGACAAGGTAAAAATCTGTCATTCTGCCCCTGAACAAGGCAGTTAACCCACTGTCATTGTAAATAAGAATTTGTTTTTAACCGACTTGCCTAGTTAAATAAAATAAAAACAATTGTAAACTGTATGAATTCATTATTATCATCATGATCAGCTTTTAATCGCCAAACGTAAGAAAATCATCACAACATTTACATTTCTAAAACCTTCAGACTGCAGATAACATGTTTTTGATTGCTAAGTCTAAAAACACCCAAACAAACAATGACATCACTAAATTCTAGATTATCCATTTCCTTATGTACTTTCCCAGACTCATCCAAAATGTTTGATCTTTATCTGTACCTTGGTTCTTCATCCTTTGCAATTGGAATTTGACCATATTTTAGATTATTCTGTCACACTATATAGAGATTATAGTCTCTCTAGACAGACATGTTCCCACAATGTTAACAATGTTAGTCCTGTCTGGGATTTCCGCGACTATGTCCCCACCAACCCCCCTCTCTCTTTGAAGGGGCAATCTGGGATTGGTACATCCAATTTGGGACTCTTAAAACAAATGCCATTGATTCTTGAAGAATATAACTTATACATGCCTCATGAGCTAAGTTCAACTGTCTTTCCTCAACTAAACCCCAAATACTGTATATAAGCATGTTTTACTCCATTGTTTGTAAACAATGTAATTGTAAACAAACACTGTATGGCTTGAAAATATAGTGAAAACTATCCATTTCAGTTCTTGCATCCATAGCTCTGTCTGTTCATTTGAGATTGGTTAAATTTCTCCAGCCCCATCCATTAGCTGTTTACCCTTTGTTGTTGTTTGAATCGCAAATCAAACTCTGACAGCTGCCCAGCTTGACTTGAAATCCATCTATCCCTCTCAAAACCTTCCATTTATTTCACCTCCATATCTTTCCCTCTGTCCATCTCCACATGCGTACAAATATCTGTGCATTAGAATAGAGAATTAGTTGTCTAATATAGATGAGTTTACTAAGAATCTGAAGATAAAACTGCCCTTTTGAATTTAATTTAACCAGGCATGTCCGTTAAGAACGCATTCTTATTTACAATGATGGCCTACCCCGGCCAAACCCTAACACCGGACCAATTGTGCGACTCCCTATGGGACTCCCAATCACTGCCGGTTGTGATACAGCCTGGAATCGAGCCAGGGTCTGTAGTGACACCTCTAGTACTGAGATGCAGTGCCTTAGACCGCTGAGCCACTCGGGAGCCCAAAACATTTCTCGGCTTCTTGTGTAGAAATACAGTAGGTTGTGACTCTCGCTTAAGAGTAGAAAGCAGATCATTCAGTCGACATTCCTTCCGGTCCTAGTCTGTGGCGACATCATCAACATGAATGCAGCTGCCACATTATTAAAACCGTTAGATGCAATTTACCACAGCGCAGTATGTTTATTTACTCTTGTAATTCATTCTGTCACTACAGATTTAGGTAAAATGGCTTTAAATTTCCTCTCACCCCACTTATGGAACAATCTTCAGAATACCCTACAGTTGAGCTCATTGGTGCCTTTCGGGCAATTCAGATTGTTGGTAGAGGACTTCTTAACTGAGGAATATGGTTGTTTTTTATAATTGTGGTTTTTGTATTTGCTTGGTCTTGTCATTCAGGGCTCCCTTGGAAAATAAACCTTGGTCTCATAGGGACTCCCCTGCCTAAAAAAAGGTTCAATTAAATAAAATCAAAACATGCCGCACTCTTTACTATTTTTCTTCCTCCCTCTCTACCCCACCCCCCCATTCCCTCTCTCACCTAACTCAGCCTTATATAACCTCAGCCGCTGCCCCAGCGGCGCAATAACCAAAATTATAATGAAATCTGTATAAGTTCCTGTCGGGCTAAAGCCGTGGATTAAATCTCTTATGCAAACAGATTTTTGATGATTTTACATAACAGCTCGAGACAGGCAGAGGGGAAAGGGTCAGGACAGTGGACACAGTCACACACACACATACAGTCAGGACCCTGGTCCACTGATATGCTATTATACTCTTCGAGTTACAATGTTTTGTAACTTGTATTCTATGGAGAAAATAGTTTATTCCTATAGTTACATATGTATGTAAACAATATCCGTTGAGCTTATCACACTATACAGTATAGTTTTTATTTATTTTATTTTCATTTCACCTTTATTTAACCAGGTAGGCTAGTTGAGATCAAGTTCTCATTTACAACTGCGACCTGGCCAAGATAAAGCAAAGCAGTGTGACACAACAACACAGAGTTACACATGGAATAAACAAGCATACAGTCAATAACACAATGGAAAAAAAAGAAAGTCTATATACAGTGTGTGCAAATGGCATGAGGAGGTAAGGCAATAAATAGGCCATAGTAGCGAAGTAATTACAATTTAGCAGATTAACACTGGAGTGATAGATGAGCAGATGATGATGTGCAAGTAATGATACTGGTGTGCAAAAGAGCAGAAAAGTAAATAAAAACAATATGGGGATGAGGTAGGTAGATTGGGTGGGCTATTTACAGATGGACTATGTACAGCTGCAGCGATCGGTTAGCTGCTCAGATAGCTGATGTTTAAAGTTAGTGAGGGAAATAAAAGTCTCTAGCTTCAGGGATTAATGCAATTCATTCCAGTCACTTGCAGCAGAGAACTGGAAAGAAAGGCGGCCAAAGTAGGTGTTGGCTTTGGGGATGACCAGTGAGATATACCTGCTGGAGCGCGTGCTACGGGTGGGTGTTGTTATCGTGACCAGTGAGCTGAGATAAGGCGGAGCTTTACCTAGCATAGACGTATAGATGACCTGGAGCCAGTGGGTCTGGCGATGGATATGTAGCGAGGGCTAGCCGACTAGAGCATACAGGTTGTTTAGCATGACTGACCAGGTTTAGCAGCTCTTTCAGAGCATCTGCTATCTGGATTTGGGTGCAGGAGAAGCTGGGGAGGCTCGAGCAAGTAGCTGCAGGGGGGGGGGGGGGCGGAGCTGTTGGCCGGGGTTGGGGTAGCCAGGTGGAAAGCATGGCCAGCCGTAGAGAAATGCTTATTGAAATTTTTGATTGTCATGGATTTATCGGTGGTGACCGTGTTACCGAGCTTCAATGCAGTGGGCAGCTGGGAGGAGGTGCTCTTGGTTTCCATGGACTTTACAGTGTCCCAGAACTTTTTGGAGTTAGAGCTACAGGATGCAAATTTCAGTTTGAAAAAGCTAGCCTTTGCTTTCCTGACTGACTGTGTATATTGGTTCCTGTTCCCTGAACAATTGCATATCGCGGGGACTACTCAATGCTATTGCAGTCAGCCACAGGATGTTTTTGTGCTGGTCAAGGGCAGTCAGGTCTGGAGTGAACCAAGGGCTATATCTGTACTTAGTTCTACATTTTTTTAAAGGGGCATGCTTATTTAAGATGGTGAGGAAATTACTTTTAAAGAACGACCAGGCATCCTCGACTGACGGGATGAGGTCAATATCCTTCCAGGATACCCGGGCCTGGTCGATTATAAAGGTCTGCTCGCAGAAGTGTTTTAGGGAGCATTTGACAGTGATGAGGGGTGGTCGTTTGACCGCGGACCCATAGTGGATGCAGGCAATGAGGCAGTGATCACTGAGATCCTGATTGAAAACAGGATTTGGAGTACTAGTTGGTCAGGATAATATCTATGAGGGTGCCCATGTTTACAAATTTAGGGTTGTACCTGGTTGGTTCCTTGATAATTTGTGTGAGATTGAGGGCATCTATCTTAGATTGTAGGACTGTTTGGGTGTTAAGCATATCCCAGTTTAGGTCACCTAACAGAATGAGGGGCAATCAATTCACATATTGTGTCCAGGGCACAGCTGGGAAATGAGGGGGGTCTATAACAGGCGGCAACAATGAGAGACTTATTTCAGATGATGTATATGGGTCTTTCTATAAATATTGGGGCCAATGTGTGACATTGGGATGGTTTAAAACAAAAATAAAAAGGATTTTCATGCAGTTCCACGTGTACTTAGAGGAATATATAAAAATGAATATATTCAAATTAGCCCATAACTCTACCTATACAACGACATAGGCCAAGGACTATACATCCTTTAACTTTAAGCAGTGTTCATAAAGACATTGGCAAGTCAAATTCAAGGACATTCAGGGACTTTTTCAAGCACTTCATTGTAATTTACCAAGGACTGCAATGTAATACATTTGAATAATTTAAATAATCGTTCATATAAAAGGCCTGCTCGGTCCTCCTTTTCCTGTAGTCCACAATCATCTCATTTGTCTTGATCACATTGAGGGAGAGGATGTTGTCCTTGCACCACATGGTCAGGTCTCTGCCTTCCTCCCTATAGGCTGTCTCATCGTTGTCTGTGATCAGGCCTACCACTGTTGTGTCATCTGCAAACTTAATGATGGTGTTGGAGTCATGCCTGGCAGTGCAGTCATGAGTGAACAGGGAGTACAGGTGAGGACTGAGCACACACCCCTGAGGGGCCCCCGTGTTGAGGATCAGCGTGGCAGATATTACGTACCCTTTCCACCTGGGGGTGGCCCATCAGGAAGTCCAGGATCCAGTTGCAGAGGGAGGTGTTTAGTCCCAGGGTCCTTAGCTTAGTGATGAGCTTTGAGTTCATTATGGTGTTGAACGCTGAGCTGTAGTCAATGAATAGCATTCTCACATAGGTGTTCCTTTGTCCAGGTGTGAAAGGGCAGTGTGGAGTGCAATAGAGATTGCATCATCTGTGGATCTGTTGTGGCGGTATGCAAATTGGAGTGGGTCTAGGGTCTCTGGGATAATGGTGTTGATGTGAGCCATGACCAGACTTTCAAAGCATTTCATGGCTACAGACGTGAGTGCTATGGGTCGGTAGTCATTTAGGCAGGTTAACTTAGTGTTCTTGGGCACAGGGACTATGGTGGTCTGCTTGAAACATGTTGGTATAACAGATTCAGACAGGGAGAGGTGAAAATGTCAGTGAAGACACTTGCCAGTTGGTCAGCGCATTCTTGGAGTACACGTCCTGGTAATCCGTCTGGCCCTGCGGCCTTGTGAATGTTGACCTGTTTTACGGTCTTACTTGGGTGCGGAGATCATGATGACACAGTCGTCCGGAACAACTGATTCTCTCATGCGTGTTTCAGTGTTACTTACCTCGAATCGAGGATAGAAGTTATTTAGCTCGTCTGGAAGGCTCGTATCACTGGACAGCTCTCGGCTGTGCTTCCCTTTGTAGTCTGTCATAGTTTGCAAGTCCTGACAGATTTCACGAGCGTCGGAGCCGGTTTAGTTCCATTCAATCTTAGTCCTGTGTTGACGCTTTGCTTAACGAAATGTTAAGAAGTTACACTGCATTTCTGAGATCTCTATACAAAACACTGTCCAAAAGTTAGATCCAGGATTTTTACAGGGTTCAAGTTCAATGTCTAATTTAACTGATTAATGTTTAATGTATGATATAATAACAACTTACACTGCCATAAATGCAAGGACAGAAAAGTAATGTTTTAAGTTACATGATTTTGGACAAATCCCTCAAGACACCGACCATGTCCATGATAAAGTGTTAAACATAGATTTTAAATCAACTAATCAATTATATCTTCAAGGAATGACATTAAAAAAATTGGCAGATTACTATCAGTGACTTATCAACAGCTGTAACAAGTTGTCCAGTGTAGGAAATCCTCACTGGTACCCTAGTTTATAAAAAGACCCATATCAGTTGTAATCATTTAGCGGTTCTGAATCTGATATTTCCGGTTGTTAATCCATGTAGGTTACATATAACAATAATATAATGGATAAAAAAAGTGGTTAAAAAGTGAAATGTTTTCAATATATACAATTGTGCAGAATATACTGTACATATTTTTACGTTGCTCTCTTGCTCTGTGTCTCACTTCTATGAAGTCGACATACAGTCTGCGTTACTGATTTTGTGTATTGTCGCTACAAGTTGATTTTCCAAATCCAATCCTCAAATACCCTTTCCATTGATGCCTCTGTAAACATAGGTAGGATTACACAAAGTCTGAGGCACAACTCCACTTTACGAATGCACATTAAACATGATAATCGAACAAGCAACAACAGCGCCCTATGATAAAATAATGGGTACCGAGAGCATTGAGGTAATCATTGAGCTAAAACAACATTTAGATAGTGATATGAATTAAAGAAAACTTTGCAAATAGTGCAGATTTTTATGAATTCATAAGAGCAAATGAGAACAAGTAATTGTATCCACAGTTGTATCTAATACGTGTGTACCCCTATACTTGTATTATGTTCCTCCTCCGCCAGTCTATGTATACAACCACCTTCTTTTATGAATATTTGTTGAATGATAATGATATCATTGAAATGTCACCACCCCCCTAATTTATGAATTATATATTGCTTGAAAATGAATAAAAAATATAAATGGTATCTAATGTAAATTAATTGTATTTATACATTTGTTTTACTGTGTGTTGTTTCATTTTGTGACATAGGGGCAGAGTTTACTAATGGGACAACTGATTCGATCATCCGTGACCAGCCTTCCAAACCCTCCCCCAGCCCCCTCCTGTCACTCAAATACCCCTCCATCCTAAATGCAACCTCACACACACCACACCTTCTCACCATCCTCACAGAATTCAAGAGTGTTGGTCAGTGAGACAGAGAGGCAGGGCAGACTGCTGAAAGAGGGATTGGACACATAGAGCAGAGTGAAAAAGAGGTGAAGAGAGAAAGAGGGCTATCCACTCATCTCCGACAGTAGGGATATTGATGCACATACTTCAGTGAAGAGGAAAATAAAACGGTAAGTGAATATACACCATTCTGTTTTGTTTACAAAATAGCAATATTTGCAGATAAACATCATGATGATAATGCCTGCATTAATTTACTGTGTGACAGTCATAGATGCTGTATGTGGATTAAAAAGCCTACAATGGAAATGGAATGGAAACTACAATGGATTTTCACCATGCATATAGTTTTAGTATCAATGCATACTATCGCAAATGTTTTACTTAAAAACAACACGCACTCTTATCCAGAGTGACTTGATAGGGTTAAGCGCCTTGCTCAAGGGCACATCGACAGATTTTTTACCTACAACACTGTTGACCGCTAGGCTACCTGCCACAATAATGTTAGGCTACCTGTCACACACACACACACACACACACACACTTTATACAAAGTACAAAACTTGCCTTTCGTGAACTAACACTTGACTCCCCCCCCCCCCCCCCCCCCCACTAGCACTGAATTTGCTGATAGCTACTTTACTGAGGAAAAATGTTCTTACTATGACTGAGATATGTGATTGTCACACCCAGCTATCTTAAGATGAATGCACTAACTGTAAGTCGCTCTGGATAAGAGCGTCTGCTAAATAACTAAAATGTAAATGTAAAGTACAAACACTCAAAGTACAAACATATACTTTAAATATTAACATCTATAAATATTAAATCCTGTAGATCAGAAAAACAGACTAGTCACTGCAGACTAATCCTGTCCCCTCCCCAGTGATGCCAAAGACAGAAGAGTACAATAAAGTAAAATACATTGAATTAAAGAAAGACAAGGGACCTTTGCTAATCTTTGACTGTTTCCCTATCTAACAGACATGAGTTTAGGAGCAGCATGTGTCTTCCTGAGGGGAGGGAAGCATATTGTAAGTTTTACAAACATTTTATTCTAAAATATGCTGTATGTGTGGAAGTGCTGGCAAACTAATATGATATGTTGAGTGGATTCTGAAAAATATATATTATAGAGAGAGAGAGACATATTTATGTTTATTTATTTTCCCTTTTGTACTTTAACTATTTGCACATTGTTACAAGACTGTATATAGCCATAATATGACATTTGAAATGTCTCCATTCCTTTGTAACTTTTGTGAGTGTAATGTTTACTGTTCATTTTTTATTGTTTATTTAACTTTTGTTTATTATCTATTTCACTTGCTTTGCCAATAAAGCCCTTTGAATTTAATTGAATTGAGAGAGAGTGAGAGAAAGAGAGAAAGATGGCCGTTATCTCTCTACCTGCTAGCAGTGTTGGGGAAGCTACTTTGAAAATATAGTTCACCAAGCTACCAATTTATTCACACTGGAAGAAGTTAAGCTATACTAAAGCTACCCTCAAGAAAATGTAGTTTACTTAACTAAAGTTACTTTGATAAAGTCATTCATTACATTTATAAAAAAACAACACACATACACACACACACAAAAGCTTAAGGATAACTTTAGTATAGCTTAACTTCTTCTAATGTGAATAGACTACAATTTGCAAGAACAGATCACTTTCACAGCCATATGCTACCAGAATGTGTAATTTAGCATATTTAACATAAAAACAATTTTTCAAGTGACAATTAGGTAGGTCTGAAAACATGTAGTTCCTGTAGTTAGCAACACCACTACATGGCAAAAAAGTAATTAACTAATGAAAAAACTACCTAGATTTGAATTCAGTTGAACTACCACCAAGGTACTGCAAATAATGTAGTTAAATTACTAGTTGAACTACATGTGGTTCACTACTCCCCAAATATAGCCTGCTAGATGGCCATTATCTTCATATATGGGTAGCTGCCATGCACATGCACTCGAACCTCTCTAAATATCTGGGCATAATCTCACTTCAGTTTGTGTCATTTTAAATCAAAATGTTGGGTGCAATAGGGAAAGGATGCTTTTCATGTGTGAGCGCGCACATGTGTGTCTGTGTGTGGCGCGTGTGTGTGAGAGAGAGTAGAAAATATGAGGTGTTGTGTTATGGAGACGTATTTATTTGCATTATTATGTATCAAATGAAAAGCGCACTTTATGGTAATGTGTTCAATGGAAGTATTCCTCATGCAAATTACTATACCATCTCTCTGAGCAAACATCCTATCAAATCCGACATACATTGACTCTGGTAAATACTGTTTGCAGGACAGAGAGCTGGCCGATGACGAAATTGAAGGTAAAAGAAAATGGTGTCAGCGTCATCTCACCCTTTCCGTTTGTCCTCCGTTCCATTTGGTCAATGTAACAGGGTTTCTAAGTTATATTAGTACCTTTTTTACAACCACTTTCTAAATAAATGTTCAATGTTGGTTGATTTCTGATAAAAATGGAAAATACTTTTTTATAAGATTATCCTTACAGTACATTTCAAATGTCCATCTGCCAATTATGTTTCATTTATCATGTACCTTGAAGAAAACTCAAAAACAGTCTTCACCTCATTATAGATGTTCCCTCTGAAGTAAATGAAAATACAGAGAAAGAAATGTTCCAACTTCCCCAAGAGGATTGCCGAATCTCGGTCTCTCACAGTATCTTTTTAGACGGATAAGTTGTTCCTACTGTCTCTCAGAGCTGCGCGAGGCGTTTGCCGAGTTCGACAAGGACAAGGATGGGCTGATCAGCTGCAAGGACCTGGGCAACCTGATGAGGACAATGGGCTACATGCCCACTGAGATGGAGCTGATCGAGCTGAGCCAGAACATCAACATGAACCGTGAGTCATTAGACAATTCTCTGTTGAAAATTCAAGAAACTTTCCCAGGTTCTAGAAAATTCCCAGGTTTGTCAGAAATCCCGGTTGCAGGAATGAGGAGGGAATAAGCAGGGAGGGAATCCTCCAACCAGGACTTCAGAAAAACCTGGGAACTTTGGGAAGGTTGCAGGAATTTTGCAACCCTAGAAGTAATTCAGATAAATATACAATACTGAAGAGGACCACAGTACCAGAATAACAGTCATAACTAGAGCAAATTAAGGTTAGTGGAATTCTCGTTAGAATTGTTTTAATCTCTTTCAATTTCCTAGTTGGTGGGAGAGTAGACTTTGAGGACTTTGTTGAGCTGATGGCCCCAAAGCTGCTGGCTGAGACTGCTGGGATGATCGGCGTGAAAGAACTGAAGGACGCTTTCAAAGAGGTGAGAGAGAGAAGTCTTCCAAGTTCCCTGAATAACCCATCTGGAATGGTCAGGGAATTGTGCAAAGACAACCGCCATGATACCCTAACAACAACAAAAACTTTCCTGATGCTCTCCCCATTCAACCATATCCAATGGTGTAAGGTACTTAAGTAATAATACTTAAGTCGTTTTTGGGGGGGTATCTGTACTTTACTTTGCTATTTCTATTTTTGACAACTTTTACTCCACTACATTCCAAAAATAATGAATGTACTTTATACTCCACACATTTTCCCTGACATCCAAAAGTACTCGTTACATTGCTAATGCTTAGCAGGACAGGAAAATGGTCAAATTCACACACCTATCAAGAGACCATTCCTGGTCATCCCTACTGCCTTTGATCTGGTGGACTCACTAAACACAAATGCTTTGTTTGTAAACTATTGCCTAACTATTGGAGTGTACACCTGGCTTGCCGTAATAAAAGGAAATTGTGCTGTCTGGTTTGCTTAATATAATGAATATGAAATGATTTATACTTTTACTTCTGATTTCTGATACTTAAGAATATTTTAGCAATTACATTTAGCAATTACAGTATATTTAAAAAAAAATAGTTTTAGACTTTTACTCAAGTAATATTTTACTGTGTGACTATCACTGTTACTGGAGTGTCACGCTGGCATAAAGGATCGGGAGGCAGACGCAGGAATAAACCCAAATTACGGTGTGCTGTGTAAAGGCACGGGGACGAAGACCAAACAAGCACTATACAAAAACACAGGGTTGAAACCCAAACAAAAGATCGAGGAGTACCTCGAATAAATAACACACACGCACAATGATTATCACACCGGACGAGACCCATAATCATCTGCGCAATCCACAGGGGCACGAAATCCCAAAAACACACAGCACGGGTACTCACACGCACCAACGGACATTGTAACAATAATCGACAAGACCATGAAAATCAAAGGGCACATATATACCAATACTAATCCGTGGGAATAGGGGCAGGTGTGCGTGATGAAAGTTCCGGAAGGATCCGTGACATTGAGTCATTTTCTATTAAGGTATATTTACTTTTACTCAAGCATGACTATTGGGTCTTTTTTTCCACCACTGACCATATAAAATCAAATGTTATTTGTCACGTTGTGTAAACAACAGGCGTAGACTAACAGTGAAATGCTTACTAACAGGTTATTTTCCATCAATGCAGAGTTAAAGATAAAGATAAAAAAATCTCGAATAAAAATAGTAATAGTGACACGAGGAATAAATACATAGTGAATAACGAACAACAATAAATGAGTCCAGTGTGTGTGCGTAGAGTCAGTGCAAGAAAGTCAGTTCAATATCACCTTATCAAGACCATAATCCTACTCAGAACCACTTTTTTCTAGTTTTGTTATGATTTTGTATGATGGTAAGACTTTGTACATTCATACCATTCTCTTAACCAGGGTTTGGATCAATATTTTTTCAATTAGTCTGACTCAGTTTCATTGGAATTGTACTCTCGCTCTACCCTCTGTTTAATAATATTATCTAGCTGGTTGATTATGCAAACTCAAATCCTTTCCCCCTCTCTGGTTAGTTTGACGCGGACGGAGATGGAGAGATCACAACAGAGGAGTTACGAAACGCCATGACCAAGCTGATGGGGGAGCACATGTCTCGAAGAGAGATTGACGCTGTGGTACGAGAGGCTGACAACAACGGTGACGGGACAGTAGACTTTGAAGGTAAGGAGAATTGACAATGGTCATCTGAACAACAACAAATGACATAGTCAGACGCTACAACACTCTAGACACAAACAGCAGTAACACAGACGTCAACAATGGCAGCATAGACAAAACAACATAGCTGACAAAAAAAACACAGCAGCAATACACAGTGACCTTGTTGTTGTTGACCATTGAATCCTACTGTGGGGAATGAGGAGTTATTTGCAGAATATAAGTGATAGAGATGTATGTATTAATTAATGAACTGTTTTATGTTTGGTACTGTATGTTTGTGTAGTATCTTACATTCTCCTTTTTTCTTCTCCCACAGAGTTTGTTAGAATGATGTCACGCCAGTGAGGAGGACTTATTGGAAAAATTATTATTTCTCACACACACGTTTGTATTACTATCCTTGTGGGGATCAAACAATTGATTCCCATTAAAATCTTCTTTTCCCTAACCCCTAACCCTAAAATAGCCTTTTTCCTTGTTGGGACCGACGAAATGTCCCCACAACCAAAACCAAAACCAAAACCAAACACACACACACACACACACACACACACACACACACACACACACACACACACACACACACACACACACACACACACACACACACACACACACACACACACACACACACAGGGCTGCAATTGATACACAGCCACACATTAACAGAAAGAGAGAATGTCTATGCAATCTTCAGGATGCTTTTATGCAATTTGAAAAATTATATTAATACAATTATTTTATTAACACACACCTAATATAATAACAATATATAATACAATAATTAATAACATGACCACAAAATATAAATGTTTTTTTTCAAGCACATACATTGTTTTATGTAATTTGTATATATATGGGAAATTATGCAATGCTATTTGTCTAGCTTGTGTTTTGTTTTGAAGGTATTCTACAATAAATGATTCTGAAAAAAATACTTTGGTTATGTTCACCCTATGTCAAAGGAGCATTAACACACCATTCTGAATCCAATTTCGGTTGAACAATCACCCGTTATCAATGTCCATGCATATGATATTTGGCAGACATGATCGAACACATGATCTTGCAAGTATCTCTACACTAATGGGGCATTCATATGTTCGTCAGATGTGGGAAACCTCCCAATAAGGAGGTCATAAGTCCAACATGTTTGTGTTCAAATGCTTTTAAGTCAGAACAATTGTTCAACCAATAAGATTTTAGCTAGCTAGATAAGTTATCTAGCTTGCTTATCATTGACAATTTGGTCAAACTAGCTACATTATTCACCTTTACATATTTGTAAATGTCAAAAACTAATTTGTGGTAATCTTTTAGTTGAAAAAGTGAAAAGCCAGTGGTGAAACGTCAAAACTTGGTTAATTAACATTTTCTCTGAGTTTCCCACTTGTAATTACGATCAGGAGGGTCATTCAAGTGAAATTTCCCAGTCGGAACCATGAACTTCAGATAGCTCTGATAGCAGGTGAACACCCCATAAACCCAGACCCCTTATAGAGACGGTTAGAGGCAACACAGTGTGAAATAAGAGTGACACCATCAATTTATGAATGGAGTCAGACAGAATGAACCCCGTGAATAATCAACATGTCCACTAATTTGCATTTCTTTGAAAATCATCAGAATCTCTGTAATCTGTGTAATGGAAGTTTGGTAGAGAACAGACGGTGGAGAAAGAAAGATGGAGTGTGAAAGCTGCGGAGGAGAGTTACTTAACATAGCTGTCTTAAAGTGGCTACATGAGAAACGAGGAAAAAGTTCATGTAAAAGAGTGGAGAAAGGCAGATACGAAGGAAGGAAGGAAGATATGAAGAAAGAGAGAAAGAAATAATTTCACATACATAGCTATTCAATGCTATACTTATACACATAGTTAATCAGTCTAAATAAAATGTTTGTAACTGGTATTGACAGATCATCAATAGGTCTTCATATTGCAACAATCACACTAAGAATTCAGTTATCCAACTACTATTGACCCAACATTACCATCATCACGATTCTATTATTTGAGTGCTGACCCTTACGTTGATTTACATAATCGTAAAGCAAAGACTTCAAAGAAACTATACATTTTGGTGTAAAAAATATTTTTATGATGAGTAAGATATGACGATGAGTTTGCATAACGGAACACGTGGGTACTATGGGTGCTTGGCTTGGGCAATGAAAAAGATAAGTCATTGTGATTACACAGTGGGATAAAAAGGTTCAGGATTTGATGTTGGTTGCATAGGGATAAGAAGGACGTTTGAAGGTTAAAAGTTATTGCGTGACCAAAAGTGGACACCCTGGTGATTTAACAGAGCTCCTCTCATGCTATACAGTCTCAAAATGATGACATAGTGAGTCAATTGGTCAAAACATCGGATTTGGAGCTATTAAAAGCCGAAACACGGAACGCTTTCTTGAGCCAAAAATCTGGCAGAGGAAAAAGTGCACTCTGAGTCCCTCCTTAAATTAAGAAGCTCTAACTTTGATTAAATTCTCACCCCCTCTTTTTTGCGGGAGAGTGGTGGGGATTTGTATGTTAATCGGACCAGTGGCATTCTAGTGAAGTAGAAGTGAGTTACATAATTTTCTACTTGGTCTTTGCACATTTGTTCGACTCATTAGACTCGGAAGCCAATTATTTTTGAACAAGAAACATACTGCAGCACACTGACAGTGCTGACGTGGACATTGTGTGAGAGTCCAAAATGGCACACTATTCCCTATGTAGTGCACTACTTTTGACCAGTTGTGCACTACATTGGGAATAGGGTGCTGTTTTGGACGCCGACTTTTCTACAGAGGCCTGGTAGTGTAAGATGCGTGACAGACTGGGCAGGTTATCAGACCGGGTTGACAGCTGGGGCGCGATGGCTTACAGCACCAATTAACAAAAGTGATGTGACACCCTCGCAGAACACCGTTTCCAGACCTAATAACTTATTTGCACATCTGTCAAACAGGCAATCTAGAGATTAAATACAGCTGTTCGAAAGGGCATACACCGTAGGCCTCGTACTACGGTGTCAAATTGTGGATTCATACTGAGGTAGAAAATAATGCACTTCTGTGATTTTAGTGAGATGAGATTTGAGAAGGGACGCTCTCCTACAGCTGCGTCAGAATGTTGCTGCGCAGATTTTTTGTTCACAGTGTTGGGATGGATCCCTAGTAGTCCCTTGCAGGTGCACTATAACATTGTATTATAACGTGATATTAAATAAGTACTTCCACTATACTTGCTTGATTGTAAAGTTTCATGATATTAACATTTGCAGGAGAGAGAGCGAGAGAGAGACAGAGAGAGAAATGTACATTTCAACTGGCATTTTTTTGGCACATTTTAAAGTCAAAAACTTGATTTCCTGCGAAGATATGAAGAAAGGTTGGAATAATAAAGGGAAATTGTGAAAATTATAATAATGCCCTTTGAAAGAGCTGTTTGAAAAGACCGCCTGAAATTTCAGCCTGTTTTGGTGGGACAGAACAGGCTGAAATGAGTTAAATGAGTTAATGAGTTAATAAACCAATAACAAAGAAAGTTTCCAAACCTCTCTGCCAATAACAGCTAGTTTTCAGATTTCCCATCCCTAGTCAGACCGCTCATAATTATTTGATTTCGAGATAAAAATGGCTGCATTGGCCCTTTAAGAATGAAATATCAAGCAATTACACAGCCAGATGACAAAGTCCATAATCCAAGTCCCTGATAGAAAAAAACAACAAAACTATAATACTGAACAAAATGTGGGATTAATCATTTAGGGGGGAGGGGGGAGATAAAAATGCTGTAATGCTGATGGCGTGAGCCCTCTAACATCCAGGGCAGGCTTCACTTTCATTAATCCAAATTAATCTTTCTTTCGCTCGCTCGCTCGCACTCTCTCTCTCTCTCTCTCTCTCTCTCTCTCTCTCTCTCTCTTCGTGTGTCCCAAATGGCACCGTATTCCCTATATAGTCCATTTCTATAATGCACTACTATTGGGACATAGATTTTCTTTCTGCTCCCTGTCAATTCCAACATGCCTGGATGCAACCCTGGCTACAGTAGTTTATAGTGAGTCCATCCATGACAGTATTAACCCTTACGCTCTTAGGGTCTAACCTCCTGTATCCCTGAAGCCTCTCTCTCTTTCTCTCTCTCCCTTTCCATGTGTCCGGATTGAATTCCTTTTAAACGACTCCATTTCCTGTTAACACTTCTGAGAACGGATCATCTGAGTTTTTATTTTATTTTATTTTTTACATATGACCATCCGTTCAAGGGTGTGAATACTTAGAAATGTCCTTGTTTTCCATGAAAACATACATGAAATGAGTTGCAAAATGAATAGGAAATATAGTCAAGACGTACGTTGACAAGGTTATATATAATGATTTTTAATTGAAATAATAATTGTGTCCTTCGAACTTTCGTCAAATAATCCTCAATTTGCAGCAATAATAGCCTTGCAGACCTTTGGCATTCTAGCTGTCAATTTGTTTAGGTAATCTGAAGAGATTGATGGGCACTTCTTACGTACCATACGGTCAAGCTGCTCCCACAACAGCTCAATAGGGTTGAGATCCGGTGACTGGCCAGTCCGCTGTCCAGTGTCTGTGTTCTTTTGCCCATCTTTTATTTTTATTGGCCAGTCTGAGATATGGCTTTTTCTTTGCAACTCTGCCTAGAAGGCCAGCATCCCGGAGGCGCCTCTTCACTGTTGCTGTAGATGCTGGTGTTTTGCGGGTACTATTTAATGAAGCTGCCAGTTGAGGACTTGTGAGGCATCTGTTTCTCAAACTAGACATGGTTTCTGATAATGGGCCTCTGTACGCCTATGTAGATATCCCATTAGAAATCAGCCGTTTCCATCTAGAATAGACATTTACAACATTAACAATGTCTACACCGTATTTCTGTTCAATTTGATGATATTTTAATGGGCTATTTTTTTTTTTCAAAAACAAGGACATTTCTAAGTGACCCCAAACTTTTGAATGGTAGTGTATGTAAATGAGATATTTCTGTATTTCATTTTCAATACATTTGTAAAAAAAAAAGTAAAATAAGTTTTCACTACGGGGTATTGTGTGTAGATGGGTGAGAGAGAAAAATCTATTTAAGCCATTTTGAATTCAAGCTGTAACACAACTAAATGTCGAATAAGTCAAGGGGTATGAATACTTTATGAAGGCACTGAACACACTCAAACACACTACACTGACACTTTCACACAAAACCCACACACATTCACATACACTGCATGTGCACACACACACAAAACATACACATGTATACCAACAACACACATACACACAGACACACACATTCGCATACCGAAACAACACCAACACACATACAGACACACACTTTTTTTTTTTTTGCTGCTGCTACTCTATTCTTAATTTTACTTGTATTATTATCTATCCTGAGGTAATAATTACATTTTGGATGGTGTATCAATAAACCCAGTCAGTTTATTGAGTCAAGAAGTATTCTACCCCTTTGTTATGGCAAGCCTAAATAAGTTCAGGAGTATTCCTCTTGTGCTGCAATGATTTTTTTATTACATTTTTTTAAACTCTGTATCATCGGGAAGGTCTCGTAAGCAAGCATTTCACAGTTAAGTCTACACCCATTGTATTCGGCGAATGTGACAAATAAAATGTGATTTAATTTGATTTGAGCTCGTCCATTACTTTTCTCCACCTTCACCAGCCTCCACTATTACGGTCAGTCTCTCACCAATAGAAAAAAGGGAAAATCATTCATTAATGCAGTTCAGAGCAATGTGGAATGTTATGAAGGTCACACATCAATTTAGAGAAAGATTTAATGGGGCAACAATCTTTTTGTCTGAAATCGAGGTCCATCATTTATTTGATTTATTTATTATTTGATTTATTTATTTGCACCAAAGAAAACAGGTGATAGACAACAATATAGATTAACAAAAATTAATAAACAGTGTGCAGGTGTGGTTGGAAGCCCAAGGGCTTATATATGAAAACCACACAACAACAAAAACTATATACCAAATATATAGTACAAAAATACAAAAAGGTTTGTTAAAACAGATAACAAAACCTACTATTATAAATGTATAAATGAATTGATCAGTAATCACGAAAAAAAACATTGTTTGGTTTAAATGTGTGTATGCATGTGTGCATGTGAGTGTGTGAGAATTAGGCTATATGGAGGAGATAACTGAGTAGTATAGTTCATCAGGCTGATCCTCAGTCTTCGCTTGAAGTTATTTAGGGGTGATGGTATTAAGAATTCCAGAGTATGGTACCTCTATATCTGATGGAGAATTGAATATGTGAGGTGCGGCAGTGGGGAGGGTGAAGATTATTGCAGTGTCTTGTGTTATATAGATGGATTTCATAATTAACCTGGAAGAATCCATTGAAGGGTTTAGGTAAACTGTCTGGGAGTTATGAGTATTTGTAGTTGAAAGTGCATAATTGGTGAACATAAACATAACTATAGAGACAACTATATGTATATGTCACACCCTGATCTGTTTCACCTGTCTTTGTGATTGTCTCCACTCCCCTCCAGGTGTCGCCCATCTTCCCCATTATCCCCTGTGCATTTATACCTGTGTTCTCTGTTTGTCTGTTGCCAGTTCGTCTTGTCTGTCAAGTCAATCAGCGTTTTTGTTATCAGCTCCTGCTTTTCCCAGTCTCTCTTTTTCTCGCCCTCCTGGTTTTGACTCTTGCCTGTCCTGACTCTGAGCCCGCCTGCCTGACCACTCTGTCTGCCCCTGACCCTGAGTCTGCCTGCCGACTTGTACCTTTGCCCCACCTCTGGATTGTTGACCTCTGCCTACCTGACCCTGAGCCTGCCTGCCGACCTGTACCTTTGCCCCACCTCTGGTTTACTGACACCTGCCTGCCTTGACCTGTCTATTGCCTGCCCCTGTTGGAATATTAAACCATTGTCAATTTGACGTGTCTGCATCTGGGTCTTACCTTGGTACCTGACAGTATAATCATGAAAACCGTAATAATGCAATTTAGAAAGTAATATTTCATGAACCACCGAGTCAACCGCTTTGGATAAATTGAAAAATGTTGTTCAGAGCTTTAAAGATTTTATCCGAAAGTTATAAAAGAGACGTTTTTACAAAAAACATTGGTGCTCATATAGAATACAGTGTTGATTTAAATGTTTCAACATTCTCTTATACACAAATTTTTCTAGGATTTTTGAAAAACATGACAGTACAGATATCGGGCGATAATTTGTAAAAGATCTTGGATCCCCAGATTTATAGGGGATCATTTTTGCAAATTTCAAATCTTTAGGAATAATACCAGTAATCGAGGAATACAATGATTTCACCAAAGAGGCACCAATCTCATCATGACCTGCTGCTGATATCATTAAGTTACCATTACATCAGGAGGATCAAACTGAAGCAGAGAAGGGAAATTTCCCTTAATGTAATTCAAAGGATTTTCATCAGTTTGTCAAAATTTTCTTTGACAGAGAGGAACCCACATTCACAAAAATGTATTAAATTCACATCAAATAACATCAGGATCAATGTAGGTCTTATTTTCACCCCAAAAAATGTGATGTTTTTTTCTTATTCAACACTAGATTGATGATTTTCCATGTTGACTTAATATTATTTAAGGATTCTTGGAATTTGTTAATAACATTTATTTTTTGGGGTATACAAAGTAAATCTGTCCTTGTACTTTTTGATATTTGCAGAATTCATGGGAGGGGATTTGTGAGAAACTTTTTATACTGAGTATTTATGGTTTAACAAAGAGAATGCAGTGGTGAAATACAGAAATGAAAGATGTGAGAAAAGTGTGGTAAGCAGCCTCTACATCAGCTTGATTATTAAAATGTTTGGTGAAATATCATCAATTAACATCTCAAAGTGCTCACAATTACTTTTGATAAATAGTATACCTTTAATGCTACTAATCACTCCCATCTGTTCATTTCTAGCTGCCAAAGAGAAGTGGAAAATTGGAAAGTGGTCAGAAATGTCAGTATATAGTATACCTGTATTAGCCACATTATTCAAAGAATTTGTAAAAAAATATATTATCAATAAGGGGGGCAGATGAACTGGTCACTCTTGTGGGCTTATAGACGAGGGGATAGAGATAGATGGATTACAAAGTATTAAAAAAGTCAGATCTCAGTGAGTGGTTTTCACTTTTAAATGAGTTTATATTGTAATCACCCAATAAAATAACATTTTATCTTCATTATTATTCAAATCCAAGGTTGATGCAAGGATATCAATGAAACCATCAAGGTCAGAATCGGGTGGCCAATAGATGTATCCAATTACCACTTTTTTACCATAAAAAAACTAACAGTAGGGAATTTCTATGAAAAAAGATTCAACATCAATATTATCAGATGTACAGTTGAAGTCGGAAGTTTACATACTCTTAGGTTGGAGTCATTAAAACTCATTTTTCAACCACTCCACAAATGTCTTGTTAACAAACTATAGTTTTGGCAAGTTGGTTAAGACATCACCTTGTGCATGACACAAGTAATTTTTCCAACAAGTGTTTACAGACAGATTATTTCACTTATAATTCACTGTATCACAATTCCAGTGGGTCAAAAGTTTACATACACTAAGATGACTGTGCCTTTAAAACAGCTTGGAAAATTCCAGAAAATGATGTCATGGCTTTAGAAGCTTCTGATAGGCTAATTGACATCATTTGAGTCAATTGGAGGTGTACCTGTGGATGTATTTCAAGGCCTACCTTCAAACTCAGTGCCTCTTTGCTTGACATCATGGGAAAATCAAAAGAAATCAGCCAAGACCTCAGAAAAAAAACTGTAGACCTCCACAAGTCTGGTTCATCCTTGGGAGCAATTTCCAAACACCTGAAGGTACCACGCTCATCTGTACAAACAATAGTACGCAACTATAAACACCATGGGACCACGCAGCCGTCATACTGCTCAGGAAGGAGACGCGTTCTGTCTCCTAGAGAGGAACGTACTTTGGTGCGAAAAGTGCAAATCAATCCCAGAAAAACAGCAAAGGACCTTGTGAAGATGCTGGAGGAAACGGGTACAAAAGTATCTATATCCACAGTCAAATGAGTCCAATATCGACATAACCGGAAAGGCCACTCAGCAAGGAAGAAGCCACTGCTCCAAAACCGCCATAATAAAGCCAGACTACGTTTGCAACTGCACATGAGGACAAAGATAGGACTCTTTGGAGAAATGTCCTCTGGTCTGATGAAACAAAAATAGAACTGTTTGCCCATAATGACCACCGTTATGTTTGGAGGAAAAAGGGGGAGGCTTGCAAGCCGAAAAACACCACACCAACCGTGAAGCACGGGGGTGGCAGCATTGTGGGGTGCTTTGCTGCAGGAGGGACTGGTGCAATTCACAAAATAGATGGCATCATGAGGCAGGAAAATGATGGGGATATATTGAAGCAACATCTCAAGACATCAGTCAGGAAGTTAAAGCTTGGTCGCAAATGGGTCTTCCAAATGGACAATGACCCCAAGCATACTTCCAAAGTTGTGGCAAAATGGCTTAAGGACAACAGAGTCAAGTTATTGGAGTGACCATCACAAAGCCCTGACCTCAATCCTATAGAAAAAATGTGGGCAGAACTGAAAAGTGTGTGCGAGCAAGGAGGCCTACAAACCTGACTCAGTTACACCAGCTCTGTCAAGATTAATGGGCCAAAACTCACCCAACTTATTGTGGGAAGCTTGTGGAAGAGCATTTGACCCAAGTTAAACAATTTAAAGGCATTGATAACAAATACTAATTGAGTGTATGTAAACTTCTGACCCACTGGGAATGTGATGAAAGAAATAAAAGCTGAAATAAATCATTCTCTCTACTATTATTCTGACATTTCACATTCTTAAAATAAAGTGGTGATCCTAACTGACCTAAGACAGGGAACGTTTACAATGATTAAATGTCAGGAATTGTGAAAAACTGAGTTGAAATGTATTTGGCTAAGGTGTATGTAAACTTCCGACTTCAACTGTAAGTGTGAGATCCTCTCTTACAAAGAATTGAAAACGATTATGAACAAAAATTAACACTCCTCCCACTCTTGATGTTCTACAGTGGTGAACAGCATTATAAGAAACCGTCATAAAGCATGGTTGTCTCTTCCGTCAACCATTTTTCTGAATTTTGACTGTGAACGTTCAAATGAAAGGTAGAAAATAAGCTTGTCTTGGAATTAGATAAATAATTTAACAACCTTCATGGCAGTTTAATATTATAGTAATCACAAGTGATATACTCATCTCTGGTAAATCTCAGGAAATGTGACTCTGGATCAACACTAGGGGTATTGCTGTGACTGTATTACTGCCACACCAGCGGTCACGAGTCATGAAGGCAGTCAAATTCCACGTGACCGTTTAGTCATGGTAATTAGGCTTCTCCAAGCTCTGATGCTGCTCATGGTCATTAGTAGCCTACCAAACTTGATAACTGCCTGGTACTCAGCACTCTACTGTCCCTCTAATCACTCTGACATCAATGCAAATGTAATCAAAAATCTAATCAAACAATTTGAGGGCCCATGAGCTCATGTGGCGCAACATTTCTATAGGCTATGCAATTGCGCGAGAAAACAGAATGATGGCCTCTATTAAAAAGAGGAGGATCCCATCAGCTTTCTATAGGCTAGGCCTAATATATATATATATTTTCAACTTTCCTAATATTTTAAGCACATTGTTCTGCCAGGACCTAGGATCAAGGGACACACTCAAGTGTTTTAGTACTTTATCTCTTGACACAATGATGAAAATAATCATGGCATCTAAACCTTCAAAGCTGCATACTGGACCCTATTCCAACTAAACTACTGAAAGCTGTTTCCTGTGCTTGGCCCTCCTATGTTGAACATAATAAACGGCGCTCTATCCACTAAAAGTGGCAGTAATAAAGCCGCTATTGAAAAAGCCAGACCTTGACCCAGAAAATATAAATAACTATCGGCCTATATCGAATCTCCCATTCCTCTCAAAAAAAATGAAAAAGCTGTTGTGCAGCAACTCACTGCCTTCCTGAAGACAAACAATGTATACGAAACGCTTCAGTCTGGTTTTAGACCCCATCATAGCACTGACTGCACTTGTGAAGGTGGTAAATTACCTTTTAATGGCGTCAGACCGAGGCTCTGCATCTGTCCTTGTGCTCCTAGACCTTAGCGCTGATTTTGATACCATCGATCACCACATTCTTTTGGAGAGATTGGAAACCCAAATTGGTCTACACGGACAAGTTCTGGCCTGGTTTATCTTATCCGTCGGAAAGATATCAGTTTGTCTCTGTGGATGGTTTGTCCTCTGACAAATCAACTGTAAATTTCAGTGTTCCTCAAGGTTCCGTTTTAGGACCACTATTGTTTTCACTATATATTTTTCCTCTTGGTGATGTCATTTGGAAACATAATGTTAACTTTCACTGCTATGCGGATGACACACAGCTGTACATTTCGATGAAACATGGTGAAGCAGAGCATAAGAAGTGTGTTTTGCGCCTCAAAAAGATATCGGAGTGGAATGTTTTGTGTATTGATTTTCGGAGCAGGGCACCTATCAAGGTTATCTCTGGGGTGTGCATGAAGTAAATTAAGATTATATAATTGAAGACCTAGATTGTGTGGTTGGTGAACATCGACTGACCCATATGGTGGATGGAGTAAAGAAATTCACTTCATCCATACTATCGTTCTTTGTAGAAGAGTCTCTCCCATCTCATGTAAAGTTAGGATTCATGAGATACCCTGTAAGAGCTTTCGTGCACATGCCTCTTCAGTGTCATAAATGCATGTGTCAGCAGATGGGAAGAGTATCGTATGCCAGCTGAGGTGAAATGCTGCGAACATGTGCCCGAATTCCTTGAGTGCCCTGTTTTTTTGTATGTTTTTTTTTTTCCCCCCTTTTCTCCCAAATTTCAGGGTATCCAATTGGTAGTTAGTCTTGTCTCATCGCTGCAAAAGTCAAGAGCCGTGCGTCCGCCAAAACATGACCCAACCAAGCCGTATTGCTTCTTGACACAATGCCCGCTTAACCCAGAAGCCAGCCACACCAATGTATCAGAGGAAACAGCGTACACCTGGCGACCGTGTCAACGTACATGTGCCCTGCCCGCCACAGCAGTTGCTAGAGCGCAATGGGACAAGGACATCCCTGCCAGCCAAACCCTTCCCTAACCCGGCCATGGGTCTCCCGGTCACGGCCGGATGCAACAGAGCCTGGACTCAAACCAGGATCTCTAGCAGCACAGCTAGCAACTGCGATGCAGTGCCTTAGACCACTGCGCCACTGTTATGGTGAAGGAGACAGAGCTGGCAAGAATAAGGGCTGTCCAGACACGCTCCTATCTGGAGGCGGCAAGAAGAGTGGAAGGAGCAAATAGCAGTGAAGAAACAATGGTATCACCAGTGAAGGTTTCTCACCAACTGAGGGATCATGATATATTACATGTTAAAAAGGTGGACTTTGTATCATTTATTGCAATGGATATAATCTGTATAGCACAAGCGGAGAAGTTGACATCATTGTGAGTGTGGCTGAACATTCTTGGGGTCTTCGTAATTTCACAGCTGAGGCCTTGCAAGGAATCCGTTCGAAAGACTGTTCCGCCCTCACAGGCCCCTGCGCCCGAGTAGGGATGTATTTTGGATTGGTCTGTGAATGAAGGAGTGGGATGGATTTGTTTGTGGATGTCAATTTTTGTATTTTACATGATGTCATTTTCCCCCCTTTCTTTTTCTCCCTTTCCCCTGCAGAGGCACCAGCAAGAAGACAATGGCAGAATCGGACATGGAGCTGGAATCCTTTGGTGGTGGAAATGAAGAATGAACTTTTGTCCAAAGAAATATAAACATAAGCTGGATTGATGGGGGACAGGAAGCCACTGGTGTTGATAATTCCCCATTGTATTTTGTAGGGGTAAGTTTTGTGGGAATATGTACGCCCGACATGGTGAACCCATTGAAGACATCCAAAGTGGTGGAGAAAGCTTTGGGTAAAGAAAAATCGGTGATAATCACGAGAAGTGGGCTTGTTCTTGTAATGTCTGCTTCCAACTCACACCCTCAAACACCTAGATGCCTGAACGCAGCTCACTCTCCAGATCCAAATCACCTGAATTCTAATCACCAGTTCACACACCTGTTTGTCATTATCACACACTATTTAGTTCAGTTCTTTGCATCCCATCACTGTGAGGTATTGTTTGTTTTGTGACACACGGCTTTCAAAGTGCTGGGTTTCCTGTGATTTACTCCTCCTGAGTATGATAGTTTTTGCCTATTCCCTGCCTGTACTTTAGCCTATTGGATTTCCTGTTATCAACCTATTGCCTGATCTCCAGGACAACGTTACTAGCCTTTTCCCTGCCTGTGCTGTTGCCCTTTTGGACCCCCTGTGTATGACCTTCTGCCTGCCCCTGGATCCAGCTACCTGCCTCCTCCTGTGGTCCTTTGCAATAAACACCAGCTGCGCCCTGTGCTTGAAACCAGCTCTCTGTCTCCCCTCGTGTTCATTACAGTTCTGATTTTGTTTGTGTCGGAGGAGCAGAACAAAACTGCTATTGAAACTCACCAAATTTGGAGCTGATGTGTCGTACTTTGAGATACGGAACATGGCACCTATTAAAGGAATAATTTCTGGAGTTTCGGAAGACAGACTAAAGAAAATTCCTGGAGAGGTTGATGTATGCTGGATGAATCGTGTGAATAATGGAAAGACGGAGAAGAGTTTGTCAGTTGTGCTTTTTTATGTGGAATCCCTCTTGACCCCTGTGCAGCTGGGATATGTGTATTATCCTTTCAGAGCCATTATATCCAGGTATTGGCAGTGAAAGATAAGTAAAATGTTTGGACATGTAGAAAGTGTCTTGAGACGGAAGGAACCGAAATGTGGGATAAAATCACTTTGATGGAGACTGAAGGGCAGGAGAGAATCGCAAAGGAATAAAGTGTTGTAAAGTGGGGTGGAGAACATATGGTGACATCCTTGGAATGCCCAAATAGGGTGAAATAGATGGAGGTGGCCAAAGTCAAGGCAGTTCAGTTTGTCTTCTATGGGGAGGCGGTAAAAAAGGTAGAAAGAGCAGAAGGTCCGATGTTTGTTAGTGAATACCAGTGGAGCCAACAGCAACATGCGCCTAGGCCTGCGTGTCACCAGCAGGATCCAGACATTCTTCATATGAAGAAAGTGGACTTTGTCAGTTGTAGCATTGTCGATAAAAGGAAGTGCATAAGTGGAAAAGAAGTCAAGAAAGATTGACATAATTGTTTCTGCAGCTGAACTCTTTCTGGGATTAAAGGATTTTACATTGAGGAACTACATGGAGTACTGTCTCGTGCAGTCCCACCCTCTCAGGCCCCGGAACCTGAGCAGGGTATTTTAGTTTTCGAATGACTTAAGGCGTGGGAATGTATATATTTTTTGTCGTTTGTGTGGATGAATGATCATTTTCCTTTCCCCGTATGGAATTTACTTTTCTCTTGTACATTCTTTTGCACCCCCCCGTTCAATTGACGGTGACAAGGCCCTCCCCTGCCCTCCCTTGGGCAAATCTGACCACGACCACATCTTGCTCCTCCCTTCCTATAGGCAGAAACTCAAACAGGATGTACCCGTGCTAAGAACTATTCAACGCTGGTCTGACCAATCGGAATCTACGCTTCAAGATTGTTTTGATCACGCAGACTGGGACATGTTCCTGGTAGCCTCAGGGAATAATATTGACGTATACGCTGATTCGGTGAGTGAGTTTATAAGGAAGTGCATAGGAGATGTTGTACCCACTGTGACTATTAAAACCTACCCTAACCAGAAACCGTGAATAGATGATGGCATTCGCGCAAAACTGAAAGCGTGAACACCGCATTTAACCATGGAAAGGTGTCTGGGAATATGGCCGAATACAAACAGTGTAGTTATTCCCTCCGCATGGCAATCAAACAAGCGAAATGTCAGTATAGAGACACGAGCTCAGACTGTATGGCTCAGACACGAGACGTACACTACCGTTCAAAAGTTTGGGGTCACTTAGAAATGTCCTTGATTTTGAAAGAAAAGCACATTTTTGGTCAATTAAAATAACATCAAATTGATCAGAAATACCATGTAGACATTGTTAATGTTGTAAATGACTATCGTAGCTGGAAGTGGCTGATTTTTGTAAATGGAATATCTACATAGGTGTACAGAGGCACATTATCAGCAACCATCACTCCTGTGTTCCAATGGCATATTGTGTTAGCTAATCCAAGTTTATCATTTTAAAAGGCTAAATGATCATTAGAAAACCCTTTTGCAATTATGTTAGCACAGCAGAAAACTGTTGTCCTGATTAAAGAAGCAATACAACTGGCCTTCTTTAGACTAGTTGAGTATCTGGAGCATCAGCATTTGTGGGTTCGATTACAGACTCAAAATGACCAGAAACAAAGAACTTTCTTCTGAAACTCGTCAGTCTATTCTTGTTCTGAGGAATTAAGGCTATTCCAGACGAGAAATTGCCAAGAAACTGAAGATCTCGTACAACGCTGTGTACTACTCCCTTCACAGAACAGCGCAAACTGTCTCTAACCAGAATAGAAGGAGGAGTGGGAGGCCCTGGTGCACAACTGAGCAAGAGGGCAAGTACATTAGAGTGTCTAGTTTGAGAAACAGATGCCTCACAAGTCCTCAACTGGCAGCTTCATTAAATAGTACTCGCAAAACACCAGTCTCAACGTCAACAGTGAAGAGGCGACTCCGGGATGCTGGCCTTCTAGTCAATCTTAATCTTTTCTTTTTATTGGCCAGTCTTTTCCTTTGCAACTCTGCCTAGAAGGCCAGCATCCTGGAGTCGCCTCTTCACTGGACTTCACTGAATACCACTTCCGTATTGTGCAAGTCAATGTTACTTCCTGCTTTAGTTTTTGCTTGTAAGCAGGAGAATCAGGAGGACAGAATTATGGTCAGATTTGCCAAATGGAGGGCGACTTGAACCTGATCTAACATCTCTGGAGAGACCTGAAAATAGCTGTGCAGTGACGCTCCCCATACAACCTGACAGAGCTTGAGAGAATCTGCAGAGAAAGCAGAGCCCTGACCTCAACCCCATCAAACTCATTTGGGTTGAATTGGAACGCCGACTGAGAGCCAGGTCTAATCGCCTAACATCAGCGCCCAACTTCACTAATGTTTTTGTGGCTGAATGGAAGCAAGTCCGAGCAGAAATGTTACAACTTCTAGTGGAAAGCCTACCCAGAAGAGCGGAGGCTGTTATAGCAGCAAAGGGGGACCAAATCCATAATAATGCCCATGATTTTGGAATGAGATGTTCGACAAGCAGGTGTCCACATACTTTTGATCATGTAGCATAGCTAAAGGAGTGAGATGAGAGGGTAGTGGATGTCCCACAGCCTACAGTGAATGCCGTTCAGGAGAAAGATCCTGACACACTAACTGTGAAGAAGCGCATTGCACTAGTGAAACTAATAAAAAAATCTAAGAAGCTAGACATCATTGTAAAGGCTTGAAAAATACTTCTGGATCAGCCAAAATGTTACAGGGAATACTGACTGAATGAAGAGATTCCCCCCTCCACATCCAGTAGGTGCACCATGCACCATTAACGTTGTTTGCGGACCAGAAGAAGAAGAAGAAGAAGAAGGCATTCTTAAAGTTATTCTTCCAGTATCAAAAGTAATTTCTGGACAGAGCATGACTGAGGGGCACAGGGTCTGAGCAAGCGAATCGAGGAATCCGTGAGAAAGGGAGCACACTTGTTTAAAATGGAAAAACGTTGCGGTAGCTATTGATAAAGAATAACATCAAGACAAAGTAGCTGCTTTACAAGCGGGATGCACTGTTGAGCGCTACATCCCGAGGGGATTGTGCTGATTGTACAGAGATTGTGACAGCCAGTTAAATGGCGTCCCTTGACAAGGCAAGAACAAGATGTATGTCAGGAGAAGTGCAGCATTATCATAACGAGACTTATACTTGGAATACGGAGGAGGAATGGAGGGAAAAGAGAGGCAGAGGAGGTGGGAAGAAAATGGTGAGAAAAAAGGAGATGGTTTGTTAAAGAAGAATGGTAGAAAGTGTAAGCAGAGTGCATTGAAGACAGGTGGAGAAATGGAAGTGAATGAGGGCGAAGTATTGGAGTTCATAGGTGTGGTGAAGTTCTCGTAGCCCGAGGCTTGCACCGAGGGTCAGGGTAAAGATGAGTCTTTGACAGTAGAAGTTACGTTTTTGGAAAAATTGGACCCTTGCCTTTTGGCTGATCCATTTGTGGTTTCAGGGTGGGTAAAACAGTTGGATGCTGTGGAATAGGCGAGGGTAACCAGAAGTGGCCTTGTGATAATTGTTTGTGTTTCTGCTGGTCAGAGGGAGCAGGCACTCCGTGTTAAACGAATGGGGGCATTTTTTCTCTCAAGAAAAGGGCACAATTAAAAGGAGAGATTACTGGGGTAGCGGTAAATGTGAAAGCTGACCAACTGAAGGGGAAGATTCCCGGTATTTGTGATGCTCATCATTTGGTGTGACGCAGACAGGGTGGATGAGTGGAGAAACAGAAGAGTCATTGTCTGTTCTTTTGCCCGACAAAGTGATGTTAGTATATATAAGTTATCCTGTATGAGCTTTTGTGCCAAATACATTACGTTGTTACAGGTGCCAAGCTTATGGGCATGTGGCAGCAGTGTGTAGGAGGGAGGTTCCTAGGTATGAGAAGTGTGCAGAAGGGCATGAGACAAAGGAAGGTGTAGCATTGGGGAAAGTAGTGTTATGTGTTAATTGTAGGGATGCCCATGGGGCTGGGGATCAGAAATGTCCTGTGTGAGAGGCAGGTTGAGGTTTCCCGGGTTAGACTAGTGCAGAAGTTGTCATATGCTGAGGCAGTGAAGAAAGTAGAGGAAGATGGGTCAAGGGGGAGGGATCCTGAGAGGAGTGGTGTGAGTATTCGATCTGTACCAGTACAGAGGGATAAACCAACAAGTGATACATGTTTCAGTAAGATTGGATTTTTGGCATTTATAGCAATGGTTATCAACTGTTCTGCAGGGATGGAACGTAAGTCGCAGAAAATAGAGGTTGAGGTGGCGGCTGCAGAGGTATTTGGGTGCGCGAGACTTGACATCAGAAGAGTTACAGGGTGTGTTAAGTGGTGGTGTTCCTTCCTTTCAGGCTGTTGGCCTGAAGTAGCACTAAATAGAGGAGTATTTTACTTATTTATTTTATTTTATTTCACCTTTATTTAACCAGGTAGGCCAGATGAGAACAAGTTTTACTAGCATTTAAAAGCAGTTGGAGGCCACGGAAAGAGTGTTGTATGGCATTGATGCTCGTCTGGAGGTTTGTTAACACAGTGTCCAAAGAAGGGCCAGAAGTATACAGAATGGTGTCGTCTGAGTAGAGATGGATCAGAGAATCACCAGCAGCAAGAGCGACATCATTGATATATACTGAGAAAAGAGTCGGCCCGAGAATTGAACCCTATGGCACCCCCATAGAGACTACCAGAGGTCCGGACAACAGGCCCTCCGATTTGACACACTGAACTCTGAGAGGTAGTTGGTGACCCAGGCGAGGCAGTCATTTGAGAAAATGTTATTATTATTATTTTTGGTGTAGTGTTAGATGGTTGGGGATTTGTTGTATTTTTTTTTTTTTTTTTCAAACAAAGTATATGGGAGTTATACTCCAGTCTAGTAGGTGGCAGTAATGCAACATTTATTGGATGCCAACCGCGGTTAAACTTAATCGAAGAAGAAGGTAACCACAAAAGCTGTCTCTCTCTCCACCAGTAAGTGCTGTTACCATGCTTGCATTTCCAATTCATAGTTTTTGCCTATTAATTGGTAACTTACGTTTAAAATGTAACGTATGAATCACACCAGTCTGAACATGCAAACAGAAACACCTTTTTTTTGTTGGTAGCGTATTGCTGTGGGCCCTGTTCGAAGTTTGGGAGCCAGCTATCTAATGTTAGCGAAGCTATTATACATGCCTCTAAGTTACTTTACCTAGCTAGTTTGTAGAGTTTCTCTGGCTCATATTCGTGTGATTTAAATTATCTCGATTCTAACGTTACCTTGGTCATTAAACCCGTGCAGTTGATTTAATTTGTGAACAATGCACCTTAACAACCATGCCCAAAATGGCAACAGCAGCCATTGCAATCCAAACCTATTAGCTAGCCTACTAAATGTAGCTAGAACAGCGCACCTTAGCATTTGAGCAGTGGTGTAACGTACTACTTAAGTCGTTTTTGAGTGTATCTGTACTTCACTTTACTATGTATATGTTTGTTTTCTTTAGGAATGTAGTCATGTAGTTTTTACTCCATACGTTTTCCTTGACACCCAAAAGTACTCGTTACAGTTTGAATGCTAAGCAGGACAGGAAAGTGGTCCAATACACGCACTTATCAACAGGACATCCCTTGTGATCCATACTGGCTTTGATCTGGCGAACTCACTGAACACACACAATTCGTTTGTAAATTATTTTGGAGTGTGCCTCTGGAGATCCGTGAGAAAAAAATAAAATGGTGCCGTCTGGTTAGTTTAATATAAGGAATTTTAAATCATTTATACTTCTACTTTTGATACTTAAGTATATTTTAACCCAAAAACTTTTAGACTTTTACTCAAGTAGAATTTTACTGGGTGACTTTTACCTGAGTCGTTTCTATTAAGGTATCTTTACTTTTACTTAAGTATGACAATTGGGTACTTTTTCCACCACTGCATTTGAATGGGACTTTTGACACGTTTTGACAATTAGCCTTTTTAATAATAGATGACAAGATAAACAGGTCATGATGTTTTAAGAGAATGCAGCCTATTTGTTGCAGATTAGCCTTGCTCTTGGATGCAAACAATATTTATTCATATCAAATGAACTCTCTTTTGCACACAGGTCTACACTAATGTTGACTGGATACAAGAATGTTTTCCAGAGAATTCTGTCATTGACCTGGAGAAGGAGCTACCACGAAAGCATCTCTCAAACACTCGCTTGTTCCCCTTTCTCTTCTCACTCCAAATTGTCTGCCCTTCGCTCATCCTTTTTTTCTGACCCCTCTCATTGTACTATTAGGTCTCGTCAGCTTTCTACCCATCTCCATCTCTGTCATTGCTACTCTTTTTCGTGCTCCCTTTCCCACTCTTCTCGTCCAACAGGTCCAATGGATTTAAAGGAGGTTCTCAAGGTTCTGGAGCAGCTCGCCCCTCTATCACTGGCAGAGTCCTGGGATAACGTTGGCCTATTAGTTGAGCCCATTAAATGTCGGCCTATCATAACCATCCTGTTAACCAATGACCTGACCGACTCTGTCATGTCGGAAGCAGAGGCGATGAACTGCGATCTCATCATCTCTTACCACCCCCCGTTGTTTCATCCAATCAAGTGCTTGGTTTCAAAGGACTGGAAGCAGCGATTGGCTATCCGGGCGATTACGGCTGGAATAGCAGTGTTTTCTCCTCACACCTCTTGGGACAGCGTCAAAGGAGGCGTGAATGACTGGCTGGTTGGAGGAGTTGGTAAGAGATTGCTGTCAGTGTTTCCCCTAGCTTTATAATAAGAAAAGTGGACTGCTGTAGCTCTGTGCGCTATGAAAGTGACACAGAATTTTCCAAGAACTCGTTTTTGAATGGTCTTCAATGGGCAAAAACGTAGCACAATGGTCTTCAGCACAAAATCCCCCAAAAGGCATCTGGCAGATGTAAACTCATCCACAAATATAATTGTATATATCTTAAATGAATGTGTTTTCACAAATTGTATTATAATTGTCAAGCCCAATCCAAAGATTAGGGTAGGATGATGTCACTTTCACAGTTTATTGAAGATGTGTATAGAGTGTCATATCTGTTCTACTCAAATTATCTGAATGTTCTGGAGTGTTCTCCCCACCTGAATAAGTTCATGATGTTTGAAAAGCACTGCGGAGTAACAAGTACTGTTTCTGTTGTCTTCCTCAGGGAGTGGTAAAGTTTCAGTGTTGAGTCAAGCCTTCAGTAGCGCACCCCAGAGCCACAAACTGGAGTTTACAGCCAGGAGTCAGGAGGAGCTCAACACCATCATGGCAGAACTGAAGGGGACGAATAGCGGTGTCAGTTTACAGCACACAGCTGTCAGGTACTGGATACTCTGTCAGTTTGTGTGTGCGCGTGCTTAAATCTGTATACACCTCTTCACTGTTGTTTACACTGTTACTGTACATGTCTCCTATCTGGCTCTAGCTCTGAAACTGATGGCTTCTTCATAAGTCTGATCTGTCCAGACTCAGGGCTGACCCCCAGTGTTCAAACTCTGTTACAACACGCCACTCCCAGCCAGTCTCTCAGTATCCTTCAAGTAAAAAAGGTATAGTACTGCTGCTAGCCTGGTCCCAGATCTGTTTGTGCTGTATAGCCATCTCCTATGGTCATTGTCATGGGAAATACGACCATAGCAGTTGGCAAAACGGCACAAACAGATCTGGGGCCATATGTATCCAGCGTATTACACCCTGAACACGCAAAGTAGACAGTTTGGTCTGAGTGCTGATTTTTAAGATCATTTTTGCCTTTTAGATCACAATGGCTGCGTTTACACGGGCAGCCCAATTCTGATATTTTTTTCACTAATTGGTATTTTGACCAATCAGATCAATTCTGAAAAAGATCTGATGTGAAAGGATCTGATGTGATTGGTCAAAGAACCAATTAGTGGAAAAAAGAATTGGGCTACCTGTGTAAACGCAAGATAAGATTACATGGAAAGGGTGAAGCAGACTGTATATCAGCACGCTTGACAGGGATTAACATTTAAACGAGTATTTTTTTTAGGTTGCCCAAAGATTATGACCACTTGCACGAAAATGTAAATTAGATATTTACACGCAGTAGTGCCATATATTGACAGCTGTTCATCTACACACGGGAGAAATCAGAAAGATCAGTACTGGAATTCTTTATATTTTGGTTGTTATCAGTAAAACATTTCTCAGAGCTGGCTCAACTTGCCCGACTGCCATAAATTGTCTGTCTTTTACTTAAACAATGGAAAACAGAACGATCAGTTTTAGGCTACTAGAGGTTTGGTTGTTTTAACTTATTTTATCACCTGCCCAATGGCGCAACCTCAGAGCAGGCCCCAGGCAATAGGACAACCCTTAATGTTAATCCCTGCTTGATAAATATCCCCTGGGATCATATTCCTGCTATCCTGAATCAATAGGCTTAGCTTGCCACAGAGTGAATAGGACTGGACTTCAATGAATTTTAATAAATGTTTTCACTCTTTTTACGTGTGACATCTTATTCATTAGTGCACACTGTAGCAAAACAAAAAGTTCAGGCAGTCCCTCCCTGTTTCTGTTTTATTCCTCTTGGTGCCTAGTGAACACGACCCTGGCTGTTTCTCACCCTGTAGCGTCCTCTCCCAGGCTACGGCCAAGGGCGACTCAGCGTTTTGGACGAGCCCGTAACTGTGGCGGCGGCCGTCCAGCAAATGAAATCACACCTGGGTTTGAATCACCTTCGGCTGGCCCTCGGAGCCCAGCAAACTTTAGGTGAGTGAGAAGGCTACACAAACATCTGTCTTCCTTTTTGTTACCGGATTACTAACTTGGATGCGTCCCAAATGGCACACTATTCCCTATATAGTGCCCTGGTCAAAAGTAGCTATAAAGTAGTGACAGGAGGATACCAGTATTGCGATACATGTTTTTCTTTAGGAAAACAGCCCTAATGTTAGAAACAAACTTCATTATGTTGTCATCCAGAGTCACATTTATTTATTTTTTGATATAGCATACAGCAGGTTTTTAAAGGACCAAAGTGTTTGCTCTTCTTTGTGTTTTCATTTTTTCCATGGAAAAAAATATTGTGATACTGGTATCGTCCCGGCCTTACTATAAAGAGAATAGTGTGCCGTTTGGGGGACACACGATGTCTTTTAAATATACTGAACAAAGATTTTACTGAATTACAGTTCATAGAAGGAAATCAGCCAATTGAAATAAATAAATTAGTCCCTAATCTATGGATTTCTTCATGACTGGGCAGGAGGGCATAGGCCCATCCACTTGGCAGCCAGGCCAACCCACTGGGGAGCCAGGCCTAGCCAATCAGAATGAGTTTTTCCCCCACAAAAGGGCTTTATTACAGGTTGGGCGGTTGTTAGGCCAGTTGGACGTACTGACAAATTCTCTAAAACAACGTTGAAGGCGGCTTATGGTAGAGAAATTAACATTAAATTATCTGGCATCAGCTCTCTTGGACATTACTGCAGTCAGCATGCCAATTCCACGCTCCTTCAAAACTTGAGACATTTGTGGCATTGTTGTGTGACAAAAGTGCATATTTTAGTGGCCTTTTATTGCCCCCAGCACAAGGTGCACCTGTGTAATGATCATGCTGTTTAATCAGTTTCTTGATATGCCACACCTGAGGTGGGTGGATTATCTTGGCAAAGGAGAAATGCTCACTAACAACAATGTAAACAAAATTGTGCTCAACATTTGAGGGAAATAGGCTTTTTGTGCACATGGACATTTTCTGGGATCTTTTATTTCGGCTCATGAAACATGGGACCAACACTTCACATGTTGGGTTTATATTTTTGTTTAGTGTATATATTCGCTGCAATAAGTGTTATGTTGACAGCTAGTGAGGATAACGTAATTTTTATGTGATTGTTCCTTTTAGAGTCCATTGTAAGCACTGTGGCAGTGTGTGCTGGGTCCGGAGGCTCAGTATTGAATGGAGTGAAAGCAGACCTCTACATCACAGGTACATTCACTATAAACGCCAGCTGCTAGAATCAAAACAAATTCTGTCAAGTATACTGAACAATTTCTTTTGCATATACAGTGCCTTCGGGAAGTATTCAGACCCCTTGACTTTTTCCACATTTTGTTACGTTAGCCTTATTTTAAAATATATTTTTAAAGCTCCTCAGCAATCTACACACACCACCACATAATGACAAAGCAAAAACAGGATTTTAGAATTTTTTGGAAAAGTATTAAAAATAAAACAGATACCTTGTTTACATAAGTATTCAGACACTTTGCTATGAGACTCGAAATTGAGCTCAGGTGCATCCTGTTTCCATTGATCATTCTTGAGATGTTTCTACAACTTGATTGGAGTCGACCTGTGGTAAATTCAATTGATTGGACAGGATTTGGAAAGGCACACACCTGTCTAGAGTACCAGTCAAAAGTTTGGACACACCTACTCATTCAAGGGTTTACTTTATTTTTACTATTTTTCTACATTGTAGAATAACAGTGAAGACATCAAAACTATGAAATAGCACATATGTAATCATGTAGTAACCAAAAAAGTGTTAAACAAATCAAAATATATTTGAGATTCTTCAAAATAGCCATCCTTTGCCTTGATGACAGCTTTGCACACTCTTGGCATTCTCTCAACCAACTTCACTTAGAATGCTTTTCCAACAGCCTTGAAGGAGTTCCCACATATGCTGAGCACTTGTTGGCTGCTTTTCCTTCACCCTGCTGTCCAAACCATCTCAATTGGGTTGAGGTCGGGGGATTGTGGAGGCCAGGTCATCTGATGCAGCACTCCATCACTTACCTTCTTGGTCAAATAGCCCTTACACAGCCTGGAGGTGTGATGGGTCATTGTCCTGTTGAAAAACAAATGATAGTCCCACTAATCGCAAACCAGATGGGATGGTGTATCGTTGCAGAATGCTGTGGTAGCCATGCTGGTTAAGTGTGCCTTCAATCCTAAATAAATCAGTGTCACCAGCAAAGCACACCCACACCACCTCCTCCATGCTTTTGGACCGAGACTTGCGCTCCAGTACCGCTTGCCGTGTGGTAGCAGAGAGACAGCATGGTGGCTAGAGTCTGACAATTTTTAGGGCCTCCCTCTGACACAGCCTAGAGGTCCTGGATGGCAGGAAGCTTGGACTCAGTGATGTACACATGCAGAGTTCATCCGTTCATCTACTCTGCGTCTCACAAAGACAGTGGTTGGAACCAAAAATCTCAAATTTGGACTCAGACCAAAGGACAGATTTTCACCGGTTTAATGTCCATTGCTCGTGTTTCTTGGCCCAAGCAAGTCTCTTATTATTGGAGTCCTTTAGTAGTAGTTTCTTTGCAGCAATTCAACCATGAAGGCCTGATTCACGCAGTCTCCTCTGAACAGTTTATGTTGAGATGTCTGTTACTTGAACTCTGAAGCATTTATTTGGGTTGCAATTTGAGGCTGGCAACTATTGAACTTATCCTCTGCAGCAGAGGTAAATCTGGGTCTTCCTTTCCTGTGGCGGTCCTCATGAGAGCCAGTTTCATCATAGCGCTTGATGGTTTTTGTAACTGCACTTGAAGAAACTTTCAAAGTTCTTGAAATTTTCCGCATTGACTGACCTTCATGTCTTAAAGTAATGGACTGTCGTTTCTCTTTGCTTATTTGAGCTGTTCTTGCCATAATATGGACTTGGTCTTTTACCAAATAGGGCTATCTTCTGTTTTCCACCCTTACCTTGTCACAACAACTGATTGGCTCAAACGCATTAAGAAGGAAAGAAATTCCACAAATTAATTAACAAGGCACACCTGTTAATTGAAATGCATTCCACGTGACCACCTCATGAAGCTGGTTGAGAGAATGCAAAGCTGTCAAGGCAAAGGGTGGCTACTTTGAAGAATCTCAAATATAAAATATATTTAGATTTGTTTAACACTTTTTTTTGGTTACTACATGATTCCATATGTGTTATTTCATAGTTTGACTTCACTATTATTCTACAATGTAGAAAATAGTAAAAATTAAGAAAAACCCTTGATTGACACTTTATATAAGGTCCCACAGTTGACAGTGCATGTCAGCAAAAACCAAGCCATGAGGTGGAATTAATTTTCCGTAGAGCTCCAACACAGAATTGTCGAGGCACAGATCTGGGGAAGGGTACCCCAAAATGTCGGCAGCATTGAAGGTCCCCAAAAACACAGTGGCTGCCATCATTGTTAAATGGAAGAAATTTGGAACCACCAAGACTCCTAGAGCTAGCCGCTCGGCCAAACTGAGCAATCGGGAGAGAAGGGCCTCGGTCAGGGAGGTGACCAAGAACCCAATGGTCACTGACAGAGCTCCAGAGTTCCTCTGTGGAGAAGGACAACCATCTCTGCACCACCACCAATCAGGTCTTTATGGTAGAGTGGCCAGACGGAAGCCACTCCTCAGTAAAAGGCACATGACAGCCCACTTGGAGATTTTCAAAAGGCACTTAAAGGACTCTCAGACCATGAGAAACAAGATGTTATGGTCTGATGAAACCAAGATTGAACTATTTGGCCTGAATGCCAAGCGTCACTTCTGCAGAGAACCTGGCACCATCCCTACTGTGAAGCATGGTGGTGGCAGAATCATGCATGTCTCAAGGCTTAAAAAGCTTTTAACCGGTCTCCTCCCCTTCATCTACACTGATTTGAAGTGGATTTAACAGGTGACATCAAAAAGGATCATAGCTTTCACCTGGTCAGTCTGTCATGGAAAGATCAGTTTTGTATAGTCAGTGTACATGCATGCATGCCTACACACACACACACACACTTTTACTTGACTTTACTTGATTCATGTTTAGATGTCCAGACATTGACCTCTGACCTCATTTCTCCCCCAGGTGAAATGTCCCATCACGAGGTCCTGGACTCCGTCGCTGCGGGTGCCAGCGTGATCCTCAGTGACCATAGCAACAGCGAGCGGGGTTTCCTGGCCGTGTTCAAGAAGAGGCTGGCAGGGCATCTGTCCAACTCTGTTACCGTGGCGCTGTCACGGGCTGACAAGGACCCCCTGGAGGTGGTCTGAGATGCTTACAGTTTTCCTCAACTGGCGGTCCACAGGCCGAATCTATTCCGCAGGTGGTTTTTTGAGCAAATAATTAATAAATTCATATTTGGACATAAGGCTGTAAAAACACCAGGAAATCAACTCGAAGTGATTTTAATTTTGGAAATCTGTTCCCAGTATTCCCACACATAATAGAGATGTGATCGTATACTAAATGTAAGCAAGGTTTGAAATTATTGTTTAAGTCAAATATATGTTTGGGCTCCTTCCTGTCTATTTGCAATTATATTCCAACCTGCCCGACCATCCTCTCAAGGAAAAAAATAGGACTGTGTTTGTATCTAGTTGATGATCTCTGTGTTAAAGGATTTAATAAATAATGCATACAACTGAATAAGGTAACTCTTTGGGTGATATTCAAAGTATGCATCTACATCAGTGGTCACCACAGCATTCCTAGTCGATTACCAAACATGAATGTAAAAAAAAAAATATATATATATAAATAAATCCTTGCATTCCTATTTTTTTAAATTCCTTTTGCACTGTTGGTGGTAGGTGCACTTGATTCAGAAGTCCTAGCGCCTGGAAAGGTAAAGTGTTCCCATTTTGAACTACTTCATGTGTCTGAAGGTAGATCTCCACCTATCCGGCAGGCCCAGAGAGCAAATCAAGTGCATCTATAGGCCTATCGCTGTCCAATCAGATCACTGTCTGCAGTTTCCTCACCATAGACTGGAAAAATCAGCCTCTAATGCACAGAAAAGTTGATACTGAGATTTCAAAACTTTTATAACCATGACTAGAGAGACAAACAGCTCTGCTATATTCATTGAATGTTTAAGTTGTTATTCAGCACCGTCAACACTTCATAAGCCATAAAATGCGCATTCCCCCTACTTCCTCATGCTGCAATGAATGAGTATAACAAAGTGTTCCGATAAGCTTGCATTATTATTAGCGTCTTTTCATAGAGGAATATTTCACATTCTCTGGTCATAGGAGTAAAAACATGAATTGGTGTATGACGCAGGAATAATGCAGTGCGACTTGAGTTTCACCATCAGCTGGAAGACTGTGCCCTTTTTTCTCAGTAGAGGGAAGGAGGGCAGAGGGACGGTGAGCCGGGTGAGAGGCAACCTCACCGCTGCTCCCCTCAGACTGACCACTTCAAATGACTGACAGTATCACCAGCAAAGCACCATCACACCTTCTCCATGCTTCACAGTGGGAAACACGCATGCAGAGATCATCCGTTCACCTACTCTGCAAAGACACGGCGGTTGGAACCAAAAATCTAAAATTTAGACTAATCAGACCAAAGGACAGATTTCCACCAGTCTAATGTCCATTGCTCGTGTTTCTTGGCCCATGCAAGTCTCTTATTATTGGAGTCCTTTATTAGTGGTTTCTGTGCAGCAATTCGACCATGAAGGCCTGATTCCTGCAGTCTCTGACCAGTTAGTTGATGTTGAGATGTGTCTGTTACTTGAACTCTGAAGCGCAGTTAAGTCTAATGAACTTATTCTCTGCAGCAGAGGTAACTCTGGGTCTTCCTTTCCTGTGGCGCTCCTCATGAGAGCCAGTTTCATAGCACTTGATGATTTTTGCTACTGCACTTGGAAGAAACTTTAAAAGTTCTTAATGTTCCGCATTGACTGACCATGTCGTGATGGACTGTCGCTTCTCTTCTCTTATTTGAGCTGTTCTTGCCATAATATGGACTTGGTCTTTTACCAAATAGGGGTGGTATACAGAAGATAAGATAGCCCTATCACAACAACTGAAACACATTGAGGAAAGAAATTCCACAACTTAACTTTTAACAAGGCACACCTGTTAATTGAAATGCATTCCAGGTGACTCCCTCATCAAATCAAATTGTATTTGTCACATGCGCCGAATACAACAGGTGTAGACAGTGAAATGCTTACTTACAAGCCCTTAACCAACAATGCAGTTAAGAAAATACAAAAAAATAAATTAAGATAAGAGATAACAATAACAAATAATTAAAGAGCAGCAGTAAATACCAATAGCGGGGCTATATACAGGGGGTGCCAGTACAGAGTCAATGTGCGGGTGCAAGGGTGTCGAGGGATTTGAAGTAATATGAACATGTGGGTAGAGTTATTAAAGTGACTACGCATAGATAATAACAGAGAGTAGCAGCAGCGTTCCAGAGGGAGGGGGGGCAATGCAAATAGTTGGGTAGCCATTTGATTAGCTGTTCAGTTGTCTTATGGCTTGGGGGTAGAAGCTATTTAGGAGCCTCTCCGGTACCGCTTGCTGTGCAGTAGCAAAGATAAGTCTATGACTAGGGTGGATGGAGTCTGACAATTTTTAGGGCCTTCCTCTGACACCGCCTGGTATATAGGTCCTGGATGGCAGGAAGCTTGGCCCCGGTGATGTACTGGGCCGTACGCACTACCCTCTGTAGTGCCTTGCGGTCGGAGGCCGAGCAGTTGCCATACCAGACAGTGATGCAACCCGTCAGGATGGTCTGTAAAAGCTTTTGAGGATCTGAGGACCCATGCAAAATATCCTGAGGGGGAATAGGTTTTGTTGTGCCCTCTTCACAACTGTTTTGGTGTGCTTGGACCAGGTGGGAAAGGGCAGTGTGGAAATTGCATCATCAGTGGATCTGTTGGTGCGTTATGCAAATTGGAGTGGGTTTCTGGGATAATGGTGTTGTGAGCCATGACCAGCCTTTCAAAGCATTTCATGGCTACAGACGTGAGTGCTACAGGTCGGTAGTCATTTAGGCAGGTTACCTTAGTGTTCTTGGGCACAGGGACTATGGTGGTCTGCTTGAAACATGTTGGTATTACAGACTCAGACAGGGAGAGGTTGAAAATGTCAGTGAAGACACTTGCCAGTTGGTCCGCACATGCTCGGTGTACACGTCCTGGTAATCCGTCTGGCCCTGCGACCTTGTGAATGTTGACCTGTTTTAGGTCTTACTCACATCGGCTGCGGTGAGCGTGATCACACAGTCGTCCGTAACAGCTGATGCTCTCATGCATGTTTCAGTGTTACTTGCTTCGAAGCGAGCATAGAACTTATTTAGCTCATCTGGTAGGCTCATGTCCCTGGGCAGCTCTCGGCTGTGCTTCCCTTTGTAGTCTGTAATAGTTTGCAAGCCCTGCTACATCCGACGCGTGTCGGAGCCGGTGTAGTACGATTCGATCTTAGTCCTGTGTTGATGCTTTGCCTGTTTGATGGTTCGTCGGAGGGCATAGCTGGATTTCTTATAAGCTTCCGGGTTAGAGTCCCGCTCCTTGAAAGTGGCAGCTCTAACCTTTAGCTGAGTGCGAATGTTGCCTGTAATCCATGGCTTCTGGTTGGGGTGTGTACGTACAGTCTACATTCTACACCTACATTCTGTCCAGTTTCTCAGACTTCTTGTTTGTTTGGGCAGTACAATTAATCACCTGCGCAATAAACTCTACAATATCCACCTTCTTTACAATCAATGTATCAGTATCCCTCAAATGTTAGGCGACAATCTGAACCGGGTGCGGGTCATCCACTGCCATAGCTTCCTCAGCTCCACTTGCTCCTTCAACTATTTTCCACACCTCTCTGTAGGAGACCTGTTGTACATCTCAGATCCTTGCAACTTCAAACTCCTTTACCCTAGCAGGGCACTCCAGGAACTCTGCAATGCGATTTCCACCACAATTGCTACACTGTACATTATCAGATTCTTCAACTACATCTTGATTCTGTTGACACACACTTGAGACATGGCCATACTTAGAAATTTCTGCACTTTAACGGTTAATTTACGAAGGCTCTTACAGCGTATCCCATCTTTACATGTGTAGGCAGATACTCTTCATTCAAACATCAGTAAAACGAATTCACTTTCTTCCTTCTTTCCATCCACTACATAGCGCAGACATTGTGCTCCCACCACTCCTGGAATCTTCTTCTTAAGACATGAAGTCTCAATGTCCAGTGATACTCCTGAAATCACACCTTTAATTGGTGCCCTGCTCCGAAAATCAAAGCTCTCCACTTCAGTTGTCGCCAACTTTTGGAGCCACAAAGCTTTCTTCTACTCTTCCGAGACTCATGAAATCAGAACAAAACCACTCCTGGTAACTCTGACTGATTCTACCTTTCCTAATGCATCCTTTATCATCTTTATGACCTCAAATGGATCTCCCCAAGTATACATTATTATTAACAAATCACACTCCAAAAAGAAACCGATGATAATTTAGAACTTTTTGCTAAATTTTTCGTTGCCACAGTCTTCCGCTTGCTCAACGTGCCATCAGAATCAACCAGCACTTCTGCTTCCACCATGATTATGTCTAGCTGTTGCTTCTCCAACTTCTCCACATCTTCCATCGCCGCATCCTTACTACTCACCGCCATTCCACTACCAAAATAGTGGTTTGAACCAGTCCAACAGCTTGTTAAACAGCGCTCTCAACTAGGGCTGTGGAGTGACTGTATTACCGCCACACTGGCGGTCACGAGTCATGAAGGCAGTCAAATTCCACGTGACTGTTTAGTCACGGTGATTAGGCTTCTCCAAACTCTGATGCTGCTGATGGTCATTAGTAGCCTACCAAACTTGCTAACTGCCTGGTACTCAGCACTATATTGTCCCTCTAATCACTCTGACATCAATACAAATGTAATCGAAAATCTAATCAAACACTTCATGAGAGCCCATGAGCTCATGTGGCGCAACATTTCTATAGGCTATGCATTTGTGCAAGAAAACAGTGATGGCCTCTATTAAAAGAAAGGATCCCATCAGCTTTCTATAGGCTAGGCCTACTATATTTATTTTTCAACTTTCCAAATATTAAGCACATTGCTTATCTTTACAACAGGAGTATAGCCTACCTGGCTGGCATGAAAATGAACCGCGGGAAAAGCGTCCTCCATTTGCTCTTTAAGTGCATAGATGACATGTATTTTTTCCCCCTGCTTCGAGACAGGTGCATGATAATGGTCCATTCTAAATCAAAACAAATTTCATATTATTTAGTATATGTAAATACAATATTAAATCAAGAATAGTCTGATGGGTGACAATATTAGCATATCACTTCTGAATTATATATTATCACTTGTGAATGATGCCCAGCGTAAGGCAAGAAACAATGGCTTTTTTGCGACTTTTTCTAATCATAGTCGCACACCTCATGTAGCCTGGCCCTTACATGCTGACCAAACCGTGCGCACGTTGATTTTGTTCACCCACACCAGAAGCGATTAGGATACGCAGGTTGAAATATGAAAAACTCTGAACCAATTATATTAATTTGGGGACAGGTCAAAAAGCATAAAAAATGTATGGCAATTTAGCTCATTTGTCCTGGGACATAAACATTGAGTAGTTATTTTACCTGAAATGCACAAGGTCCACTACTCCAACAACTAATCCACAGATAAAACGGTAAACCAAACTCTTCCTTCAGGCTTCTTTTTCTTCTTTGGACTTTATATGGTGGTTGGAAAACAACTTTACAGCATTACTACAACCTACCGGAGTGTGGACCTAAGTTAGTCTTTCAATCACCCGACTGGGTATATGCTCCTAACAACGAATGATGAGATGGCACATGGGTATATGCTTCTAAAAACAATGAGGAGATGGAAGAGGCTGGACTTGCAGTACTTTGAGCGTCACAAATAGAACCCATTTCTATTTTAGCGCCTGGCCATGGAGAAGCTCAAAGGTGCACGAGCAGTGTGCGTGCAATGATTGAATAACATGTATGTGTACATTTATTTTGCAAGCACGCGACGCCAGTGGTGTGGTCAGCATGTTAGGCCTATATGTTTTGATAAGGTTTGTAATCACAACTAAAGTGGCCAAATAAATTCTTAAAATTAAGCACATTAATCTGCTTTACAAGGGGTGTAGAGCCTACCTGGCATACATAAGCAGCACGTGAATTTCAAGTTGGGGGAAGAATTTACCATTAAAAAAATGCACCTCAGTAATAAAAGCATTACATGTATAATTGCAGTTGCGGTCACTTTTGATAATGGTGTTTTCCTGCTTATGGAACATTTGGGCTTATAGCCTACTGCCGTGTGCACATTGCTGCACTTGTAATGTGAAGAAATAGCCGAATAGTTTATCACATTTTAAGATACATGTTTTGATCTGTTGTGTTAGCCTCATTGCGTAAAAACGTTTTTGGGATGCTAGTGGTTGTATTAATTTGGGATCTATCACATCCCACAACTATCTAAGACTGTTTGGAATATTTATTTCTCGCACAGAATAGGTAAACTTTTGTACTATGGGGGATAGTCGATTGACATAGGCTAGTGCTTTTGCTGTTCGTTAGGCCTACTCATCTTGTTGGCTGACGAAAAGTAAATGTTGACAGTTCTTCCAAGATCTTCAATATGCACCTTATAATTGGATAAGGATGCGAGCAGTTGCGTCCCTGAAGTGTCTGTCTTCACTTGTAGCGTGTGAGAAAGACCCAATCACGTGATGGCGAGGCATGTGAGTGAGAGGTGCTTCCGAGCACGCAACACTCAGGGAGAATTAACAACAGCTACTGGCCGCAAAAGGCATGGATTTTTTTAGGGTGCATTACGGCCACAAAGGGAATAATGGCGAGAATTTTTTGGCATTATCAAGTGCTTGTCAAATTGTGAATGAGAGACTGATGAAGTGTGTACATCCTGCGCAAAAAAACAAAGCAGAGCTCATGCCTTTCAAGCGACTTTTTTCAAAATCAGTCGCATCATGCAGTCTTACAATGTATTAAATCAAAACATATAGCTCAAAGTTTGTAGAACTAAAGTTACATTAATAACTCCAAATTCAGCATATAGGAGTACCTACAGTTGAAGTCGGAAGTTTACATACACTTAGGTTGGAGTTATTAAAACTTGTTTTCAACCACTCCACTAATTTCTTGTTAACAAACTATAGTTTTGGCAAGTCGGTTAGGACATCTACTTTGTGCATGACAAATAATTTTTCCAACAATTGTTTACAGACAGATTATTTCACTTATAATTCACTGTATCACAATTCCAGTGGGTCAGAAGTTTACATACACTAAGATGACTGTGCCTTTAAACAGCTTGGAAAATTCCAGAAAATGATGTCATGGCTTTAGAAGCTTCTGATAGGCTAATTGACATCATTTGAATCAATTGGAGGTGTACCTGTGGATGTATTTCAAGGCCTACCTTCAAACTCAGTCCCTCTTTGCTTGACAGCATGGGAAAATCTAAAGAAATCAGCAAAGACCTCAGAAAATAATTGTAGACCTCCACAAGTCTGGTTCATCCTTGGGGGCAATTTCCAAATGCCTAAAGGTACCACGTTCATCTATACAAACAATAGTACACAACTATAAACACCATGGGCCACGCAGCCGTCATACCGCTCAGGAAGGAGACGCGTTCTGTCTCCTAGAGATGAACGTACTTTGGTGCGAAAAGGCCAATCAATCCCAGAACAGCAGCAAAGGACCTTGTGAAGATGCTGGAGAAAACAGGTACAAAAGTATCTATATCCACAGTAAAATGAGTCTTTATTTTTTTACATTTACATTTTAGTCATTTAGCAGACGCTCTTATCCAGAGCGACTTACAGTAGTGAATGCATACATTTCATACATTTTTATTTCCGTACTGGTCTCCCGTGGGAATCGAACCCACAACCCTGGCGTTGCAAACACCATGCTCTACCAACCTGAAAGGCCGCTCAGCAAAGAAGAAGCCACTGCTTCAAAACCGCCATAAAAAAAGCCAGATTACAGTTTGCAATTGCACATGGGGACAAAGATCGTACTTTTTTGAGAAATGTCCTCTGGTCTGATGAAACAAAAATAGAACTGTTTGGCCATAATGACCATCCATATGTTTGGAGGAAAAAGGAGGAGGCTTGCAAGCCAAAGAACACCATCCCAACCATGAAGCACGGGGGTGGCAGCATCATGTTGTGGGAGTGCTTTGCTACAGGAGGGACTGGTGCACTTCACAAAATAGATGGCAACATGACGGACAATTATGGGGATATATTGAAGCAACATCTCAAGACATCTGTCAGGAAGTTAAAGCTTGGTCGCAAATGGGTCTTCCAAATGGACAATGACCCCAAGCATACTTCCAAAGTTGTGGCAAAATGGCTTAAGGACAACAAAGTCAATGTATTGGAGTGGCCATCACAAAGCCCTGACCTCAATCCTATAGAAAATTTGTGGGCAGAACAGAAAAAGTGTGTGCGAGCATGGAGGCCTAAAAACCTGACTCAGTTACACCAGCTCTGTCAGGAGGAATGGGCCAAAATTCACCCAACTTATTGTGGGAAGCTTGTGGAAGGCTACCCGAAACGTTTGACCCAAGTTCAACAATTTAAAGGCAATGCTCCTAAATACTAATTGAGTGTATGTAAACTTCTGACCCACTGGGAATCTGATGAAAGAAATAAAAGCTGAACTAAATCATTATACTATTATTCTGACATTTCACATTCTTAAAATAAAAGTGGTGATCCTAACTGACCTAAGACAGGGTATTTTTATTAGGATTAAATGTCAGAAATTGTGAAAAACGGAGTTCAAATGTATTTGGCGAAGGTGTATGTAAACTTCCGACTTCAACTGTATTTCTTTGTTTACCGCTCAACACAGAATATCCGCATGTGCGCACGCCATCAAATCGTTTGGATAAAATATTGTTTTCTATTTTATTCAGCTTTGTTCAATTGTATTCTTCATTATATAAAATAATACCACGGAATTCGAAGCAAATCTTCTCTGCTAAATGAACTAGTGTAGCCCACAGCCAAATGGCATTGATAGATCAGGACCTAACATAAGGACAACTGAGTATGCTATTCTGTTCTTCTGAAATAGACTACATTTTCTTCATATCGTGTTTCTTTCGACCGGTCTAAAATAAATAGATTTATTTTTAAGTGTAGGCTATATTACATTGATTTATTCGACTTTTTAAAATGTAGATATTCCAAAGGTCTGCATCCGTGGCTTGTGTGAAAGCCAGGAGATGATAAATGTGTTTATGTTAATTAACAGACAATTATCTTGAAACCGACAGTTATTTGCTTGACCATCACCGGCTGATGAAATTTAGTGACCGCCACAGCCCTACTTTTGACCCACCGGCTGTCCTTACGTTACAGTAAGTGAATACGTTACGGTATTCATTTCCCAATGCAAAACTCATAGAAAAATGAATGAAAAGAATGTCAATGATGGCATAATGGGTGGATTGGATGCCATTTTGAGTGTACCCATGCCAGAAAGTAAAAACAGGAAGTGTACCCTTCAATCTGTGCTGTGATTTGTCGAGTCAACTGAACTGACATTACAAAAAATGTATACCATGGCATTGTTGAATGCTCGTTTCTTTTTCTTTTTTTTCATTAATTAATTAATTTCCAAAAGAGTCATCTGGAGTAAGCAGTGCCATTAGTAAGTAAGTAAACTGTGATTTTCAATAAATAGATAAGTATTTACATCTCCATGGTTGCAGAACCTTATCTATTTTTGCTAACTTTATTGAAATTGTGGTTAGTTCATTTATATTTTTTGAGATGTGAATACCAAGTATGTCTACTTCACCTTCCACCCATTTTATTGGTAAACTACAAGGTAGTGTAAACACAATTTTTTAACGATCCAATACGTAATATGGTACACTTGTCATAATTAGGTTTTAATCCAGAGAGGCTAGAAAAGTGATCAAGATCTTCAATGAGACTTCAATGAGACAGGAATCCAGATTTCAGACTTAAGAAAAAAACTAGAGTCATTGACACTTTTGTTTTTATTCCCTTGATTTCTAACCCCTTGATGTTCTTGTTGGATCTAATTTTAATAGCTAGCATTTCAATGGCCATAATAAATAGATATAGAGACAACGGACAACGGACTCAATACTTTCTGAGAAGTAACCATTATTTACTATTTTACATCTGGGGTTGCTGTACATAACTTTAACCCATTGTATAAGAGATTCACCAAAATTAAAGTCATCCATTTATATATAAATTCTAGTCGTGCTTTATCAAATGCCTTTTCAAAATCTGCTTTGAAGACCAGGCCTGGCATCTTCGATGTTTCATAATGTTCAATAGTTTCAAGTAATTGTCGTATATTATCTCTAATATATCGTCCATGTAAAAAAACCTGTCTGATCAGGATGAACAATATCTGGTATAACCTTTATTATTCTATGCGTTATGCATTTCGCCAGGATTTTTTTGCATCACAACATTGAAGTGTTAGAGGCCTCCAGTTTTTTAAAGGGACTGGATCTTTATACTTACCACCTGGGTCCTGTTTAAGTTGTAATGAAATCAAACCTTCTTGTTGAGTACCTGAAAGTCTACCATTTGTATAAGAGTAATTAAAACATGCTAATAATGGATCTTTGAGTACATCAAAAAAGGTCTGATATACCTCTACTGGTATACCGTCAAGCCCTGGTGTTTTTCCAGACTGAAAAGATTTGATTGCCTCAAAAAGTTCCTCTTCTGTAAGTTGGCCTTCACACAGGTCTGTCTGTAAATGTTTTAATTTTACGTTATTATTAGGAAAGAAATCCTTACAGTTAACATCATTCAATGGAAATGGAGACTGAAAAGAAAACATATGCTTAAAATATTTTGCTTCCTCTTTCAAAATGTCATTTTGTGAATCATGGATAAATTATTTTTGGTAGAATTCCTATGTTTAAGATTCAAGAAAAATGCTGTGCATTTTTCACAATTTTCCATCCAATTCGCTTTATTTTTGTAATACATTACACTTAATCGTTCTTGAATAAGTACCTCCAATTATTTTTGTTATTCCTCTAACCTATTTTGTGCCTCTATAGTAGTTTCCATTACCATCCACCTGCGCTGTTACTTCCTCTATTTACTTCATTAGTCTAATCTCTTTTGACCTAAACTGATTTTGTTTTAATGATGAGGATTGTATTGAATGGCCTCTAAAAGTACATTTGAAAGTGTCCCATACAATAAGGGGATCTGTACAAAAAAAATTAAATGATGAATTATTTTGTCTTAGTTAAGAATAAATTGTCATCCAATAGGCTTTGATTAAATGTCCAATATCCCCATCCACATGGATATTCTGTAAGAGTTATATGGAGGCCAATTAGATGGTGGTCCGATCGCATTCAGTCATCTATTTATAATTTTTTTTAAACTTTTGATGCCAGCAAGGAGGAGACTGAAGGGCATTCTTGAGCATGCTTTGTTTCCCTCTAACACACGCTATATCAGCACGGTAGAATTTAATGGCTATAGTTAATTCTTACATGTTCTATGTTAAAGCTGCATTTGAAAGCGAAAGTCTAATTAAAAACGTCATTCGTACTGTTGAATTCGATTTTCATAATAGCAAGCTAGGACTGATGGTTTTGTTACCAAGGCAACTACGGTATATATCTAGTAAACTTGTTAGCTACTTCAGTGGATGTTGAACATAGAAATAAAATGAATAGAAAGGGTGTCTCCAGTCAAGTAATGATGTCATAATGGGTGGACTGACCAGTGGCGACCCATCGTTCAGAGCCCTAAAAATGTGGGGCTCAAAAGAGATTTATTTGGGTGGGCTTGACTGTTTTGCATGTTATTTTGGCATTAATATGTGTCACATATCAGTTTGCAAACAATGTAAAAAAATATATATCATTGAGTTAATAAAGCCGCATACAAACATGGTCTCTTTTTGTTTTCTTGTTTAAGGCAGCTACAAAATGCAGGTGTTTCAGCCTAGCTCAGGGCTTTCTGTGGGGGTGGGGCAAGCAAGCAGAAAATACGGAGCGTTGCGCCGTGATTGGCTCAGTGTTCTGTCACTCATGGGGACACTACGCCAAGTCTAAGGGTAGAGCTATAAAATTCAAGCCCCTTGGGTGCTGCCCATAGAGTTACATTAGAAGTGCCCATCCAAAAAGGCTCAAGGTCATTGGCGACAGATAAAATTACATCAAATCACATTATATCTACAGTAGCTTTGATTGGACTTTCAAAATCTTAGCAGTCATCATGAATCAAGTCGACAATCTACTGGCAAATCCTTGTCATATTTAGAAATGTTTTTGATAAAATGTATCTGTGCTCATTAGCCATTGGACAAACATTACACAACAAGTTGGAAATTGCAAATTCAACAATGAGTGGTTTGGAAGGAATCAGTGGCTAACTGCAAGCATTGCAAAGCAATCACTAGCCTGCTATTCAGTGGAGTGGCTGTGTGGTCCCAAATCTGGGATTAAGGGGCTCTTTTCCAAGTTTAAAATTATAAACATTCAACATTGGCCATGCTGTCAATGAAGCATGATTTGTGCCGCGCTCAAAACAACTTAACTCGGAACTGCGAAATCTGATTTTAGTGAGTTCAAGACAACTGGGAACTATGAAAAAAAGAGCTACGACTTGGAAAATAAGTCTGATGAAAGTTCAAAACTCCGGCCTCTTTCTAGAGCTACGACTTGAAGATCACTAACGTCATCACGATTCAAACTTTTTTTCCACCCACCAGAGTTCCCAGTTGTCTTGAAAGTACCATAAATCCAGAGAATGACAGACTGATGACAATTTGCCCACGAAGGACCGCTTCCCCACCTTCCTGTTCAAGTGAGCACAGCACAACAAGGTGAGTCCAAAAATGTCTTGTATGCTGCTGCATAAATGATTTAATATGCCAGGGAGATATGTATAGTGTATCTAAGAAAGTAATATGTGTATGTTGTGTAGAAAGCTGTTAGTAGCCCATTTCCTCACCCTAATAATTTCGCCTACTGTTCTGACTTGGTGGTGCACATGTAGCCTTTAACCTGTTTTTGAAAAATGTTATCATTGAATATTGTAAGAGCTTTCATTGTCTGCTTATAAGCCCCCAGTATTTATCCTACGATTCTGACTTGGTGTACAGGGAGAACATTAAGAACGGCCCATGTTCTGAATTCTGTCACTGTACATTTCAAAAGTGCTGAACAAATAGTTCTATTGACTACGGACGTCTTAGCTCGCTCATTGTCTTAATCGAAATTACGGATTGCCTCTTATCCACTTGTTACATTTACATTTAAGTCATTTAGCAGACGCTCTTATCCAGAGCGACTTACAAATTGGTGCATTCACCTTATGATATCCAGTGGAACAACCACTTTACAATAGTGCATCTAAATCTTTTAAGGGGGGGGGGGTTAGAAGGATTACTTTATCCTATCCCAGGTATTCCTTAAAGAGGTGGGGTTTCAGGTGTCTCCGGAAGGTGGTGATTGACTCCGCTGTCCTGGCGTCGTGAGGGAGCTTGTTCCACCATTGGGGTGCCAGAGCAGCGAACAGTTTGGACTGGGCTGAGCGGGAACCGTGCTTCCTCAGAGGTAGGGGGGCCAGCAGGCCAGAGGTGGATGAACGCAGTGCCCTTGTTTGGGTGTAGGGCCTGATCAGAGCCTGAAGGTATGGAGGTGCCGTTCCCCTCACAGCTCTGTAGGCAAGCACCATGGTCTTGTAGCGGATGCGAGCTTCAACTGGAAGCCAGTGGAGAGAGCGGAGGAGCGGGGTGACGTGAGAGAACTTGGGAAGGTTGAACACCAGACGGGCTGCGGCGTTCTGGATGAGTTGTAGGGGTTTAATGGCACAGGCAGGGAGCCCAGCCAACAGCGAGTTGCAGTAATCCAGACGGGAGATGACAAGTGCCTGGATTAGGACCTGCGTCGCTTCCTGTGTGAGGCAGGGTCGTACTCTGCGAATGTTGTAGAGCATGAACCTACAGGATCGGGTCACCGCCTTGATGTTAGTGGAGAACGACAGGGTGTTGTCCAGGATCACGCCAAGGTTCTTAGCACTCTGGGAGGAGGACACAAGGGAGTTGTCAACCGTGATGGCGAGATCATGGAACGGGCAGTCCTTCCCCGGGAGGAAGAGCAGCTCCGTCTTGCCGAGGTTCAGCTTGAGGTGGTGATCCGTCATCCACACTGATATGTCTGCCAGACATGCAGAGATGCGATTCGCCGCCTGGTTATCAGAAGGGGGAAAGGAGAAGATTAATTGTGTGTCGTCTGCATAGCAATGATAGGAGAGACCATGTGAGGATATGACAGAGCCAAGTGACTTGGTGTATAGCGAGAATAGGAGAGGGCCTAGAACAGAGCCCTGGGGGACACCAGTGGTGAGAGCGCGTGGTGCGGAGACAGATTCTCGCCACGCCACCTGGTAGGAGCGACCTGTCAGGTAGGACGCAATCCAAGCGTGGGCCGCGCTGGAGATGCCCAACTCGGAGAGGGTGGAGAGGAGGATCTGATGGTTCACAGTATCAAAGGCAGCAGATAGGTCTAGAAGGATGAGAGCAGAGGAGAGAGAGTTAGCTTTAGCAGTGCGGAGAGCCTCCGTGACACAGAGAAGAGCAGTCTCAGTTGAATGCCCAGTCTTGAAACCTGACTGATTAGGATCAAGAAGGTCATTCTGAGAGAGATAGCAGGAGAGCTGGCCAAGGACGGCACGTTCAAGAGTTTTGGAGAGAAAAGAAAGAAGGGATACTGGTCTGTAGTTGTTGACATGGGAGGGATCGAGTGTAGGTTTTTTCAGAAGGGGTGCAACTCTCGCTCTCTTGAAGACGGAAGGGATGTAGCCAGCGGTCAAGGATGAGTTGATGAGCGAGGTGAGAAGGTCTCCGGAAATGGTCTGGAGAAGAGAGGAGGGGATAGGGTCAAGTGGGCAGGTTGTTGGGCGGCCGGCCGTCACAAGACGCGAGATTTCATCTGGAGAGAGAGGGGAGAAAGAGGTCAAAGCACAGGGTAGGGCAGTGTGAGCAGGACCAGCGGTGTCGTTTGACTTAGCAAACGAGGATCGGATATCGTCAACCTTCTTTTCAAAATGGTTGATGAAGTCATCCGCAGAGAGGGGGGAGGGGAGGGGAGGGGGAGGAGGATTCAGGAGGGAGGAGAAGGTAGCAAAGAGCTTCCTAGGGTTAGAGGCAGATGCTTGGAATTTAGAGTGGTAGAAAGTGGCTTTAGCAGCAGAGACAGAAGAGGAGAATGTAGAGAGGAGGGAGTGAAAGGATGCCAGGTCCGCAGGGAGGGGAGTTTTCCTCCATTTCCGCTCGGCTGCCCGGAGCCCTGTTCTGTGAGCTCGCAGTGAGTCGTCGAGCCACGGAGCAGGAGGGGAGGACCGAGCCGGCCTTGAGGATAGGGGACAGAGAAAATCAAAGGATGCAGAAAGGGAGGAGAGGAGTGTTGAGGAGGCAGAATCAGGAGATAGGTTGGAGAAGGTTTGAGTAGAGGGAAGAGATGATAGGATGGAAGAGGAGAGAGTAGCGGGAGAGAGAGAGCGAAGGTTGGGACGGCGCAATACCATCCGAGTAGGGGCAGAGTGAGAAGTGTTGGATGAGAGCGAGAGGGAAAAGGATACAAGGTAGTGGTCGGAGATTTGGAGGGGAGTTGCAATGAGATTAGTGGAAGAACAGCATCTAGTAAAGATGAGGTCAAGCGTATTGCCTGCCTTGTGAGTAGGGGGGGAAGGTGAGAGGGTGAGGTCAAAAGAGGAGAGGAGTGGAAAGAAGGAGGCAGAGAGGAATGAGTCAAAGGTAGACGTGGGGAGGTTAAAGTCACCCATAACTGTGAGAGGTGAGCCATCCTCAGGAAAGGAACTTGTCAAGCTCATTGATGAACTCTCCAAGGGAACCTGGAGGGCGATAAATGATAAGGATGTTAAGCTTGAAAGGGCTGGTAACTGTGACAGCATGTAATTCAAATGAGGAGATAGACAGATGGGTCAGGGGAGAAAGAGAGAATGTCCACTTGGGAGAGATGAGGATTCCAGTGCCACCACCCCGCTGGCTCGATGCTCTAGGGGTATGCGAGAATACGTGGGCAGACGAGGAGAGAGCAGTAGGAGTAGCAGTGTTATCTGTGGTAATCCATGTTTCCGTCAGCGCCAGGAAGTCTAGGGACTGGAGGGTAGCATAGGCTGAGATGAATTCAGCCTTGTTGGCCGCAGACCGGCAGTTCCAGAGGCTGCCGGAGACCTGGAACTCCACGTGGGTCGTGCGCGCTGGGACCACCAGGTTAGAGTGGCAGCGGCCACGCGGTGTGAAGCGTTTGTATGGCCTGTGCAGAGGGGAGAGAACAGGGATAGACAGACATAGTTGACAAGCTACAGAAGTATTGTTTCTTGTATTATTGTCTCTTGTGTCTTTAGAGAACTGTTTCACTTTGATATCCTTTTTCTTCTGTCCTGATTTTCTCTTTCTTTTCTTCTGTTAACTAGATATTCTTTGTTATTCTTCGTTAGCTAGCTAGCTTCTTCCAAAAGAGTCCCTAGCAACTGCTTAGCAACTGGTAAACAATTCAGCTAGCTAAGATAACTACAATTTTATGAAAAATAGTAACTTTTTTCAAAAGCCTATCTTTGTTTGTTGCTTGTTTTTTCTCCTATTCAGTCTTGCAGTTTTCTTTTGCTTTTTTCCGAAGTACTTCACTCTAAAAACCATGTAAATTTCAATATTTGTAGCTCAATTTTTCAGCAGCACTTGTCGTCCCCTTATGCCATAGTTTGTCCATCTCAATTGTCATTAGACACCACATTTGTTTAATGAAGTCACACATATCAGCTATGTATTTTTAAAAGGCAGTAAATGAGGCTGAATGAACGGTTTCGCTGCCAGACAAGGCTCCTTTGATAGCCACGTGTAGCAGTGGTAAGGTGTTGGGACTCTGCTGTTGGGACAGCTTTATATAGGCCCTAACAGTTTGTGGGCACCGTTTGACACCGTTATAGTGCAATTAATGTATTGTTCAGTGTTGTGTAGTGGCTTTGCTGGCATGTATCCCATGATTTACATGCTAAAATCACCACATTTTGAGTGAACCCATTGCCAGAAATAAAAAGCAGGAAGTGTACCCTTCAATCTGTTCTGTGATTTGTTGAGTCAACTGAACTGGCATTACAAAAATACATTCCATTGCATGAGCAACATCAGTTAGCATAATTTGAATATACATTCTACTTTACCATGGCAATCCAGCAGAACATTACAAAATACCATGGAAATGATTGCATCACAATACCAGGCGGCCATTGCAAGTGTACCCATGACTTTACCGGTCAAATTGCCAGCGTTAGAGCTTCTAAGTCCGATCTATTCATTCAATTTCTATGATGTTGAACACGTTTTTACCGTCAAATTAACACATTTTTAGCAGCAAATGTGTTAACTTATAGCCATGGTGTGAAAGGGATAATCAACTCAGGGCTCTGTGTTCTCTTGAAAATAATGCAACTTCCACTACGTGGAAGGTTAGAACACACGTTCTACATAGTTGATTATTTTCCATAGAACGCATACCCATTCCATTGCATGAGCCATATCAGTTGGCATAATTTGAATGAACATTCTATATTACCATGGCAATCCAGCATCAGTTGATAGAACATTCAAAAATACAATAGCAATTATTGCATCACAATACTAGGCAGCCACAGATGCAGTAAAGCGGTCAATAGAACTTGACCAAAACAATGGAATTGCTATGGAAACGTGGGGGAAAGATGGTCTCCTCACTGCCCCCCAGAAAGAAATGTCTACATTTAGGCTATTGTTTATGTGTATTTTACACTATGTCGAGGTAAAAATCAGAGTATAACGCTTGTATGGATGTCAACCCCCAACACATGTTCATGTCATCCTCACCAATCAACTGCATTACAGTTAAACGACTGACTACCATCAACGATTTCTGTATGCTAGCGAGTTTATACTAACGGGAGTTAGCAGTCGCTTCTAAATCTGAAAAGGGACAACTTCTACATGTTATGCAGTGAAAACAGCCAAATATATCCAAATCGGACTTAAGTAAGCACATTGTGGGCATGTTAAAATGCATATATCATGACGGATTTAAAGAATATTCACTTTGTTAGATTAGATTTGTTGTACCCAAAACTAAAAAAATGTATTTCATCTTTATTTAACCAGATAGGCCAGTTGAGAACAAGTTCTCATTTACAACTGTGACCTGGCCAAGATAAAGCAAAGCAGTGCGACACAAACAACACAGAGTTACACATGGGATAAATAAACGTACAGTCAATAGCACAATAGAAATATCTATATACAGGGTGTGCAAATGTAGTAAGATTAGGGAGGTAAGGCAATAAATAGTCAATAGAGGTGAAATAATTACAATTTAGCAATTAAACACTGGAGTGATAGATGTGCATAAGATGAATGTGCAAGTACTGGGGTGCAAAAGGAGCAAAAAAAATAATAATATGGGGATGAGGAAGTTGGGTGGGCTCTTTACAGATGGGCTGTGTACAGGTGCAATGATCAGTAAGCTGCTCTGACAGCTGATGCTTAAAGATATAAGACTCCAGTGACTTCAGTGATTTTTTCAATTCGTTCCAGTCATTGGCAGCAGACAACTGGATGGAAAGGCGGCCAAAGGGGGAGTTGGCTTTGGGGATGACCAGTGAAATATACCTGCTGGAACGCGTGCTACGGGTGGGTGCTGCTATGGTGACCAGTGAGCTGAGATAAGGCGGGGCTTTACCTAGCAGAGACTTATAGATGACCTGGAGCCAGTGGGTTTGGCAATGAATATGAAGTGAGGGCCAGCCAACGAGAGCATACAGGTCACAGTGGTGGGTAGTATATGGGGCTTTGGTGACAAAACGGATGGCACTGTGATAGACTATATCCAATTTTCTGAGTAGCGTGTTGGAGGCTATTTTGTAAATGACATCACCGAAGTCAAGGATCGGTAGAATAGTCAGTTTTACGAGGGTATGTTTGGCAACATGAGTGAAGGATGCTTTGTTGTGAAAAAGGAAGCCAATTCTAGATGTACTTTTGGATTGGAGATGCTTCATGTGAGTCTGAAAGGAGAGTTTACAGTCTAACCAGACACCTAGGTATTTGTCGTTGTCCACATATTCTAAGTGTCCAGAGTAGTGATGCTAGACGAGCAGGCGGTGGCATTTAGTTTTGCTTGCATTTAAGAGCAGTTGGAGGCCACGGAAGGAGTGTTGTATGGCATTGAAGCTTGTCTGGAGATTTGTTAACACATTGTCCAAAGAAGGGCCAGAAGTACACAGAATGTTGTCATCTGCGTAGAGGTGGATCAGAGAATCACCAGCAGCAAGAGCGACTTCATTGATGTATACAGAGAAAAGAGTCGGCCCGAGATTTGAACCCTGTGGCACCCCCATAGAGACTGCCAGAGGTCCGGACAACAGGCCCTGTGATTTGACACGATGAACTCTATCTGAGAAGTAGTTGGTGAACCAGGCGAGGCAGACATTTGAGAAAACAAGGCTGTTGAGTCTGCTGATAATAATGTGGTGATTGACATAGTCAAAAGCCTTGGCCAGGTCGATAAAGACGGCTGCACAGTATTGTCTTTTATCGATGGCGGTTATGATATCGTTTAAGACCTTGAGCGTGGCTGAGGTGCAACCATGATCAGCTCAGAAACCAGATTGCATAGCGGAGAATGTACGGTGGGATTCGAACTGGTCGGTGATCTGTTTGTTAACTTGGCTTTCGAAGACTTTAGAAAGGCAGGGTAGGATAGATATAGGTTTGTAACAGTTTGGGTAGAGAGTCTATCCCCCTTTGTAGAGGGGGATGACCACGTCAGCTTTCCAATATTTAGGGATCTCAGACGATAAGAAAGAGAGGTTGAACAGGCTAGTAATAGGGGTTGCAACAATTGCGGCAGAAAATGTATTTAAGAGAGGGTCCAGATTGTCTTGCCCAGCTGATTTGTAGGGGTCCAGATTGTTCAGCTCTTTCAGAACATCAGCCATCTGGATTTGGGTGAAGGAGAAATGGGGGAGGCTTGGGCAAGTTACTGTGGGGGGTACAGTGCTGCTGACCGGGGTAGGGGTAGCCAGGTGGAAAGCATGGCCATCCGTAGAAAAATGCTTATTGAAATTCTCGATTATTGTAGATTTATCGGTGGTGACAGTGTTTCCTAGCCTCAGTGCAGTGGGCAGCTGGGAGGAGGTGCTCTTATTCTCCATGGACTTTACAGTGTCCCAGAACTTTTTGGAGTTTGTGCTACAGAATGCAAATTTCTGCTTGAAAAAGCTAGCCTTTGAGTTCCTAACTGCCTGTGTATATTGGTTCCCAACTTCCCTGAAAAGTTGCATATCGCTGGGGCTATTCAATGCTAATGCAGAACGCCACAGGATGTTTTTGTGCTGGTCAAGGGCAGTCAAGTCTGGAGTGAACCAAGGACTCTATCTGTTCTTAGTTCTACATTTTTTGAATGGGAAATGCTTATTTAGGATGGTGAGGAAAGCACTTTTAAAGAGCAACCAGGCATCCTCTACTGACGGAATGAGGTCAATATCCTTCCAGGATACCCGAGCCAGGTCGATTATAAAGGCCTGCTCGCTGAAGTGTTTAAGGGAGCGTTTGACAGTGATGAGGGGTGGTCGTTTGACCGCGGACCCATTACGGATGCAGGCAATGAGGCAGTGATCGCTGAGATCCTGGTTGAAGACAGCAGAGGTGTATTTAGAGGGCAGGTTGGTCAGGATGATATCTATGAGGGTGCCCATGTTTACGGATTTGGGGTTGTACCTGGTAGGTTCCTTGATAATTTGTGTGAGATTGAGGGCATCTAGCTTAGATTGTAGGACGGCCGGAGTGTTAAGCATATCCCAGTTTAGGTCACCTAACAGTACAAACTCTGAAGATAAATGGGGGGGCAATTAATTCACATATGGTGTCCAGGGCACAGCTGGGGGCTGAGTGGGGTCTATAACAAGCGGCAACAGTGAGAGACTTATTTCTGGAAAGGTGGATTTTTAAAAGAAGATGCTCAAACTGTTTGGGCACAGACCTGGATAGCATGGCAGAACTCTGCAAGCTAACTCCACCCTTTTGGCAGTTCTATCTTGGCGGAAAATGTTGTAGTTGGAAATGTCAGAATTTTTGGCGGCCTTCCTAAGCCAGGATTCAGACACGGCTAGGACATCAGGGTTGGCAGAGTTTGCAAAAGCAGTGAATAAAACAAACTTAGGGAGGAGGCTTCTGATGTTAACATGCATGAAACCAAGGCTTTTACGGTTACAGAAGTCAACAAATGATTTGCCCCTGGGGAATAGGAGTGTAACTGGGGGCTACAGGGCCTGGGTTAACCTCTACATCACCAGAGGAACAAAGGAGGAGTAGGATAAGGGTACGGCTAGAGGCTAGAAGAACTGGTCATCGAGTGCGTTGGGGACAGAGAATAAAAGGAGCAGATTTCTGGGCGTGGTAGAATAGATTCAGGGCATAATGTACAGACAATGGTATGGTAGGATGTGAGTATCGTGGAGGTAAACTTAGGCGTTGAGTGACAATGAGGTTGTATCTCTGGAGGCACCAGTTAAACCAGGAGAGGTCTCAGCATGTGTGTGGGGTGGGACAAAAGAGCTATCTAAGGCATTTTGAGTGGGACAGAGGGCTCTACAGTGAAATAAAACAATAAGAACTAGCCAAGACAACAGTAAACAAGGCATATTGACAGAGAGGCATAAAGCAATCACAGGTGTTGATCAGGAGAGCTAAGACAACAACGGGTAAATGGCGATAAATGGGCAGAGAGGGTCAGTTTGGTACATACAGGACCGGAGTTCGAGGCTGGGGCCGACAGGTAAATAAAATGAGGTACCGTGTTATTGAAACAGTCCAGGGGGCATCAGCTGTGTAGCCGAGTGATCATAGGGTCAAAAGACAGCAATAGGTGAGTCAGGGTGCCGTTTGGTAGTCGCTACTACGCAAGGTGAGCAGGGGACACAGCGTTCAGAAAAGCTAGCGGGCCAGGGCTAGTAGATAGTTCTTCAGCGTCATCGTAACAGAATAGCCTGTTGAGACCACATCGGGCGATCACGTTGGCAGTCCAGTCGTGATGGATTGGCGGGGCTCCGTGTCGACAATAAAGGGTCCAGGCCAATTGGCACAGGAGGTATTGTAGCCCTAGAATTAGCTGGTATATGGGCCTAGCTCGAGGCTAGCTGGTGCTTGCTTCGGGACAGGGGCATCAGCTAACAGTAGCCACTCGTTTGCAGCTAGCTAGCTGCGATGATCCGGTGTAATGATCCAGAGCGGCAGGAATCCGGTGATGTGGTAGAGAGAAGCAGTCCGATATGCTCTGGATTGATATCGTGCTGTGCAGGCTGGCAGGTGTTGTCCGAGCTAAGGCTTGCTGGTACCCGAGAAAAAGGTGAAGACCGCTAGCCGTGGCTAACAAAGACTAGTTAGCTGGCTAGCTCCTGATGGAAGTTCTAGTTATAAGGAATAAAAATAGCAGATCCGTACCACATTGGGTGAGGCGGGTTGCAGGAAAGTCTCATGAGATCACCAGTCAATTGTGAGGTTTAGAGCCTCCAAGCCATTCCATTTATTATTTCTATGGCAAAACTTCTCCAGGTCTTCTTCATGTTCTATGGTAGTATGGCGACCACAAACAAACGTTAGAAGTGAATGCCACCACCTACTGTACTGGAGTGTGTAGTCACAGTTTAAAATCAAATCAAACTTTATTTGCCCCATGCGCCAAATACAAGTGCAGACTTTACTGTGAAATGCTTACTTACAAGCCCTTAACCAACAGTGCAGTTCAAGAAGAATGACATTTTTACCAAGTAGGCTAAAATAAAAAGTAATAATAAAAAGTAACCCAATAAGAATAACGAGGCTATATACAGGGGGCACCGGTACCGAGTCAGTGTGCAGGGGTACAGGCTAGTTGATGTAATCTGTACATGTAGGTGGGGGCGAAGTGACTATGCATAGGTAACAAACAAAGAGCGAGTAGCAGCAGTGTACAAGAGGGGGGGTTGTCAATGTAAATTGTCCGGTGGCGATATTTATAAATTGTTCAGCAGTCTAATGGCTTGGGGGTAGAAGCTGTTGAGGAGCCTTTTGGTCCTAGACTTGGCGTTCCGGTACTGCTTGCCGTGTGGTAGCAGAGAAAACAGCTTATTACTTGGGTGACTGGAGTCTCTGACAATTTTATGGGCTTTCCTCTGACACCGCCTATTATATAGGTCCTGGATGGCAGGAAGCTTGTACTGGGCCATTTGCACTACCCACTTTGTAGCGCCTTACGGTCAGATGCCGAGCAGTTGGCATACCAGGTGGTGATGCAACCGGTCAGGATGCTCTCGAATGGTGCCGTTGTTGAACTTTTTGAGGATCTAGGGACCCATGCCAAATCTTTTCAGTCTCCTGAGGGGGAAAAGGTGTTGTCGTGCCCTCTTCACGACTATCTTGGTATGTTTGGACCATGATAGTTGGTTGGTGATGTGGACACCAAGGAACTTTAAACTCTCAACCTGCTCTACTACAGCCCCATCGATGTTAATGGGAGCCTGTTCTCCCGCCTTTTCCTGTAGTCCACGATCAGCTCCTTTGTCTTCCTCACATTGAGGGAGAGGTTCTTGTCCTGGGACTATACTGCCAGTTCTCTGAAAGTGCAAGTCTCTCCAACTCTGTTCTCGTCAAACTGCATCTAGAATATTGGCTGATATAGCCTAGTAATACAATGTAAGGGCCATGTGAGAATCTCTGGTATTTTAACCTTTTTCTTAATGGCTCTGTCATATCCTCACATGGTCTCTCCTATCATTGCTATGCAGACGACACACAATTAATCTTCTCCTTTCCCCCTTCTGATTACCAGGTGGCGAATCGCATCTCTGCATGTCTGGCAGACATATCAGTGTGGATGACGGATCACCACCTCAAGCTGAACCTCGGCAAGACGGAGCTGCTCTTCCTCCCGGGGAAGGACTGCCCGTTACATGATCTCGCCATCACGGTTGACAACTCCCTTGTGTCCTCCTCCCAGAGTGCTAAGAACCTTGGCGTGATCCTGGACAACACCCTGTCGTTCTCCACTAACATCAAGGCGGTGACCCGATCCTGTAGGTTCATGCTCTACAACATTCGCAGAGTACGACCCTGCCTCACACAGGAAGCGACGCAGGTCCTAATCCAGGCACTTATCATCTCCCGTCTGGATTACTGCAACTCGCTGTTGGCTGGGCTCCCTGCCTGTGCCATTAAACCCCTACAACTCATCCAGAACGCCGCAGCCCGTCTGGTGTTCAACCTTCCCAAGTTCTCTCACGTCACCCCGCTCCTCCGCTCTCTCCACTGGCTTCCAGTTGAAGCTCGCATCCGCTACAAGACCATGGTGCTTGCCTACGGAGCTGTGAGGGGAACGGCACCTCTATACCTTCAGGCTCTGATCAGGCCCTACACCCAAACAAGGGCACTGCGTTCATCCACCTCTGGCCTGCTGGCCCCCCTACCTCTGAGGAAGCACGGTTCCCGCTCAGCCCAGTCCAAACTGTTCGCTGCTCTGGCACCCCAATGGTGGAACAAGCTCCCTCACGACGCCAGGACAGCGGAGTCAATCACCACCTTCCGGAGACACCTGAAACCCCACCTCTTTAAGGAATACCTGGGATAGGATAAAGTAATCCTTCTAACCCCCCCCCCCTAAAAGATTTAGATGCACTATTGTAAAGTGGTTGTTCCACTGGATATCATAAGGTGAATGCACCAATTTGTAAGTCGCTCTGGATAAGAGCGTCTGCTAAATGACTTAAATTTAATGTAAATGTTAATTTATTTTTGCGCATTTGATATTGCCTATAGGACACAAAATTGCTGGGACCATGGCTGGCAAGTGAGCTGCGTCACATACGCCTAAAATAACATGGCGGGACTGCTGTTGGGTTTGGGACCAGTTTTTGCGGTAGCGGGTGGGAGTCGGACAGAATGCCAGCAGGAGCGGAGCCTGTAATGTTAACAGGCACAAATGTCAAATTCAATAGCCATGTTCAAGCATTGTACAAGTCCCAACATATGGGGTCCGGGGAACAGCCCAGCTAGTCGATTACCTATCAACTAGACTCTAACATAATCCTTTTCAATAGAAAGTGCAATCATAACAGCACAACATTAAGAACTTAAGTCAATTCATAAAATGAAAATCCATGACATTTTCTTTTTACTTCAGTTGTCATCTGCCTCTTTTTTTTGTTATATATTTTTTATATAACAGAGGACAGGTTAACACAGTCCCTTTGCTTACTGAGAAAGCCTGTCTGGTGGCTTACACAGCCAACCCACCCGGTAGTAAGTGTGGGCTCTGACAGAAGCTGGAGAGCTAGGTGGGGTAGAAACCTCACCCTCAGTTGGCTCATGTCTCAATTCTGCGCCCCTTAGGCCTGGACTGTGATCCAGCTCATCTAGGTGAGTCGCAGATCCACCCAATTGCGACGATAGATGGAGCCACCGACATCCACCAGGTAAGAACGTGGTGCAACTCTGTCGGCAAATGTCCAGCCTCCAAAGTCCTGTGTGGTCTCCCGGTAGCGGTTTCATCCTTATCGTTTCACCCACCTCCAGCGCTGGTAGGTCTCAAGCAGTCTGGTCGTAGAAGCACTTAGCAAGCTGCTTTCTGTGGCGCAGTTCGTCCGTGATGCCAACCATGACGTAGGGCTCAAGTAACTTCTTAGCTACGGGGATGGTAGTCTTCATACGTCTGGACAGAAGGCATTGTGCTGGGCTGCTGTCCATGTTTTCGGTGGGTGTGTTCCTCCACTGTAAGATGGCTTTCCAGGGGTCGTTGCTGTCACGCAAGGCCTTGTGCAATACGGTTGATCATTTTTTCAAACTTTGACAGCTGACTCTGCCTTGCCATTTGCCTTTGAGAGGTCGTCACATGGTCAAACTCCCATTCTGAGGCGAAAACGCTTGAACTGTGCAGTGAATTGTGGGCCATTGTCCCTGACCTTGTCAGGCTGGCCTTTCAAACTGCTCCTTGCAGCGCTTTATGACCGTCTCTGCAGACAAGTCAGGGAGCAGTTCAATTTCCCAAAAGTCAGAGCAGTGATCAACGATGAGAACATAGTCCTTTTGTCTGTGGCTGAATAAATCCATGCTGACATTTTGCCCTTGAGGGCAGCTCGTGCGACATAATGGTTTCCTTTTGCTGATCATGAGCGTACTCGTTGCATGTGGTACAACTGCTGACAGTCTTTAATTTCTGCTTGCATGTTTGGCCAGTATATTGTGCGTGCCTGGCGGTAGCATGCGTCACCTCCAATGTGACTGGAATGTGCATGGGTAAGCATCTCTGGACGTATTGATTTGTGGAGAATGACCTTCTGA